>NW_024039023.1:455000-1107500 GCF_016077235.1 Cyprinodon tularosa | reverse complement strand
TGCTTCCAATCCAGCGGCTGCGTCCTTGAAGGACCCAGTCTGCCTGGAATGGGTCCTCGAAGGATGTGAAAAATAAAGAGGTCGGAAAAGTTTGGATATACATTCAAACAGGGTTAGCCTTCTCTGACCATCACCATCAGGATCTGTTGCCTAGCGACCGTGACAGCAGAGCTCCGCGCTCACCTTAATTTTCCTGCCACTTCGGTGAAATCGCTCCACGCTCGCTCAATTTACCCTGGGACACACGGCGTTTGATTTAATGATGTGACCGATACAATTTTATAATCCCACATTTTTAATTGACGTAATGACGCATCGGAGCGAACTGGAGCGGAGCGAAATCCTGAATTAAAAACCGCTCTGCGCCCCACCATATTTCTTCCACTTGCTCCACGCTCAGCTCACATGCTTTGTGTGATAGTTGATTTAAAAAGCAGGAAAAGGATGGATTCTGAACTTCTCACCACTGTTATATGTGCTCATTTAAATTCTTAGGAGCTTCAGCAGCAGTACTTCCATCACATATATCAGATTTATAGTCCCCACACTGCAGAGGTACTGGAATCTGTGCTTACATGTCAGTCAAACCCGTTTGCACAGGGACAAATAAAACCTCTCAATAAAGCAGAGATTACCCGCCACTGACTCATTAACCATTTACAATAACAATTTGCATTTATTTAAGACAAAAGTATTCTCATCCTTGTCTTATATTAAACTGCACTGACAACTTTTTCCTCTGAGCATGGAGCCGTGTCACTACCTGATCCCTCCCGGACGCACGATCCGTTCTGCACATGCGCAAACAAATATGCATCCACGTGTCCATAAATAATGTAATCATGGTACTAAAACTACTTATTTATATCAATAACTCACTAAAGAATGCTAATACACACCTTTAAAAAATGTTTTATGACTTTAGTGAGACAATTTTTATTCTTTTTACATTTTCTTTGTTAAACTGCATCTCTTACGTCATCATGGGACATGCCCAGAGCAGTCCGGCAAAATATGATTAAACTATGTTTATCTGCATTTTAGTTGTTTCTTTCTTTATATTATGCACTATATAGCATAAGGTTAAAACAAACGAAAGCATCAAACTCAAAAAGACTAGATTCATGTTTAAATCCAAAGCCGAAAGTAGCATAGGATCCCATTTCCGGTGCAGATCGGGCAGAGACGATAAAACAGAAAAGATTTTAACGCATTTATTTTCTCAGGAAATACATTATTAACCTTTAACACATAATATTTTAGTACGTTTCTATTTTTGGAGAGGGGAAAATAGCCTCGTGAGACCATCCTGATCTCACGAGCTTTCAAGGTTTCACTCGCAGATCAGTCTGGAGACTCTCTGTTAAAGAAAATTTAGAGCCGTTCACCAAACGAACATCCAATCAGCGTTGGCTTTGAGGCGGGTTGAGGTTTGACGCAACGAGAAGCGCGACAGTTCAGTCTAAAGAACATGGCGGCTTCAGCCGATGAAACTAGCATTAGCGTGGCTATCGAGCAAGTTTTATCGGAATTACAGGGTATTTCTTCACTGAAAGAAGAGCAAAACACTGCTCTGGAGGCTTTTCTCAGAGGAAAAGATGTTTTTGCTCTTCTCCCGACTGGTTTCGGCAAGAGTTTGATCTATCATTTGGCTTGTGCCTGGCTTGTGGTTGTGTTTTTGTCGTCGCTCTGTTAGTACGTCATATGCTTCGTTGATCTGATTAGTATATTTGGCTCGTCTATCACCAACATAGGCCAATCAGCTAACAAGTATTTTCGCCCTTCCCAAAATTACTTCAACGGAAGGTTTCCAGATGGATATGCGGAGCAAATCCATCTGGCGGAGTCAGGTTAAGGGGAAAATGCCATTTAGGTATATAAATAAAATTGAGGACCACCCGGATGCATATCTGGATGCTCATGCGTAGAACGGATCGTGCTTCCGGGACGGATCGGGGAATGACAAGCAGCCGGCTTGCAATGAATCATGAGATACCCTAAGCTACAAAGGGTACGCCGGACACATCCTTCCAACTGGGAAGAAAGAGGGCTGCATTTGTCGGCTGCATATGAAGGATTCTTTGAATCCGAGCAGGCCACGGCGCCGCGCTATGATGTAATTGGGCGATTCGAACACAGCACATATAGGATAAACAGGAAGTCAAGCTTTTATATATATAAAAAGCTAAATGCTTGTTTATAAAATGAAAGATAATAACTTCTTCCTCTAACTTTAATTTTGAAAGTCCTGTGTTAAAGCATGACTTCCTGTCTTTACGGTGCCTCTGGTCCGTGTTTTGTCCCTTGTTTGACTCCCTCTACTGGTCTGGAGCAAAATAAATGTTTGCATTGCATCATTGCATTACTGTAGATTTTTGCTTCTTTTTTCAGTAGCTGTCTCAACTTTCTGTTTGTTTTTTTATGATTTGGAGTTTACATCATATGTGTGTTTGCAGCTCATTTTGCCGTTTTCTGCACGTTTGCACCTGCGGCCACATTACATTACCTTGAACATATGGAATATATTTTATTTTACAGACTTTAACTTCTATTTGTGCTCAGACTTATTGTTCACAATAATTATATTAGCAGCCATGTATGAAATGTATTTTTCTGATAATTTAACTGCACTACAGCGGTATTATTTATTTGTATTATTATTTTTAGTACTAATTTTTGTTTTGTTTTTTTTAACTTTACATACATATCACACTTTTAGAACAAGCAAATTAAAATATGAACCAAAACATAAACAAAAACAAAATGTAGATGTTTTGTCTTAAGCCTGAAAACAAATCCAAACCTGCACAGCCCTGTGTGATGAGGTGTTTGCCTACTGAACCTAAAAAACAGTTCAGTCACCTTTAGCACAAACAGCTGCAGTCATGTGGTGACTTTCTCACCATGAGTCTTTTATGGCTCTGTGTTTTTGGCTTGCTAATCTTTTCTGAATTGCTGTAATTCAGCCACGTTGGCAGGTTTTTCTACTTTAAACAGCCTTTTTAAGATCATGCATCTCAATAGATTTCAGGTCAGGACTTTGACTAGGCCTCTCCAAAGTCTGGTGGTTCCATTTAGGGAACATAGGAAAAACGATGTAGAAATAAGTAAAAAAAAATTTAAATCAAGAGTATTTACCCTTAATTTAGTAGGTAAATAAGATGATCTGCCAATGGAATGAGTATTTTTGCTCTTAAAATTAGATAATTAGATAATATGTGCTTGTAATAAGAAAATGCAGTTGCTTTTTTTTTTATCTTAAATGTAAATTGCCTCGTTCCATTGGTAAAGTATCTCATTTACCTCCTCCATTCAAGACAAAATGCACTTACTTTAAGAAAAAAATCACTTATTTAGATGTCAATTTTTTGCAGTGCAGCAAGTCTGCCATGGCCTCATAGAAATCCCAAGTTATAAATCCAGACTCGGTCTAGATTAAGGTGTGCGTCCTGCATTCATCCATTCCACAAATGCCAAGCCTGGCTCCACCAGTCTGGCTAGGTAACTGGTATGGCTGGAAACAGGCTCCAGGTGTGGCTTAGAAAAAGTGAATCTCAAGTGTGATGAACCAAGTAATGTTCTAACAGGGTGAAAATCACTTTTTCACACAGGGCCATGTACATTTGAATTTCTTTCCTCCCTTGAATATATATACACTACCGTTCAAAAGTTTGGGGTCACCCAAACAATTTTGTGTTTTCCTGAAAAGTCACACTTATTCACCACCATACGTTGTGAAATGAATAGAAAATAGAGTCAAGACATTGACAAGGTTAGAATTAATGATTTATATTTGAAATACGATTTTTTTTACATCAAACTTTGCTTTCGTCAAAGACTCCTCCATAAGCAGCAAGTACAGCATTACATCCTTTGGGATTCTAGCTGTTAATTTGTTGAGGTAATCTGGAGAAATTGCACCCCACGCTTTATTGGCCAGTCTCAGATATGGCTTTTTCTTTGCCACTCTGCCCTGAAGCCCAGAATCCTGCAGCCGCCCCTTCACTGTAGATGTTGACACTGGTGTTTTGCGGGTACTATTTAATGAAGATGCCGGTTGGGGACCTGTGAGGCGTTTCTCAAACTAGAGACTCTAATGTACTTATCTTCTTGCTCAGTTGTGCAACGCGGCCTCCCACTTCTTTTTCTACTCTGGTTAGAGCCTGTTTGTGCTGTCCTCTGAACGGAGTAGTACATACTGTTGTAGGAAATTTTTAATTTCTTAACAATTTCTCACATGGAATAGCCTTCATTTCTAAGAACAAGAATAGACTGTCGAATTTCAGATGAAAGTTCTGTTTTTCTGGCCATTTTGAGCGTTTAATTGACCCCACAAATGTGATGCTCCAGAAACTCAATCTGCTCAAAGGAAGGTCAGTTTTGTAGCATCTGTAACGAGCTAAACTGTTTTCAGATGTGTGAACATGATTGCTCAAGGGTTTTCTAATCATCAATTAGCCTTCTGAGCCAATGAGCAAACACATTGTACCATTAGAACACTGGAGTGATAGTTGCTGGAAATGGGCCTCTATACACCTATGGAGATATTGCACCAAAAACCAGACATTTGCAGCTAGAACAGTCATTTACCACATTAGCAATGTATAGAGTGTATTTCTTTAAAGTTAAGACTAGTTTAATGTTATCTTCATAGAAAAGTACAGTGCTTTTCCTTTAAAAATTAGGACATTTAATGTGACCCCAAACTTTTGAACTGTAGTGTATATATTTTTTCATTAGCATAATGTGTTTACTTCTACTATTTAAGTTTGATGTTCTGAAACACTTAAGGGTGACAAACATGCAAAAAAGAGAATGAAATCTGCAAAGATGCAAACAGTCTTTTTCACACTGCAGCTGTTTAAACACTATTCTGAAGACACTGAGGTCTGCTGCTCAGACTTTCTCTCCTTTCATAACAAATTGTTAGATCCTGAAACCTTACTAGAGATAAAGAATAATAAAACATCAATGTGCCATCAATCCAAATATCATTGCCCAGTTTATCAAAAGTAACCCACTTGGATTTTGGATAATGGATTGGATCAAATACTGAAAATCAATTTGGTTTTTTTTTAATGAAAAAATGTCTTATGATTTTTGATTAGATCCAATATTTCAATCCAGGTTCTGATTTTTTTATTTTTATATTTTATTTTTCAGAATTTTGTAATAGGATTGGAATCACTTTGATTGAAAAAAAGATGAATTAAACTGTACCAGTAAGAAAGGGGGGACTCGGCTTGGATTTTTAGGCCCAAAATGTTTATAGTTCATGGAACTCTAACTTTAGTTGGATGATGCAGGGCAGCCTATACTTACCCTATTTTTCTATAAGTTTTTATTTGCATGTTCAAAAATCCCAGTAATCGGATGAGTTAGGCTATTTTGCCTGTTTAGCTTTTGAATATTGGTCTAAAGCTAAGTAAAGGTCTGTGTTTTAAATACATAATTTTACAACAAAGTTGAATGCAGAGCAGAGGCACAATACTGACATCTACTGGTTGATGTGTAGCAGCAGTTTTCATGTTGCAGATAATCTTGAATTAGTGATCTATCCGGATCAGATTGATCCAAACTAAAATATTGTGCTTTATTTGATCCTGAATCACAAAATAAAGGATTATCAATTTCATCTGGATTAAACCTTTTTGAAACCTTTTTTCCGGGTCGAGAGTTTTCCTACAGACAGGAAGCAAAAAGAAGAAGGCTTTTTAAACTTTTCCTGCTTTATTTCTAGATGTAATTTAAAAAAAAGAATGAATGTTTAGCTTCAGCAAACATTAATACCTCCTCAGCATGTTGTGAGGTTCATCTCATTTTGAACATTGGATCCAGGTCTGTGTGAAGCAGATAAAGGATCCAAAACTCTGGACTCCAAATGAAAGAGTCGGAGTGTCGTAATCTCCGAGGTAAATGGGTTTCAGTTCTCGGACCCTTGTATTTTCCACGGGCACCACTGTTACAACAATAGCAACAATAAAAACCTTTTCTACTCAGTACTCTGGGCGTATATACACAGTATTAAACATAGTGTCTTATAAACCTATACATGTAGCCATAGAACAGCTGATGTAATAATACGTATATAATAAAGAAAGGCTGCAAACGGTATAAATAGAAAGGTTTTACTGATGTTGATGTCATGGCTGGATGGCAGACTTCTTAAATGCAAAAGTCTGGAACCATTGTGTTGCATTGACTTTCTGACTCCTAATTCTGACTTTTAGGGGCCTTTCATTTGAAATAATCGACTTAAAAGTTGGATATTACCCCCCATTTGCTCCTTTATCTTTGCATTGTTCACTCTTTTGCAGATAGAAGCTTTTCTAACGTAAAGATAGTCCCCTTCCTTCCTCCATCAGAAATACAGATAGAGTCTATTCTTAATTGATGAAGGTGCAGAATGTGTCATTTTCTAATAGGAAAAAAAAAAACTGGCAGGAGGACTAAGCATGGAGCAGCTATCGCTGAAATCCAGTGGTCTGAGTGTTTACCCTCTCAGGCTCAAATTAAGTTACAGTTGCAGGAAAAATCGGATTTTTCAAGAAAATGATCATATGGGGTAGTAATATTCAATTTAGATTTTTTTTTGAGAGAGACCTTCACATGCAATGAATTCTGGGATGTTGCAGATTTGCAACAGTGGCCCGGACTGGTAAATTAACACTGAAGACTGAATCTGATATGAATGTTAACTTTATTTGAATGTCACAAACAAAAAATTAACAAACCAAAATTCAAAAAAAAAAATTTCTTTAACAAAATTAGAGACAACTTTTTTTTCTGATTTTTTCTCCACCGACATTTCAAAATCTCTTGAGAAGGCCGATTCTGTTAAAATGTTGCTCAAATATAGGCAAACTAATAGATAAAGCATGTAGCATCCATTGGTACCTGTTTGGGCACACGTTGCGAATCCACAACATTGAAATCGAGATGCCTCTGGAGATAAAATCTACTAATTGGCATGTGTCATATCTATATACATTCATGATTCATCTTATGTAGTATTGATTTCAAAATAATGGAAATTGGTAGTGATGCTTACATGAAATTGGTGCTTAGAAAATCTGTTTCAGTGACACCAAGGACTCAGCCATGTTGAAAGTGAGTCAGCAGTGCTATCTGGTGAGCTGGAGGGAAACTGTTTGTTGCAAATGCACAACTAAGTCCTTACAAAAACAAAAGCTCTTAAAATATGGATGTGGAGTAATTAGATAAGTGTCATTTAGCTGTTGCAAATCTGCAACATCTGCCTGGAGAGGGTTAATAGCAGTCAAGTGATACATCTTCCCAACAAACTGCATAAATGACACTCTATTTCAAAATAAAACAGCTACATAAGATAAAAGACACTGATCTCTGTGGTTTACTCCTCTTTATTCCATCTTGTGAGATTTTTGCTCAAAGCTACAGCCTGTTTTTACATCATGTGATCCATTCCTCTTCAATATGATCGTTTTAATTGCAGTTCTTTTGGTTTGTCTAAATGGCTGCAGTAAATATGTTCTCCTGGACACTTATTTCAAGAGATCTAGAACCTAAAAGACTAAGCTTTAATACATTTCATAGCATTTTTCTACATATATAAAAACCTTAAATCTGTTAAATGAATCTAGTGTTGTGAACATGTTTTCCGTAAACAGACTATTAATGAAGTGATTCTGAGGTTCGTGGTTTTAGCTTTGAGCCGCTGATCCTTGTGCTGCAGGTTACCTGACAGGAAGTGAGGACTACTTCAGCCACGAGCGCTGTTACCACATCAATGGTCTAAACCTGACCCGCTGTGCACTGGACCTGAGGGACGGAGAGGAGGTGGCCACCGCCTACAAAGGAGCTTATTCCACTGAGCTGTTCAGTCAGAGAGCCGTCAGTGTCATCAATAAACACAACTCCAGCAAGGTGACACACAAACACACAAACCTTACCTTTCAGGTTTTTTCTCTATCTTTCTTGAAGATTAATCTTATTTTTTCATTTTCTCTGATATGCCAGCCGCTCTTCCTCTACGTGGCGCTGCAGGCGGTGCATTCGCCCCTGCAGGTACCGGAGTGCTACTTGACCCCCTACGGTTTCATCGAAGACCGTCAACGCAGGCTGTACGCCGGCATGGTGTCGGCCATGGACGAGGCTGTGGGCAACATCAGCCTGGCCCTGCAGCAGGAGGGACTCTGGGAAAACACGGTCCTGGTGTTTTCCACAGGTACACTGCTAACACTCGTGCATAAAGCACTAACATGGTCAACATCAAACCATCATTTCCTAACATGAAGTATGGAGGCAGAGAGAACTGATCGGCTAAAGCAGAGCCTGTTTGCAGCTCTAAAGTTTGTTTTTTTAGTGTACTTTATTCCCGTAACCCTTCCTTGTGTGACTTTGTAAAATCTCACTTCATGTTTTCTTCCTTATTTTGATGCAATAGACTTTTGATCTGATATCCTTATAGGTTGATCCTTTTAAGCTGAATCCCAACTCATGTTTATCCTCAGATATACATCTATGTTAAAGAGAACTGCACAGTTTGTTATACTATACTCATAAACTTGTAATAATAACATAGATAGTTTCCTTTTTATGGGGTTCCACCAACACTATGTAATGCATAATGATGTTTTTATATATTTCTTAGAAAAGATAATCTCTGAAGTGTTTTTTGTTCCTCTTTTCAAAGTCGCTTAAAGCTACAGTGTGTAATTTTCAGCGACATCTAGCGGTCAGACTGCAGACTGCAGCAACATGAACGTCTCCCCCCCACCGCTTCTCCCCCCCAACAGTACGGCGAGCGTTACGGGACAAAATGTCTTCCACGACGTCCGCATCACCTACCTTCTCAAGTGATGAGGTTTGTTTACATAGATAATTTTACAGATAGTATTTCATTAGTCTGTGTAGGGTATAGATTTCATGTAGACTTAAGATAATAAATATACCCGTTATTTTTTCTACGTCGTTGTGACGTTTTGGTGAGCTGCTTTGCATGGTGATATAAACAGACGAAGTAATTGTAGTCATTAGTTTAACAGCGAGATTGTGTTCGCTGGAAGAATATATATTCCCCGTTTACAGAGTCCAAGTCTTGTTTGTGGCACGGGGGTTACAAGGCAAGGAAGAGGGAAAGGAAGAGGGCAGAGAGGCCGGGGTGAGCGTGCAGCTGGGGCCAGGCGAGAGAGGGGAGCCAGCGGGGTGAGAGCAGAGGAGGAAAGGCTTGAAGATCTCCAAAGGAGCCGGAGAGAAGTAACCGAGGTATATATCCAGAAAATTATTTTACAGAAAATTACTGAATCATTACCTGTGAAACGTCAGGGACGTTGCTGAATAAGTATACTGGAGAGTAACAGCATCATCACGCAGCATGTTATTGTTTTAGACAGGTCTGAGCATCCTGTACTCCAAAAACTGCAGTGATATTAGACAATTGTGTGTGTAGGATTAATTACCTGTCCAAGAGAAAACTGGCAACTTGAGCGTCACTTTGAAAACCTTTTTCCTCCATCAGTGACTTCCATCGTGTAAATGCCGTGCCAATGTTGATCCGTGTTTTTTGTCGTTTCTTGTCACTCTTGCGTTTATTCTCGTCGTGTTTCCGCTTCTTAGATGACGGGGGTTCGGTGTCCGCCGCTTTTCGTTGTGATACAGAGTAGGCATGATCCTCCATTCGTCTGATGTTTGGCCACACAGTGCCAAACAGTTTGCAAAGTCACTCACGCCTGCCGCCTTGTTTACCTTTCTTGTTACCGAGGCGCAGTATACCTGCTTCTTCTTCTTCTTTGGTTTCAGGCAGACTAAACGCTTCTCAGGCATAATACTGCCATCTACTGTTCAGTACCGTCTCAGTTCATCTCTCTCAACTTGCCGTAGTTATTTTCGAGCGTCATGGGAGATCTCGCAATCGCTAGTTTGTTGGCTCTGCGCTGCCGTAGCGCAAAGATGTCTGCCTCCATGGCTGCGAGACCCGCTCCTATGTAATTATAAATAACGAATTCTAAGGCAACGCAAATGTTATGGTTAAAAGGCTGAGCTCATAGGTGATGATAAATAACATAGTTATGTATAATATATTAAATTTCTGAATTTATATGCCTGTAATTATTACACACTGTAGCTTTAAATAATTCTGCTCTAAACCAAATTGTTGTCATACTCCAGCTGTCCAGTAGAGAGCAGCGTATGGCTGCTTTTCTCAGGGCCAGAGGGCTCTGGCCTGTTGACAGCTCTCCATCTGAAAGAGATTTCTAGGAGAACATCATCTGTTCATCTAAAAACATGTGGCCGCTCGCAGTTTTCCACATGTGGATGGTCTAATGGTTGGCATCTGAAGTAGGAAACCACTTTGAGGGTTATTTTTAGTGGCATTCAAGTTTTTAAAGGCTAATTAGAAAACAGGAACAATGCTGTGAAAGTGAAAAGTGAGTGCTTTTTGTACAACGTGAGGTGGGATGCGGTAGGTGGTCCATTTAATTGTCCTTCTACACATATGGTTGGCAGCAGCTTCTGACTGCTGATCTGAGACACTTTGAATGCCTACGTCACTACTGTTCAAAAAGATGCAGAGCGTGAATAATCTGTGATACAACTAGATTTTGATGAAATGCTCCTTCATCGAAAGTTTTATGAATCCCCTCGGCTGTTGTCCTTGGCTCCTACGTGTCATGACTAACAGGAAGCAAATGAGCCCTGAACTGGCTCCCTCTGCAGTGAGGCTTACTGTAAAACGTCAGCCTCTCTGGGACGTTACTGTTAGCAAACGAGTGAGGAAAGCTGCGGCCAAACCGGTAGGGATCTGGGGAAAAGACGGAACAGTCCAACCACAGCTTGAAAAAGCATTAAGGAGCAGAGAGAGAGAGTTTTCCAGAACAGTTCAACACAGACTTCTTCCTGGACTCACATGCAGTCTGCTAATGAAAGGGGATCTCTGGCTGGATGTCATTGGTGAGGTGGGTGTTGACACTGGATCCTAGAACCAAATGATAGTCAGTGTGGACCCATTCATGGACCATCTCTCAGTGTCTGATCCAGACTGAAATTATCTGAAGCATCAAAGGGATTGCATAGACACCTTATTATTTTAATTTGTGTTATTAAGTCCTGCATACAAAGTAAAGGACAATGTGAAGAAATGGTTGTTAAGGTAATCTGATTTAGGGAAGAAAGATAGAGAACACACACATATATATTATATATATATATGTATATATACATACATACTGTGTGTGTTCAGATATAAAAATTGACCATCTAATTCTCGTACTGCCTCTTTTGTTAAAGTACACACACAAACATATATATATTTATATATACGTATGTATATATATGTATATATATATATATATATATATATATATATATATATAAATATATACATACATATATATACACTCACCGGCCACTTTATTAGGTACACCTGTCCAACTGTTAACACTTAATTTCTAAGCAGCCAATCACATGGCGGCAACTCAGTGCATTTAGGCATGTAGACATGGTCAAGACAATCTCCTGCAGTTCAAACCGAGCATCAGTATGGGGAAGAAAGGTGATTTGAGTGACTTTGAACGTGGCATGATTGTTGGTGCCAGAAGGGCTGGTCTGAGTATTTCAGAAACTGCTGATCTACTGGGATTTTCACGCACAACCATCTCTAGGGTTTACAGAGAATGGTCCGAAAAAGAAAAAACATCCAGTGAGCGGCAGTTCTGTGGGCGGAAATGCCTTGTTGATGCCAGAGGTCAGAGGAGAATGGCCAGACTGGTTCGAGCTGATAGAAGGGCAGCAGTGACTCAAATAACCACCCGTTACAACCAAGGTGGGCAGAACAGCATCTCTGAACGCACAGTACGTCAAACTTTGAGGCAGATGGGCTACAGCAGCAGAAGACCACACCGGGTGCCACTCCTTTCAGCTAAGAACAGGAAACTGAGGCTACAATTTGCACAAGCTCATTGAAATTGGACAATAGAAGATTGGAAAAACGTTGCCTGGTCTGATGAGTCTCGATTTCTGCTGCGACATTCGGATGGTAGGGTCAGAATTTGGCACCTACAACATGAAAGCATGGATCCATCCTGCCTTGTACCAACGGTTCAGGCTGGTGGTGGTGGTGTCATGGTGTGGGGAATATTTTCTTGGCACCCTTTGGGCCCCTTGGTACCAATTGAGCATCGTTGCAACGCCACAGCCTACCTGAGTATTGTTGCTGACCGTGTCCATGCCTTTATGACCACAATGTACCCAACTTCTGATGGCTACTTTCAGCAGGATAATGCGCCATGTCATAAAGCTGGAATCATCTCAGACTGGTTTCTTGAACAATGAGTTCACTGTACTCAAATGGCCTCCACAGTCACCAGATCTCAATCCAATAGAGCATCTTTGGGATGTGGTGGAACGGGAGATTCGCATCATGGATGTGCAGCCGACAAATCTGCGGCAATTGTATGATGCCATCATGTCAATATGGACCAAACTCCCTGAGGAATGCTTCCAGCACCTTGTTGAATCTATGCCACCAAGAATTGAGGCAGTTCTGAAGGCAAAAGGGGGTCCAACCCGTTGCCAGCATGGGGTACCTAATAAAGTGGCCGGTGAGTGTATGTATGTATATATATGTATATATATATATATATATATATATATATATATATATATGTATATATATATATATATATATATATATATATATATATATATATATATATATATATATATATATGTATATATATAGTATATATATATATATATATATATATATATATATATATATATATATATATATATATATATATATATATATATATATATATATATATATATATACGTATATATATACATATATATATGTGTGTATGTGTATATATATATATATATATATATATATGTATATATTTATATCTATATATATATTGTTTTTTGAAGTCCAGATGTTTACCCAGAAGCCTACAAAAGACTTTGAGACTGTATAGAAAGGTGTGCCTCCAGAGTATTTACTCATTTGCATAATGCCCTTTTTTTCTTTCTTCATTACTGAGGTTTTAACAAATCCTTTTAAAAGTGTGAGGGGTGTAAATACTTATGCAATCTGGTATTTGCTTGTCTTTTAACCAGAACTATTTGTTTATTTGTGTCAGATAACGGCGGTCAGACAGTGTCTGGTGGCAGCAACTGGCCGCTGCGTGGGAGGAAGCTGTCGCTGTGGGAAGGAGGCGTGCATGGAGTGGGATTTGTCACCGGCCCGCTGCTGGAAAAACCCGGAACCACCAACCATGAGCTCATCCACATCTCCGACTGGCTGCCTACTTTTGTTGGCCTGGCAGGCGGGAGTACCAAGGGAACAAAGCCGCTGGACGGGTTTGACGTGTGGAAGACAATCAGGTGAGCTGGGCTGTGTGTTCCTCTGCTTTCCTGGACCAGCAGCTCGTTCTTGCGGTGAGGCCTCAATAAGCCCTTTATTACCGTGGCAATGGGAGCTGCAGAAGGAGGAAATTCCATCAGTCTTTCTCATACAAATCCCTGCTCCTTCCTTTCTTATTATTTTCTGCTCTCCGCCTGTGATGTTCCAGTATTAGATCAGCCGGTTGGTTTCCAGGGCAGATCTTTTATGCGGGCGCCGTGTCAACAAAGCTAATCGACTGAAATACTTTTTTAGCTGAGGCAATTAGAGTGTGGAGGGGTCACATGCAGCTGCTCACAGACCACAAATGTACTTTCCATGTGGGCTCGGTAAACTGTCAGATTCCCATCTGACCCATGTTACTGTGCTGTAAAAAAAATTATTTACTCCCTTACAGATGTATCTTTTTTCCTCTAAATCAGGAACCTTTTTGATCCAAAGAGCCATTTTTCACCTTTTCCCCTCACAATACGAAACCTTAATGACTCTTTAAAAGACAAAAACAATGTGAATAATTGAAAAAATAAAACTATGAATAAAACACTGAATAGATGAATAAATGCAGTTACAGTGGGTACGGAAAGTATTCAGACCCCTTTACATTTTTCATTTTTAAATCATTTTATTTCTCATTAAAGTACAGTCACCACTCGGCTCCTATTTTGACAGAAAAAAAGCCAAAAATGTATAAGTTTTCGCAAATTGTTATATATATATATCTACCGGTATATATATATATATAGATATATATATATCTATATATATCTATATATATATATCTATATATATATAGATATATATATAGATATATATGTCTATATCTCTCTCTCTCTCTCTATATATATATATATATATATATATATATATAGATAGATAGATAGATAGATAGATAGATAGATAGATAGATAGATAGATAGATAGTGTGTATATTTTTTAAATTATGCTAGTGGAATTCTTTTGAAATGTGCAAGAAGTTATTTTCTTCTATATGCCAGATATGTTTATTTCAAAGAACTCAAAAAGATAATCATGTCTAATGTTAAAAGGTAACTGATCAAGGTAGCTTCAGCTACATTGAAATCTTTCAGCCTACTTCGTGTTGTCAGACAGGTTCATTTTAAGTGCTTGTTTTTTAATAAAAACACTAGCGGCTCGTTTTTTCGAGAGTAGGCTGACAGGAAAGGGCGTATGAGAGAGAAATGTGGCAAAGGACCACAGGTCGGATTCAAACCTGGGTCATGCGCGCTAATAACTACGCCACCTGCACTCCTTTAATCTTTATTTAAAAACCGTTTTCTTTTCGTTTATCGTTGTCTGAAATTGTTTCAGGAAAAATCTTAGATTTTTTTTTTTTTCCTGAAACAATTGGACGTGTTTGTAAAGTAAAGAAGGAATCTATAAAGAGGGAATTCCAATTTTTGTCTTATATTTTATATTTATAAATCAGTCCAGCGCTCCTCTCCACCCAATGGACCAGCACAAATCATCTGATCATTCCCTGCTAACTTTTAGTGGCCGGCTTAATAATTAAAAGCAGCGGCCTGGTGGAGTAAAAATGGAGGCCAGCAGGCAGCAGCGGAGTGAGAGTTATTTTAGTTGTGTTATCAGGACATGCGGTCGGGCTGAGCGCTGTGTTTTCTCTGCTGTGGAACGTGGTCAGAGCCAGCTGGTTCACATTTCCAGATCCCAGATCGAGGTTTTCTCTGTTCATGAGTGAGATATAGTCACCATGCACGTGTGTCCATGTGTTTAATACTAACGGCCCTTTTTATCTTGCAGCAAAGGCTTTGCCTCGCCCAGACTGGAGCTGCTGCACAACATTGACCCTTTGTATAGTGACCTCGCTCCATGTAAGTTCCTTCTTCTATCTGGATTAATCATATGGAACCACTGTCCAGATATGTTCTGCATTTTGCTCTGACAATTCAGGCTTTGGAGCATTCTTTTAACTTTTAAAGATTGACCAAACAGATTGAGAATGAGGTGAACGTTCATTGAGGTCATTTAGACATTTATTCTTCTGACCTCTACTGGTTATATTTCCTACAGCACCAGTAGGAGGGGACTTGTTCTCCTCCAAGGAGAAGGATCTTATTTCTTTCTTTTTTTTCTCTTGACCAAAATTTACCTGCCTAATTTTCCCCCGTAATGCTCAGTCTCTTTGTCGTACCTTATTCTCTCTTCTTCCAGCTCACTCCAAATGGTTTCCATGGCTTTTAGGTCTTCGGATGATAAACAGGCCCACAGCATCACACGTCCTTCACTTTGCCAGGCTTCAACTGTTATATGGCCAGATAATAGGTCTTATCTCGCCCTCATGACTTGAGTAATGAGGCTTAACACATCAGCCTAACCTGAGTGCTAAACGATCATGCAGTCAGCCTGTCTTCCTGGGGTCAAATTCTAAAAAACAAGTATGTTGCTTTATATACATCGTAATACAAAAACCACTGACTCATTTTAAAACCAAGACAATTCATCCGTCAACCAAACTACACATACCATATGGGAGAATACAAAGTTAACTTCCAAAAATAACAACAAATGCATGATCCTGAGACAATGTACACTTCTCTATGTAGCAAATACAAGATTATAAAACATGTAAATATTTAGTATGTTGATGAATAAAAACCTATTTCTAAGCTAACGAATGTCAGAAGGACTCCTATTCCCATTTAGTGATATAGTGATTATTCCCATATAGTGATCACCTGTTTATCAAAGCAGATAAGGACTTACATTTTAGCTGCAATGCTAATGTGTTTAAAGGCCAGGCATTCTGACACAAAAAAGTCTTGTCCTGCTCTTAAGCCGGGCATACACTGTACGATTTTTTCAATCGTTGCAAGCAGATGCAATTCATTCTGTATGACGAAACCGCAGGGTTTAAAAGTTCACAGCTCATGATGCATGTTCTCAAACCGTGCGACCCGATGCACGACGCGTAGATGAGATCTACCTGAGATCTACCTGCTAAAACTGAATGTCTAAAACCCCGTCAGTGAGATGGCGCTACTCGGACTTGTCTATCTGAAAGCCAAACGTGTAGAAGAGGACATAGACAGAAGTGTCGATGCCTCCTGTTAAACATGAAGCTCACTAGAGTGAAAGGTGCTGTCTTGGCAATTTGTGCAAGTTTGTGCTGAAAGCCCTAAAAAGAAAAAATGACAAAGACATGGCTGAGCAAATGTGGCTACTACAGTCTGTCAATTTTACAAGAAGAACTCCATTTCACTCGCTCCCCCACCATGCTTCTGTGTTCTCATCTGAGAGGAAGCAGAAGAAGAATCCTTGTTTACGCCTGAGCGATTTGTCCATAACCAACTTACGATGGCAGACTGGATTTCAAACATCATGTTTGATTCTCTCCCGACCTTAGGATTCCTGATTGGGAGGTGGTCTTGAGAGGCTAATCCCCCCTCGTTACCCCCTGTTCACTACAGGATGCACGCCGCACGATTAGGCTGATCTCTGCTTCTGTCTCCTTGAACCCCAGTCGGCCTCAGCAGATGGCCGCTCACTCTGAGCCTGGTTCTGCTGGAGGTTTCTTCCTGTTAAAAGGGAGTTTTTCCTCTCCACTGTCGCTGCAAGTATGCTTAGTGTGAAGGATTGCATTTGAGTCAATGAGTCGATGCAATCAACTGGTTTTCCTTAGATAGAAAACTTTGAATTAATTTGACTTTATGATCTGGTTTAACTGTAAAGTGCCTTGAGATGACATGTGTTGAGAATTGGCGCTATAGAAATAAACTGAATTGGATTGAACTGAAATCCACCCGATCGATAAATTTGTTCCAAGAAAGAGCAAAAAATCATACAGTGTATGCCCGGCGTTACCTTCACAGCTTTGCAATAGATAGTTGGTATTAATCCACTATTTCTTTTAAGGTGTGTGGAGAAGTGTGCTTTGTTAGCACCAACGTTGTGAAACCTATCCTCTTTAAAATGCTCCGCACACAGATGCAAAACCTCTGGAGTTTTAACAGGTAGATTTCCATGAGAAATAAAATCCACCCACATCACAGGCTCAGATGATGGCAATAAAAATGACTTTTGAGCTGCTGTGCTTAGCTTTTAGCTTAGCTCTTAGCTTAGCCATATCTGTTTGGATGGTCTGCGTTGGTGAGCAGAGAGATGGCGCCTGGTAAAGGGCAGGCTCAGATAGGGGGAGGGGTTCATTCCCCGAATGACTTCATAAAGGGCATAATTTGCATTTTGAGAACATATTAATAATAATAATACATTTGATTTATACTGCACTTTTCATCAAAAAGACCTCAAAGTACTACAAAAAAGAAAAGCATTAAAAAAAAGAAATGCATAAATAAAAAAAATAAAAAAAATCATCATTATTATTATAATACTATAATAGTTGTCATAATAATCACATTAATCACATAGGATTTTATTGTATTTAAAAATACACAGACTTCAGAGCACATATGACTGTTGGAAAATGTTTAGAGCTAATTTAGCATAATATGGGACCTTTAAAATTAACTAGCTACCTTTCGTTGGTGTTTTCAGAATGAACTGAGTGGTTTTGAAAATGTTCTAGTGATTTATATAGACTTTTAGGCTTAGGTGTGTCTGGCTGCTCAGTTTGAACGTACCAAACTTGTGACAGACAATCTGCAAATGAGGCAAGAACCACATGAATAATGATGAAGGAAAGATAATAACCTGGTTAAATGTTTGTTTAATCCGTCTGAGCTTGGTGCTCCGAATTAAAATTGCCGTTGATTTTTGCTAAATATGAATGATAATGAATCATTATTGAATAAGCGTATATAATCGATAACTGTAGGATTACCCCCGGTTCTATTCTATAAATAACCAACTTCTAAAGAGTATCTGAAAGAAATGAAGGAAAGAAATCCTGAAAGTTAATCGTAATAATAGGGGATGTGTCCCAGTTGGACTGTAAATCCTGTAGCTGGAACAGGTTTCGTCAGGTTGTTGGATTCAGCCTCTATTTTACCAAATATGAACGTCCCTGATCTGAGGGAGAATACCCTAATAGGCCCGTTTGAAACGGTCCAAGTCGTGATTCATCTCCTGGATATGGCCAACAGCTTGATAAAGCTAGCGAAGATGGAAACCTCGTGTTGCCTGCCTCTCCTCCTCCTGTGTCCATGCTGTGCGGGATGCATAGTCCTATTCTTTTGCCGGTTTAAATCTGTTTTATTTCCTCTCAGCATGGACGGAAATACCAAAAGAACGTCTGGATTCACACAGCAGCTCCAAAGGCAAAGTAATATGGTAAAAAATTGCATAATATCAGACAATGCCTAATCAAGCAAATTATCAGAGTGCTTTTGGGCTGTGTTTTGTCATATAAGAGCAAACACTTTACTAAATGTGGTGTACAAACCAACTTAAACTAGTGATTTTAATGTGATAAACTGTAAAAAATAAGAATAAAGTATAAATAATTACCTGATTTCTAATGAAGCTGAATATAATCCGTCATTGTTATCAGTCCACAGTAGATAGCTGGGTGTGTGTGAGCTGTTTAACCTCTGATTGCAGGAAGGATTCCTGGTAAAAGGTCATATGACTGTGGAAACATGGAGGAGTGGACTCCTCTGCCTTAACCACTTAATAATTTGTGGACCTAACCACCACCTCCATCTCTAATGGGACTCTCTGGTCTGAGGCGGCTATTTCTGACTGAGGTGAAAACTCCAACCTTGATGTTGGACATTCAAGAATAGCGGAGAAACAGGAGGGGCACAATTTATTTTTTTTGTTGTTTTTTGTACTAAAATTCCTCACAGATGTGCCACAGGAGGGTGTAATGGGTCAGTGGATGAACAGATGTGAACCTTCTGATCCCAAAAAGCGAAATAAAGATATACTAGTTTGTAGCTCCTAAATAAGCTCCTGATCCTTTGTGGGGATTTTTAAAACAATCCAGCAGTCTTTAGTCATTTAGTTTTTAAATCATTGTCTTTATATAATTTTAACCTTTATGCTAAGCTCTGTTTAAACATTTTTCTTTCATCTAGATCAGGGTCGGTAACCTTAACTGCTCAAAGAGCCATATTGGAACAAAAAAACAAATCTGTCTGGAGCCGCAAAAATGTGAAAGTCTTATATAAGTCTCACATGGCAACACGGGCTCTAAGTGTATTAGCCCATCATAAAAATGAACTACATGGGCTCAAATATATAATAAGCATTTTTGATTAAAGGTTTATCCTGGAGCAAATGTTACTCATGTCACGACTGTGCTGTACAATATTTGGTGCTTTAAGTTTAAATTCCATTACAAAAATTAATGTATATTGTTTTTTTTTTGTTTTTTTTGCATTGATGAAATTATAGAAACACAATAAAAAATCAGATTTTTTTATGCTGAGGATTTGGGGAAAAATTGGAAGAAAGTTCCCATCCCTGCATCAGAGCGCTACCTCTTCGATCTGTGGACGGTTTTCCATGTTCCAAAGAAACTAGCAGCAGTAGTGGAGTTTGGAGATGCAATCCTAGGGATGTAAATCACATCCATCATGGCGATTCGATTCAGTATCGATTTCCTGACCCAACGATTCGATTATTTTCGATACTCAAGAATACACCACGATTCGATTCGATTAATCGGTAAATTTTTTTTATTTTTTTTTACACCTTACAGGCTAAACAAAGTTTCAAGTTTGAAATAAATCAATGAAAGCTGTAATATCGTTATGCTTTTTTTTTTTTTTAGAAACAACAGCAAATAACAGAAGTAGAAAAGTTGCATCAAAAAATACTGCACATAATCAGTGCAATGAGTCCAATGAAATACCTCGGCTCCAGACGTCCCCGCCCCCTTCACAGAGACACTGCTGCACCTCTCCCAAATTGTAGCTGACCGCAGACAGGGGGCCGGCTTGTTTTGTTTTTATGACCGAAATTGAGGAAAACAACTCGTGAAGTTTGACCCTCTAGAAGAGCGAGGTGCGGGAGAACACTGGGACCCTTTTTCCACCTGGATCTCATCCCTTTTTGGCCCTCATGTCCCTCCGTCGTCGAACTAAACTCGCCCCCACTTCCTCGCCGCCTCGGCCGTATCTAGACCCACAGTGTGCAGCTCAGACCACGCTTCAATATTGAGCATAATTTAAACATTTCTGTGTCAAGCTCACTGCAACACACTGCTGTAAGAGTATGTCCAGGAAGCAAGGTAGGAGGGCAAAATAGGTTTAACGCCGCCGCAGCACGGGAGGAGAATTACGCCCAGGAGCAAATGGATAAAAATATACCAGAGGAAAAAAAAACATGAATCGATTCTCTTGCGGACGTGTCGATGAATCGGATCGTCGGCTGTCGGATCGATGCATCGATACAAAACAATTATTATTTACACCCCTATGCAATCCACTTCTTAAATCTATCTTTGCAATCCTTTAATGTATCCAGAAGTAACCTACTGCAATCACACTTCATATTTAGCATGCCTTCCCTGAAAAGGCCTTTCCAAATGACTCTTTTTATTACTTTACAACTTCTCATTACAAAGAAAACATGCAGGCAATCCTTCCGCATTGGTAAGAAAAGCAAATGCTTTGGTCCATTCTTTTCATCAGCTATCTTCCTTTTTTGCCCTTTGGGATCCATGGCCCAAGACACATCCATCGCTTTGTTTACAGCAGCCACCTGCCTTGCACCGCACCGTGCTGAAACCTGCGTTAGAGGCTATAATGCAAATCTTCGTTGACAGAAAGTTTTACATTTATTGAGTACATTTTATTTAAGGTACAAATTTCTACAGCATTGGAAAATAATATAATGAATGTTTGTTTGACTTCCTGCACACCATATTAAAACAAACAATCTATTTTATTCAATTTTCATACATTTTTGAAAAAGCTACGGGATGCCGACCCCTGATCTAGATAAACCCCTTTAATTTGTTTATTTATTTTAGCAAATCTCTGGTTCTAGTTAAAAATATACGAACTGGACATAAATGTTAGTCATTTTGGGATAAGATTTGTTAGCGTAGGGTTAATTTATTGAGGGGATTTCTCTAGAAAGCATCAGTTGAATTTACTGTATTTGCCCAAATATTCACATATTTTGGGCACCCCTACTAATCTTTATCATTTTTATTTCTAAATATTTGGGTGTTTGCAACAGCTTTTGCACTCTGATATAGCTAATAACTGATGGACACAATAATATTTATTTTTCTGGAGGTTTATTGGACTAACAGAAAATGTGCAATATGCATTAAAACAAAACTTGACAGCTGCAAAAAATTGGGTACCCTAATCATTTCATTGAATTGAACACCCTAAACTACTTTTCACTGACTTACTGAAACACAAATTTTGTTTGGTAACTTCATTAAGATTTGAACTTCATAGCCAGGCGTATCCAACCATGAGAAAATTTATTTAAGTTGGCCAGTTGCATGATGTTCTCCTGTTTGAATCTCCTCTGAAGATTCATCATGGGATCCTCAAAACGTCTCTCAAATGATCTGAAAACAAAGATTGTTCAACATATTCGTTCAGTGGATGGATACAAAAAGTTGTCTCAGAGATTTAAACTGTGGGTTTCCACTGTGAGGAACATAGTAAGGAAATGGAAGACCACAGGGACAGTTCTTAGACCCAGAAGTGGCAGGCCAAGAAAAATATCAGAGAGGCAGAGAAGAAGAATGGTGAGAATGGTCAAGGAAAACCCACAGACCACCTCCATTGACCTGCAGCATCATCTTGCTGCAGATGGTGTCACTGTGCAACGTTGAACAATTCAGCGCACTTTGCATCAGTAGAAGCTGCATTTAAGAGTGATGCAACAGAAGCCTTTTCTGCAAGCACGCCACAAACAGAATCGCTTGAGGTTTGCAAAAGCACATTTGGACAAGCCAGCTTCATTTTAGAATAAGGTCCTGGTTTCAGGTTGACAAGACTCTGATGACCATGTTCTATAGATCTTTTATGGAATCCATACTTACCTTCTCTGCCCTCTGCTGGTGCGCTCTTCTTAATGTACAGGAAAAAAATGCCATATCCAAGATTATTAAGGTATGCAGTAAGATCACGGTGTTCAACAGAAAAACATGACTGAAATGTATGAAGAGCAGGTAATTAGGAAGGCTGAGTCTATCTTGGATAATTACACCCATCCCCTACATAGCGAATTCCAGTTTCTACCCTCTGGTTCCCGTTTTAAATATCCACCACCTCGGACTAATAGATACAAACACTGTGCACATGCATATACGCTCTTATTCATCCCCTGCACTGCACATATTTACTTATTTTATCCACCTTTTATCTTTTTTTAAATATTTTATGTTTCTTGTGTTTTTATTTGTTAAATGTGAATGTGTGTGTGAAAGGTGTACTGCTACTGCACAAAAAATGCCCATACTGGGACAAATAAAAGCTACAGAACTGAACTGATGAATAAAGATTGAGTTGTTTGGTCATAAAAAAGGCGCTATGCATGGTGGCATGAAAACACAGCGTTTCAAGAAAAACACTTGCTACCCACTGTAAAATTTGGTGGAGGTTCCATCGTGCTTTGGGGCTGCGTTGCTAATGCTTGCGCTGGGGATATTGTTAAAGTTGAGGGTCGGATGGATTCCACTCAATATCAGCAGATTCTTGAGAATAATGTTCAAGAATCAGTTATAAAGTTGAAGTTACGCCACAGATGGATATATAAGACAATGATCCAAAACACCACTCCTAATGTACTCAGGCATTGATGCAGAGGAACAATTCCAATGTTGTGGAATGGCCATCCCAACCCCCAGACTTGAATGTCATTGAACATCTGTGGGATGATTTGAAGCAGGCTGTCCATGCTCGGCGACCATCAAACTTAACTAAACTGGAATTGTTCCGCAAAGACGAATGGTCAAAAATCCCCTCATCCAGGATCCAGGAACTCATTAAAAGCTCCAGGAAGCGACTAGAGGCTGTCTACTAAATATTAATGTCTGTTTTTTGCTGAGGTGCCCATATTTTTGCACCTGTCAAATTTTGTTTTAATGCATATTGCACATTTTCTGTTAGTCAAATAAACCTCTATTCAATACAGAAATATTACTGTGTCCATCAGTTATTAGCTATATCAAACTAAAATAGCTGTTGCAAACACCCAAATATTTAGAAATAAAAATAATTAAGATTAATACGGGTGCCCCAAATATACTGTATATATCCCCTGTACCTTTTTTTTCCTTTGGCACCATCTTCTCCTTTGACTATTTGAGCTGAAATAAAGAGTAACTCCTCTGTGTGATCAATCAATCAATCAATCAATATTTGGTAAATGTCCTTTTATCAAGCTGCATCTCAACCTTGAATTTTTAAACTTTAAACCTTTACTGGTTTCTTTTTTTAATTCTTGGCAGAGTTGGGAAGGAAAAAATTAAATTTGGTTGTTTTTGCTATTTTAATACGCTTTAAGTCCATGCAACTCAAAGAAATATGTCTTATCTATTCCAAAAAACAGGTCAAATAGCCACTTGCTCTTTGTTTCAACTGTGATCCAATCTCATTATAACTGGAGCTAAAAGAGCACCGCCTTCATTTTTATAGCATTGTTTGAATAAACTGCAATGGTAAAAAATAAATAGATCCAAGGGACCAGTTGTACATGTGCACTGGCGCCTGTCTAGAACCACCCATGATGGTGAGTATCCATGCTGTCTTTCTCAGAAAATCAGCTTAGGAAGATTTGATCCATCTCTGAATGATTCCTGTGACCCAACGCACAGCTTTATGGCAATCTGAGCTCCCCTTAAACGCCAGATCGAACTAAGCTAAAACGGATAAAACTTACCTGATCACAAGTATTTTTATTGTTCTCTTATGCAGGATTTAATCTAAAGCGTTGAATGTTGCCTTGTCTTTACAAACAACCCATGAGACTGATTATTTATTACTGATATTGTAACAGTACAACGCCCCTAGTGGCTAAAAGTAGCTTTAAATGTGTTTCAGGACCAAAATTACCTTGCAAATCCATGTTGTTTAAAAGTTTCAACCATCTAGCTTTTAAATTAAGGTGAGGCATGACAATTTGTTAGTAGTCGTGATTTAATCAGATTTTGTGGTTAAGTTTAAGCTTTCTTTTGAAATGCACAGAAAGAACTAAGAACTATGGGAATTTTAGTCTGGAAAATTCTGGAATGTTGGAATCCTGAGGGAAGCTAATGGCTGGTCAAACTCAGGCCCCCCAGCTTGTTGCATCTGTTGCCTGATTAAATGCGTTCCTTGTTTATCCAGAATGGATGTTGTATGTAAGCAAAATAAAATTAGATTAAAACTTAGGTAACCTGCGTCACACTGTAACTCATCCAGGGTGTATCCAACCCCTCTCATGTTGGCTGTTGGGACAGATTCCCATGGGTACAGGAAGTAAATGGTTGTCACCCAGTTAAATACATGCTGGCGCTGATGTTTTCAGCATTACTTAATAGTTAGAATCCCATAGTTTTATCCTTTAACTTGCAATCATTGTAGCATCCCGTGTGACAGTTTTATAACCCAGAGCGCAGTGTTTTTAATATGTGGTGAGTCTCTTCCTGTGACTTCAGCGCTGCGCTGTGGATTGTAATTTAAACAACACGCCCACACCAATATATCTCGCTGAGCTGTTTTGACACAAGGCTGTTTTTGAGCTGTTGGTAGAAAACAAGGGATTAGGAAGATCATTTGTTTCCGGCCTCTTAGGGAAATGTTTTCAAACTTATGAGCGAAACAACCGACTTTTGTTCTTTGCGAATAATCAAAGCAGCAGTGCTTTGCGATCATATTTATATCTGAACTTTTCTTTACACATTCCCATGATAAAACCATCAATGCGTGTTTGTTCACTGTAACTTTGAATTTAAATTGTAGAGAGAAATAGAATGGAGGATTTGTGTTGTTACGCCTCTCTAAACTGTTGAGTACAAGTAGACAAACAGTACATTCTCAGTTTTGCTCCATTTGATCCAAAATTATTGTTGTAAAGCTATTTGTGCGTCGTAACTTCGGAGTTTTGTAGTTGTAGATTTTTTTTCACAACTATTTCTTTCACAGTTACAAAAAAAAGTTGCACATTTTCAAATTCTGGAGCATAAGAACACAAACTGTGCTGTGAGTGGTATATAAAAAACTCCTCTTGCATAGATTTTAATACAAGTGTTTCGAATTTGCTGTGTAAATTTAACCTAAAATTCAAAGCTACCATGCACAAATGCATATAAAGTTCATCCTGTGACATGGGAGCTGACTTGAAGCTCGTCTGCCTGGCTGTGTGTTTCCCGGACGGGGCCACCTGTGGAGCTGCTTCACAGTTCCTTTTGTATCTCTACTTCATTTATATGTCTGCTTCTGTCTCCCTGAACCCCAGTCGGCCTCTGCAGATGGCCGCTCACACTGAGCCTGGTTCTGCTGGAGGTTTCTTCCTGTTAAAAGGGAGGTTTTCCTCTCCACTGTCGCTACAAGCATGCTTAGTGTGAGGAATTGCCTTCCAGTCAATGAGTCGATGCAATCAGCTGGTTTTCCTTAGATAGAAAACTTTGAACCAATCTGACTGGATGATCTGGTTGAATTGTCTCTGTAAAGTGCCTTGAGATTAACAGGGTTTTGAATTGAAATTGATTTCAATTGAATATGATTCAAAATTACCTTTTTGCTAAATAAACAAAATAACAAGATGGGGACAAATAAAATTTATATGTATAATACAGTTATTGCAAAAATCTAAATCCTCAAGGTGTTGCGCATTGTGTTTTGTTTTTCTTTTATTTAGCCTCTCTGTTTATCTTGGTGTATAAAGCCAACTTTTCATCATTAAAGCACCTGTAAAGAACAATTTATACATCCTGCCACAAATGCTTGATTTACTACAGGTTCCCTGGTATTCATGAGTCTGTTTGTTCTCTAACAAACCTCAGACTCCATCATCAAAGGACAGGATTTATCCTGAGGTTACACTGAAGGCAGTTGGTTGCACTGCATTAAAAAATAAAACTACAGATCTAAATAACACGTTTCTGAACTTAAAGATAAAGAATGTTCATGGTGGGTCCTCTGCCTTTTAATTTTAATGGTCTGTGGAACTTGGAGAAAATGGGAGGAAAATAAGCTACCGGTACTTGACTTTTGAATAGGTTGAGGCAGGAGAGGAGTGCAAATGTCAAATAAATGGTTTCAAAGCAGATTTTAAGGTTAAGAAGGTTGAGGAGCAAAAACAAAAAGCAAATGTGAAGAAAAATGCTTTAAAGAAGAAAAGCTGAACTCCAAGAAAATAGAAAGCGGTAAAGTGGAAACTCCTTGGAAACATGAAACACGCTGCAAATACATAAATGATGCTTACACAAAACCACATTCAAAGGGAAAAGGCCTAAAGCGAAAAGCAACTGCAAGTTCTTAAAGGTGCAAACTAGCGCTGCATCAGAGAACTGCTCCAGACCACTAAAGGGAAACAATCAATAACCTATATGTAAAAAGCAAGGATGTCTGATCAATAGATCTGTTGCAAAGAGGAAAAAAAGGTACATTTTCTTTTGATTCTTTTTTTCTTAAACAACTCTCTTTAGCCGGGCATACACTGTGCGATTTTTTTTTTCAATCATACAGCTACAACTAGCACTGTACGGCGAAACCTCAGGGTTTTGTCTGCGCGGCCCAACGCTCTGATGTGATCTAACTGCTCACACTGTACGTCTAAAAACCCCGTCAGACTCGGCTCTGCAGTGAGATGGCGATACCAGTAGAAGAGGAATATGAAGCTCATTAGAGTGAAACGTGCTGCCTTTACAATTTGTGCAGTTTTGTGTGCTGAAAGCCCTAAGAAGAAAAGGCAACGACGTATTTGGACCAAGACATAGCTTATTAAATGTAGCTACTAAGATCTGTCAATTTTACAGAAAGAACTCCATTTTACTCACATCCCCGCCATGCTTCTGTGTGCCCCTCGTTACAGGAGTAACGAGGGGCGATGGAAAAATCTGATGGAAAAATTCTCACACGACTGGAAAATCGGCCCGAAAAGGGCAAAAAATCGTACAGTGTAAGCCTGGCTTTAGCATCCCAGTTATGTCTTTTTCAAGCTTCTGGTCCCAAATGAGTTTATAATCATCTCCCCCTACTGGTTTGGAGTGCATTCATTATCCAATGCTATTTTGCAGGTTTTCTTAACTGTGGTTATTCTTGCTACTTTCAGTATTTCTTTGTGTGATGTTGTGTTAGCATCCCTTTTGTATTTGCATCAGGTTTTGTATTTGCAGAGCGTTTATAGTTCAATGAACACTATTGCCTCTGTTTGAAGCTTTTCTCCTTTTTTTGCATGTATTTTTGTGTCATTTTTGAGTTTGCAGGAAGTTTTTAATTTTGCTAAATCATTTATTAATAATTAATGATAACAACTGAACTTTATTGATCTCACATTGGAGAAATTTCCATTGAATTTAACCCATCCCCTTTGGGAGCAGTGGGCTGCCACTGCAGGGGTTAACAGTCTGTAGGAGTGGGTTTCAAACTCACAACCTCAGGATTCCAAGGTCTATGCCCTAACCACTGGGCCGCCACTTAAATTTACAAGGTGTTTGCACCCAACATAGGTTAAAATTAGAAGCAATGTGATGCAATTGTCTCCATATTATACAAACTTAGATGTTTAATGTCCAGCTGCCGATTTTTACTGTGTGTCTTCAAACGGGACTCTTTATCGTCCCGCATCCCATGGTAATCGGATTCCTCTCAAAGTTTACTGGTGCTCGTCACTATGTAAATCATCAAGATAAGAGGAGCCGGTGAAAAACAACAGCAGCTTTACAAGCTTTCACCATGATGTTTTATGTTGAAATATTTATTGTCAACAACCAAATTGACAGCCAGCATCTCTTTCTCAGCATTCCTGCTTTTTGGAATTCCTCTCCTCTTTCTGTTGCCCTATTGAGGCTGCCTCTCTTTAGGTCCTTCATGTCCATTCCCCTTTTCCCCTCGGTCTCTTGTCATTCTTCTGAGGTTTCTTGGTTTAATTCATGAAAAGACTTCTTCTCTTTTTTTTTTTCCCCTAAACATACTTTCCTCCTTTCAAGTCGGCTTTGAAGGTTCCTCTTCCTGTAGGGCTCAAAGAATGAGCAGAGGGAGGTCTGCTAAATGTGTAACAGAGGGGTCCCCGAACTTCACGATTGTTGGGAGAGGCAGAGGGGGTGAAAGGCGTCTCGGACTTGGCCCAAAACCTTTAACACTCCCTACCCGAAATTCCTTTCTAGCTTTTTCTCTATTTCCCAATATTCCTCACTGTTCTCCACCACGCTGGCATGGCTCCATGAATAAATCCTCTGTGAAGTCGATCTGTGTCCGAGTTTATCCGTGGAATGAATGAAACACCTGGACATGTGGGGGAAAGTGTGGAGCTCCATAATTCCTTAAGCTAGAAAGAGTTTGAGTATTAGGAAGCAAATCGAACCCTGGTGTTTTTAAAGCTCAAATGATGAATGTTCGCACCTGCTGCACAAGCCTTGAATTTTTTCACTTTTTCTCAAAAAAGGACCACAAGCTTTAGTGTATTTTATTGGAATCTGTTGGACCAAAACAAAGCAGTGCATCATTGTCAAATGGAAAGAAAAAAAAAGACTTGAAACACTTAGAGAAAGTGAAATATTAGAAATGTGGTGGATATTTGGACTTAATCTCCTCTAGTCAATACATCCCAGACACATGTCTGCCTGCACTTGGGTAATATTTTGCTTTTCACGTCTAGAGACAAACACTTCCACCCATTCTTCTTCCCAAAATGGCTCAATCTCAGTCTTATTAGATGAAGAGCGTCCATTTTCAACCTTTGCCACAGTTCCTCTGTTTAAATTTGGTTTGAACTTTGTCTGGGCCATGGATACACTTTTATTAATACTGCCCTGATATAATATGTTCAGAGCTGTTGTTCTTGCTAAGAGATGAACCCCCTCTAACAGGTCTTCTTCCTGTATTAAGCTCCATCCATTTTCCGATTGATTCTGACCAGCTTTCACACCCTAGTTTTCCTACACATACAGGAAATAATTAAAAACTATCGGCATCTTTGTGGTCTATCATATAAAGTTAGTTGCAGAGTGAAAGAATGTGTACAATTAAAAGGAAATGAATGTTTTTGCAATGCGCTGCACATACCAGTGCTCCCGCTTCCTTGTGCAAGAGTGTAAGTCCTGTGAATCTGCTTATCTCAGACCTCTGCTCATTGAGCAGACCAGCTGAAGGCATGCAAGAGCTATTAAGATGCCCACATGTCACTTGCGCAACAGAGGGTGAAGAACTGTACGCGGTAGCTTCTATCACGCGGTTCAGAAACGCTGAGATCGGAAATGTTTTGGCTCTGAGGCCCGTTGCTGTTGCGCTGATGGAGCTCCAACCGGTAACGCAGGCGTCATCCTTACACAAAGAAATGCGAGGAAGAACTTGTTTTTGACAGTGCCGAGAGGCTGAGATCACTTGCAAATCTGCCTAATCAGGAGCACATTGCTGGGGTCAGCCACGGCATGAACCTGGGAATGCTCCAGGTTTTCCTCCTTCTTTTGGAAATCACAGACATGTGTGCTCCCCTTCTGGGAGACATTTTTCCAGGGGCGTTGAAATAAACTCCCCGTGGGAGGCTCCAGAAAAATTCTGGACATTGTCAATAAAAGGATAGAAAATAAAGTGCTCACGTTTTACGGAGCAGGTAGATGTTCGCCAGGTGGCGACTATTGCTTTGATTTTATCCTTTGTGTGTATCTGCAGAGCTGCTTGATGAAAAAATTACTCATTGTGCTTGGTAGGCATGGAGAACCGATGCTGAATCAACTGCATCACCTCCATGTCGACTTCCTCCAGTCGGGTTCAACGAGTTTGAGGAAAATGATGCTTAAAACAAAGTATCTTCTTAAAAGCTGCTTACTTATCAAATTTTTCACACTTTTTTTTTCTTCGTTTGGTTTGAATTCCTCCCCACCTACTTTAAAACAACATGGAAATTGAAATCATCTCCTTTTCTTTAAAGATGCTGTAGGAGACCTTGGAAAAAACGGTTCCAGGAAGCTATATTTTTGAACATACACAACCATGCCTCTCCCTTCAGATCACCCCTCGAAACCACGCCACATGAATGTGCATTCTGTCTGTTGAGGTGTTCATCACGGCACAGCGAAAGGTCCCACAGCGCGTCTGAGCAGCAGCACGTCGCAGAGGGAGCTGGCAGGGAGAGGGACACAGCGCTAATGATGTAGAGCGCTATGATCACTCCTCTGAAACAGTTTATTACAATTAACTTAATATGTAGAAATCTGCCGGCATCATGCTAGCTTTTATTATCCTGGTGCCTGCTGTTTGGATTACGTACATGAAAAACTAAAAACCACTGGGCCAGAGGCTGCTGTTGAATGGGATTCCCAGTGACAGTGCACCGCCGGTGTACGGGGGTCTGAGCGACTCTGACAGAGATAATATTTGAAGGCAGGATGGTAATCTGGATGAACTGACTGCACTGACCATGTTTTCAGGATTCAAACTACTTTTTAGCCGCTGATCACAGCAAATATAGCTGCCAATTTTACAGGCAAAGGAAGGATAGGGTAGCTCCGCCCAACGAGCATCAGAACCACTTTTCCACCGTGCAGCCAGAGCAGCAAAGATGCTCCAGCCTGGCATCAGATCTAAACTTGTACAAGCATCAAAAATGAAGCAGCATGCACGTTTTTGCTGCTCTTGCTGCTTTAGGTGTGAACGTAGCATAACAGTGACTAGCTTCCAGCCATGGCCATCCTGCATGAGCGTTGGGGGATCGATTCGTTAATGTGTCACGGTAAACGCACAAGGGGGAGGGACAAGCAGACAAGCATGATTGACGTGTCAGGAACCAATAGTGTACAGCGGAATGTGTGTTTGTAACGAGGACCATTTATTTTAGTTTCACTTCCAGACCTTCTATTTCACTGCTTGCTAAGCGGCTGTGTGGAGATCTTTAGGCCACATGGTTAAAAAATGAGTCAGAAAAGATCTCCTACTGCACCTTTAATGCCATATATTAAGAATAATTTATTAAGAAAACGCCTAAAAGGAAAGAAAATTGTCATTAAATGTATACACTCCTTTAAGAAAATACTTTTAGTCTCTGCATACTTGTAAGAAATCCTTTAAAATGCTAATTATTGAATCTGTAATTGAACTGAAAAAAAAAACCTAACACCTAACCTATATTATCCTTCTTTGGTTGAATTTACATCTGCCAGCTGAACTGTATCATACAGGGGTAGAAATATATGCAAACAAAAATAAAAATTTGAGACTATGAAAAAAATACTTAACAGTTCTTAGTTTTATTAAATATCATAATAGAGTTATGATATTTAATAACACCCCCCCCCCCCCCAAAAAAAAAAAAAGAAAAAAAAAGAAAGGTATCATGGAGGATTTTTTTTGTAAAGGCCCGCCCTCTCCTTTTAAAAAAAATGCACATGCACAACCCTGAACCCGCTCCTGAGAGGAAACGCCTATTAAACATGTATCAGAGCATGAACGAGCCCACTTCTCCTCATGCACGCTCTGTTTAACAGTTACTTTTTGCATAATTTTCCACTATGTCAGACTCACTATGTAATTGAAAATGGAGAAGAGCACGTAGGATAGCCTTATGTAAACACATTACCAGATTGATTGACAATTAGGAGGACCACTTATTTAGATGATCCACCCGGAACAAGAACATCCTCCACTATAACTTTAATCGAGAATCTGTGTCAATATCAGAAAAGCTACTGTTCACAACCGCTCTCCTTCTATATAAAGTCCCCCCAAAATTTAACTTACGAGATTAATTAAATCAGGGGTCTTCAACGTTTTCCAGGCCAAGGGCCCCCAAACTGATGGCGAGATGGAGCAGGGACCCCCTAATTATATATATTGTATGAAATTGTGTTATATCAAATTGGTCATATAGTCACTCTATTACATATGGAGAAATGTAATAAAAATAATTTCTCCCTGGGATTATTAAAGTATTTCTGATTCTGATTCCTGGTTGATGGGACAGGTGTTGTGAATGAAACGGTTCCCAGCTTGAAAGAGCTCCTGTTTGTCGCTGAATGTGTGCATTGATGACTGAAAGACATTTTCTGCCTCCATTTATCGGTTTACTACAGTCTGTTGAATTCATGTTAATGTGTATTTAAAGACATTTCAATTAGTGGAAAAATTGCAGTGGGGAATTTAAAAAATAAGTTTAATCAACCAAAACTTTTGCGACCCCCATGCAGTACCTCCATGGACCCCCTAGGGGTCACGGACCCCCTGCTGAAGACTTCCGAATTAAACCATTCATTCATCAACTGTTGCACTGAAATAATAACCTGATTGCCAAACGGCTTGAATTACATATTCACCTCGTAATGGTGTGTGCCTCTTATTACTGTCTAATTAGTAAAATCAGAAGTACAGTATGCAGTGTGGATCTAGGTTATGCATAAATATTCATACATTATTTCAAAAGTTGCATTTCAACCATGTTTTAATGACAGTGTAGAAGTTAATTATAGTGTTGTTTTAGATTGGATGATTCACACTTGTTTTGATTTAATTTTTGCCCCAAACGCCTTCCAATAGTTCCTGATTTATTCTTTAAACATTTCAAGCCCGGTCATCTTGGCCTGTGGATACATGGGGAAGACAAGAAATCCCTGTCAAACACAACCACTTCTTCAAGAAACCTTTTTAATGACGTTTAGATTCACCGCCATCCTTTTTCATCCCATCTCATCTTGTGGAAAAAGGTCCAGTTTCGCATCTTCTGAACTTATTGATAGGACTATTAAACATATAAGGCTATTGAATGCCTTACTGCTACTTTGGATGTTTTTTTTCTTTTTTTTTTTACTTATTTCTGGCTTTAGATAGAGGATGAAAATGTGAGGTAAATCAGCTTGTTTTTAATATTATATTAAATAGCAAACTCAGGATGGCTTCACTTTGCTCTAGCATGGCTTTACTAATGTTATTGAATTTTAGCAGGAGTCTTTCACAGACATTTCATCAACACCTTAAGAAACGTTAGCTTGTTTATAAAAGACATAAGTACATTTTTAAACAAGAAATGATATCAAGCTTTTTTTTAAACCATTCTGTTCCTGCTGTTTCACAACTGATCTTTATTATTTTCTTTCCCACAAAAGCAAGCCTTCCTTTAGGTTTTATTTATTTTGACACCTTCATTTGATACGGACTGTGATGTTCAGGTATGCACTAAGTTTTGCTGCCGGTCTTCCTCCTGGTCCAGTTTACACAGACACCCACAGAAGGGGCTTTGTGTCCAGTGGTGGTCTGATATCCTCAGGATCAGCATTTCTGAATGTTATTGAAGGTGGGCGACCTGGAAAGCTCAGCACCGTTGTCTTCTCTCCGCAGGTCCTGGCAGGCAGAGCCCGTTAACTTTGGCTCGGGGGTCCCCTGAAAAGTGGAGGGCCAACTCCAGCTTCAATGTGTCCATTCACGCAGCCATTCGATCCTCCAACTGGAAGCTGCTGACTGGATACCCCGGTCAGTGATCTTTGCTGTAATGACATGTTTAGTCTGAGAGCAGAAAATCACTAACAGCACAATGACATTTACTTTTTAACTCCATGAACCTTTATTAGGAAATAAAGCTTTTTAAAGGTTAAAAGTATTACTATTATCATGTTTAGATGGATTCTGGTGCTTGTTTTGTTTTGTAGCATATTTCAAACAGAGTGACTTCTGGGGTTTGTTATATAGTCTGGAAAGTATGGAATTTAATATCAATATTTTTTAGGTTTTGGATAAGTGCAGGAAAAGTAAGAGTATAGCTAAATATTATTTTTTTTCCACACCCTCATTCCATCCTTCCAATAAAACCCTCATGTTTCCCTTCCCTCCTTGTCTTCTGCCTTCTTCAGTGTCTCTTTCCGTTCTTTATCCTCTCTGCTCTGGCTCTCTTTTTTGTCTCCTTTCTAGTGTCCATTTCTTCCCTGGTTTGTTTTTTTGTCTTTCTATCTTTGTGCTCTTGTTTCTTTCATTCTTATGTTTCTTTCTTTCTATAGCTTTCTTTCATTCTCTCTTTATGCCATTTCCTTCCTTCCTTCCTTCCTTCCTTCCTTCCTTCCGTCCTGGTTTCCTTCCATCCTTGTTTGCTTCCTTCCATCCTAGTTTCCTTCCTTCTGTCCTGGTTTCCTTCATTCTGTCATTGTTTCCTTCCTTCCGTCCTTGTTTCCATCCTTCCGTCCTTGTTTCCATCCTTCCGTCCTTGTTTCCTTCCTTCCGTCCTCCTTTCTTTCCATCAGTCCTCGTTTCCTTCCTTCCGTCCTGGTTTCCTTCCTTCCGTCTTTGTTTCCTTCCTTCCTTCCTGGTTTCCTTCTTTCCGTCCTTGTTTCCTTCCTCCCGTCCTGGTTTCCTTCCTTCCATCCTTGTTTCCTTCCTTCTGTCCTTGTTTCCTTCCTTCCGTCCTGGTTTCCTTTAGGGCTGCACCGATAAATCGGATGGCTGATCGATCGGCCCCGATTTCCTTAATTTAGGGTGATTGGTGAACGACCGATATATACATACGAAACCGATCTTAACCACCGATCTATTTACCTCCGCGAGTGTCTTAAAATCAGTTGCTATTCCATATTTTTTCTGCTCCTAGAGACGGCTGACTGAAAGACCCGCCCACCGGGTCGAGTGAACTGTAACAACATCCGGTGTTGCAGTTCACAGGTCACCAGGAGCAGCTACTGTATGTCGTTGGTTTGGAAATATTATATTGTTAAAGAAGGAGACGAAAAGCTCGCAATTTGCAATTCTTGTAAGGCCGAAATTAGTCGGGGTGGAACCACTTCCAAAAGCTTTAATACTTATTTAAGAAACCACCACGCCGCTGAATATGCAGCATTTGAAAAGAACAATCAAGCTATGGCTAAAGCGAAAGCCACTGGAAGAAAAGAGTCCATCGGTGGCCCGCTGTTGATGAAACAAAAACAAAGCTACTACGAGGAAACCTATATCTCTGCCCCATGCACAAGCATTGAAAGTGAACACCTGTTTAGCTTGGCTGGACATGTAGTAGATGAGAAAAGAAGTCGCCTGAGTGGTGAAAAAGCAGAAATGCTTTTCTTCATCAAGAAAAACCTGCCACTAATGCTCAAGTGACTCCAATAAGACTGAGATCAAAGCTTACCCTTGATAATGTTGTTAGAAGATTTAGTATTGTTAGATTTTGCAAGTTACTGTTTAGATGGCTTATACATTTAAATGCACACAAAGCTGCTGCATTGGGGGATTTTCTTTTAAGTTGCTAGTATGTTCTCAAAGGACCTTAAACCTTGTGATTTTGTAAAAGCAATACTACTATATATAATAATACTACTGTGCACTTTATTTTTGGTAAGAACCTTAAAACACTTTTCTAATCTGATCTTTTGTTGAAGTTTTGTTTTCTGAAATGTAAAAAATCAAAAGACCAATGTTGTAGTCTTAAGTTTGTTTTATTTAATTAATATTTATTATTTAATTAACTTCTATGTCAAGGCTCTACCTCATGGGCAGTTAAAACAAGTTTATAATGGTTCAAGGCTATCGTTCAAGGGCATGTTTTTCAAGAAAAGATTGTAACATTGAAAGTGAATTGCGATCTTGTAACACAGTGTTGGTTATAGCAAAAAAAGAATAAAATCGGTATTAACCAAAATCCGAATCGGCAGGTCAGACTTTTTAAAGATCGGTGATCGGAAATCGGCCAGAAAACTGCAATCGGTGCACCCCTTCCTTCCTTCCTTCCTTCCTTCCTTCCTTCCTTCCTTCCTTCCTTCCTTCCTTCCTTCCTTCCTTCCTTCCTTCCTTCCTTCCTTCCTTCCTTCCTTCCTTCCTTCCTTCCTTCCTTCCTTCCTTCCTTCCTTCCTTCCTTCCTTCCTTCCTTCCTTCTTTTAAATAATCCACATCTGCTTTTAACTCTGTTTCTGACATGTTCTGTAGGAACAATACATTTTTAGCCTCCTCTAATCCTAGGATGCCTTTGACCCATCGATAAGGAAACTGTCCAAACAGCGAACTCCTTAAAAAGCGGTTTCTATAAACGCAATCTTCCAAAGGTGGTGGAGGAGTAAATCTATTCATCCTGGGACTAAGCAATAGAGAGAGATTTATATTTTTAAATAATGAGATTTTTATAAAAGAGATGACTCTGTATTGTTGACATCAAGATGGTCTACATTACAATATATTAAAAGTTTGTGAATGCCAGCAGGTTATTTTTCAGCCATTTAAGACATGATCTCATGTGTCTCCCTTTGTGGGACAAAGTTTAAATTCAGAGATACCTTTTTTATAATTATACATACATAGTAATACATAGAAACAGAGTAATTCAGCTTAATTGGTATACAGAGTGTCTACTAGCAAGTACCTTATCTTATTACCCTCCCAGGCTGTCAAGTTTGGTTCCCCCGACCCGGCCACAACAGCTCTGAGTCTGAGCTCTCTAAGGAGGATCCACTGAAACCCGTCATGCTGTTTGACGTGGAGAAAGATCCCGAGGAGAGAAATGAGGTGTCAGCTCATTTCCCCGATGTGGTTGAGTATCTCCTCAATAGACTCGAAGAGCACCAGAAAACTGCACTGCCCATAAACTACCCTAAAGATGACCCCAGATGTGACCCGGGCCCCACTGGAGCCTGGGGGCCTTGGGCTTAGACGGAGACAACGGAGACATCATGAAGGTTTCTATTTGCACTTTGTTTACTGTGAAATCTAACAGCAGAGAACAATGTAAATATTGTTTTTATGAACAAATTCTTTCAGATTCTGAGTTTTGCTTAAACTGCTTTCAAGGTAGCTTTTCAAAAAATGGTCTCTTAATGCCAGGCCATATCTGTCGTTCTTTTTTAACTGGAATTTGCACCCAGTTTTTCTCCTTTTGGGAAAAATCAGACTTTTACATGTTTGAGAAATAAAAAATGTTAAAGCCGCACTTGAACAATCATTAATCCAGAATATATTTGGTGACTTTTTCTAAAGGGAAAAAAAAATAAAAATCTGCATCTAATAATGTTCTAATTAATGCAAATCATTACCTCTTTAGGTCCCGTTTTATTTTTCTTTCTCAGCTATTCTTTCAGAGTAACTGAATACCTACATTCAATACCTACAGAATAGGCAGCATAATCTTTTAAATGAATGTAAAACCATTTTAACCTTCCCATGGTGGCTTCAAAATAAAGAAAATATATATATTATCTGAATTTGCAGGTTGATGAACCCTTTTTGGAGTGCATTATGATGTCAAGTTTGGACTAATAATGCCAGAAGTGTTTATGATCTGATACTTTAAATCTGGCATGTCCACAGTCTGTCCTCGAGGGCCGCTGTCCTGCAGGTTTTAGAGTTTTTACAGCTTTAGCACAGCTGATTTCCTTTGATAGCTGGTTAACAGCCTAGAAATGTTGAAAATCTGTTTGACAGCGGCTGCAAGTCAAAGTTGGTGGCTGGTGTAGCTTTTTCTTCCCTCATTTGGATGATAAAAATGGCAATGATAACAAATACACGACATGCTGAACAGGTCTCAATCTATAGAAACATTAAGAAATCAGAGTAAACAAGACATATTTTTACTAAATGGAGGGAGCTGAACTGCATGCGGCTGATGTGATCTTGAGGCTTGGCTGTTGAATGAATCTGTCGCTGTATTAGCTGATTCAATAAAAGAAAAAAAAGCTAATTTTACTCAAAAATATCGGCTGGATGACTAGCAAGGTTTCCTTCACCTGGGATGATATTGTTCTGATTCTGCGTAACCATGCAACCATCCATAAAGGGATTTTCTTCTGGGAAATAATTGTCCGCTAACATGTTTCTATTATGTAATTAGCAAAAAAATACATTAATCTACTCACAATCAGGAATGCAAATATGTTTGTTCTGCCTAAATATATATATATATATTAGGGATGGGACGATTTATGAAAACCGTCCGAACCGTTCGGTTCGACTGTCTCAGTTCGATTCGCGTTTGTTTCGTTCGGTTCATGCGCTGCTCCTTTTTCTCATAGGCGAAGCGTTTACACTCCAGAGGAGAGGGTGGCGGTACTGCGACCAAAGCCAACCACCAGTAGTAAACAAGAAGAAGAAGAAGCGAAGCTGCTTAGCCGGGTGTAGCAGAAAAAAATCAGTTGTTATGGAGAATTGTGTGGGTATGGCGAGTGGGAAAGAACAGGAGTTGGAAGACGCGCCAGCAGCACTTTATAGGTCTGCTGTATGGGACCGCTTTGCATTTAGAGTGACCTACGATGACGGCGGAAAGAAAGTTGTGGATAAAAGTGCAACAGTGTGCAAGCATTGTGCAACACGTTTTGTTTATGCTAACAGCAACATGACCAACATGTCATGCTAACCCCGAAATCCCTCATACTCCGTCAGTGCTCCGCCCCGCTTCGCTCCAGGACGGCTGCACAAAGCAAAGCTACAGCCTCCACTGTGGCTCCCGTCCGCTCCCCTCTAAATCCCTTGGAGATGGTAGAGAGCATGCGCGAGATGATTAAATTCAAAGCAGCAAAACATACGGAAATGATCCAGGGTTTCTGCGGATCATTAAAAATAATTACAATCCATTCTTTTTTGGGGGATTTTTTCATTAATTTCATAAATTTTTATGAGATTTCGGTGTAACAATCAACATATACTGAACCGAAAACCATGACCACAAAACCGTGAATCGAACCGTGGATTTTGTGAACCGTTCCACCCCTTATATATATATATTTATATATATATATATATATATATATATATATATATATATATATATATATATATATATATATATATATATATATATATAAATATATATATATATGTCTGGAATGTTTTTAGAATCCTGCTTTGGAGCAAAATGGAAAGGAATATGGCTTCCTGAAAATTGCCTGACTCTTTAAGGGGCTGTGATTGGTTCCCTAAGGTTTCTCTCTTCTATAAAGTAATTTATCAGACAAAATGATTCATTGAAAACAGGCGATGGACCAAAATGGGTTTGTTGCCATTTTGCTGAATTGTTTATTTTTTTTACTTTATCCAATATGCTGAAAAAGGGAATTGTTTAACCTGTGATGTATGAAATTTATTCTGGGTCAGTTGTGTTATATTGAAGGTTCATAATGCAATGAGTATTATGTGTTCACAATGTGATGAAATAAATTTTATTTTATTTCTAAAAGTCCTGGCCTTATATATTTTTCCCTTGGTGGTATTTTTGTGTCATATGTTTTCAAATGTATAAATCCTGTGTGCTTAGAATATAGAAATAATAATAAGGTTTTTGGAGCATTTTAGGAAACATGTTTCATCTGTTTCTTAGAGTTTGTGAGTAGGTGATAAAGGGCATTACCATCCTGTTGATACTTAAAGGGAGGATTTTTATACCTAGCACACTAGCAGTATCCATGACAGCTTTTACATAAACACACTAAACATTGTTTGAAATATTTCCGATTGTTGGTTCATACTGCTTAGTTAATATGGCGGAAGGGAGATTACCATAAACATCCATAGAAGGAAATATTTGAGTATTTAGATTTTGTGCTGCATTAACTAACTAAATCCATTCTATTACCCCTTTAACTGTATTAATTAAACGCACAAAGGGATATATTTTAGTGCAACATTTAAAAAAAGCAGAAAAAAATATTACCGGTAAATATAATTTTTCCTCTCTTTATGATGGGAAAAGGGAATTTCTTAGGTAGATCTCAGAGCAAATATTTCAATGTTACCTTAGAAACATCTGAATGTAGCTGTCCTAAAATAATTACTAACAAAAGAGTAATAAGACGATTAGAAAGCTAATTATTTGAACCCAAACAATTAGGAAAAACAAAGCCATAAGCTAGAGTTCATATTTCCAAGTCTTCCTAGTTAATCAACATTTTTGAGCTCCTTTATGCTAGAATAAGCTTTGAACCTAATGTGTCTTTGCAGATTTTAGGTCACAAATTGATTAATTATTCATTTAGTAACAGCCAGACCATATGGCTTGCCTGTGGCACATGTTTTATGTCATTTGTTACACTGGAAAGTGGCTAAAACTAAAAGCCAAGGAGCATCAGTATTGTATATGAAAACACACCATTATTATTTTCTCAGTATTGAGCAAAAGTTATGATTTTAGTTCAATCAAAAGTGAATTTGAGAACTGGTAAATAATGTATTTCATAAGATATTACCGTTTATGTAAAACAGGAGCCTGTTATGTGGTCTGCAGACCACTTTTACACTTCTTATAGCCTATATGTGGTGAGCTAAGTTATACTATTCCTGTCTGTGTTGTTATGATCTGCTAATACTTGTGTCACAACTGAGCTGTTTTTTGTGGTTTCAGCTTGTTTTTAACACTTAATCCCACCTGTTTACTTATCCATATCTCATTCTAACAGGCCAACTGTCTCTGTAGTTGTCCTAAAAGCTGAGTCTCCCTGTGTCCAGAAGTCCTAATGCAAGCACAGCAGTAAAACCTAGACGGCCTGATCATGACAGAGGAGCTCAGAGACACACAAGCTATGTGCGAACACTCAGACCTAAGGGTCGATTTAGAAGGAGCAATTATCAATCCGTTTTCGGACCGTTAGATGGAGCAGAAGTCCCCTGAGGCCACATTCACTTTACTGGTCCTGTCCAGGCAAATGTATGCCTACGGTTTGATGCAGGTTCCTCTCACTCAAAGATTTTTAGACGGACAAACAATGGCTGCATTTCCATTACGAATGTACACCAAACTTTGATGATGTTCTGCTAATGTTAAAAAAAACCCCACAATTTCACATTTTTGGTATTTCCATTAAATAGGTAATGCATTTAAATCAACTTGTGTAAGTTTGTTAAGCGATAAATGATTAATAACATTCATTTCTTTCATCATCCTATTACTTAGTGTTTTTTTTCTTGTCTAGTTGTGATGTGAAATAAAAGCCTTTCCCATTAAAAAATTTGAATCAGCCAAAAGAAGCATTTCTGTCACGATGTGTTTGGAGGTTTTTATGAGGACCCAAATGCAGAGGCTGAGAGGCAGGGGTGTGTTCTTTGAAGATTTAATAGGATAACACAGGTAGCAAAAACAGGTATCCAAAAATCCAACATAAAAATTAAACACAAACCAGAACCATGGAGACATCAGGGGAAAACCATCACAAGGAGCCAGGGTGAGACAAAGTAAGACGAGGAACCAGCACTGAGGGACTGCAGAGGGAGTGTATTCATGGCTGACTGAACAAAGGCACGACTAACGAGCTGATAAGGAGCAGGTGTGCGTAGAGCTGATGAGGAAGCCAAGGGAAAAGAAAACAAAAGGGGGCAACAGAGGACGACAAAGAGAAACCTAAGAAACTTAAATAAATCCAGAACACACCAATAAAGCTAGAACACAAGGAAAAACCTGGATGAACTTAAAACTGAAAACTTAGAGAAAACCAACAGAACCAAGATCGTTACAATTTCCTCCTAGTCAGAGGTGCGTTGTAACTAGTCACACTTCCTCTGTTACATTTACTTGAGTAATATGTTGAAAAGATTTTACTTTTAGGAGTAATTTTACTGTACCTTATGATTTTACTTGAGTAAATTACTTGGGAAGTACTTCTACCAGAGTAACGGCTCTGCTTACTCTCTCAACTCTCAAGTTCAGCTGTTCAGTGATCAGCAGTGGATGTTTTTTACCCTGCTCTAATGCAGTTTTATGTTGAAAAATATAATTTGGAAATGTAGTTCTTCTACAGAGTTAATTTGTAATCCTGTAATTAATCAAACAAGAAGTCTTTTTTACCAAGTGTTTTTCTACTCTTATTTGTGTAACTATATGTTTACTTGAGTAAAATATGTTGTGGTAGTGCTATTAGATGAGTAAAATCTTTGGGTAGATTACTTTGTTTAAAAACCTTCTGATTAAAGAGGTTTTGTTCATTGTTTGTTTTTTTTTCAAATTGCCATATTTCCATTGAAGAAATTTATTTTTATAATTGCAATTTGCATATTCTGATGGTCGGGGGAAGTGCAGCTAATGTCATTCCAACAGATTGTTGCTCAAGATTTGCCTAGATAGATAAGAAAAATAGAGCATGAGGAAGAAAGTCAGTTTCAGAGTACTTCGTTTTCCTCTCACGTCACATCCTTTCTTCCTGTTTTTGGTACACTGGGAGATCCAAGCTAGCTGTTTCAGGGTTTGAATGAATTGTGTTAAAAAAATCATTTTTAATCCTGGTAGCAATGGAAGATGATAATAAAGAGGAACAGTCTGCTGTACATTGTTGTTGAATAATGTTTCAGTCATTTATGCCATGTAGGGTCTAAAGCAGGCATCCTCAAAGTCGGTCCTCGAGGGCCGCTGTCCTGCAGGTTTTAGAGGTTTCTCTGCTGTAGCACAGCTGATTCTGATGATTGCAGTTCAGCAAAAGCCTGTTAACCTTCTATCAGCGTAAATCAGCTGTGCTGGAGCAAGGAAACCTCTAAAACCTGCATCACAGCGGCCCTATAGGAACGACTTTGGGGATGCCTGGTTTAAAGCAAGTGCTGTAGGTCCACAACAGTTTGTGGTAATATTTTGGCAATGGATAGCTTGCAAGGCTGTAGTAGTATTTATAAACAGGTCAAGATGCGTATATATGGCCTGAGCCGTATCAGAGTCAGACGGGTTTAAAAACTTCATCGAGTTAAATATTCTGTTTCAACACCTACCATCTTGAAAGTCTGTTGACTTACAGCCTGAATTGATATACATGTACATAAAAAAAAGACATTTTGTGCGTTTTTTTCCCTTCAATGAGATGCCAAATTAAAATGTTAATGTTACTAAATAAATAGATATGAAGGTAAAGTATAGTTTGTAACAGCAGTTATAACTAGATAATAACAAACTGTGACTGGCACTGGGGTGATGCAAAAATGTTATGGTGGCTAGTTGCCTACACTGCAAAAATGTTCTGAAAATGAGTTAAAATGTTTTAAAATAAATGTGTTTACCTTTAATATGAGTAGAAAAATCAGATGATCTGCCAATGGAATGAGCATTTTTACCCTTAAAATATGATAATTAGATATTATGAACTTGAAATAAGACGCTGCAGTTGTTTTTTTCTTTTTATTTTAAATGTAAATTGTCTTGTTCCAATGGCAAAGTGTCTCACTTACCTGCTCAATTCAAGAAAAAAAATTGACTTACAGTCACAATCTCATTCTCGTCACCTCGTCATCCCCATTTTCCCACATCTGAGGAGGCGTCAGGCCCAAACATAAAGTCTGATTTATACTCAGAAATGTGTGTCGCAGTGAACGCAGGGACGTCTCCGCCCCTTCCACAGACACTCTGCTGCACCTCTCCAAAATTGTAGGTGACTGCAGGCCTCTGATTGGTCAAATCTACAGCCGCTCTACACTATGCGTATTTCCTGTTTGGCACCTTACTGACTTGTTTTGTTTGTATGAACGCCATTGTGGAAAACGACTCGTGAAGTTGGACCAGCTAGAAGAGCGAGGTGCACGAGAATGCTGGGACCCTTTTTCCACCTGGATCCTCGCTATTTTTCACCCTCATATCCCTCCGTTGTCGCACAAACTCGCCCCACTTCTTTACCCCCTCGGCCGTATCTAGACCCACAGCTAGTTCGTGATTATCACGCTTGCGTTGTGGCGTGGAATAACAGAGCACCGACCACGCTTCAATATTGGGCATAAATCAAAAATATCTGCGACAAACTCACTGTTACAAATTGCTGCGGGAGGATAACCAGGCCTTAAGGGGCAGCAGTTGCTGGACCTGTTTGTCGACTGGATTCGGTTCATCAACCATTGAAACACATTCACTTGACGAAGACTTTGCCGCTATCTGTATCCATTTCAGTATGTATATCCATCTTGTTGGCTAGCAAATGTTCTGGAGGGACATCATCACACTTCGGGGTTTGGTTTAGGCAAAAAAACTAAACCAGCAAAAGAGGGTTTTTCTTTCAAAAATGCTTTATTTTTAATCATTGGTATCTGAATATCTCAAGAATCGCATTGATTGTAATTAATGTCATGTAAATCCCTTTATTGTCCCACAATGGGGAAATTCACTCTCTGCATTTTGACCCCTCCCCTTTGGGAGCAGTGGGCTGCCATTGTGCGACTCCTGGGGAGCAGTGTGGGGTTAAGGGTTTTGCTCAGGGACCCAGAGATGAGGCTGTAGGGATCGAACTGGGTACTTTCAACCTTCCAACAAAAAGGCACTTATTCAACTACTAAGTAATACAATATTTTTTTCCACCATTCAGGGGATTACTGAACTTAAGTGCTCTTGAGTTTCAGTTAGCAAACTTAAAATCTTACATTTTTTTTGCAGAAGAGCAGAAACCATGTTTGCATAATTTGAAACAAGTCCTCCCGGCTCAATTGCTGATGGGAGCAATTTTGGTAGCACAGCTCTTCGGACAATTCACAATGGCTCACACTGTACTTCACTTGAGTCCTAAGGCCTTAAAAAGGTCTTTTTAAATATTCCCAGACAGATAGCAATGTGTTTGGGGTTGCAGATTATGTAAGTTTTTTGCACGTCTTACTATAGGTGTTTCTAGCCTATTTTTTGGGTTGCTGAAGCAACCCTAATTTGAATCAAAGCACCCCTGAAATATTAGTTATTTTTTTAATACTGTATGCACTTTTTGCAACAAAAAAAAAAAAATGTCATATTGTAAAAACTATACAGTATTTGGGTATTTAACCCCTTCAGTTCTGTTCTGGTTAATCAGAAATATTAAAAAACAAGTAAAGAAGCCTAAGGGAGCTCCTTAACTAAAATGTTGACCAACACTTTGAGGAAAACGCTGCATTCAGGTGTTTTCTGAAATGTTCAGTTCGAGTCTGCACCTATTGCTGGTGTGTTGGTGAAATATTCATCAGCGAGGGTTTCTAATGAGACTGGCCTGTTTGATTATCTTTAAAACCCCATTTCAATATCAATATTTAAATTTACTAAATCTTTAGTAAATTAATAGATATTTGTATTTACAATCCATTTTATGATTTATCCATGATGATGGAGCAGTTATCAATAAAACGCACTAAACATGTTTTAAAAATTATAGTAGAAAACAATGAAATTAATCTTGTTTAGCCAGACAGCTCTCTGGGTGCTCAGCACCCCTAAACCTCTAATCCTAGAATCACCCCTGTGTGTCTTACCCTATTCCATGCTGTCAGCTGGTTCTGCCTTAAGTTTCTTGATTTAACCCCTTGAAGCCTGAATTGATATACATGTACATAAAAAAAAGACATTTTGTGCGTTTTTTTCCCTTCAATGAGATGCCAAATTAAAACGTTAATGTTACTAAATAAATAGATATGAAGGTAAAGTATAGTTTGTAACAGCAGTTATAACTAGATAATAACAAACTGTGACTGGCACTGGGGTGATGCAAAAATGTTATGGTGGCTAGTTGCCTACACTGCAAAAATGTTCTGAAAATGAGTTAAAATGTTTTAAAATAAATGTGTTTACCTTTAATATGAGTAGAAAAATAAGATGATCTGCCAATGGAATGAGCATTTTTACCCTTAAAATATGATAATTAGATATTATGAACTTGAAATAAGACACTGCAGTTGTTTTTTTCTTTTTATTTTAAATGTAAATTGTCTTGTTCCAATGGCAAAGTGTCTCACTTACCTGCTCAATTCAAGAAAAAAAATTGACTTACTTAGATTTACATTTTTTGCAGTGTAATACAAGCGATTTGTTGCTTATTAGCAACAACAGGCATCAAAGTGTTAACAGGTTATAACATAGAAATGTGGGTCATCAAAAATGAAATAAAAATTAAGAAAAGGACCAGGTGGGTTTATAAAGCTTGTCCACTTAAGCTGTGACATCATTTAAAGTACTATCCATGACTATAATGTGTTTGATGATCTGACAGATGTGAAAACATTAGAAAATGGTAGAAATCTGAGAGCAAAATAATTACTTTATAGAACTTTATGAAGATTAAAGATATAAAAGTCTGCAGGCTGTTATATTTAAGATCGCCTGATGAAGGACACACACATGGCTGCCATCCTTGAAACCTTTTCTGCTATGTCCACAAGAAAGGAAGGCCTGAGCCCGCGGTGAGGAGGGAGAGGAATTCCAAACTAGAATGTGTCTTTCTACGCTGCCTGCCTGCCTGTGAAAACAGATTTAAATCCGACTGACCAGCGCGGTCAGGAATGTGTTGAACGTCGAGCCTTGAAAGAAGGAGATCCGAATACTCATCACACCTCGTAAAAATGTAAATCTTTGACAGCTCTTTCACAATGACTGGAGACCACCGCAGAGAAAGAGCTGGGAATGTTCAAGATCCGCCACGGACAGAAAGATGATGAGAAGTAAAGGAGGTGGTTGCAGATTAGAGCTTTGGATTTTCCTCATTAATAAATTAGATTTTTAAGAAGCAGCAGGAGGGCAAAAAAGAGTATTTTTAAAGAGTTTTTAGTCATGCTGAGGGATTATTCACCAGACATATGGTTGCTTGGATCTAGATAAGGGTTGAAACGAAAAATAATTGGACTAATTGTGAACCAATTAAGTTAAATCTTTACCTACAATAATGTACACAGATTCTAAAACTTGCCATTTGCTGAAAGAATACACTACTTACAGCAGTTATTAAGATAAAACTCTAAGAGAAATAAAAACACCTTCCGTTTAAGATAAAATGGAATATATATATACAGGTGCTGGTCATAAAATTAGAATATCATGAAAAAGTAGATTGATTTCAGTAATTCCATTTAAAAAGTGAAACTTGTATATTATATTCATACATTACATACAAACTCATATATTTCAGATGTTTATTTTGTTTAATTTTGATGATTACAAATGACAACAAATGAAAATCTCAAATTCATCATATCAGAAAATTTGAATATTACTGAAGACCAATAAAAACAAAGGATTTATAGAAATGTTGGCCAACTGAAAAGTATGAACATGAAAAGTATGAGCATGTACAGCACTCAGTATTTAGTTGGGCCTCCTTTGGCCTGTATTACTGCAGCAATGCGGCGTGGCATGGAGTCGATCAGTCTGTGGCACTGCTCAGGTGTTATGATAGCCCAGGTTGCTCTAATAGTGGCTTTTAGCTCTTCTGAATTGTTGGGTCTGGTGTATTGCATCTTCTTCTTCACAATACCCCATAGATTTTCTATGGGGTTAAGGTCAGGAGAGTTTGCTGGCCAATTAAGAACAGGGATACCATGGTCCTTCAACCAGGTACTGGTAGCTTTGGCACTGTGTGCAGGTGCCAAGTCCTGTTGGAAAATGAAATCTGCATCTCCAAAAAGTTGGTCAGCTGCAGGAAGCATGAAGTGCTCTAAAACTTCATGGTATGTGGCTGCGTTGACCCTGGACCTCAGAAAACACAATGGACCAACACCAGCAGATGACATGGCACCCCAAACCATCACTGACTGTGGAAACTTTACACTGGACTTCAAGCAACGTGGATGAAGTGCCTCTCTTCTTTTCCTCCAGACTCTGGGACCTTGATTTCCAAAGGAAATGCAAAATTTACTTTCATCAGAGAACATGACTTTGGACCACTCACCAGCAGTCCAGTCCTGTTTCTCTTTAGCCCAGGCAAGACGCTTCTGACGCTGTCTGTGGTTCAAGAGTGGCTTGACACAAGGAATGCGACAGCAGAAACCCATGTCTTTCATACGTCTGTGTGTGGTGGTTCTTGAAGCACTCACTCCAGCTGCAGTCCACTCTTTGTGAATCTCCCCCACATTTTTGAATGGGTTTTGTTTCACAATCCTCTCCAGGGTGCGGTTATCTCTCTTGCTTGTACACTTTTTTCGACCACATCTTTTCCTTCCCTTCGCCTCTCTATTAATGTGCTTGGACACTGAGCTCTGTGAACAGCCACCCTCTTTAGCGATGACCTTTTGTGTCTTGCCCTCCTTGTGCAAGGTGTCGATGGTCGTCTTTTGGACAACTGTCAAGTCAGCAGTCTTCCCCATGATTGTGTAGCCTATAGAACTAGACTGAAAGACCATTTAAAGGCTTTTGCAGGTGGTTTGAGTTAATTAGCTGATTAGAGTGTGGCACCAGGGGCCATCAATTTTGAACCTTTTCACAATATTCTAATTTTCTGATATGATGAATTTGAGATTTTCATTTGTTGTCATTTGTAATCATCAAAATTAAACAAAATAAACATCTGAAATATATGAGTTTGTATGTAATGTATGAATATAATATACAAGTTTCACTTTTTAAATGGAATTACTGAAATCAATCTACTTTTTCATGATATTCTAATTTTATGACCAGCACCTGTATAAATAAAATTACATATGTACAATTTATTTATTTTTTTACATTTAGGATTCATTTAGAATACACACTTAAAGTTTTTTGTTTTTTTTGTTAATTCCAAAACTTTGTTTTAAAAATGTTAACTTACTAAAAGTATATTTTTTTAATTTATCAAATATCATAAAAGTCCTTGCTAGATTAGTTGATTACTAAAATATTGAATTAGTTGCAGGACTAATCTGGATCTGAATTTCTGTTGATTCTTTTGTTTATGCATCACATTAATCAGCACTTTTCTAAGATGTCTCCCATCATCATAAGAGCTCATCCAATCGTCACCTCATCAAATCTGTAATGACCAAGAACACATGACACATTTAACCATGTAATTTATTTAACAAAAACACAAACTACATGCTGAAGCAGTGCAATAATAATTAAAAAAAAACTTTAAATATACAATAGCAGCTTATAGAACCACTTTTCAGGAAAATACTGTGTTTATAAACGGCTTATATACGGCTCTAAATGTACTTTTATTCACTGGCTTTTAACACAGGCAGGACTTAGCTATTGTGACCTTGTTTATTTAGCTTTCTTTTTGTTGCCTTATTTTATATCTGTCATGATGGGTACTCAAAGGGGACCCAATATGCAGAACACCACTGAGGCGGAAACAGGAGTAAAGATTTAACAGAGTTTATTTTGCACAAACACACAGAATGTACTGGTTCAGGTTCGGGGCCTGGGAAAACTGGTTCACTGGAGTCTGTGTGGGAGACAGTTTAGTTAGCGAAGAATCAGAGGAGCTTGACTTTGGGGGTTTCTGGTTTGTACCTTGAGGGTTCTTGAGGTTAGCTTTGGGAGAGTCACTGTTGGCTCTGGAGAGGGGTTGATCAGCAGAGTCCGCTTGCTGCTTCAGCGTCTCACGTCTAGAAATGAACAGACCTTGGCTTTGGGTTTCCCAGCTCTTAGTCCTGAGCTGCATAGAAGTTCTCAATGGTTCCACAGGTTTGGCTCAGAGGGTTGGCTCGGCAGGTTAGCTCTTCCAGAGCTTCACAGAGGAGACACTGGTTTCCAACTGTATACAACACTGCGACATTGAGGCAAGGTTTGAAGACAGCTTATACAGGTGCTGGTCATAAAATTAGAATATCATGAAAAAGTAGATTGATTTCAGTAATTCCATTTAAAAAGTGAAACTTGTATATTATATTCATACATTACATACAAACTCATATATTTCAGATGTTTATTTTGTTTAATTTTGATGATTACAAATGACAACAAATGAAAATCTCAAATTCATCATATCAGAAAATTAGAATATTGTGAAAAGGTTCAAAATTGATGGCCCCTGGTGCCACACTCTAATCAGCTAATTAACTCAAACCACCTGCAAAAGCCTTTAAATGGTCTTTCAGTCTAGTTCTATAGGCTACACAATCATGGGGAAGACTGCTGACTTGACAGTTGTCCAAAAGACGACCATCGACACCTTGCACAAGGAGGGCAAGACACAAAAGGTCATCGCTAAAGAGGCTGGCTGTTCACAGAGCTCAGTGTCCAAGCACATTAATAGAGAGGCGAAGGGAAGGAAAAGATGTGGTCGAAAAAAGTGTACAAGCAAGAGAGATAACCGCACCCTGGAGAGGATTGTGAAACAAAACCCCTTCAAAAATGTGGGGGAGATTCACAAAGAGTGGACTGCAGCTGGAGTGAGTGCTTCAAGAACCACCACACACAGACGTATGAAAGACATGGGTTTCTGCTGTCGCATTCCTTGTGTCAAGCCACTCTTGAACCACAGACAGCGTCAGAAGCGTCTTGCCTGGGCTAAAGAGAAACAGGACTGGACTGCTGGTGAGTGGTCCAAAGTCATGTTCTCTGATGAAAGTAAATTTTGCATTTCCTTTGGAAATCAAGGTCCCAGAGTCTGGAGGAAAAGAAGAGAGGCACTTCATCCACGTTGCTTGAAGTCCAGTGTAAAGTTTCCACAGTCAGTGATGGTTTGGGGTGCCATGTCATCTGTTGGTTTTGGTCCATTGTGTTTTCTGAGGTCCAGGGTCAACGCAGCCACATACCAGGAAGTTTTAGAGCACTTCATGCTTCCTGCAGCTGACCAACTTTTTGGAGATGCAGATTTCATTTTCCAACAGGACTTGGCACCTGCACACAGTGCCAAAGCTACCAGTACCTGGTTGAAGGACCATGGTATCCCTGTTCTTAATTGGCCAGCAAACTCTCCTGACCTTAACCCCATAGAAAATCTATGGGGTATTGTGAAGAAGAAGATGCAATACACCAGACCCAACAATTCAGAAGAGCTAAAAGCCACTATTAGAGCAACCTGGGCTATCATAACACCTGAGCAGTGCCACAGACTGATCGACTCCATGCCACGCCGCATTGCTGCAGTAATACAGGCCAAAGGAGGCCCAACTAAATACTGAGTGCTGTACATGCTCATACTTTTCATGTTCATACTTTTCAGTTGGCCAACATTTCTATAAATCCTTTGTTTTTATTGGTCTTCAGTAATATTCTAATTTTCTGATATGATGAATTTGAGATTTTCATTTGTTGTCATTTGTAATCATCAAAATTAAACAAAATAAACATCTGGAAAATATGAGTTTGTATGTAATGTATGAATATAATATACAAGTTTCACTTTTTAAATGGAATTACTGAAATCAATCTACTTTTTCATGATATTCTAATTTTATGACCAGCACCTGTATAGTGGGTCCTCTGATGAAGGTAATGAGCAGCAGCTGTGCAGGAGGCTCTACTCAGGAGGATCCACGGCGGACTCTGCTGGAGAAAGATGGTACTACTCCAGCTCCCAACAATATCTTTATGTTGCAAATTCTATTCTTTTATTGTGTATTATTTTCAGCTATGTTCAGCACTTTGTTTTCAACTGTAGCTATTTTAAAGTGCTATATAAATAAAGATAATGGTGATAAAGTGGTTGGTGCTCTTGTTGGAACAGTTAGCCCATATCATCACCCCTCCACCACCTTACTTTCCTATCTGTGAGGACTTTTTTGTAATTTTATAATTGTATGGCATTTTTATTTACTCATTTTCTCATTTAAAACAAGACCTGTATTACAAAACAACACCATTCAGCAGTATAAAAACAGTGATGATAAGACACACAGTGAAAACAAATCCACTTAGAATACATATATTATTGAAATCATTAAAAACAAGCTCTGGAGTTCTCTTATTTTCATAATTGTTTGTCCAAATGAAATTCTTTCAATAATGTTTTTTAGATCCATTTTTAGAAACCCAGATAGTGGTTTTATGTCAATGAACCAAAGCAGGGCTGTAAGATATGGCAAACAAATTTAAGAATTTATATTATCTTGCAAAACTTTTATACCTCTTAAATTTTTTCTATAAAAAAAACAACAACAAAAAGCCAACATGTGATTGGTATTATGTGGTAACCTGACACCCATGTATTCTTGTGGAGTAGGACCTTGTTATATATCATTAGCTAGATTTACTTCTTTACTTTGACCAGACCAGTTAAACACATACACGTTTTTCTCTGAACCATTCCTTTGCAGCCCTCGCTCTATATTCAGTCTCCTCTCCAGTTTCTTCTCTATCCTTCCAAAAGACATTTATCCCACACCATGACGCTGCTATCTCCGTGTTTCACAATAGAGGATGATGTGTTAAGACTCTATTATTTTTTTATGTGAAATTGACTTAGTTTAGTGCAATTTACAGTAGTATCTTTTAAAGAAAAAACTATTAGTTCCTCACATTAAAGTTTAAATTATACTATTAAGGAAATATCATGTGGTATTTTTTTTTATATAAATCACTATAGAGCAGATATTCAGAGTCCACTCAGATCTCTACCTTGTCTTGTTAACCACATTTATTGCACTGATTTGTCATTGTTACAACCAGTACTGGAAACCTTTTGTTTCAGTCTCAGAATAACAATGATCCCAGGAACTGGAGAGATAACATCAAGGCTGTTGTTACTGACAATAACAACATTTGTTTAGGTAGAAACTCCCTGATCAAGTCATGAGACCTGCCTTGTGTTTATGCTCCCTTCAAATCTCACTCACCAAGAAGCAGGAATAAAAAGGCTCTGAACTTCTGGCACCAGTTGCTTTCCTCCTAGTCACAACACTTTAAAAAAAAAAAGGTCCATTCAGAGTCCTTCACTGCTGTGTTAGCCATAGATAGAAACACAAAGGTTTTTGTTTCACACCATTCTTGTTCAAGTGAGCCAACCTTCATTTTTTTTTTTTTTACATTTTCTTTAATTGTTTTTACAGGCGCCAAATAATTCTATTGAATTAGGCAAAAATAGAAGTGGTGGAGCCATAAACACTTGTGGAAACGAGCGCTAAGTTTGGAAGATGTGTTGGACATTAGGCAAAGGAACCTTTATAATGTGAGCAATCTGCACTGAAGGCTGTTGGCTTTTTGTTCAGCTGTCAGCTTCTCAATAAAGGTTAGGAACCAGATATTTAGAGAGAGTGGGGCATGAAGCCTTCACTTCTCACATACAAACTAAATCTGGCGAATTACTGAGGAACCATTAAGGACAACTGCTACGGAACAGCAAAGTGGGTTCTGATGTTATAAGTCAAATAAGCAGCATTGCAGTATTTAGTTTAAAAAGACAGCATGCAGTGTCCTGCTTTAAAGGTACAGTGTGTAATAGTTACATTATTATTACCTATAAACTGAAAGTCTATATCTTTGCCTTGCCTTAGAAGTTGTTATTTATAATTACAAAGGAGTCGGTTTGAATTTAAGGAGGCAGACATCTTTTGTGCTACAGCAGATCGCTATTAACGAATCTGAGGACCCAGAATTCAGCCAGAACACAGAGAGATGGTTTAAGAGTTCATTGTATAGAAAATTGAAGCAGGACGTGAAAGACAAGTCTGAGACCGGAGCTGGATGTCTCAACTTCTTTAAAGGGAAACGCCTTTTTTTTTTTACATTGGCCCCTTGATTTTACGTTATTACATCATGTTCTACTCACCCATATTAGTTTTGTGTCATTTGGAGCGTTTCTGAAGATATTCCGTTAGGTTATATCCAAGTAACGTCTTCCTATGGGCAACGACTTTAGGCACGAACTAAACTGTTCATAATTTATCATTTATGGTACGCCAGCATTCATAACATGTAGGCGAATCACTCTCCCCCAGACATCAGCGGTTATATTTTTTATATTTATATATTTTTAAAACAAAGCGGTGCCTGTATGATGTCCCTTTAATGAGAGAGGAAATATTAGTGACCAGGAAATAATCTGTGGAATGAAGTCAGTGACAGAATTCTGGATATCACACCTGGTGAGCGTTTGAATCCAAATTCAATTCAATTCAGTTTATTTCTATAGCGCCAATTCACAGCACACGTTATCTAAAGGCACTTTACAGTTCAACCAGATCATCCAGTCAAATTGATTCAAAGTTTTCTGTCTAAGGAAAACCAGTTGATTGCATTGACTCAGATGCAATCCCTCACACTAAGCATGCTTGTAGCGACAGTGGAGAGGAAAAAAATCCCTTTTAAGGGGAAGAAACCTCCAGCAGAACCAGGATCAGTGTGAGCGGCCATATGCTGAGGCCGACTGGGGTTTAAGGAGATAGAAGCAGGGATACAAAAAGCAGCTGTAAAAGGCGGCCCCGTCCAGGAAACACACAGCCAGGCAGACGAGCTCCGAGCCAGCTCCCATGTCAGAGGATGAAGAGAGCACATCCAGCCAGTCACAGTCAGAGAAACAGTACTACACTGAAAAACAGGCCGATCTCCAGCATCTATAAAGAAGATTCAGAGAATCTCCAGTGTCATCAGTTGGCATGTGACGCCATGGAGCTCAGAAGTTCATCCAGAGTGTCTCCGGGAATGTATTGGTTCAGAACCTTGAGAGCAAAATCCAGCATAAATAGCAAAAGGATGAACCAAAGCAGGTTTTTTGAGCAGGTCCAGGGTTGAGGCCAGGTGATACGATCTCAAGATAGAATTGAGGGGCAAGCCAAGGGAGAGTCAGGGCATAGTTTTAGGCACGGTAACAGGCAGGCTTTCATATCAGAAAGTGTTCAGGCTTAGAAACAGGAACAGATCAGCTCAGGCAAACAGGGAGGAATTTAGGAACAGAATGCTGGAATGGATCTCACTGGGTATATATAGGTGCAGGTGGATCAGATGAGTGGTAACCAGGACGGGGCAGAGCTGAGCAGGTGTGTCTTGTGAGAAATCAGACCAGCATCAATGACGAGATCATGCCAATGGGACTGAAGCAAGTTAGACTTCTACACAGACTAATAACATACTATTTATAAAAATATGTGAATTAGACTTACATCTGCCATGACCAGCAAATGATGAAGACTACTTATTTCAAGCATCGATTGTTGACCCCTCTTTCTCCTACCATAGGTCCAGGTTTGTTTTGGTCAGAGTGCCCACAGCCCTAAGGAACCACAGCGGCAGAGGCAGCAGCTTGTTGCTGATTGCTCAGGGAGAGAGCTGAGGAGAACAGCATTAGCGTTTTTTTTGTGACTCTCCTTGTCTTCCATACTCAAGTAAAATTTTTACCTATAACCTATTTACTGTAAGGTCATTTCTTGGATGGCAACTTTTTCCTTGTGCTTCAATAATAATTTTATGAAGTACGCTTAATTGAGTCCAAAATTTGGGTGAAATTTGATTAATTTTGAACATTTAAACATGAGAAAAATAAGTAATGTTAATTTAAAAGTACAAGTTGATGTTTTGATGATATTATAAGAACTCGTTGGCTTATAAAGTGATATAAAAATGATTATATACTGGTTAGATTTTTTTTTGTCACTCTCCTGGTCTTCCATACTCAAGTAAAATTTTTACCTAACACCTACTAACTGTAAGGTAATTTCTTGGATTGCAACCTTTTCTGTGTGCTTCAATAATAATTTGATGAAGTACGCTTAATTGAGTCCAAAATTTGGGTGAAATTTTATTAATTTTGAACATTTAAACATGAGAAAAAAAAGTAACGTTAATTTAAAAGTACATGTTAAACTTTGGATGATATTATAAGAACTCCTTGGCTTATAAAGTGACATAAAAATGATTATATACTGGTTATTTTTTTTTTTTTTTTGTGACTCTCCTGGTCTTCCATACTGTACTCGAGTAACCTTGTTACCAAACACCTATTTACTTTAAGGTAATTTCTTGGATTGGAATTTTTTTTTTGCTTCAGTAATAATTTGATGAAGTTGTGCTACACTTAATTGAGTCCCAAATTTGGGTGAGATTTTATTAATTTTGGACATTTAAACATGAGAAAAATAAGTAATGTAAATTTAAAAGCAGATGTTGACCTTTTAATGATATTATAAGAATTCATTGGCTTATAAAGTGATATAAAATGATTATATACTGGTTAGAGTTGAGGCTGGGAGGCAGGGGGCTGGAGGATGGGGGAGGGCCCTAACGGGTCAGCCAGTCACTCCCATCCCAGGCAGCAGCAGCAGAGTCTGGCCGGACAGACAGAGGAGGCGCACGGAGCCGTTCATTCTTCTGTGGGCCCCGGATAAAACGTGGAGGAGGATGAAGGCAGTCTGACGACAAGAAAAACCAACTTTATAATCAAATCCCAAACTTTTTAAATCCAGCAGAGAATAAAAGTTGCTGACTTTGAACCTACAGAGGCATCTGAGGCGCGTCTCATCCAGCGCACACACGTAAGTAAGCGCGTCTTCTGGGAAATGTTCCCAAACTTCTTCACTTTTGCTTTTTTTTTTTTCTGGAAACAGTGTAGACGTTTTTGTATTTGGAGAAAATAGAAGAAATCTCCGTAAATGTCATTCTGTTCGCTCAAAACGCCTCCACTCTGCTGGCTGTGTGATTTTCTCTGAGGTCTGAAGGGAAACGCGTGGCAGGAAAGCTGAGCAAACTGATGCTGTGCCAAACAATGCCGTCAGAATACGACCCCAGACAGTCAGAAATAAAAAAAACGACACCCATTAAACGCAACAGGATTTACCGGAAGCGGCACAATAGGGACCAATTGGAATTAAATAGCATCAATTAAACTACAATAACTAGAAAGTGGTATTTTATACAGTTGAATTTGAAAATACAACCTGTTTCTTTAAATATATTGACCTGATCTGTTCGGTTAATGTATATGAATGACAAATTCCAACAGATTTTAAGTCCCAGAACTTTTTAAACCGGTTTAAGTCATATTCATTTGTATATATGATCTTGTTTATTTTAAATTAGTTCAATTCATTTCAATTAAATCTAATAATAGTGCTCTTAAACGTGCTTGGTCTTTTATACAGTTGAATTTGAAAATACAACCTGTTTATATTGACCTCATCTGTTCGGTTAATGTATATAAATGACAAACTTCAACAGATTTTAAGTCCCAGAACTTTTTAAACCGGTTTAAGTCATATTCATTTGTATATATGATCTTGTTTATTTTAAATTAGTTCAATTCATTTCAATTAAATCTAATAATAATGCTCTTAAACGTGCTTGGTCTTTTATACAGTTGAATTTGAAAATACAACCTGTTTATATTGACCTCATCTGTTCGGTTAATGTATATAAATGACAAACTTCAACAGATTTTAAGTCCCAGAACTTTTTAAACCGGTTTAAGTCATATTCATTTGTATATATGATCTTGTTTATTTTAAATTAGTTTGATTAATTTAAATTAACTCTAATAATAGTACTTGCCAAACCTCCAGAATCAAGATATAACTTAATTTTTTCTTCATTAGTTTAGGTCAGTGCTTATGATTGAACAACCAAAATGATAAAGGCATCTATTGAAAGGCTCTAAGTTGGCCTGGCTAAAATTCTCTCAACTTCTTGCACAGTCCTCCTAAAGACGTTTGCCTCTAATGTCCCTGATCGGATATAAAGCAAAGTTCTTCCTTTCCGTCGGACACAAATTTTAAGGCTAGTTCATACGGAGTGGAATACATTAACTGCACAAAAACAGTTGAAGATAAAGTTGAGACCTAAAGGGCAATTTATACTTCTGACGCATAGCCTCTGTCTCGGTGGTTGACCACGCCCCCCTCAAAGAGGTTTTGCAACCGTTGTCACGCACCTCAAAAAAAATTCTGACTATGTGTTGCACGATTGCAAAACCGCGCAGACCTCAAGTGGAAGTGCGCAGACAAAAAGCAGCTGTGATTGGTCCTAGGTATGCCTTTCCGAGTGTCTGTGTGGTTGTCCTTCTCGATTCTGTGCCAGGGCGCGCCATTTTTAAAAACCGAGGAACAATGGACAACTACGGCGAGGGGTTAATCAAGGAGTTTAGGAAGTACGACCACTTGTACGACGCTTCAGACAAATTATATAAAGATGCCAAGGTCTCTCCCGAAACAAAGTTCTTGTTACCACCCGCCGAAGTTCTCGCTAGTTCTCGAAAAGGCTCCCCCTTGCGCTTTGGCGGAAACTGCTGTGCTTCCCTAGAAATTCCCAACCGACAGAGCAGAAGCATCCCAGCAAAACTAGTTTTAGACAAGACCCAAGTGACATTTGATGTATGCGGTTGCAGAAGTCTAATCTGCCCTTAATAGAGTTGCTGTGAGACGTGTTGCAATATGCATGCCTAACCACTGTGTGGCGCTGTAATTCTGCCAAAGAAATAAAGACACAAAGAAGTAGATTTTTAGCAATATCCATCTCGGGAGCATGGTCCGTACCATCAGCTCATTCATGCATGCTCAACCAAATATAAAATTGGGTTTCCATAAATAATGTTATTATGATACTAAAATTACTAATTTCTTGACTTAAATCACTAAAGAATGCTAATACAAATTTTTAAAAAATGTTTTATGACTTTTCTCAGACAATTCAATGCTTTTTACATGTTAAACTGCTTGTGTGACGTCATCATCGGACATCCTCAGAGTAGTCAAGCAAAATATAATTAAACCATGGTTATCTGCATTTTAGTTATTTCTTTCTTCAGATTACGCACTATATGCCATAATGTTAACACGAAAGGAAAATATAAAACTCAAACAGACTAGATTTATGTTTAAATCCAAAGTTTTAAAACTTAGCCCCTGGAAGTTAACCTGACTCCGCCAGATGGATTTGCTCCGCATATCCATCTGGAAACCTTCATTGAAGTAATTTTGGGAAGGGGCGAAAATACTTGTTAGCTGATTGGCCTATGTTGGTGATAGACGGGCCAAATAAACCAATCAGATCAACGAAGCATATGACGTACTAACAGAGCAACGACGAAAACACAGCCACAAGCCAGGCACAAGCCAATTGATAGATCAAACTCTTGCCGAAACCAGTCGGGAGAAGAGCAAAAACATCTTTTTCTCTGAGAAAAGCCTCCAGAGCAGTGTTTTGCTTTTCTTTCAGTGAAGAAATACAGTGTAATTCCGATAAAACTTACTTGATAGCCACGCTAACGCTAGTTTCATCGGCTGAAGCCGCCATGTTCTTTAGACTGAACTGTTGCGCTTCTCGTTGCGTCACACCTCAACCTGCCTCAAAGCCAACGCTGATTGGACGTTCGTTTGGTGAACGGCTCCAAATTTTCTTTAACGGAGAGTCTCCAGACTGATCTGCGAGTGAAACCTTGAAAGCTCGCGGGATCAGGATGGTCCCACGAGGCTACCCGGAAGTAGCGTAGGATCCCATTTCTGGCAAAGATGAGTGATCAAACAGAAAGGATTTTAAGGAATATATTTTCTCAGGAAATACTTTATTAACCTTTAAAACATTATAGTTTAGTATGGTTACTATTTTTAGGGAGAGAAAAAACGTAAAGTTTAAACCATATTTGTGGCCCGTTAAGCAGGTTGGACTGTCTCTACTTATGTCTCTACTGAACATTTATCCAACCGAGTTTCCAACTGGCAGCTACTTAATGGGTTATTGACTGTTTTGTGGTTGTCAGTATGGAGCTTTGTATATTTTCTCCAGAGGTGTCTGCATCTTTGTTGATATTAGTTTAAGTTGTTGAAAAATGTAAGTACAAGAAAAAAAGGGGGGAAAAAAATCAGTTTATCAATTATTGTTAAAGCTTTTTTTTTTTTTACTTTTTAATAAACTTTCCAGGAAAGGCGTCATCATCCTCCAACACCTGCATGTGTTAGGAGGCATATTAATGGCTTAAGGTTGCTGTGCTGTTATGGCTTCAGGAGAGAGTCTGTCAGCAGGGTTGACAAGGTGTGACAGAGATTTTTGTCTCCTTTTATTGTGGAGTTTCGTTTTGTTTGTGAAAGAGAAAGGTCAGTTCAAGGGGGGAACATATTGCATGACTCTTAACGTGCAGTTTATTTGTCATCTCCGCTCTCCTACTAATGTCCCCTTTTGTTTTAAACGTGTTAAATAGTTCTTTGCTGTTTTTGTGTTTACACCTGTGAAATTGTAACCTAAATATTATTTTTTTCCTTTTGAAGGGGAACTAGCTGAGCTTTAATAATGTATTGGTTAAAGATGGCACGAACAGCAGTTGGCAGAAGATGGATTTCATGCATCAGAGTCCGTGGTTCCTCAAGGCTCCGTGTTTGGACCATTAAAAAATCTCAGAGCATTTTCCTCAGTGCGCCCCGCTGAGCGCTGCTCTCCTCCACTTAAGCCACAAGAAAAGCATAAAAGCATGGGGTTGTTTCTCCCCAGCAGCAGTCTGGAAGTCAAAATACTTTGAAACAGTCCTTTTTTTTTATTCCCTCCTCTTTCCCTTTCGTAACTGACTCGTTCTGGGCATGAAGAAAATGATAACCAGCCTCCTTTGGTTGGTGCAGATGAAGTAGTTGGCATTCCTTTGAGAGCGTGTTACAAAAACATGAAACAGAAATTTTACTGTGGTCCCATTCATACAGACCGCATCATCTGCGTTTTCGTGCCTTTTGAGATGGCAGAGCTTCTGTCACGAGTCCAGCACCCTGGTTACTCGTTATGGGGCTGGTCAGTATACGACTCTAGGACTGGAGGCTATTTTAAGGGGATGATTTGAGCTAAATATTAAACATGTTTTTTTGTATCTTTAATGGCACATTTGTGCGTGCAGAAGAGACAATTTTATTGAGTGGTCCTACAGATGGAAATTGGAGCGGGTGCACAACTAGTGGCTGATTGAAACCAAAGCCAGGACCACAGTGTCTCCATGACCAAAGTGTGAAATCCACTAATTGAATGTCTGCTCCCGTGCCAGAAAGGTTAAACCAAATGACTCCAGTCAAATGGAGGCAAACATCTGGAATACAGTTTGCCTCTGGTCGGGCCCCACAGTGGATATCTTCCACTGTAAATGTCCTTGATAACAAGGCTCATTTATTTGCATCATACTATGTGAAACTACTGAAACCGGACCTTTGCTTTAACTTAGATTTTCTTTTCATATCTGATTCTACTTAAAGCACTTCACCTGGTCATTAGCTCACACTTTGGAAGCACTTTTTGTGTCAATAAAACAATTAGTGTAAGAATCTTGGGTTCTGTCATGGTGCCTTTATAGCACAGTTTTATGTTACCCTTAAGATTGTTTATTTGGCTGTAAAAGTGACGTAATGTGAGGTAGAGAATTTGGGCTAATCCAGAGTTGGTCACATTACGTCAATTTTTTTCCTCTCAAACGGTCCAAATAAGTTAAAAGCAGCTGTGTGTCAGAGTTTGTCTTTGTTTAAAAAGAAAAAAAAAAAAAAGAATTGCTTCATAGATTGGATGCTTGACCCGGGCTGGAAAGGTTTGTCTCACGTCTCACATTCTGTGTAATTAAGTGGGAGAGAGGACATCTGAGATGCATTTATTTTTGGTCATTGTCTTTTTGAGCTGGCAAGGTTCTTTTTTTTTACTTTCTTGCAAAAGTGGGGTTCATTGAAAAGCAATTTGACAGGAAAGAGGGATAGGAAAAATGAATCTTCTCTTATTTTTGTGTTTCGTAAAGTGCTGCCTATTGTAGTCAACGTCATTCCACCTGGTGAAGTAGCTGGGATTACTCTGATCATTGGATACAAATTTGAGGGCCTTAACTTTGCACCTTTTTTTCTATGTTTGGGAACCTTTTTCTATGTTTGGGAACCTTTTCTATGTTTGGGAGACTTTTCAATGTTTGGGAACCTTTTCTAAGTCTGGGAACCTTTTCAATGTCTGGGAACCTTATCTATGTTTGGGAACCTTTTCTAAGTCTGGGAACCTTTTCTAAGTTGGGAACCTTTTCAATGTCTGGGAACCTTTTCTATGTTTGGGAACCTTTTCAATGTTTGGGAACCTTTTCAATGTTTGGGAACCTTTTCAATGTTTGGGAACCTTTTCTAAGTTGGGAACCTTTTCAATGTTTGGGAACCTTTTCAATGTTTGGGAACCTTTTCTATGTCTGGGAACCTTTTCTAAGTTGGGAACCTTTTCAATGTTTGGGAATCTTTTCTATGTTTGGGAACCTTTTCAATGTCTGGGAACCTTTTCTATGTTTGGGAACCTTTTCAATGTTTGGGAACCTTTTCTATGTTTGGGAACCTTTTCTATGTTTGGGAACCTTTTCAATGTTTGGGAACCTTTTCTATGTTTGGGAACCTTTTCAATGTTTGGGAATCTTTTCTATGTTTGGGAACCTTTTCAATGTCTGGGAACCTTTTCTATGTCTGGGAACCCTTTCTAAGTTGGGAACCTTTTTAATGTTTGGGAACCTTTTTTATGTTTGGGAATATTTTCTATGTTTGGGAACCCTTTCTAAGCTTGGGAACCTTTTCTAAGTTTGGGAACCTTTTCTTAGTCTGGGAACCTTTTCTAAGTTTGGGAACCTTTTTGGGAACCAAGGGCTCAAACATGTACGGCTGTACGAATGTGCTTTGAAACAAAATGAAATTTTGTTTTGTACAGCTTTAAGAACATTTCCGTTTTATAAAGTGCAGCAGTGATCAAATGTGAATAGTGTGATAGAAAAACATGGTGCAAAAACGTGTTGATATAGAAGTTCAGAGCATTAAATATATATGGTACAAATATGTAGTATTTTGGTTTGGTGCTATCAGTGGGATGTAGAGATGATTTAGAGTTTTCACAGCATACATACAAATCCTAACAGAAATATAAAATCATCTATGAATTAGGTTAAATTTGAAGAACATCGTATGGTACTATTAATCTGGGAAGCCAGATTTATAATGTGTAGTACTACCGTTTATTTTTTATACAGGTTGTCAATCTGGAAAGAAGGAACAGTCAGCAGAACCATTTAAACTGACTGGGCAAAGAAACACCTACCCACCTACCAAAGCTTTGTTTTAGCCAATCACGCTAACAAAGTAAAATGGAATCAAACACCATGACAAACCACAATGACAAACCTGCTTGCTGTCTGCTTTCAAAGATATAACGGGGGATTGTCACTAAGCAATGTGACGGCAGTAGCTGCTCGTGCATCCTCCTGCTCTGTCATGTTTATTTTGGTTTGGCTTTGGGTTTAGCAGCTCTGGCTTTCGTAAAAGCTATGTCGCATCTTAAACCTTAAAACTGCAATGTGATTGGCCAACCTGTTTCTGGTCGGTCTTGAATGGTTGAAGCATTAGTCGTATATCCCTGTTTTTGGAAGACAAAATTATCACTTGAGTATGGGTTGCAGGCAATGTTAAAGTGCTGTGTATGAGGCTTGTTTGTTGAAATACAATTTGTGAGTAAAGAAAAAGTAGCTAATATTGTAGACCTGTTATTTTACAAGTTGTGGTCATTTTTAGGTCAGGTTAATGAGAAATTTACAACTTGCAAAATCAGAATCCCAAAAAAATAGTTGTTTGAGTTGATTGATAGAACACTGAAGATTCTAATTGATCATCGAACTAAAACAATACTACCTCTGTTTACAAAAAGAGCACCTCATTATTGTGCAATAGTTATGCAAAGATATTTGTTGTAGATTAACCCTTTCCGTTTGGCCAAAAAACCTGTTTAAATCCAGGAACAACCGGCTTTTAGTGGCAATGGGAATAGCTCACTAATCAAGTTGACCCAGGTCAAAAGACTTGGCAAGCTACCCTCAACTTTAAATCAATTTTAAATGGCTCGGCTCCGATCAGCTTACATTGGGAACATCAGAACCGCCTTGACCCACTAATTCAGGTGATACAATTAAGCGCAATGCACGGACGTCAACACACCACACCAATCACGTCTGATCTATCAAGCCGAAACAACTCTGTTTAAATTCGACAAATATAGTGCAGCTCTGGAAAGAGAGATTAGAATGGACAAAAGAACGGAACAATGCAGAACACTTACTACACCCTGGCTTCCTTACATGTTGAGGTCCATTGTTTACTTTCCTGATTTCTGTCGCACTGGTGGCATCGTCAACGTTATCCCAGCGTGATTGAATCACCAGACACATTGCACTGGGGGGGACAGAGGCCATGCAGCTGCCAGTGGTCAATGGGAAGGGAGCCAAATGCCGATTGTTAGCGGTTCCTCCCACATTTAAAAAACCCGCTTTAACCCACTAATTTCAGTGGGAAAGAGGCTTTTGTTTCCCTGACTGACAACAAAGTTGAAGTAAAATACAAAATCACGATGCAGCAATTGATTTACCACTGGGGTATTTGCCAAAGCAAAATGAACCTGACCCATCCTTTGTGTAATGAACTCTTCTTGTGCTCTTTTGTCTCTTTTCTTGCACTGAAGCAGCCAATCCAACTCTGTGAACTTGCAACAGTCCTCTGAAACTTGACAGGACTTTATTGCCCTCTACATGTGTCCCTGCACTTAAATGCTGCAATCCGAGTCGGTCATGCGCATTGATTAGATTAGGCAGCACTGGAGCTAATCACCCGTCCCGCTCCTGTCCCTGCTTTTCTTTACCTCCCTGGTCATTTTTTTTCCCTCTGGACTTTCCATGTCCTCCTTACTCCCTGCCGTTTTTGGAGTTGAGTCTCCTTTGGGGGTATGTCTGCCTCTAGCAGCAAAGCAGAGCTCAGTTTAGAGGGAAACCAGCATGGTGGGGTCTCTGCAATAACAAAGCCTCACCCTAAACTTGTCTGAAGAGAAAGCCATGCAAAGAGATGAGTGACTTGTGAAGGGGAAGAAAGGAAGGGAGGGGCTTTTGACCCTCCTGTTGGGTGAAATGAAGAGAAAGAATCTGTAGTGGGTTTTGTTCATTTGTGGTGAGCTGGGGGTCAGTCTCAGGGGAATGGCCAGCAGACAGACGGTTGGTTTTGCAGCTGCACGGCCCCCAGCTTTCTGTCTGGTCCCAGAGCAACTGCAGACTCATTAAACTGGATATGTTTGGGTGTTCATTAGATTTTATGTCCCCGCTTCTCCTTTCCGTCCTTCAGCCTCTGTCTTTACTGGCAAATGCTGCATCAGATATGTTTGAATATTGATTAAGTTGGACCTGGATTCACTCAGAGCCTCAGTATCACAGCTGTATGCTAATGATGGGAGGGTTGACCTGCCACAATAGGCAGTCTGTGTTTGTGATCTGTGATAAGGCAGTATCATATGTTCACTTTGGCTCTGGTCATGGAAAAGGCTGTAAGCTGTGGGAACAAGATAGCACTCAGTCGGCTGTTGTGTTTGTGTGACGGATGAGAGTCATGATCTGCTCTCATGTTAAAGTCGGTCCAAGCTATTACCTAAACAGCTATTTCAGTTCATCCCTACGCCAATAAATAAATAGCTCCCCAATTTTGGTAAAAATAATAAATTCTTTCCTATTTGAAAAAGATTCAGTAAAAATAAATTCTGATGTTGAGGTTGATGTTGATTTTTGGCAACACATTTCCCGTTGAGAATATTCGTAATACTAAGCTGCTTTGGGTTAAATCAACATCTCAGCATATTGTCAACGAGTTAGGAGATTTCTTTTTTTACCAAACCGGTTTAATCAACTGTTCTTTGTGTGTCTAGCACCACAAGCACTGACTCTGGCATTGATAAACTAGTGATAAATCAGTGCCAACCCTTTACTGAGCCAGAAGAAAGAATCTGGAGGTTGGCTTACTGACACAAAAAAAAACAACAACAAAAACTATTCATAAATTGTGAACATTATATACAGCTCTAGTTACTTTTGTTTAAATTTAATAAAAAAAAAAACTATTCATAAATTGTGAACATTATATACAGCTCTAGTTACTTTTGTTTAAATTTAATAAAAAAAAAAACTATTCATAAATTGTGAACATTATATACAACTCTAGTTACTATTGTGTACATTTGATAAAACAACAACAATTCATAAATTGTGAACATTATATACAACTCTTGGTACTTTTGTGTACATTTGATAAAAAAAAACAACTATTCATAAATTGTGAACATTATATACAACTCTAGTTACTATTGTGCACATTTGATTTAAAAAAAAACAACTATTCATAAATTGTGAACATTATATAAAACTCTAGTTACTATTGTGTACATTTGATTTAAAGAAAAACAACTATTCATAAATTGTGAACATTATATAAAACTCTAGTTACTATTGTGCACATTTGATTTAAAAAAAACAACTATTCATAAATTGTGAACATTATATACAACTCTAGTTACTATTGTGTACATGTGATTTAAAAAAAAAACAACAATTCATAAATTGTGAACATTATATTTAACTCTAGGTACTTTTGTGTACATTTGATTAAAAAAAACAAAACAACTATTTATAAATTGTGAACATTATATACAACTCTGGGTACTTTTGTGTACATTTGGTTTAAAAAAAAATAAATTAGCGACATGTTTACGAAAGGTAAAATTAGCACTGGAATAATAGAAGCTCACTTTTGATTTTGATATTACCTGTCAGGGTAATCATGAGTGTATTTCTGTTTGATTTGTGGTTATCATTACTAAACAATGTTGTGTCCAAAAACACATTCCAGATTCAAATATTTCCTATCCTGCACAGATTTGGAATGGAGATGAATAATAAAAAAGAAGCAGCTGGGCATTTTTGTCTTTAAATCAATTCGAAAGCTGTTACAATTATGGATCACGTTGTTAAACTGCAGCTGCCTAATTTATCGTAAGGATTTCTCAAATAAATCTTTGTTCGCTGTAATATGACTTAGTAAACATTCCTTTCATTTTTTACGATTTTTTACGGCTAAGTCTCCATGCAGCTGAGATCCTCTCTGGTAAGTCAAGGTCGATAGTCCTTCTATGTAAAGGTTTGATTTTCTCACATCGAGTCTTGGTCTCAAAAATACTTTTAATTTGTAGATATAGACCTTTACCAATCAGTTTCACAACTGGTAGCCGAAGCTCTAGTAGCCACTTAATTGGCTTGGTAGTCCTAGGATTTAATAGAGGTGCCTCGTACCATAAACAGGGCATTGGTTCAGCCTTATCCTCCTGAGAACACTTTGAGTAAATGACTTATTAGAGATCTGACATATGGAGATCAACAGAGAAGCAAGAGATAAATAAATAAACCATATGAAGTTAAAGTTCAAAACATACTTTATTTTCACAGATTGTTAGTAGTGTTAACACTGGGTAACGCAACCTGCCTAAAACCACTTTAAATGTCAGATTTCAAGCGTTTTCTGCTTGAGAAAATACTTTGATAACAAATTGCAGCCAACATAATTTAAAGCTTTTCACAAATCATTAATAGTTGGGATATTTGGAATGCTGTAAATCTTCCTATGAGGAAAAACCCACTGATTTATTTTAGACTAATCAGCCCTCTATAACTGTTGTAATCTTTTTCATACCTTTTGTTTGGTTTGAGAAGTTATAAAGATAGGCAATCTAACAAGGACAAAAGAAAAACATGTTATAAAAAGTCAGAGTTAAAACAATTTTTAACTTCCTACTTAATATCTTCACTTATCCTCCTGTTGGAATTGAGTGGCCTGGGTCCCTGAGCAGAATTCTTGTTAATGGTCTGTGCAGCTTGGCATTGATTTGCAGGGTGATATATTCTGCAGGTCAAGGTGACTACTTCAGTAGAGCTTTCAGGGATAAAGATGTGGCAGCTGGAGGAATGTGCAGACATGCAAGCTTCAGTGCAAACAGCAGCTTGTACTAAAAAGGAATCAGAAATGGATTCAACAACTTGCTCTTCTTTTCTGATTCTTGCAAATACAGGTGCTGGTCATAAAATTAGAATATCATGAAAAAGTAGATTGATTTCAGTAATTCCATTTAAAAAGTGAAACTTGTATATTATATTCATACATTACATACAAACTCATATATTTCAGATGTTTATTTTGTTTAATTTTGATGATTACAAATGACAACAAATGAAAATCTCAAATTCATCATATCAGAAAATTAGAATATTACTGAAGACCAATAAAAACAAAGGATTTATAGAAATGTTGGCCAACTGAAAAGTATGAACATGAAAAGTATGAGCATGTACAGCACTCAGTATTTAGTTGGGCCTCCTTTGGCCTGTATTACTGCAGCAATGCGGCGTGGCATGGAGTCGATCAGTCTGTGGCACTGCTCAGGTGTTATGATAGCCCAGGTTGCTCTAATAGTGGCTTTTAGCTCTTCTGAATTGTTGGGTCTGGTGTATTGCATCTTCTTCTTCACAATACCCCATAGATTTTCTATGGGGTTAAGGTCAGGAGAGTTTGCTGGCCAATTAAGAACAGGGATACCATGGTCCTTCAACCAGGTACTGGTAGCTTTGGCACTGTGTGCAGGTGCCAAGTCCTGTTGGAAAATGAAATCTGCATCTCCAAAAAGTTGGTCAGCTGCAGGAAGCATGAAGTGCTCTAAAACTTCCTGGTATGTGGCTGCGTTGACCCTGGACCTCAGAAAACACAATGGACCAACACCAGCAGATGACATGGCACCCCAAACCATCACTGACTGTGGAAACATTACACTGGACTTCAAGCAACGTGGATGAAGTGCCTCTCTTCTTTTCCTCCAGACTCTGGGACCTTGATTTCCAAAGGAAATGCAAAATTTACTTTCATCAGAGAACATGACTTTGGACCACTCACCAGCAGTCCAGTCCTGTTTCTCTTTAGCCCAGGCAAGACGCTTCTGACGCTGTCTGTGGTTCAAGAGTGGCTTGACACAAGGAATGCGACAGCAGAAACCCATGTCTTTCATACGTCTGTGTGTGGTGGTTCTTGAAGCACTCACTCCAGCTGCAGTCCACTCTTTGTGAATCTCCCCCACATTTTTGAATGGGTTTTGTTTCACAATCCTCTCCAGGGTGCGGTTATCTCTCTTGCTTGTACACTTTTTTCGACCACATCTTTTCCTTCCCTTCGCCTCTCTATTAATGTGCTTGGACACTGAGCTCTGTGAACAGCCAGCCTCTTTAGCGATGACCTTTTGTGTCTTGCCCTCCTTGTGCAAGGTGTCGATGGTCGTCTTTTGGACAACTGTCAAGTCAGCAGTCTTCCCCATGATTGTGTAGCCTATAGAACTAGACTGAAAGACCATTTAAAGGCTTTTGCAGGTGGTTTGAGTTAATTAGCTGATTAGAGTGTGGCACCAGGGGCCATCAATTTTGAACCTTTTCACAATATTCTAATTTTCTGATATGATGAATTTGAGATTTTCATTTGTTGTCATTTGTAATCATCAAAATTAAACAAAATAAACATCTGAAATATATGAGTTTGTATGTAATGTATGAATATAATATACAAGTTTCACTTTTTAAATGGAATTACTGAAATCAATCTACTTTTTCATGATATTCTAATTTTATGACCAGCACCTGTATATCCCTGCAAATTGGTTGTAAAGTCTAATCCAGGTGTTGGGGGTCATGTTCGTTAAATTCCCCCCTTATTTAGGCTTCAGAGGCCATGAAGAACGCCACTTCTCGCTCTGGAGTAAACCAGAAGAATTCAGGGAATGAAGCTTCTCTTTGTTTGCTGTTGTCATTTCGGGCCGTCCTCCACTGCTAAGTGGAATTTCCCATCAGAGGGTTAAACAGATTATCTTTGTTGTATTGAAATATTTAAAAGCAGCTCTAGTAAATCATAAAGAAACTAAAGTATGCTTCAGATGGGTTGAGAAAATGCAATGAGAGAAAATGTTAAAGCTGGTTTTAAATGTGCTCTCTTGGATCAGACATCTCTCAGGGGAGCATGTTCCTCACTGGGGTCCTGGCTTCCCTCTGACAACACCAGTAATCTGCTCCGGAGATCACTCACTGTGAGGGGTAGCCTCTTTTTAATAGCTGCCTCTGACCTCCATCCGGTCAGCCGTCCATCTGTCAGCTTTACTTCCGTTGCTCATTTGGAAGACAGTTGTCTCTAAAGCGTGTTTGGGACACATTTTAACCAACCACTTTTTTATTTCTCCATTGTTGTATCTACGCGCTGCTCAGTGGTGCAGTGGGTAGCACTGCTGGCTTGCAGCAAGAAGATTCTGGGTTTGATTCCCAGCCTGGGTCTTTCTGCATGGAGTTTGCATGTTCTCCCTGAGCATGCGTGGTTTCTCTCTGGGTACTCCGGCTTCCTCCTATAGTCCAAAAACATGACTGTTAGGTTAATTGGCTTCTCTAAATTCTCCTACAGCGCGAATGGGAGTTTGTTCTATTTGTCTCTGTGTTGCCCTGGGATAGACTGCTGACCTGTCCAGGGTGTAACCCGCCTCTCGTCCACTAACCGCACTGCGACCTCAGCAGGGATAAAGCGTGACGTGAAATAGATGGATGTTGTATCCTAACTAAGCTGGTTATTTTACTAACTGGAACAAAAAGCTTTTTGGGACATTTTTTAAAGTGCATAATGTTTTATCAAAAGTAAATTTGGTAGCCAACACAGCCTTTCTTTTTATTTAACGTTTCCGTTAAAGCTTTTCTTTTTTATGCCCACTTGGTATCGCATTAGAAGAGCTTCATGAAAATAGCTAAATTCAAATCAGCTTACTTAGTTTTGCAAATAACTGTTATTCTCACTTGAAGTGGTTTATTCATAAAAAAAAGTAATTATGAATATTATGATCGATGATATGTAGAAATATATCTGCTGATTAAGTTCTAATGTAGAGAATATTTACCTTGCAGAACTGATCAGCTGTTTCTGCTGCCGATGTCACATTATAGTCGCTTTTCTGTCTCAGTGTGAATAGTATATAACATCACTACTAGCTGACATGATAAAGTACGTACACATTTCCTGATTGCAACACATCCAGTAAAACCTCTTTCCATTACTGATCTGTGGTCCATGCTAATTTGCTACCTCTATTTCCTGTATATATTTTATAGCCAATTGTAATGTAAACTTATTAGGGCATTACACTGGTTAACTCGGATCCAATCCAATGGATGGATGCAACTTTAATTGGCATTCTTTTATTTTGCATATATGATATATAGTTAGGGCCAAGTATCTATATGATATTTGGATGGAAACACAGCTAATGATCTACTTTACTAAAAATGTATCCTAGGAAACTTGACATAATACTGATTTTATTGTTTGAATATCTCAGTTTTAGCAACTTGAATCATTGTTTCCAAAATTCTGCTAGGATGAATAAAATTCAAGACAAGATTAAGGGCCTGAAACTTGAACTAGACTTTCATTAAAGTTCCTAATCCTCTCTGCTAATCTGCACTGTTGTGCTCATTAATCCTTTACCTCCTCAGCAGGAATAGGGAAACTCATCTATGCAACCCATTTGTCTTTTTTAACCATAAATAATATGTATATTTCTAATATGACATCAATTCAGATTGAATCATAATGATTTATAACTTTTGTTTGAATGTAATTTCCCCCCCAAAAAGTCTACTATTAGATGTCGTCTCCTTATGTTTGTTCTGTTATATATTTCTTCCAGTATATTAACTGTGTTCAACATTGCTTTGGTTCTTGCTCCGCCAGGGTTGAGCACGCGCTCAACCTGATCGTGTAAACGCTTAACCTTTTCTCAGGTTGATTAGCCACATTTAAGAGTAAGCAGAGAATTTGACGAGGCTTTGTCTTTCAGACATAACACAATCTGTTGAACCAGAGCATGGCGGCACCACATGCAGCCATGTGTGGGTGAGGGATGGTTTCTATGTGTGTCTCCGCGTACGTGAGCTCTTGTGCCTATTATATCCATCATCATGTCTGAGAGAGATCTGGCTCACGTCCAATCTGGAGAATTTCCCCTCCGGTTCACATTAATAGGGCACTTATTACACCTGTCTTTAACTGTCGAAGGAGACTGACCCAAGGGATGACTTCACCGCCTCTGAACAAAGGTATCATACAGTCCATTTCCAGGCTATAATTTCTGCCTTAGTGATAAACACACACCAGCCTCGCTGAATGATGCGGCCACAGCTGTCTGCTGCGTCTCCCTTTGAGCTAACGGACTGATCTGTGTGCTGTATGGTGATGTCATCCCGGCGTCCGCCTGCGGTTTAAAGGCGCGACACTAAAATGCATGTAAGCTTCAAAGGTCTATGTACACGCATACACAGAAACTGGATAGTCTGGTTAATTGTGGCATTAGTGCATTGAGTGTAATCAGTGTGGGCCTCAGGGACTAAAACACAAACTGTGTTTTTTACAGGGTAACACTTGTAATGCCTTAGCTTTTACAGGTGCTGGTCATAAAATTAGAATATCATGAAAAAGTAGATTGATTTCAGTAATTCCATTTAAAAAGTGAAACTTGTATATTATATTCATACATTACATACAAACTCATATATTTCAGATGTTTATTTTGTTTAATTTTGATGATTACAAATGACAACAAATGAAAATCTCAAATTCATCATATCAGAAAATTAGAATATTGTGAAAAGGTTCAAAATTGATGGCCCCTGGTGCCACACTCTAATCAGCTAATTAACTCAAACCACCTGCAAAAGCCTTTAAATGGTCTTTCAGTCTAGTTCTATAGGCTACACAATCATGGGGAAGACTGCTGACTTGACAGTTGTCCAAAAGACGACCATCGACACCTTGCACAAGGAGGGCAAGACACAAAAGGTCATCGCTAAAGAGGCTGGCTGTTCACAGAGCTCAGTGTCCAAGCACATTAATAGAGAGGCGAAGGGAAGGAAAAGATGTGGTCGAAAAAAGTGTACAAGCAAGAGAGATAACCGCACCCTGGAGAGGATTGTGAAACAAAACCCATTCAAAAATGTGGGGGAGATTCACAAAGAGTGGACTGCAGCTGGAGTGAGTGCTTCAAGAACCACCACACACAGACGTATGAAAGACATGGGTTTCTGCTGTCGCATTCCTTGTGTCAAGCCACTCTTGAACCACAGACAGCGTCAGAAGCGTCTTGCCTGGGCTAAAGAGAAACAGGACTGGACTGCTGGTGAGTGGTCCAAAGTCATGTTCTCTGATGAAAGTAAATTTTGCATTTCCTTTGGAAATCAAGGTCCCAGAGTCTGGAGGAAAAGAAGAGAGGCACTTCATCCACGTTGCTTGAAGTCCAGTGTAAAGTTTCCACAGTCAGTGATGGTTTGGGGTGCCATGTCATCTGCTGGTGTTGGTCCATTGTGTTTTCTGAGGTCCAGGGTCAACGCAGCCACATACCAGGAAGTTTTAGAGCACTTCATGCTTCCTGCAGCTGACCAACTTTTTGGAGATGCAGATTTCATTTTCCAACAGGACTTGGCACCTGCACACAGTGCCAAAGCTACCAGTACCTGGTTGAAGGACCATGGTATCCCTGTTCTTAATTGGCCAGCAAACTCTCCTGACCTTAACCCCATAGAAAATCTATGGGGTATTGTGAAGAAGAAGATGCAATACACCAGACCCAACAATTCAGAAGAGCTAAAAGCCACTATTAGAGCAACCTGGGCTATCATAACACCTGAGCAGTGCCACAGACTGATCGACTCCATGCCACGCCGCATTGCTGCAGTAATACAGGCCAAAGGAGGCCCAACTAAATACTGAGTGCTGTACATGCTCATACTTTTCATGTTCATACTTTTCAGTTGGCCAACATTTCTATAAATCCTTTGTTTTTATTGGTCTTCAGTAATATTCTAATTTTCTGATATGATGAATTTGAGATTTTCATTTGTTGTCATTTGTAATCATCAAAATTAAACAAAATAAACATCTGAAATATATGAGTTTGTATGTAATGTATGAATATAATATACAAGTTTCACTTTTTAAATGGAATTACTGAAATCAATCTACTTTTTCATGATATTCTAATTTTATGACCAGCACCTGTACAATGGTGTCAGATTTGTTTTGAAGAAGCCATTATTGCAATTATTTATAAGGTGATATATATATATTTTTTCGGCAAGCGATTTTAACAATAAAATTAGGTAAAATCTTTGTTTTTGTTTTTGTTTCAGGTTTGTTGTGAGAGAAATTGTTTTATCTCTGCTAGATCATCAGGACCTCTGAGGTCACTTGCAAAGGACTGAGTAGGGCCCAGATTTTTGGGAGCAATCTGATCACCTATTCTTGCTAAATCAACAGAAAGGAAGGGTGATATGGTCTTTTTTTGGTGCTATTTGGCGTGTAATCCCATATTATCACATAATACTTCACATATGCAAACCTTCTGATATCGTCTTTAAATGTATTTTATCACCAATAGAAGACATTAGATAAAGTCAAATATGACATTTTCATACCTATTTTATTCGTTCGACGATTTGCATGAGAATTTAAGTTGTGATTATGCTTGTTCATGTGGATGTAGTGTTAGCAATATTATAATTTTGCCATGATTCATTTACCATCTTTTTCTGGTCTCATACACATTAGTTGGAAAGTTACACATGCAGGAACACTTACCGGCTGCCTGCAAGAAAGTCCCTGATTGGTGAAATAGAGACATAAGCTGTGATAATGAGGCGAGCTAAAGTTGGCATACTTTCAGGGTTGATGTTGATACAGAACGAGGACCAAAATCATGCTTTTTGAGTGCACTCTTGTGGGCCTTTTTTTGTTTTGAAAAGCAAGCCCACACCAAAGAAACCAAGCCACCTTCAAACGCCAGGTTTTAACTAAAGCTGTACACCAAGACACACCTTTTAGCTAAAAAAGTCAGATTTCTGGATGAGGACTTCTTAACTTTTTATTAAAAAAGAGGTCTTATTTATACTTATTTGATTACTGTTTGCATATGTCTTCAACTTAAGTATATTTATGCTTATAAATATCATTTTGAACCCTTTAAAATTGTTAGACCAAAGATAGAAACAATTACTTTGTTTACATCCTATTGATTGTAAATATTAATGCAAATTTTTAGGGTGAATCCTATTTCACCCCTTGGCCCTACCCCTTTCCCCTCTGTTTTGAATGTTCACGTATAGGGTAGGGGTGTCCCAATGCTTGATAGGACCAAGGAGAAAAATGTCCGTTTGATTTGAGGGGGTAAGTGGTAGGGCTAAATACCCCTTCAAATGAAGAACAATTTCAGGAGCATACTTCAAACTGAGGGGTACAACAAATTTGCATGATAATTTTAGTTGAACATTAAGGATTTGGACATGATCCACTAATACTAACAATCCGCAATATTTGTAAATTGTGAAACTCAGCTAAACTACAAAACTCATTTGGATGACGTCCTACATTATGGTTCCTGTAAATGCATAACAACACAAAAGTAACACGGGTGTAATTGAGCACAAACACTCTCCATTAGATACCATAAGCTGATCCACCAGCATTTCCAGGCACTGAAGATGTCTTCTTCTTGTGGTCCTCCATTTAGCTTCAGATAACCTTAAAATGATGCCAAAAGCCTACGCAAGAGAGAGGTAGGGGGCAAGGAGCGAAATATGATTCACTGTTAGAGTATTGCCCAAAAAAGAAAAAAAAAATTTTCTACTGACTTGGAGCAAATTAACCAGGCTACACAAAGCATCATTTTGTCAGAAGTTGGTGTTACACATGACTGTAATAAAGAGGATAGCGACTGCAATTTATATCCTTTCAGGCTAGTTTTTATTGCCGTTGTAACATAGTGACTTTGTAGACTCTTCCTATCTGTGTGGCGGCAAACCCACTTAAGACTATCACCATCACTTAAAGGACTGAAGAGAGAAAGTAGATGTCTTAATCTTATCACTGTTATCTTTGCAGTTTGAAAAATGTCTATTTTTAAATTGCACTTTTATTGAATTGCAATCAATTGTCCACCCCTTATAAAAATGCAAGTAAGATGTGAATAATATCCTCTGAAAACCACTGTTGTTTTTGGTGCTATTTGGTATAGCGTCATTCTTCACTCCTGTCATGATTAGTGGCAATGTTTGAGCACAGTTATGGCCAAACAAAAGTTTTGTGGTTGATAAGGGCTTGGAGCAGTAAGTCATAATTAGCATAATTAGAGACATTTGTTGCAAAGTGTTGTTTTCCTTTAGATATATAAAATCAAACATATATTTGGAGGGTTGTCAGCATTGCCCTCCATCCACAGTATCCATAGTAGCCAGCTGCTTTATTGACCAATGGGTGGCAGTAGTCTCCTCGAGGTATGTTTCCTGGTATGGACTTTACTCAGGCATACACCACAGGATCATACGCAGAGTTTATGGAAGACTTACTTCTTTTTCAATTTGATGCAAGGATTTTTAGATGCCAGACGTCTGGCACATCCAGCTGGATTCAGAGGTATTCCCGTTGTTACTGCTCTGACTCAGGAGTGAAAACAATAGGAGTGAAGATGACGCAAATCAATGATTGATAATACTTATTTAAAGAAAATTACACAAAAGAATGTTTGGAGTAGAAAGTCAGTCGCCGAACCATAGCTGTCTGGAGCAGGACTGAGACTAGAACCGCCACACCTTCGCACACTAAACCTTCTTTAAGCAAGCACTAATTGAAAGCACCTGCGGAGGAGAGGAAAGCAGGATAGGCGGGCAGAAAGAAGTCCCTCGGGAACCCACAAGACGGGCAGAGGCTGTCACACTATCAAATCGGTCAAAAACATAAATACAGCTGTTTCTTTGTAGGTGTACAAATATTTGGGTTGTAGTTGAATCATTCGGGGATGATCTTCAAGAAAACTAAATAGCATCTGCACTTGGTAGGACCTTCAACATCCTTAGGTTTATATTCCACCCGTCACAGAAAGATAGTCATCTTTGTCTAAAATGACAGTGTATTATGTGGATCAAAGTTAAACACCTTTCAAACTAACTTTTTGGAGGAAATATTACAATGTAGGTTTTTGGTAGCATAAGCTTTTTCTGTATTTAAGAAACTGCATTGGGCTTGTTAAGAAATCTCCTAATTTCCAAACTTCACAGAGAAACCATGGCGTTGTGTTTGTGTTAGATTGTACATGAGTGTTAATGTGAGCTGTAAAGTTTGTAAACTAGTTTAGAAATCAGTTTGGAGGCCATTTTGTCAACGTTTCTGGACTTAGCTGATAGATTTGATACCATCCTCCCTCAGGGCTGCTGATGCTCACCGTACACAGATGGGTATATATGCAACCTGGCTTTCTAGACTAGGTGTGACCACTGAACAGCATCGTTTCTGTCTTTCTGTCTCCGTCACCTGGCAGAACTTTGACCCAAGACCCAAAGCAGAAACCTCCTGTTGCACCAAACCACTCAACAGTTTTCCCCGTTTCTCTTTGATAGGCTACTGGCACAGATTTCAAAGCTCCTCTGTTTTTAGAGCTGGCTCCAAAAATATTGCAACCCAGCTGTTCTTCTGACCAGCAGCAGGCAACGCTTAATAACCTCAACAGGAAGTGATTTTTATATATCCGTTTTATGTTTTACATTTACGCTTTGGACATCCCAGTTTCTTGCGCAGCCACCGATTCCGCTCTGGTTTTAAGTTGATTGTTATATTAAAGTGATCGGTAGTGATGAAATGCTATGAATTGACTTTTATGTGTTTGAACCTGAAGGCGGAACAGTTTTCTAGCGCTGATGCAGCATCGGTTTTATGGCCGCAAGGAAATACGCAACTAAAGCAATCTAGAAATAAGTAAAAATGTCTTAAATTAAGTGTATTTACCCTTGATTTGAGTAGGTAAGTGAGATAGTTTGCCAGTGAAATGAGTATTTTTACTCTTAAAATAAGATAATTAGATAATATGCACTTGAAATAAGGCAATGCATTTGTTTTTTTCTTATTTTAAATCTAAATAGATTTGTTCCATTGGCAAAATGTCCTCTTTATCTCCTCAATTCAAGAACAAATGCACTTATTTTATCGGAAATGACTATGATCTTGATTTAGATTTTTTTCTCAGTGAGCAAATTGAGACTTTTAGAGTTGGTCAGTTTGGTTGTGCTTTACATAGATTTCTATTCACAGTTGTTATGTAACACAGTCTAAACTCTGAAATTAGATGTTTCCTCGGAAAAGGATTGTAAATCCAGTTTTATCTGTTTAGAGCAGCTTAATATCCATATTTACCCCAGTGAGCAGTTAAACTTCAGCTTTTGAAGCGTTCACTCAACTCGTTTAGCCTTTTCTCTTAATTGTTTCCCCATACAGCCGTCAGTGCTGGAAGAGGAAAGGTGGCTGGGAGCTGGCTACTTCCTGACACCTGTGTATGTTATGTATGCTGGCCTGAGGGACGGGGGGGAATGCGAGTCGGGTATTTTAATGAGAATGCGCCGTGCTCAAACTCACATGCCTCTTATTACAGCCCACAGACCTTAGGAGCGAACAGAGGATGGGATCCACAAATAAAGACCAGCTTGTCTTGTTGTTTTCTTTTCCAACCTGCCAGATACAGCGTAACCCATGACTTCAATTTACCGGCGTCCACATTCGTCTCCTTCATGTTTGTTTATGGAAACACTTAAAAAGAATAGTTTAACGTTTGGGAACTCGGTTTAAACTTTTGTTGTTCAGAGCTGGATGGAAAAAGCAGACCACCTTGACTTGTAAATATGAAGCTTTTGCCAACAGAAAGTAGCTTTTTTGATACTATCATGAAAGGCATGCGCCTTGTTTAGGGTCTCACAGTAGGAAAAGCTCTCACCGGATTAACAGAGAGGTTTACAGCCCGGCTTCTTAACTTCATAACAGCAATGGATTGAATCAGTTATGGCTCATTCTGTTTGTGTTTCTCCAAAACCCTGCATTGAAGCAACAGGTTGGGGAGGGGCAGCACTTTGTTTTTCTACGCCCCGTGCTGCTGATAACAGAGTCGGCTTGATATTTAGCTGCTATTAAACCATAACCTTGTAAAACTACTGTATTTATTGAATCATTTCAGTTACGATTAGAGACTGAAATGGCTAAAGTCAAATAAAAAACTAAATTTGTTGCAAGTTCAGCAAGAAAACATTCAATTGCTTCATAATTTGGGTGTAAAAATAGACCCACCTTATTTGGGCAAAAATGGCCGCTCAGTGATCATGTTGAAATTTATAATTTTTTTTTTTTTTTTTTTTACTGATTAACGATAAATTCATTAAATCACCGCGAACGTATTTGTTTTAGGCATTAATAATTTCCCTTTAATTATTCCTTGCTGACCAGACTTTTCCTTTAAGCAATGTTGTTATCCCCCCTCCATTTATATAAATACATTTGATAAAAATGACACAATGAAAACAAATGTTCCACAATTCTAGATGTACACCTAAAAGACTAATTTATAAGCTGATCGAATAAAATTAGTAGCTGGAAGCAAATGGATTGAGCTGCACGTATCAGCCGAGGCAAAAAATGTGGCTTACCTCTTGTTTAAACCTATGCATATTTTAGTTCCTGTAATCTGTAGGATTTTTGTTTCTTTTTCAATATTATAAATGTAATAACTGTTTTCAAAAGTGCTCCATTAAACCACTTTGCTGAAAGAAGGCACCTGATTTGCCACCCTTCAAGCTAATTCCCCTTTTCCCAAACCCCTAAATACTATAAGAAAGACCCTTTTGTGGTGAGCCTGACTGCAGAGAACATACCTTCAGTTTCCACATAAGAGCCAACCTCCAGCTGCGTAAGACCTCAGCAGCTGAACATCGCAGCCTGGTATCCAACACAGCTTCTACTAAGAAGCATTGCTCAGTTTTATGCACACAAGGGCATTTTCTGGCACTGCTTTAGAGGGCAAAAATAGTAGTCAGATTGTTACACTTGAGGGGAAAATCCTCTCAGCTGTGGCAGTTTGGAATACGACCAACAACGATTTACACTGCTGAGGTTTCCTTGAGGTCAAAAGTATGTTTACAGCACAGGCCGAGAAGGAGAAAATAGTCTGCTATTATCTTATTCATTATTCCGATGTTGCAGCAGCGTCTCTTATTGGATCCAATGGAAACGCGCGCTTTCACCTTAGCCTTGTTTTTTCTGTTGTATAGAAAATTGACACGTAATGAAGCAAATCCCAGGCAGCGTGCTATCAGTGTTGGTTTTGTGATTGCATGATTAGGGATTTCAAACTCCAGCTTGCATGTGGTTTATTGGTGTTGTTAAAGTCACAGTTATCCCACGGAAGCTGTTGTATAATAAACGTATTATTCAAGGCTTATTCCAGGTTTTTGTGGTGAAACGCCGTTTGTTTTTCCACTGTTTCAAAAGTTTATCCAATTGCTGATTTGAAACGCTTTGGTTATTTTATAATGCCTAATCACAGCATCTGGGCTGTTAATAAGAAAGGGTACAATTGGTGGTTGGAAGAAAACTTTTCTATTTCTTTCTGTTTAAAAGTATACAACTAAACTGAAATATTGTCAAAGTCTCTGTTGAAGAATCAAGGGATTGATTCTGCTGCAGGTAGAGTGCATACAATAGCAGCCATTTCATGTACAATGGCATTGTTAAATGTAAGGGGTTGATAACAGTGAATCTTGGATATATAATATTATGAGCAGGTTAAGTTGCTTATACCTATTAAGAGCTGAAACTAAACAGGCAGACCTGAGATAAAAAAAACGGCATTGGGTCTCCTTATATTGTTTTGATTGATTGCTATATTGATATATATTCTATTGTTTTCGCCTTTCCTTTGTTTCATTTGGTGGAGTTGATCATCTAGATGCTCTGAATTCAGAGGATTCTGCATCTTTTCTGAGATTAAAGAAAAAATTTCCATGGCTTCATAAGAAAATATTACTTTAAAGAGTTTAATGCAAACTGTTTTTTTTTTTCTCAAATCTGACCCCTTTATTTTTAATGATCCTGCAAACAGACATGAATATATCTGGCTTAGATGGGGTAATTGTATAATGATCCAGAGTCTGGTTTACCTTGTGTGACTTTATTAAACACAGCAGCTGTAACCAGTGTTCAGCAAATTACCAAAAAAAGGAAACTATTTATAGTTATAGTTATAATTATTCTCCAAAAATGTATCTGGGTTTGGTTAGCCAAAGTAACTGCGAAGTTACTTATGTTCTTAAGTGTTGAAGAATTTAAACTTTCCTGTTATTTGAATTTTAAATACATTTAAAGCTCTACACATCTGAAAACATTGAATAGTAATTTGCTGTATTTTGGGGTGGTTTGTTTGATAAGTGATTTGCAACATGATTATGCAGATGTGATTATGTTTTTTATTTATAATGAAAGAAAAGATTTATTTTTTGCCTTTTTTTAATTGGCAGAATGCAGTTGGCTATAAAATATATATGAAGCAAAAAAAATGTTGATTATCAAGCAATTTTACACACCTAACAGCAATGCTGAAGTTGAGCATCGATGTTACAGTAGGTGCGCAGCGTGACCTTACACCAGGAAACTTTAGTCTGTATTTATACTATATATTGTATAATATAAAGAATCTGTTTCAAGCGCAGTAATGACTTACTCATTATTAACTTTTACAAGCGAATTAGTTACAGTGCTACCTACTGGAAAAGTAACATAGCCACAGTTGGGCGCCCAGGGGGCAGTGTGGGGTTAAAGAGACCCAGAGGGGGAGTCTGTGGGAGTGGTGCTTGAACTCAGAACCTCAGGATTCCAAGCGCTATGTCCTATCCACTAGGACGCCACTCCCCTTCAGGGAGTAATGCGTTATTTCCAACCCTGACTGTTACCTCCTAACCTTACTTGCAGGTTGAATTAGTGAGTTCACAACCACGTCCATCTTGTCCGACTTTGAGCTTGTCTAGACCCACCCAAAATAGGTCGGCCGTTTATCTGGCAGTATTATGGATTTACCAAACCTTGGTAGGCAGGGACTGGGTTTGCTTCACATTATCATCTAGACTTGAGTGTCCATCCTTTCCTCGAGCAGATTTAATGGCTCTATCCAGGGTTGATTATGTGTAGATATAAACCAAGAGGACATTTCTGCTACAATTCATGATATTCTTACATTTGTATTGGGAGTAACAGGACCTTTTGCTCAATAATATATATATTTTTTTAAATGTATTAGATGCAACAACACACAATATGAAATACAAAGAATAAGAGCTTTTAAAAAAAAAAAAAGCCTAAAAAATGAAAACCAGAAACTAATCCAATTTATAATACTGCAGTCCAGGTTTATAAAATCTATTTATAATGGTTTTTATTTTTCTTATCTTTTAAGGGGATCAGAATGCCACAAAAACAAAAAATTTAACATATTTCTGTTTGAACCAAGATTTCTGTTTGAACCGAGCCAATACTGTCAGGATTTGGTTGTGGCAAGAGGACCCAAATGCAGAGACAGGGAGGCAGAGGTGAGTTTCTTGCGGATTTAATGAAGTGTTAACAAACAACTGAGGCAGGAATCCAAAAAATCCAAAAATTAAACGTAAAAAAAGTCAAAGAAACCAGAAACCATGGACACATCAGGAAAAATAACAATCACGACGAGGAAGACTCAGAGAGACAGAGTTGGAGGAAGTTAGATGAGCAACTGCCACTGAGGAACTGCATAAGGAGTGTATCAAATTACTGACAGCTAATGGGGATCCAAATAAATAAACAATTTATGGGAGACTGTAATGAAGAGAAGACTAACGAGCAGATTGGGAGCAGGTGTGAACAGAGCAGACAGGAATAGGAGCTAGGGAAAAAGGAGAACACAAGAGGGCAGCAGAGGGCAACAAATAAAAAACTGAAAAATAACCAGAGAAGACAACAAAAATAAGAATTAAACTACTAAAAGTAGAAAACATGGAGCAAAGTAAAACTGAAAACTCAAAAGAAAACATAACGGAACCAAAACTGTGACAAATACAATTTCAATCTAATTAAAGAAGCGTTGTCCAGACTTATTAACAATCTGTAAACTAGCCCTTTAGCTGGGATGTTTTCACAGAACCACAAACCACTTGTAGCTTGGCCATCAACTTCATAGTTTTCTCCCATATAACCAGAACGCTGCTGGATAAACAACTTAAAAGTGATGGTGGCATCTTCTCTTCTTTCGAAACGGAGTCCTGTCAATCAGCCCAATAGTCTTATTTTTTTTTTTTAAATACCATTCACAAACATAGATATAAGATGTTAAGCTTAAATCGCTCATCTTTTTCTCTGTTATTGATTCTAATAAGATTGTTTTGTTTCACCGGATTAAGCTGCATGCTGACAGCCACCTGCTGGCACCTTGTATAAAAGGCTTCAATTTCAGAAGAACAATTGTGTTTTATTTCGGCCTCAAATTGAATTCTATCAATTGGTTTCTTATTAACAGGCAGAACAACCCGTATATTTAAAAATCTCCCAGTTTTCTGCTAAATCTTTAAAACTTAAAGTAGGTTGACTTGTGAGTAGATTTGTAGGTCCACTATGGGTGAGTGGATGCAGTGAAATGAACATACAGCTTTTGAGTTAGGATACTTGGATAATTATTATATTGTGGCCTAACTTTTAGATTTATAGACACCTCTTTAATAACTTTGTGAATAATGTTTAAAAAATCACTTCCTGACAGCTTTGTTGACCATTTCACAGCTGTTTCTTTGGCTTTTGACAAACTGCATGCATACCTCTTGGGAACGAGTTGTTTCCCCACGTCTTGCTGCAGCTGACTTATGGCATGTTCGCATGCATAGCCTTTTGCAGATGATGTAAGCAGAAGCCAAAGAGAGATTAATGAGAGATCTTAAATGCCGGGCTAGACGAGTATTATTTCTGTGTAACAATGAAGGTATTTTATCACTATGACTGTCCTTGAGGCCACTGTAGGGACCAATGATTGATCGAAGTTTTACCCCGGAGCTATTTGCAGTTACCCGTCATTTGAGCCTGTGTTAGCATTTCTCAGCAAATTCATTAAGTGATACTCTCACTAGAGGGTTAACTAAGCTAAGTGCTGAGCTTGATGGTCAATAAGCATTAGAAGTCTTCCAAAAGGTATGTAAAATGGGGGAAACAGTTTGCCATTAGTTAATTATCTACAGAAGGACATCCGTGTGCCATTTGTATGAAGCAGGCAAAGTAACTTGAATCCTCTGTTTACAGAGGAAACTTGTTTGGGATTCTTTTCCAAGCAGGAAAATTGTGAATTTAAGAAATGCAGTTTGTCAATTCTCCATTTTTATTTTGGGAAAAGGTTGTTTTTTTTCTGTGTGTTTGATGGAATAACAACATCCAGCTAATTTCCATCGTCATAATGACTGGTTTAACTTTAATATCCCTGTCTTGTTTTAGTTTTTTACTTCCACAACAAGCTATCCGACATTTTGTATAACGGCAGTGTTTTAAAGTGAATTTGTAAAGAGTTGTATTTTTTTATTCATAATTTTCTCTTTAAAAAAAAAAATCATAAAAAGACAAATAGCTCTCCTATTTAGAATAAGAGCAAAACATGCGAAACAGGCCTACTTGTTAACCTCTAGATATCAGTTAAGCAAGTTTCTCTCCACCCAACAAGAACCATCTTTGTAATAAAGACTAAAATGATTTGCTTTAATTTTGCAACTTTAAGATCTTGCTTGAGTATTACAATAGAATAAAGAGTATTTACAGCAAAATATGACAAAAATCGTTATATATTCAAGGTAGCTTCAAGTATGAAGATGCAGTTAGCTTAGTTTGTCTTTACTGTTGAGTTGTCTCGCACAAATTGTTTCTTTGAGAATAGCCTGGAAATGAGATTAGCTGCAATAAATGAAATCAAACAGCAGTTATTTTAAGTATAAATGGTGTAACAGTGTGAAAGAGAACAGCATAATTAAGGGTATGAATTTCTCTCGGTTCGTTTTCTCCACAGGTCAGAGTTTAAAACTCTTTGATCGGTTTAATAGTTTAAATTATATTGATGGATAACGATTCAAGCTGTTGCAGAGGGGCTTTCTCAGAAATTTACAAATTAAATGTGACCACGGCCTTGCTTCTTATTGACCTGATGAATATAAATCAGTCTCTGCACAGTATAACCAGTCCAATCTGTAAAGTAAATACTAGAACAGTTCTCACATTCAGGTGGAAATGTTAACTAAAACTGGAACAATGAAGCTTGCACATTTTAATTCTGTGGTCTATCAAGTTGTTTATCTCTCAGTCATACCTTTCACCTTTCTTTCTCCCTGGTCTGATTCACAACCGTTATGTTGTGCTCAACATTATGCAACTTTGCCCTTCGTTTCGCAGACGTCAGTGATTGCTCTCATTTTTCATGAACATGTGAAACAGTTTAAGCTCCTCCAGGTGCACCTTCTTCCCTCTGACATGATTAGATGGAAAGTACCAATGAGCAATGATACTGCTGGGGAGCCAGCGATGACTTAAACCGTTAGCCTCTGGAGGTTAGTATAAGTTTGGTAAGGTTTTGTCATTTGGACTCAACTATTTTTTTTTTCTTTCTGCCGTTTCTCTTCAGGTGGTGGAGCAACAAGAAAGAACTCTTACATCATTTGTTTTTTTTAAGGAGACTTGGCTTCTATCGCTGTCACGTTCCACTTCAAGGTTGGTGTTTTGCATATTTTTCGGGGTACCGATCTCAACCCAGAGACCTTTTCCGCCTTTCCTCACCCCCTTTCCATTCTGTCTACCATCTGTCAATACATTATAGGATTCCTCTTCACCAACAGATTCCCAGAACATTTCCTAAGGTTTTAGAGGGGGATTTCTAACCATTTATCTTTGCAGAATCCCTGTGGATCATGGTTCTTGTGTCTTTGTCTGTCCTGTAACTTTTAGATGTGTCTCAGGTCCAATGCACCTGAATCAAAGGAGAGAAATACTTACTTTTAAATGTATACTGTACATATACATTTAAAAGTTGTAGGATTAGTTTGTGAACACTGCTTTAGATCAAAACGAATTAATGATCCATTTTTAGTTTTTATTTACCGTAGATGGATGCTTTATTTTTATCTCCCATGAGATTCTCATGAATTAGGAAGCAGAAACTGCTACACAGCGCATCAATTATAATTATTGAAGGTGTTTTGTTTTTTTCTGAAGATGATTCAATGAAAGATTTTACTTCTTATTATCCAAAAGCTCTGTTGGATGCAATACCAGTCTCAAAATAAGTTAGACCTGCAACTAACTGACTAAAATAAAGCTTTTCCTTTGGAGGAAGACAATACAAAGGCAAACACAGTTTCCTGTCATTCTTGTGATGATATTATTGGGGTTCCTGACACTTCTTCCAAGTGGAAATACCATCTGCTCCCAAAGTTTCAATGGTTCTAGCATATGTTACCTAACATTCCCCTGCCTTAAAGCCCTTTTAAGTCTGTCACTTACTGCCAGTCCTAACTCAAACTTGCAGCAAATGCATTCTGGACATTTTGTTACCTCTTTAAATTATTGTGTTTGATTATCTGAAGCAAATCCTACATTTTAGGGGGTAAGATGTCCTATCAGAGAAGTGAATAGCTCTGACTACGATCGGCCAATAGGGTGAGGCGCTGGCCGTCGCCATGCCGAGAAACACATGCCTGCTGAGAAATGCATCCCCTCGCTCAAAGTTAGAGGGGAGTAGATACGAGTTTCTGTTTTAAAACATGAACCAAATAAGCCTAAATGTTGATGTGTAGTCACTAAATATTCCAGTTATTATCTCATATGAACAACATTCTAGTCAACATTGTCTAGAATCTTGATTGGTTCTGATTGGACTCTGATTGGTTCACGGAAAATTTGAAGGAAGAGCGGCACGAGCCGTCCAGACAGACCTTTTATTCATTCATAGAGATACAAAGCATTGATTACAGAGGGAAAACGTGAGGGACAGAAATACAGCAGGTTTATGAATATACCAGCTGATATTAATTTGCACTGACAAGGGGCAGGATAGCTTTCTAATTATTGGGAGATTTCAGCTGGTGTCTTGGCTTTTCCATGCCTATTTGCACCTCCCTTTCTTTACGTGTTAAATACTTTTTCCCTGTTCAATTCCACTTTATTACAAATAACTTAATTTCTGGACATCTATGGTTTGATGTCTTTGTATGTGTGGATATGATGGATTGTCACCGACATGTGGTGAAAATGTCATCAATAGCACCTCTAGAAATGTATTTACTGAGATAAATGGTGGCCTGTTCAATACTTATTTTATCCGCTGTAAAAAAGAATCTAACTCGGATTGCTAATGTTTGCTGCAACAACCTTGGACAGACCCTATTCCCCACACTTTTTAAAAGCTCCTGGTCCTAGCTCAACCAAAACCTTGTAATTAAGCATCATTTGTTAGACAGCTACTGACAGAACTTTTGCTTGGATCTTTCATTATTGCAATTTAACAAAATACCTTCAAACGGGTTTGTTTTTTTGTGACACAGGCAGGTTTTGTAGTGTTGAGAACAAACTTTTGGGAAGGTCATTCAAGAAGCCTAACTTCAACGAGGTAAGCCAGCACTGAGGTGGGTTTGGGTTTAAAATAGAATAGATAAACCCTTTATTGTCTTACAGTGTGGAAATTCAGATTATTTTAGGAGCATCAACCTAAATTGTCAGGCTAAGATGAAAGGGAATTGTTCAGGATGTTCCAGAACAACTTTGGTTTCCAGCTGCTGGAAATAGCTGCTTCACCATTATTACTCTCCACAGTAAAAGCTCTTAAACCGCAAAACCGACACATTCAAGTTCCGCTGAAAGTTGTAGCTGCGTGCGTTAAGCCAGGTACCTTCTGGAGAAACCATTATGTTGGGACAAGGCAGATATTGAGCCAGTTCGCCATGATAGTGATAGTAACGATCAATCTTAGAAACTGTACAGCACTGCATCAATCATTAAAGGAATAGTACACCCAAAACATGATTAGCCTTCATTTTCTACTCACCCCCATGCTGAACAACACTCTAGAGTACTTTTTTGATATCTCAAATGCATCTGGAGATCTGGGAGGCTTCTTGCTGTCTGCTGACATTCAAATAATGGAGGTCTATTGTGCCCGAGACAGAAAGGTCCATAAAAGTCCACAAAAATGTGTCAATATTCCTCCATACTGGTCGTCCAATGTATTCCAATTGTCCTGAGTGGGTAGCATCCAGAATTTACTCGAAACGAAGTCATTTAGAATGTTTTTAGAGCATAAACAGTAGTGTATAGGATTTCCTGAAAGCGCGCACATGCGCGTTCACGAGCCTGCGGAAGCCGGCAGACCAAACCAGCGCATTCAGCTCGGCAAAGAACTCCTGCTCTTCCTCAACACTGAAGTCCTCAGACATTTTTCTTTCGTTGTTTCTTTCTTTGCACAGGTAAACAGCACATTTCTTCTTCTACGCTTGCATTATCAGCAGAGCAGACGCTGAATGCGCACTTTCATCTGGTTTGGTCTGCCGGCTTCCGTAGCGTCCTGAACGCGCTGGCGCGCGCTTTCAGGAAATCCTGTACACTACTGTTTATGCTCTAAAAACATTCTAAATGACTTCGTTTCGAGTAAATTCTGGATGCTACCCACTCAGGACACTTGGAATACATTGGACGACCAGTATGGAGGAATATTGACACGTTTTTGTGGACTTTTATGGACCTTTCTGTCTCGGGCACCGTAGACCTCCATTATTTGAATGTCAGCAGACAGCAAGAAGCCTCCCAGATCTCCAGATGCATTTGAGATATCAAAAAAGTACTCCAGAGTGTTGTTCAGCATGGGGGTGAGTAGAAAATGAAGGCTAATCATGTTTTGGGTGTACTATTCCTTTAAGCATGGTGGGGGGAGCATCATGTTGTAGGTTTGATGAAATAATGCCACTGGATTGGTAAAATACAGCAACATTTCAATGTTTTAGTAAGAGAACTATTTAAAAAACACACACATCAAACCCTGGCCTTTGCATTTGGATATGTGTATATATATCATCTGAAGTTCAATTTTATATACAGTAATTCTGTTTTAGTTTATGATATTATACTCCTGCAAAACTAATCTAGTAATCTATGTAAAGAGATACCCCTTGTCTGCCTCACCAGAGCTTAAAACCAATCATATATATTTATCTGCTGAATTAGGAAGTGGGGGCTGGCTGTTTGAAATACGGAGGTAAACAATAGATCTGGACAAACTGAGCTGGACCACCTGTGATGGCTATTGAGCTGGAAAGCCCCAGCTAACGTAATAAACACACTACTGGTGTGTCGATGCGCCCTTAGAGTGGGGAAACATCATGTCAGCAGCTTGCTTCCTGTTATCTCTTCCTTGTTTTTGCTGATATTAAACAATAATTGTTTAAAGGTTTCATCTTTATTTTGGTCAGATCCATTCAATCGGGCTCATTTCCGTCACTAGTTGTCTTCCAGGTAAAGTTATTCTGCACACATAACTTTTTTCTTCCCAGTTTTGTCTGCAGGATATCGGTGCACTATACTCTGACATGGACTAGTGTCTGTTGGGTTTTTAGAGCATTTAAAAACAAAAACTACTTCTCATTTTACTCCCCTAAAAGCAGCCTAACAATAGCGAGACATTTCTTCCTTTGTCACATTCTCATCTCCTCTTTGTGATTTTTTCTATCCTTATTTGTGCCTGTACCACGTCTCCTCACTTCCAACTCAAGGGTTTCTTTTGCTGAGAGCAGGGATGATATCACTTTATGCTTTTAGTATCCAAGACTCAAATGAGAGAGAGAGAGAGAGAGAGAGAGAGAGAGAGAGAGAGAGGCAATGTTTCTAATGCTTCTCAGCAGTGCTTACTTTTTGATTTGAAGGAGAGGATCAGGTTGAGCTCTGAGTGCCCACAGCAGCGTCAGCCCTGCCCCCCTGGAGCGCTCAGATGAAGCAGGCTCCCAGGTCTGGGTTTGTGGGGGAGTTTAGGTTGTTTTGTGCTATTGTGGGAAACTCCACTGGGAGCAGGAAGGTCGGAGCCACAGGGAAGTTAGGATTAAACTTCACCCTCCCAAAGTAGAAAACAAAGGGAAAACAACACTTCTAGAGCCAAACACTGAGTCTGTCCAGCTTAACAGAGTGACTTTTTTTTTTTTTCCAAATCTATAGGATTTGAAGTGGAAGGACCCTTTTCTTTGATGCCCCCTGAGGGCAGTAAGCAAGGCACAGGCGGGGCTGGTTATAGTTAAGCATAATGGAAACAGTGTTAGACCTGAGGGCCTCAAATACTTTGACTCCTTGACATGGGGGAGGATATAGAGTCCTTAGGGCTGTTCAGTTAATCAGCTGTCAGATGAAAGAGGTGTCAAGAATTTCTTAAGGGGCATTTTCACTTCGTCGTTTAGTAACAACTTAAATGAATGGAAGAGCAAACACTTGTTTTGTTTGGAAAATGCAATGGAAAATGAATTAAGTCTTAGTGGCTGTATCTTAGTTTGAAAGTTAACTAATCCTCTGCCACCATGATGCGTACTTTTTTTAGGATCCGCTTTTTAAAATTCCTCGAGTTTTATTAATTAGCTACCAGTATTAAATACTGGTATCATGTTTGTTGGCAATGATGGCTTTAAAACACCTACTGTATGGAGAAATTAGTCACATGCATTGCACTGATGTGATTTTGGCCCATTCTTCCACAGTCTTCAAATCTTGAAGGTTATGTGGACCTCTTTTATGAACTCTTTAGTTCTTTCCATAGCTTTTCTATTGGATTCAAGTCTGGTGATTGGCTGGACCATTCTAGCTGCTTTATTTTCTTTCTCTGAAACCAATTGAGGGTTGTTGTCTTGCTGTAAATGTCCACCCATATTTCTCCATCATCCTGGTAGATGGCAGTTGATTTTTTTACAATAATATCACTGTACACTTTAGATTCATCCCTCCTTCAATTATTTGAAGTTTGCCAGGTGCTAAATAACAGCCCCACGCCATGATGTCCCCACTCCAAACTTCACTGTTGGAATGGTGTTTTTGGGGGGATTTGCAGTGCCATTTGACCTCGAAACATGATGTGTATTATGGCATCAAAAGAGTTCAATTTTGGTCTCATCTGACCAGACTATGTTCTCCCAATATTTTACAGGTTTGTCTAAATGTTGTGCAGCAAACTTTAAACGAGCTTCAACATGCTTTTTCTTCAGCAGTGGTGAGCGTCCATACAGGCCACGGCTGTTGAGTGCATTACCTGTTGTTCTCTTTGAGACAATTCTACCGGTTAATTCCAGGTCCTTCGAAGCTCTCCACAATTGGTCTTTGGCTGTTGGACAACTCTACTGATAGTTCTTTTAACTCCTTTGTCAGAACTCTTGCGAGGAGCACCAGGTTGTGGTCGGTTTATGGTGAAATTATGTTCTTTACACTTGCAGATTATGCCCCAAGCAGTCCTCACTGGAACATTCAGAAGTTTAGAAATCCTTCTGTAACTGATGCCATCATTAAGGTCTTGAGAAAGATCTTTAGTTTTACACATCATGAGACATTTCTTGTGTGATACCAGAGCCACCTTTTTACAGGCCATCATTTGGGACTGAACCAGCTGATATTAATTTGCACTGACAATGGGCAGGATTGCATTGTAATTACTGAGAGATTTCGGCTGGTGTCTTGGCTTTTCCCTTTTAGGCTTTTTCCACTTTTTTTCTGTGCCATCCCACATTATTACACATAACTTAATTTCTGAACCTATATGGTTTGATTTCTTTGTATGTAGGGATTGCATGGATTTATATCGACATCTGGTGAAAACCTCCAGAAATAAATTGAGAAAAATGGTGACATATTCAATACTTATTTCACTCGCTGTTAATGCTACATCAACATTTATGGTGATTTACACCAAATGCCAACAAGGCAAACTGAGCGAATGGTTTAAATGTTGAGATCAGTAGAAATTGTCAATTGTTCATGCAAAGTGCATGTTTTAAGCAGGTTTGTTGCGATAAATAATGAGGGACTGGATGTGGTTTTGATATAGGGTTAAGAGAGCCCAGCCAAGACAAAGTTTCTTTTAAATCAAATCTCATCATAGAATGATCCTTCCTTCGATGGGGGACAGTATACCCTGATACTGGGTCCCAGACAGACACAAGTACATCTTGATGCTGTTATTATCAGGCTGGAGCTCCTGAAGCTGGATGTAGTACCGGCCAAACAAGGAAGTGGAAGAACCAAGGACATTAACGTCATTTTTGGTCTTTTTAAATTTTTTAAATGAGGTTCACAAGTGGAGTTGAACATGGATGGAAACTCCTCTTATTTGAGGATAAAAAAAAAAGCCTTGTTTACATTTGGTCTGAATATACAAGTTAAAAAATAAGAGGTGAATATAGCTTTGATGATACCTAAACTAATATTCTAACCTAATTAGAAAGGTGTTTAGATGTATTTATGGCATTTCAGGGGGTTTTCCCTGATTTCCTGCTGCTTGTACACCTCTTTAAACCTCTGCTCAGATATCACAAGCTATGTGATCGATGGCACAGATATGTAGCTGATACCATGCAGATGGTTTCAGTGGGGAAAGGCAAAGAGCAAAATGATCTCCGGGCAAGAAGTCACAGAGACCTTTTTGCATCTGTGGTGGCCTGGCTGACCACCCACTTAGAGGCCAGGGAAAAATATGTCAGACGGTCTTTGTTTTGTACCTCCTTCCTGCGCGGGCTCAGTGGACCATTGGTGTTTTGGTCAATATGAGGAGATGAGGCATTGTTGACCTTCCTCCCTCAGAGGCACCATCCCTGTAACCAGAATTATTCCTGCTCCTTGTCATCTCTCAACCACTCTGACATACAGTCGGTCAGATTGCATAAACAGATGTTTTAAGAGGAAACGGTAACCATATACCAAAAGATCAAAGTACATTTTTTTTCTCACTTAGATCTGTGTGCTCATGTGCAGAGTTTTCATTACATACCATGTAAGTAATCAGTGTAAAGAAAAAAAAACTTAAGGGATGCATGAGCTTGTTTTTCTTTTCCTCCTGTAGTGCTGTTTAAATTAAACACAGCTATAGGTGTTATTCCTTATTGGCACCTCTGGGTTTGCCCCACAACTCTGGCAGGTGTATTCCCTGCAGGCTGAAAAGCTATACTGTAGGTCTGTTCAACACTCAAGCATGTGCTCCATTATTTCCACCATCTTTCATCTTTCTTTCCCACGCTCCTGTCCTGCTTCCCTTGTTGCTGAGCGCAGGGATTTTCTCACCTTCAACACATCCGCGTGTTTATGATCCAGCCATGCTCCCCTGACAGCTCATAACTCCACAAATATGCCGCTTAGATAACAATCCTACGCTAAGATATGTTGAACTGTCTGTACTAATGACAAGAGTGTATTTTATAACAATAATGGAGTGAGGCCCTTTTTGGAAGCTATATCCTGTAAATTCTTTGACATAGTAGTTGTATTTTACTACATTGTATATTTTTTTGACACAGTCAAAAATCAAATTTTTTTCCAGAAAAAAAATATAATTATGGTAAAAAAAATAAAAATTTATGGTTTTGCTCAGGTTATGAATATACAAATGACAATTTTTGTATGTATATATATATATATATATATATATATATATATATATAGGGTGACCAAACGTCCGTATTTCCCGGGACATATCCGTATTTCACGTCCTGTCCCGGGCGTCCCGGGTTTTTTTTAGAAAGTGAGGAAATGTCCTGATTTCACTGCGCACGACGCTCTGTGTGACATAATCCCTGAGCCGCGTCTGTGCGGGCAGCCCTGTTCTTAATCAGAGGCTCTGTTCGAAAACCTGGGCTGCATCCTCCAAGGACGCGGTCTACCTAGACTGGATCCTTCGAAGTCCTTGAAAGGCCGGAGGCCGGAAGAGTTTTGTCTGTAAATTCGAACAGGTCCACCCTTCGGCGGGTTTTACCGCCGTATGCTCTGTTGCTTAGCAACCGTGAAAGTTGACACACAAAGCAGGAAAAGAATGAATACCGAGGTTTTCAAAACTGTTTGTTTATTTATTTATTTTTTTAAAAGTTAAAGTGAACAAAGACTACACTCACAAGAATCCAGAGTGGAATAAAGATTCCAACCACCGGGAGCAGGAACAAATACAATCAAATGTAATGATAGAAACCTTAGTCAGTTAAAGCTACAGTGTGTAATTTTCAGCGACATCTAGCGGTCAGACTGCAGACCGCAGCAACATGAACATCTCCCCCCCACCGCTTCTGCCCCCAACAGTACGGCGAGCGTTACGGGACAAAATGTCCTCCACGACGTCCGCATCACCTACCTTCTCAAGTGATGAGGTTTGTTTACATAGATAATTTTACAGATAGTATTTCATTAGTCTGTGTAGGGTATAGATTTCATGTAGACTTAAGATAATAAATATACCCGTTATTTTTTCTACATCGTTGTGACGTTTTGGTGAGCTGCTTTGCATGGTGATATAAACAGACGAAGTAATTGTAGTCATTAGTTTAACAGCGAGATTGTGTTCGCTGGAAGAATATATATTCCCCGTTTACAGAGTCCAAGTCATTTTGGTGGCACGGGGGTTACAAGGCGAGGAAGAGGGAGGGCAGAGAGGCCGTGCAGCTAGAGCCAGGCGAGGGAGGGGTGCCAGCGGGGTGAGAGCAGAGGAGGAAAGGCTTGAAGATCTCCAAAGGAGCCGGAGAGAAGTAACCGAGGTATATATCCAGAAAATTATTTTACAGAAAATTACTGAATCATTACCTGTGAAACGTCAGGGACGTTGCTGAATAAGTATACTGGAGAGTAACAGCATCATCACGCAGCATGTTATTGTTTTAGACAGGTCTGAGCATCCTGTACTCCAAAAACTGCAGTGATATTAGACAATTGTGTGTGTAGGATTAATTACCTGTCCAAGAGAAAACTGGCAACTTGAGCGTCACTTTGAAAACCTTTTTCCTCCATCAGTGACTTCCATCGTGTAAATGCCGTGCCAATGTTGATCCGTGTTTTTTGCCGTTTCTTGTCACGCTTGAGTTTATTCTCGTCGTGTTTCCGCTTCTTAGATGACGGGGGTTCGGTGTCCGCCGCTTTTCGTTGTGATACAGAGTAGGCATGATCCTCCATTCGTCTGATGTTTGGCCACACAGTGCCAAACAGTTTGCCAAGTCACTCACGCCTGCCGCCTTGTTCACCTTTGTTGTTACTGAAGCGCCGTATACCTGCTTCTTCTTCTTCTTTGGTTTCAGGCAGACTAAACGCTTCTCAGGCATAATACTGCCATCTACTGTTCAGTACCATCTCAGTTCATCTCTCTCAACTTGCCGTAGTTATTTTCGAGCGTAATGGGAGATCTCGCAATCGCTAGTTTATTGCCTCTGCGCTGCCGTAGAGCAAAGATGTCAGCCCCCATGGCTGCGCGACCCGCTCCTATGTAATTATAAATAACGAATTCTAAGGCAACGCAAATGTTATGGTTAAAAGGCTGAGCTCAAAGGTGATGATAAATAACATAGTTATGTATAATATATTAAATTTCTGACTTTATATGCCTGTAATTATTACACACTGTAGCTTTAAATAACATCCTGCTGTCATTTTGCACATCTCTGATGTTGCTCCTATTTTCAAATATCCATTACTGTAAAAATGTCCATAGCTGCATATTGGTTATTAATTCTCCAGTTATATATTGTTAAAGCACTTTACAGTATTTTATTGTTTATATTTTAACTCTTCCCTATCATGTTATTCTTACACATTTTTCTAAGGTCCTCATTTGTGTGACCATTTTCAATAATCTTTCTGCTGCTGTAAATTTGCCCATTGTGGGACAGTAAAGGGATTTTCTACTCTATTCTATAAAAGGGTTAGAAATATATAAGTAAATCTAAACAATGTATCTACAAAATATATCTGCAAAATCTCTAATATTCAACAACAAAAAATACTTAGTTAAGCATATTGTGCAAAACAACAATAAAAAAATGTAACTCCTATCAGATTTATAGTTCCCACTCTGCAGATCTATTAGAATCTGTCCTTAAATTACAGCCAAACCCATTTACACAGTAACAGATTAAAACCTTTAGATAAACCAAACATTACCGCCACATATCTGACTCAATAACCATTAAAACAACTATTTTCATTCATTTCAGATTTCCTCTGATCACGGAGCAAATCCCGATGATGGGACATTTGTTCTTTCAATCAACAACCCCCCCCCCCCCCCCCCACCCCCACCCCGCTCCAAGGTGTCCTGATTTTCCAAAATGAAAATATGGTCACCCTATATATATATATATATATATATATATATATATATATATATATATATATATATATATATATATATATATATAATATTGGATCAGGACATCCCTAAAAAGTACCACTCATTTTAACCACTCATTTTGGCGATTTAATTATAGTTTATTTTTATGCAAGGGAAAATGTGGGAGTCACTGTAATAGCACATTTGGCATGATCTCCAATCCCTCAATCTGCTATCCTTTTCTCTTTTTAGTTTGATTTGTCAATGAATGTTTCTTCTTTGTTTAGATTTGTTTAACATTTGTCAATGTTGTTTTCATTTTTATCACATAAATTGAGGAAGAAAAAGCAATATTGGCTGTAAGAAACGTGCGGTAAAAATATCGGCAGAGCATATTAGGAATCAGCTGGACTGATGTCAAAATTACTGGTTTTGTCAATTGGCCTTAAAAACTTGAATCAGTCCATTACTAGTTTGTAACTAACCAACATGAACCAGCAAATAATTAAAATCTGATTCATTCCAGAAGTGTATTTTCCTTTTGTTTAAAAATGTATAGACAACTAAAACACAGCTGACTTCTTCAGAAAAAATGTCCTCTGCATGATTAAAAAAAAGCAATCAAAACTAAGAAAGAAATTTAAAATACTTATCCTACTTTGTGTGTCTTTAGTTCAGTTACATTACCAAAGACAAAAAGAGCTGACCACTTAAAATAGTAAGAGATTTTCTTGTTAGTTTTCCTTTTGTCCTTGTATTTCTTACCTCAACATGTTTAATTTTCACAGAAATTCTTAAATTATATTTGGTATTTTAACCCTATGTCTCTGTACCAGAAAAGAAGATAAAAAAAAAGATGAAAATAAAGGTAAAAATATTGAGAAAAACTATCCTGCTCAGAAGCACTCTGTGTGATCTCACCAGAATCAGGTCAAAGTTTGGTTTTGGGATTTGTAGATTATCTTTTAATCAAAACATAAGTGTATACTGTAAATAAAAAAAATTCAGACTTTCACGTTTTTCACATTTTGCTGTGTAGCTGAATAGCTATACAAAAAGTGAGTAAATGGGAAAATTCCAGCGCGTAGGTTTAAATTATATGGGTCCTACTTTTAAACAGTTTTGTTTGTTTCACTCCTTCTGTGAGCACTTGTAGGAATAAAGCTATTATATGAAATAAACATGGATTCTAATCATGCGTTGTACTGGGACAATAATAATTAATTGTAATATCCAGCCTGATTGGATTTGTGAATTCAGTTTGAATTTCCTTTTTCTTCAGCATGTTTATGCCAAACTTGTGTCTCCATGTGGCTGTGGATGGGTGCCTGAAGGGGCCAGATGGCTGCAGCGGCTCCTTTTTAGAGGATTCAAACTAAACTCTCTCTTATACGATTCCTCAGACAATAACATGTTTTTCATCTATGCCATTTGAACAAATAAACTTGTACTCTTTGGTAGGTAGATGTCAAAGCAGAAAGAAAACCCAATATAGATCCAGTTTAAGGGGTTTAGATTCTCACATTTTACTTTCTTTGTCGTTTTAAGACTTTTTTAAAGGATCAGTCGTTTAAATTCCATTTTAAAAGGGAAAACATTTCTTCAAGTGGAAAACACATAACTTCTTGGAGGCATCTATTTTTGTATCTATCTGGCTCTTTCCCTAAAATATCCGCTCAGTGTACTATTGGTAGCTACATGGGCAAACCCCAAAATAAAAACATGTGGTGATAAAAACCTTATTGAGTTATCAGAGCAATGTTGTGGAATATTGTTTTGACAGGAGCCAAAATAAAGCTTTTGGTTACTCAAGTTGGAATTATAGTTCTTCCTAAAATATTTTTACGCTCTTTCTTACTTTTTTCTATTATTGTTAAACAGACTTTTAAATATAAATAGCTCTATCTGGCTGTTTGGACTCAATGATCAGCTCTAAGGTGTAACTCCACCTCAGTCTCAAGTCTCTGCGCCCTTTAACATTTTTTTCCCCCAGAACAGCCATGTTTTTAGTTCTTTCCCTCTTCCCATAAATATTCCCACATCACAATGCTGCCACCACCATGTTTCAGAGAGAGGTGGTGCTTTTGCAGGGTTGTTCAGTCTATCGGTTTAGAACACCTTCTCTTACATATTTGTTGCATCTCCTGAATGACTTTCTCTCCACACATTCTTTCTTCAAAATATTCCTGCTATAAAAGCCAGATGGGTACACAAATCTCACGTAAAGAAATGTTCCCACCTGAGCTGAGGGTCTCTGCAGCTCCTCCAGTCACCCATAATCCATCAGCTTCTCTTAGGCTATCAGTTTAGATGGATGACCATGTTTGGGAAGGCATTAGATTGGTTGGGATCTAGTTTTATAATCCAACCCTGCATGAGTTTTTTTTCCTCACTCCATTCTATGAATAGCAAGTCAATAGCAACTGAAATATATTCATGTAGATATGATTCCCCTGTATGTTCAAATTCAAATATTTAAAATGTAATATTTATGACTATTAAGAGACTTCGACCAGCCATTCTTGGGTACACCTAGGTAGGGATGCACGATATAATCGGCCCCCTATCGGTATCGGCCTGTATCGGCCTTAAAACTGAATATCGGATATCGGCCACCCCACCGATATTTAACCTGATATTTGATCAGCTTCTGAGTTTCTAAAGTCTAAAAAAAAATAAAAAATACTACTTCTTCTTCTTCCTCAGAAACTTCTTTTTTACAGACTTAAAAACTTCTAAAGACGAGGGAAAAAATATTGATACTTTAAAATATCACAATATCTTCATATGCTGATATATTGCCATTTAAAAACACCATATCAATCTCTTTTACTAATGAAATATTGCTATATGTCATCGTTATGTTACGAAATCCCCCGAAAATTCACGAAATTTTGCCATATTTTTATATGTTGATATATTGACGCAGTATCGATCTATTTTACTAACAAAATCTCACAAGAATTTGCAAAATATCACGAGAGTTTGTAACAGAACGATGAAATTTCACGAGATTTTGAAAGTAAAACAGATCGATACCGCGTTTTTAAAAATCAATTTGATATCAGGATATGAAAATATATTTGAGTATATTATTTTTCAAAGTGTCAGAAATGGATAACAAAACTGCTATTTTCAATGACTACTTATTTTTGTCCAGCTTTAACATCGGTATCGGTTATCGGCTACATGAGTTTTAAAATATCGGCATATCGGCCAAAATCCCAATATCGTGCATCCCTACACCTAGGTAGACTTAAGGGCGGATTATACTTCTACAACCACACACATCAAATGTCGCTTGCGTCTGGTCGCAAACCAGTTTTGCTGGTATGCTTCTGCAACTGGAATTTCTAGGCACGCACAGCAGTTTCCTGGCAAAGCACTAGGTGGAGCCTATTCGAGAACTCGCGAGAACTTCGGAGGATGGTCATGATAACTTCTTCGGCGGCACCGGCGGGAGTGTTTATTTTCCAAAACAACATGTCTGAAGCATCGTACAAGTGGATGTTCTTCCGCACCTCCTCGATCAACCTTCCGTCCTGGTTGTCCATTGTTGTTATCACTCCATTGTTTTTAAAAATGGCGCACCTTGGCACCGAATCGAGAAGGACGACCACACAGACAGCCGGATAGGCAAACCAAGGACCAATCACAGCTGCGCAATTCCGCTTGAGGTCTGCGCGGGTTTCCGACCGTCCGACGTGTAGTTTTTAGGTGTCCGACGACGGTTGCAGATTCTCTGCACAGAGGGCATGGTTGCGTACAGAGACAGATTTGACGGTTGCAGAGGCTATGCGTCAGAAGTATAAATTGGCCTCACGTATTTCTGTTTATAACCGTGAACAATGATGGTGTAATAATTTTAGGATGGCACTAAAACGTTTGACTTCAGCGAGCACACAAATAGTTTCTATACTTCCAGTTCTAATTTGCAGGGCTCTCTCCTAAGGCTGTTGTTGGTCTCAGTCTCTGTCATAAACACCTGCTCACCTTATGTGGCCTTAGCCCGGGTGCCTCTGTGTCATCACCCTGCAGCAGAGAGTGCAGCTTATGAAATGTTTCTTTAATCAGTTGGGTTGTAGTAAAACGCTGCATCATGTTAGTAATGTAACATGGTTAAAAGGAGAAAAGTTATGGGTCAGATTAGAATAACAGCGTTACTACGGCCGTCTCTCTATTCAACACTGATTCCCCAGACAGTTCATGCGATACCAGACTTCATTCCCATTTTAAACAATTAGGTGGGTTCAATCAGCCAGTAAATGTAATTTTTAAATTATTACCCCTTATGTACCATATTCAGCACAGAGCCCCAAAAAGAGTTTCATGTTTTGGTTACTCCATAAATTTTCTTCATAGACTTCTTGGCTAAGCTGTCATTTTGATTTCGTAGTCCAACCTGTTATTAGTTAGCTGCTGTTGCACTGCTTTGTTTCACAGTCATCCTCCCTCTTTAGATCTACATGACTCCACTGACCAAAGTGTGACAGGGAAAGATAAATGACCAGCAGCTCCTAGGAGCACTACAGGCCACTCCATTGAACCTGTGCGAATGATGCGTTGGCTTTCCATGTGTTGGTCATGTGGATCCTTCCTTCTGTCAGATCCTCCAGGCTTTGATGTGAGAGTCTGCTGGTAGAAACTTGTCAGGCCGGCTTAGCTCTCGCTTCAGGTTCACAGATGTCTTCTCTCTCCGTTTCTCAGATGATTTGTGGTCAAGTCTTGGCATTGGTAGTATACACAAGTTTGAAGTACTTAGATCAAGGGTTTTCAACGGTGTTCATCAAGGGGCGGTGTCCTGCTTAAAAGCACCTGATCCAGATGATTCCAGTTAAAGAGAGCATGTTAATCAGCAGATAATAGAAATCAGGTGTTCTGAAGCAGGTAGACATCTTCAGCACAAAGGACAAAGGTGTTGCTTTCTGATTTTGGGGACCCCTGATCTAGATGGTTTATTTGAAACAGGGCTGCTAACATATGGGCTTTAAAACATGGAGGATACCACGGTGGGAATAAAACTAAATTCATTTTAACAATTAAGTCTTCAATTCAATTCAGTTCATTTAATCTCAAGGCACTTTAGAGTTCACCAGATCATACAGTCAAATTGATTAAAAGTTTTCTATCTAAGGAAAACCAGCTGATTGCATCGACTCATTGACTCAAAGGCAATCCCTCACACTAAGATTGTAGAAACTAACATATTGCAGAAATGCATTAAGTCATATTTTTTCTGTACATGGTGAAGTAGTGAACAGTGACTTCTAAGAACGAAAACACAAGGCCATATTTGCTTTGAATAAACCATTTTCTGTTTACGGTTGTAGACGGAAAGGCACTTATCAGTTTACTGATAAGCCTCTAAGGCTGAAGAGTTCATGCTTAGAAGAAGAAAAAAAAGCACAGTCAAAGGGTCAACTGGGAAAGAAGAACTAGAAGTCAATGAAGCACCATGCTTAAAGAAGCTTAGTCTCTGCAATGGACATGAAGTTTTCTAGAAGACATTTCGCCTCTCATCCAAGGGGGATCAAAGCCACCTTTTGTCCCCCTAATTCTTTGTTAGACTTACAGTGTATCAATCTCAGTGCTCCCCACCACTAGTTAGAATTGAAGAAGCCTCTTGGTTGAGAGACGAAATGTCTTCTACAAAACTTCACATCAAGTTGTCTAAACTGAACTTTTTCAAGCTTGACCATGACCTGGATTACTGAGAAACTTCACAGAAATAAAGCACCATGTTCCAGTGAAGAAACAGGTTTACTGTTTTAACAAACAAGGACGATATGGCTTCCTGCACAGGGTGACACCAAAGGACAATGACTTAAAGGAATAGTACACCCAAAACATGATTAGCCTTCATTTTCTACTCACCTCCATGCTGAACAACACTCTGGAGTACTTTTTTGATATCTCAAATGCATCTGGAGATCTGGGAGACTTCTTGCTGTCTGCTGACATTCAAATAATGGAGGTCTATGGCGCCCGAGACAGAAAGGTCCACAAAAGTCCACAAAAACTTGTCAATATTCCTCCATACTGCTCGTCCAATGTAATCCAAGTGTCCTGAGTGGGTAGCATCCAGAATTTACTCGAAACGAAGTCATTTAGAACGTTTTAGAGCCTAAACAGTAGTGTATAGGATTTCCTAATAGCGCCCCCATGCGCGCTCACGATTCTACGGAAGCCGGCAGACCAAACCAGCGCATTCAGCTCGGCAAAGAACTCATGCTCTTCCTCAACACTGAAGTCCTCAGACATTTTTCTTTCGTTGTTTCTTTCTTTGCACAGGTAAACAGCACATTTCTTCTTCTACGCTTGCATTATCGGCAGACCAGACGCTGAATGCGCACTTCCTTCCGGTTTGGTCTGCCGGCTTCCGTAGAATCGTGAGCGCGCATGGGGGCGCTATTAGGAAATCCTATACACTACTGTTTATGCTCTAAAAACATTCTAAATGACTTCGTTTCGAGTAAATTCTGGATGCTACCCACTCAGGACACTTGGATTACATTGGACGAGCAGTATGGAGGAATATTGACACGTTTTTGTGGACTTTTATGGACCTTTCTGTCTCGGGCGCCATGGACCTCCATTATTTGAATGTCAGCAGACAGCAAGAAGCCTCCCAGATCTCCAGATGCATTTGAGATATCAAAAAAGTACTCCAGAGTGTTGTTCAGCATGGAGGTGAGTAGAAAATGAAGGCTAATCATGTTTTGGGTGTACTATTCCTTTAATTCATTGGTAAAAGTTATTAAAAGCTGTTTTTAAAAACTTTTACCATTTAATTAAGCAATTATTCCGGCAGATTTCCATGTTTGGTCAAATGGAAGTGTTACCACTTTGAAAAGGGTGGGAAATATTGCCCTACATTGAAAAAAAGATAGAAAAAATAGGCAACAAATGCCTTTTTTTGGCAGCTCTCCGGGGCAGCTCTAGACAGTGGTCAATAGGAACCAGTGCACCTACAGAAATGGTCTTGGCCTCTGTTACGACCTCTTTACTGAAGACATTTTATTTTTAAGACTTGAACTTTATTGTTTTCAAATAATAACAAAAAAGAGCAACTCATATAATATCAGATGCAGAATTTGGCAGCTGACTTCAAATTAACTGAAACGTTAACACATAGAACAAAGTGAAAATAATAAAGAATAAAGGAGTGCATAAATGGTCTAATAGAATATCCAAAAATAATTATACATCCCTGTGTGAATAAGATGTAGCAAAAAAACGAAATAATTAAATAATAAAAGTAAATAAATAAATAGAAATAATAAAATATGGTTGATGCCAAACAAATATGAACATAAAATATTTGAGCTGGAAAACGTCATTCATTGAATATAAGCCAGATAGGGGCCGCATTTGAGGTTTAATTATCCAGTCTGTTCAATAGGTTAATATGGCGGTCTGCGCCCTTTCATATCCAAAGAGCCATTTTGCCCCGAGTCCAACCAAGTAAAAGTTATTTAGAGGCTCAAGGGGATGACTTTTTAGAAAAACAACCTATTTGTTTTATTGTTGTCTCGTATATGAAATTGGTTACCATCTTAAACAACCAACAATTTGTTTGTTTATCTTTTAAAATAATATAAAAACACATAGATCCCAAGCTAATTAAAAGCCACCAACCTTTAAAGACTGGTTTATATTTTATAGCACATTATTTAGCTCTTTATATACATTTTAGCCACGAGTAAGAGCCGCTGTAGAGGGTCCAAGAGCCACCTGTGGGTCTGGAGCTGCAGGTTGCAGACCACTGGTCTAAGATAACCTCTCTAAAGAGGCTGGTTCACTAAGAGAAGTCTGCCAGTGAGTAAACATTGGAGCCAAAGGAGACTTCTATTCCATTACTAATAATTTCCTTCCCAGCATATTTGCAGTTTGGGCCCACTGTGATAGAAATGAAGGTAAAGCATTCATAATGGAGAGGTCACCAAGAATATAAAGTCTATTGCATAAGCGAATATCTTTGTCAAAGATCTCCCCCACTACCCTTTGAACTGATGCCCAGGAGGTCGAAACTTCTGGACACTCCCACAGGATATGTACTGAAGACATAATACTAAATCCATTTCTCAGGATGATATGCACTAGCACAGAGTGGTTACTTGGACCTATTTAACGCTACTGTCAGCACGGCCTACTATGTTTTTTCCCCAGACGTGTTTCCAACCCTTACTTCCGTAAACAGTCAATGGGAAGTGGACGCCATATGGGCACTCTGAAAGAGAGGATGGTGTGCTAACACTATGGCATAGAACACTATAGCTGTGTGCGAACATCCGCCTTAACCCCTAGATCCCTCAATCACTACATATAGCTGGGACTATATACTGGACTTTATAGTGAACTCAGTTTACTGACCGACAGATTATCACAACTTTTTTCATCTTTGTTGGTCATGTAACTCCTCCTCCACCACGCAGTGCCTACGCCATCTTTGTTATTAGTCGCCGCTGTCGGGTAGTGACAGCCTATGGTGACAGAGGGTCGCAGCAAATCTCACAATGCTTTGCAAGGAGAGCTTTCCACGCAAAGCATTCTGGGATATATCTGATTGTCTAGTTACCAGGATGATCACTACTTTTTCATCCACTAGACATTCAGCCACTCATTTGAAATGGCGTAAAGAGTATATAGTGCCCTATATAGCCCTTAGGTCGGACGTTCGGACACAGCCTATGGCTCGCTAACAAAGCTAAAGTTTAACATCTGATTACGGGTCTTTATTCAGTATTAAATCCAGTCTTACCTTTTCCACAGTAAATGGCATCCACCATGTTGGTGCGTTGATTGGTATTGACCAATTTTAAGGGTTTATTCATTTATGAAAATGTGTTTGACAATTAGATTAGCTAGGTCACAAGCCAACCTTTATATTATTTAAATAATCATACGGTTTGGTTAACCTCTTAAAACCCACCGAATCGCCGGCGAACCGGTGGATGTTAAGTGGGGATAATAATTCAGAATGCATAAAATTTTACCGGTAAACTTTTTACCCGCAGGTGGAGCCATTGCGCGCAGCTCCAAGCTGACACCAAAAGTTCAAAGCCCCACAGCTCTGGAACTGTTATAGCTAGAGGTCTGAAATTTTCTGCATTTGTTGTTTACATGATTTAGAACAATTATAATACAACAAAACCTGCCTTTTCTCAACAATGTCTTTATTACTGCTGTTCAAACAAGACCTATCATTTCCGAGAATAAAAAAACAACAACTTTGAGTCATGTTTGTACTGATGCAGGTTGGTCTGTGATCTACTCACATAATTTTATTTCTTTTTATTTATATATTAGGAAACTAGAGGGTGTCAGCTTTCAAATAATGTATTGCACGTGTAATTTGGGGTTCCAGTTCCTAAGTTATTTGCTTTTCCATTTCGGAATGCAAAATAGGCGAGGATTACCCAAAATGATGTGGATGTTAACAGGTTAAGACTTACTGTTTGTGGCTGACTTTGAGAAAATTATTTAGCAAATGTTTCAAAAAGATCATGTTGAAAGTGTAAAAAATTTTAAATTCACCAAGGATTTTGTAATGCTAGGTTATTATGCTACTTACAGTTTAATTATTTATGACATGAGTGCATGAAGGCCTTTCTGTTTTCAAAATAAAAGAATAGGTAATTGTTGGTGTTGTAAACTGGATTCAACAAATGAAAAGTTGGCAAGCATCAACAGGATTAACTGAGCGGACTTAGTGAACAACCCTTGTTTTGTTTTTGAGAAACAGTTTTTTTTTGTGATATGTTTTTAGTTGGTGTGTGTGTGCCTTTTTAAATGGCCCATTAACCTCTTCTCATTCATCCAATACAACCACAGCATGAGAATGAGGCACCAGGGTTTAATAGAAACGGGTCACAGGAGAACTTTTACTAGTTTTACTTTTACAGACTTTCTCATTTAAAGGGCTTTTGAACTGCAGCAGCCCAATTTTCTTCCAGAGTGATAAGACAGTCCTCTATCTGGAGCTTTCCATTGTGTGTTTCAGGGACTGATCACGTTCTCTTCCTGCTTGAGTCGGCCCCCTTTTTTTCCGTCTTCATATGGAACTCATTTGTGAGTCAAACGCTGACAGCAGTATTGGCCGAATGCACTCAGTGCTGCTGTAAGCAGTCCTGGGACACTTTTCTCCCACCAGCCGGAGAAAGGCGAAGCATTAGTCAGACATGGAACCATCTGCTAAACCAGTCAATTAACAAATCAGGCAGTCATATGTTTACACAGGGCTGCAGCAGGATGTAAGAGGATCTATGCTTGTTGTGATTCAGGGTTTGGTTAACAATGAATTCAACCAGACAAACTTTGTGGATCTATGTGAAACTTACAGATATAAACCTTCATTAAATCATAGAAACACATTATTTTTAAAGTTATTTCCTTTGCAATACCTTTTGTTATGAAAGTTCAGTTAAAGTTTGCATGCAGTTAATCAACATGTACAAATACTTCAATGTTGTCTTTGAAGTAACTGTACAGTATTTGCAAAATTTAAAAGTGACTTGAGTCGTAAACCACAAGTAGTTCTAGTGACTCTGTTCTGTAAAGCTGTTGTGAATGTTCCTGTTTCGGCTGTATGTATTTTTTTCTTTTTTTAAATTAATTATGCCATTATCTGGCAATGGCCTTGTAAGAAGAAAGCTGCATTGTCAGAAGCAGTTTATTTTCGTTTTAGAAATTCCTTTCAGATAGACAATTAGGACAGCTTCTCTCAAAGGCTAAGAAAAGTATGTGAAAATCAAATAATAAAAAACTGTTAGTGTTTTTATTTTATAACAATGTTCAAAATTATTGATACCCGCCTCAATTCTCAATGGAAAAAAAAAAAGTCTAAAGTGACTATAGTTGGCCATGTTGCTTTGTTTTGTTTAATTATCTTTGTCTCTGAGCCTGGGATTATTTCTTCCCATAACCCTGATATTTGGTTTCTTAAAAGAGTTTATTCTGGCCTCTTTAAGCATGTAATATTACATTCATTAAGACGAATTATGTTGTGTTATGTCAAATTAAAAGACAACTGTCAACCAAAACCTCACAGGAGTACAAATAATTATGAGCTCAGCTTTTTTGCTCTACAGTTTAACGTTTCAATGTTATTTTGGACCAGTACCTTTTATAACAAAAGAAAAAAGCTGCAAATTATCTTACAGTTATGAGCTTAGAGACCTTGAATCCAGCAGAAAATGAAGAACCTCTAAGACCCTCCCCACCTGAGATTTAGATTCTTACTTATCCCAAAAAAGGCCATCAAAACATGTTGTTTAGCTGGTGGTTTATAGACTTAGAAAGGTGGCCAAGGTACAGCATAATATAACATCTATATTAATAAAGAGCTTAAAGCAACCATAGCTGAAACAAAGATCTTCTAACTCTAACAGGATATTCTAACTGGTATTAAATTAGATTGGGATAAGGTTTTAAGATATCTAGTTTCATCCTCTATGTATATAAGATGTTGCCTCATACAATTCAACGTTGTGCATCTTATTAAATTAAAGATGTACATTCAGATTTATCCAGCCTGTGAAAGTTGCAAGTGTGTTGAAAGATGCCACTTTGTTTCATATATTTTGAAATTGTTCCCATATATAATAATTCTTGGGGGCATTTTGGGCTGTTTTCTTGCACATTTAGAATAAAATATCATTCAGTTTGTTGTCTTATTAGATTAAAAGTGCATTTTTTCATCTAAATTATATTAGATATTAAATAAATGCTTTACATTTTGGGAGCCTTTTATTTTTAGTTTTGACCAACCATCTACACAGGTGTAAGACTGATTCTTAGTTTAGTTCATAAATAGCTAGTTGATTTATGGCCTTTTTTTGTATTGATATGAAATTTTATTTTTTGTTACATTTATTTCGTTTTTTCATTTTCTCTAGTATCTTTGTGTTGTAATATTTGAAAAGCAATAAAGATATTGAACACCAAAATAACAAGAATATACAATAAAAAAGGAAAGCAAGATTTTAGAAGAAGTAGTAAAACCATTTTAAAACAAAGAAAGTCAAATTAAGTATGATGAGTGCTGAAAGCCAAATAAGAGAAAAGGTTTAAGCCTTTATTGGTATAATAAAAGAAAATACAGGTTTTACAGCATTTGACCCTCTTGGTCGCTGATAAGAGACAATCGAGGAAAATTAGTTTGATTTAATAATCTCTGGACACCTTAGTAATGTTTCACTGTGTGATATTTATCAGATTTCTAAAGACTAAATATGCTTTGCAAACAAAAAATTAGCTTTACATATTTTAACTTCTCAATAGATATTTAATATCAGCAACTATAAAATTATAAAACAAATTCAAATAAATAGTGATAATTTAATTTGACCTTGCTTTTATTCAGTTTTAATGTTTTAGGTTTGACAAAAGGATATATTCAACAACTGTTAGATATGGATGAATGATGAAAATTAGGTGTTTAATTAGCCTATATTGAAAGTATTGTATTAAATATTTTGATGTTGAAAGAACATTTCAATACTGAAACCTTGGAGAAAGTAGATTTGTTTATCGATGGAGATGGTTTGACTGCATGAAGAGGGGAAAAAACAGATGAGAGAGAAGGTGAGAGAAACTGATCTTGAAAGAGAAAAAGGAAAGAGAGCCCTTCTTGTTTTTTTAACCCAGATTCAGCACTGAAATATGGCCACCATGTGGACCCTCTCAAGTCATGGAGCTCCTCTGCGGGCTCGTCCAATCAGATGAGGCCTAGATGTCCTGGAGGAGGGATGTGGGCAGGGTCCTGAAGTCTGAGCAGCAGGGGAAGGTTTCAAAACTGTGAGCAGGGGAGGAAAGTCATTGTAGAAGAGCCACATCTCAAGGAGAACCAGACTGCCTATAGACCAATGGAGACAGGTTGGACCGTTACCTTATTTTATTTGAATTTCTCTGCCTTAAATTCTCATTCAACTAAAACATCTTTCTGGGAGGCTGTTATTGAAACAGCACGGCTGATGTCATATAAAGTATACTCCTTCAGTTTGAGCTGCAGTCTCTTTGTAGTGTCTCCGGGATGTTGAGCAGATGTGCAGAAGTGTGGAAAAGCTGACTGGTGATGTCACTAGTAAGACCACTATCTGTAGTTTCCCCTAAATAATGCCAGGACCAAGACTTTAATGCTCTATAACTAAACATGGGCTACGGTTAGACATGAAGCTGGGTCTTTATATGAGAAAGACTTCCTTCGTTGTTAATCTTATAACTAATTTAAGAGACTCTTAATAGATTTAGCTGAAAGTTACCCCTGGTCTGATGCCCTCATTGACCAGAAGCGTCCTGCATTCCCTCCTATACTGCCTTCAGGGGCCTCTCATTCAAACACATCCTCTGAGATTATAAACACTCCCTTTGTTTTATATCGTTGCTTTCCTGCTTAGTACAAAGGATTGGATGTAAAGGGGCAGAAATCCAGTCAACACAGTGGCGCTGGGTAAGTTTTAGATATAGATGTTGGATTTCTGTGCCCTGATGGATAAAATCAGTCCAGCTCTTCCAGCAGCTCTAAACAAACACTCACCATGGTGACGCATGACTCCAGTCCTGACAAGTCCATAGATATGCAGATTGCTTCCTGTCGGTCGCACTGTGGAAAGAGGCTTCCTGCTGTTCTGCTGCAGTGGGAAGAGTTGATCTGTGTGGAAGCTCTATAAAGGGACGATTTCAGAGTGAAAGAAACCAGAGCTTTCGGGTTTATGGACATCTGTACTGTAAGACTGGGCTTGTTCCATAAACTCAGTATTATGTATAGCTTCCTCTAGCGAACTGCATGCATTTTCACACCAGTACTCTTTATTTGGGCACCTAATTTTGAATCAGTTACCACCTGCATGCTTTAAATTCATATTTGATATTAATCATATTGACTGCTGCTGGACAGCACTTCCTGAAACAGGCTTGTATGATGATGTTTTAATCCAATTTTTAATAGTAATGGAACTTGTGCCACATTTTTTTCACACCTAGTGGGAAGTGATTGTCTTCTTAATCAACTAATTATAAACATTTTGCAATGATCTGGCTCAGCTGTACCTGCAACAAAGCAAAAATATTAGCAAAGTACTTATTCCCAGCATCTTATGAGATATATTAAAACTTATAAAGTATATCAAAGTATATGTCCTCTGAGTATAACCCCGGATATCTTTGGTGTCAGTGAATTTTCACAAATCCATTTAACAGGACCTATCCAGTGTCTTTAAAAATGAATGAACCTTTTCTTCTTCTTGACCATAACAGAAATCCATCATTGTAAAATCTGATGGATGTTTGGTAGTTTTCTACTCTTCTATTGGAGATGAAAGGCCGCTCTCAATACCTGTGATCTGATTATCTGATCAGTTGAATTAGGAACCGTTCAAGTCAGCTGACGTTGGTTTGAAATTAAACTAAAAGTCATGGTACTTTGTTTATATCCAGTTAAAATTACCGTAACACTTTAGTAAAATTACTCTTTTTTTTGTTGTGATTGTGCTGCTCAGTGGGTTGTGGGTAGCACTGCTGCCTTGCAGCAAGAATATTCTGGGTTTGATTCCCGGCCCGGGGGCTTTCTACATGGAGTTGCATGTTCTCCCTAAGCATGCGTGGGTTCTCTCCGGGTACTCCGGCTTCCTCCCACAGTCCAAAAACATGACTGTTAGGTTAATTGGCTTCTCTAAACTCTCCATAGGTGTGAATGTGAATTGTTGTTTGTTCTGTTTGTCTCTGTGTTGCCCTGCGATAGACTAGCGACCTATCCAGGGTGTACCCCACCTTTTGCCAATAGACAGCTGGAGATAGGCACCAGCACCCCTTGTGACTCTGCACAAGATAAGCATGACGGAAAATGGATGGATAGATGCAGTAATTGTTATCTATGGGATATATCACTGTATCATTAGCGTAATGCTTACCTTTGTACTCTTTAATGTTCTATTTCTGTTCAACATCTTGCTTAATAAATAATAATAGGTCAAGAAAAGCAGACTGGAGTTTTGTCCATTTTTGAAACTCCTTATTGCATTCTGTTTCTGCATCCATCTCAGGTTTCCTGCAAGCAGTTGCCTTCCAACTTTGGGGGGGGCACATGTGTCAGATGTTGAGAGTGTTTTAAGCACTGGCGGTCATGGGGATTAGAGTTGGAGGTCAGTGGGGTAGTTGCTGCTGTCTGAGGATTTTAAACCCTTCTTTGGATGTAAACTGAACCTCAAATAATCTTCTGTCTCCCCCCTGGTTTCTCAGAGAGTATTAGGGACATCATAAATCCAAACTGAGCGCGACTTAGATGGTCCTCCCTATCTTGGGGAACTAAAGTTCACGGTAACGGCTTAGAGCTGTCTGTCTGGGAACTCCTGGCAGACGTCTGGGCACATGTAGTCACAAATACCAGCCACATGAATGGAACTATACTAGTTTTACGTCTTCTAATCCACTATCGAGACAAACCTGAAAGAAGCTGGGAATCAAAAGCTGGTATTGTGTATCTAGCTGGCACGCGATTCAAACCCAAGGTTAAAGGTTAAGTGTCCAGGTCATGAACGCTCCGTATCCCCCCAGCTGGTTCAGATTTTTCTTTTTTTCTTTTCAGCTTCGGTGTGTTTTTTTGTTCTATTGCTGTCCGTGAGGAATTAGTCTTTGCAACCGGCCAGCAAGTGTTTGACCCTGAACCTTTGGTTGGCCCGTTTGTCACATACCCTATCGTCAGCCTTCACTCTTATCAAAACAGAACGGAGACATCAGCTTTATGACTGTGGAGTCTGAAAAAGTCCCGCCTTTGTTCGCAGATCTAGTCATGGAACGAGAAAACTTGTGATTCATGAAGTTAACTTTAGTCCAACTCCTCAGTCGGCTGTCTGCGCCTGCTCTTATGAGCTCATCTGTTTTACACAATTTAAACATCCACAGTGGTCGCTTGTGCGCAGGCACACTAAGTCATGCACCACCCTTTAAAAAAACCACAGATCTGGGTCACTCTGTCTACTGGAAAAAACAAAACAAAAAAAACGCCGGTGTTGATATCTCCACAGGATGACGTAGATCAGAACGGTTGTATGTGTGTAATGCCCCTAAACACACATGCACACTTGAGATGTGACCACAAGGGGACCAGCATTCCTCCCATCCCTTGTTGGGAGGGCTCACCAGGGACAGAGGGATGGAAACCTCTCAGTGCGGCCGGCACACGTGTCAACAGCGGTCCCCCGCTCCCTCTGCTGCCCTGCCAAACTCTGGTCGGAGAATGAGTAACAGACTCCCAAGAGGCAGCAGGGAAACCGAGGCAGGAAAAAAAAAAAGTCAAAGAGAAGAAACAGATTTGAGATTTGGCCCAGAGCTGTATTTATAACATGAGCGCAAAGGCTTGTATAAGCACCTTTTAATCTTCTCTGGCATCCCTGCTGCTCTTTTAATGTGTGCTCAGCTTACATTTGTTAATGCCTCCCATAGATAAAATCTCATACTTTTGTCAACTCACTGAAAGTTTGTTTGTTTTGTCCTCTGAGACCTTTTGGGGATTCTTCATCGGGTTTCAATAGAGACCCCATGAATGACGAGGGTCTTTATTCCCACTCCAATTAACTGGAATCCGTCATCTTAGTCATTTGACTAAAAAGCCATTTTGCAGTCTAATAAATCAAGTTAAACTACTTAATCTATGAGATTTAATACAAATTGTTGATTTAGGGAAAGTAACTCTGGGGAAAGTTTATGTTACAGTTGGAAGAGGATATGAAGCTCAGATCTGGAAAGAAGTCCTACTTTTTATAGCTGAATATGCCGCTGCTTTGTCAAGAATTCCTGTGTTTTACTGAACAGTTGCCAAAGATGATAGATTTGGTTGTAGAATGGGTGAAGCAGCGCTTACCAGAAAATCAAGAGCTTTTCCAAAATCCCCAGCCATACTGAGCCATGTGCAAATGGGGGCTAAACGACCCATTTATATAAGAGCATTAGGAGATACTAAGCAGTTCAGTTTCATGGGCTTTAAAGAAAGAATTCAAACTTTTATCTGACTAATTTATCTGCCTTTATGATACAGATTTCCATTCTTGAGCTGGTAGATTAAACATACCTTTCACATGATTTGCTCCTTGGTTATCAGGTGTTTGCTTTTTTCTCTGTCTATTTGACCTCTATAATGCTATATAGCCTTGTCCAATGCTTGATTGCAATATAAGACAATAAGATGTGTCATTAACTATAACATAAACTCATTAGCTATGACATTACTAGTTAAAATCATTTGAAAATGCCAGCCTGACAGACTCATACTATGTATATTCAATACACAGCTCCTCTGTCATTGCAGAATTACCCATAATGCAACAATGCTTTCTTATAACCATAACAATCAAGATGGCTGCCACAACGGAAATATGATTTAATGACGGCCTTCATTATGTCCTGAAAGATATGGATATATCTTTAAAGCCTCAAACTGCCTGCTCTAAGGGGGTTTCTTCGGTACAAAGACATTTTTGCACCACATCTGTAGTTAATTGATTAGTTCTGACCTGTTTCTGCTGACCCTGTTAGTAGCCTAGCCTGTAGTACTAGTGGGAAGCTCTAAAGGAAGCATATGGAAAAAGTTGTAATGCATTTTTGTGCATAGTTGTATTTTGAGTGACAATTACAACAAATAATAAAGTAAGACCTTATGCAGACGATACTCCGTTTTGCTCTATTCAAAGGGTAAATGGCATTGAACTACGTTTTGGCCAAACCAAGCCAAATTTTGTTTTCAATTGTGTTTCTAACCTGGTTAAACCCTTATTTATAGATAATTATTTTGAGTCTCATTTGAAACACTTTAGATAATACTCTACTTTTAACTAGCTAACCCAGACCCATGGTAATTCTTCTGTCTGCACAGAAACATGGTGGGACCAAATATTTCAACGTAATTAATGATCTGCTAATTATTTATATGTTTGCTGTTTCCTACATAAGAGATTTTTGTATTTTGTTTTCTGCTTTCTTTAATTAGTTTTAAAGAGCACGTCTGTTTGCTTTATTAGTTTCTTTGATTTGGTCACCACAACAAGCTAATATTATACACTGAGTAAACGCATGTTTTTCAGTCCAATCTCAAACATCTGCTGTGATTTATGATCATTGACTATGCATTTCTCTAGGTGCTCAACTGCATTTGCTTTCCAGTACCTTGGTTAGAGGATAATATTTAAAGGACGGTAAAATGCGGCGCTTTTGGATATTGTAGCAACATTATCTTGACTTTTACTATTAAGTATATCTGTTCAATTATTTTCTGCAACTGACTGCTAAGTATGATATGTAACAACACCAACTCATTGCATTTAGACTTAGACCAGAGAAAACATCAAAAAAAAAAAACATTGTCCAGCCTCCATCCAGAGGAAGCCTAGTTTGGGTGCATAGGAACAGTTTTTAGGTTAGGGGTTCAATTACAAGGAAGCCAAAACCGACAACATTTCAAATCAGCTCTCATAGTGGAGAGCATTGAAGCCGCCTTGCAGCATTTTCCTCATGCCATATTCGTAACCAGCTACAAGCTAGCATCTCTGCACAAGAAAACCAATACAGCCCTCGCCGCACTCAAACAACATCTGCGAACTTCCATATTGTGGTTCGGTTTTTGAATCGATATACAGGCTATTAAATGTATTGCGAATTTTACACTTACTTCTTGCTGCTTCTAGGTAGCCGGTTCACTAAAACAAATTTTTCCTCTCTTCTTCTTAACATCCTACCTTTTCCTTCCTTCTACCTTTTTTACCTTTATGACAGTGCCAGCACACCACCCACTGGTGGGACATGGTATTACAATGTCTATTACAGCTTTAAGGGCTTCAGTCATCGTAACACTTAAACGTTATCTGTGTGCAAAGTTTATTTTGTGAGGATGTAGTCATAGGACTATTGTCAAAAGTTACTGTAAATGACATTAAAGCACAATATCCATTCTGTCAGCTATCAAAAATTTAGGTTGCTGCTGATTGTGTAAAGGTGCATCCACTCACTTAAGGCCCACTACACCAGATAACCATAATTTAATGCCACAGCCTATCAGAGCATTGCTGCTGACTCTGTCTATCCCTTATTGACCACAGCTTACCCGTCTATTAAAGCCTACCTTTATTATCACAAAGCTTCAGTTGGGTTCACTATTTCCAGTGGATTCAAAGTCACGTGATATCTTTCCACTCAAGCCACTTTGGGATGTGGTGGAATGAGAGATTAGCATCATGGATGAGCAGCTGATAATTCCTTAACCCCTGGTTGTTGTTATCACATCAGTAGGGGAGAAAATCTCTTAGGAACATCTCCTGGTGCACGTTGAATCTTAGCCAACAAGAATTATTGTAGTTTTTAGGGATAATTGGGCGTGTTCATGTACTTGGAAGTTGTACCTAACAAAGAATTTGATTGTATTGGGATGTTGCTGTTATCTTTAAACCTGTAACGGCAAACATTCTTAGGCAGGTCTGCCTTGAAAGAGAGATCATTTCTTTAATCTTAAGCTACTTCCCGGTTAAATGAAGGTTAAGTAAATTCAATAAATATGTCACCTTTAACTCCACTGATTCAGCAGAATTGATGTCCTGAGGTTATCAGCACTCATGTGACAGCCGGACGGCGGTTATCCTATCATCCACTGACGACCTCAGGTCAGCCGTGTGGGCTGCCAGATGTGAGGCCCCGAGCTTGTTTTTCTCTCAGTCTGCATCCGCTGGTCGTCCAGTTTTTCCACGTCTATTTCAACCTCCCCATCTCCTTCTCCAAAGCACACACAAAAATAAAGGCAGACACACACAGAAACATTCCTTTTTTTTTCTTCAATCTTTACAACTTGATCCAAGGGGAGTAGGAAGCAGCCTGAGTGGCCTGATCACAAATCCTTTAACATAAACAAAGTGAAAAGAGAAGAGGCCCTCTTCAAACAAACTCATCTTTCCACAACTCATTAGACCCCCCCACCTTAAGATCTACATTAGCAGCCTCCCTTCCTCCTCTCTCTCTGCTCGTCCTGCACACTTTTTCCTCATCCTCCACACTTATTTTCCAATCATGAAAAGCTGGGCGCAGAGCTGCACTTCCTCCAAACGTGGCAGAAATCGCCGATCATCTTTGATCTCTTTGTGTGTCTGCAATTAGATTTTATACATGCAATCAAGGCAACTCACCCTGTTCTTGTGTTCTGCTGTTTTTATCTCTTAGGTGTGTCTGAAGTGACGCCAGCAGGCTGGCTCAGGAAAAACGACTTCAATACAATGTAGACACCTTAAAGCCGTCAGCTGACGAGTCTGAAGACCACGCTGACAGTAGGAGGGCGACCCCAAGGAGGACGACCGACAGCTGTGGACTGAAACAACACCGACAGAAGATAAGAAAAGTGAAATAACCGCAGGGGAGAGGAGGGAAGCAGCGGACTGTGAATCATTGACGTGAACCCTTTTGTCCTTCCCGTGAAGGGTTCAGCTTGTTCCCACGTCTCCTTGTGGAGAAGGATCATTACCTCGGCCGGTGGTATTTCAAAGAAAGGTAGCCCACACACATTTTTCTCCTCTCAGCAGTGTTGACATCTAAGCAGAGCGGCCGTCAGCATGTGCCATGTCATTGTCACTTGCCGCTCCATGCTGTGGACCCTGCTGAGCATCGTGGCTGCTTTTGGCGAACTCATCGCCTTCATGAGCACTGATTGGCTAGTAGGGTATCCCCGCACACCTGACGCCGTCTTCGGCTCACATGGGGCTACGGCAGCCGGCGAGGCCTACAGACCAACTCTGGGAATCTATGGCCGCTGCATAAAGCTACCGCAAATGCAGAGGGGGATGCTGTGCGGACCGTACGCCTTCCGCTTTGGGGAGATTGCCAGCGGGTTCTGGCAGGCGACCTCCATCTTTCTGGCTGCTGGGATCTTGCTGCTGTGTGCTGTGGCGTTCATCTCCATCTTCACCATGTGCTTCCAAAGCATCATGAAGAAGAGCATCTTTAATGTGTGCGGACTGCTGCAAGGGATCGCAGGTGAGCTGAGCTTTTTACTGCTAAAAAAAAGGGATCTAATCACTTTTATTTTTCTGTTCGCTGCTTTCATATCTGTTCATATTTGCAAAATGTTAAAGTCGGCATATCCAGGGATTGAAAACTGCAACAAGCATAAAGCAGGTTTCTTTTTATAAAAAAAAAAAACCCAGAGAAGGAAATCTTCCTGGCTTAGCTGAAGTAGCAGTTCTGATTTCTCCAGAGTGGTGCCCGACTTTACATTAGTGAATAAAGTGAATATGATTGGTCGATTATCAATGGGGCGGGATTGTTCTGGCGGAAGGTTCACAAGTAAGTTTGATTGCATCCGGTTTCTTCGAAGCATTTTGCTAACCAGTTAGGAACTTAGTGCTAGTAGGTTCCCAGTGGGTAATTCCATTGGGACCAAGTAGCACTAAATTGGTGACTTAGAAAACACTGTCAAGGAACACTATGGACAGAAGAAACATGCAAGAGGAGGAGAGTTTAGTGTCGGAGGTCTTGGATGAGTCTCCTCCATCATACATTTTATATTTAGAGGAGGAAAGCAGGACGAAGATGTGGAAGAGGACGCCAGGGCAGCAGAAGCTTGGTATGGTGTAGAAGGCTTCCAGCCGTACATGTTTGAGCCCTTGCCTCGCAACGCTGCCAGTTCTGTTAGCTCTACGCCTGCTGAAGACACAGACGTCCATCCCCGTGAACACTGGGACGCAACTCAATGGGAAAGGAAATGATTCTGATTTCTTATTTTAACCGTTGTGTATATTAGCTGCGACACATGAATCAAGATGCTATGACCGAAATAATTTGATTGACAGATGACCGTTGATATATGATTGGCTGAATTAGGGTGTACAGGCTGATGTATAACTAACTGACCTGCATAAAATATCGGAAAAAAAGACAGATTTTAAGACAGGATTTTTTTTTTTTTGAGAAATTTTTCAACATTTTGGGACAATATTGTCTGATAAAGTGTATATTTATATACATGTTCTAGCCAGAATGATTTGACATTTAAATATGATTTCTCTATGACTTTAAACAACATCTCTACGTTTCTATGATGGCTGTTTCTGACATAAATCGAACATAAATCAACAATAATTAGATTAAATTCAAATTATTCATCTAGTACCAATTAACAATATGTCACATCTCAAGGCTTTTTTTAAAAGAGATAATTCAATCAGATCAGGCTGTAAAGATTTGTTAAAAAAAAAAAAGTTTATTCTAAGGAAAACCAGCTGATTGCATCGAGTCAATAACTATGCAAGATTTGTTTCTCCTGGATGAACATGTGGCGACAGCAGACATTTGCTTACATTATGCAATCCCTCACATCAAGCATGCATGCAGCAAGAGTGGAGAGGAAACACTCCTTTTTAACAGGCAGAAATATCCAGACTCAGGTTGAGTAGCCTTCTGCTGAGGTGGACTGGGGGTTCAAAGAGGCAGAAGCAGACACACAAAAAGGAACATTGAAGCACTGATTCATAAAAACGTTCTATTTTAAAGAAGATAGCGGGAAACTAGCTCCTCAGGTGGCTCTGTCTGGGAACCAAACAGTTAATCAGATGAGCTCAGAGTTGGTGTTCATGGCAACAGGATGAAAGAGATAAGACATGGTTTGTCAGAGCAAAAGCTAAGCACATGGCATTGCCTAGGAGAGAAGTGGGAATAAACACTGAAAAACAGGTCTAACTCTGTCATCTATAATTGAAAGTGTCAATGGCAGCAGCCCACGATTGTGTCACAGGCTAGATGAAGACCAGCAGAGGGAACATAAAGTTGGAGGACTAACTTTAAATACTCCAGAATTGGAGAATAGAGATGAAATGAAGCTGAATGATGAATAGCGGTCCCTATTTCCAGTATTAAGTTGGTGAATTTTGTGCCACACGCTGTTTTTTCCAACAACCTTTCCCCTGGCCTGGCTATCTGCAGTAGTTCTTGATTTTCATAATAGCATTGTTAACTGATATTTTCTAAACAACCACTAAGTCCTGTTTTGCAGAAAAGGGGCTAAATAAAAGCCTACGCTGTATTTTGCACATAAGATAATTTATACTTTTTTTTTTAAATAATGCGTTCTTCCACCCCTACATCAAAGTTTAAGGTTGTAGCGCTGTATGACAAAATGTGAAAAACTTAAATGGTATGAAGACTTCTTCAAAGCAATATGCAGGATCAATGCTTTTTTTTTGTTTTCTACCTCTGTTTGGTTTGACTTGCACCCCTTTGTGCTCGGATATAAACAGAGTTCCCTCAGTTCATCTGAGCTGTATTGTTTCTGCTCATTCCTGTGGCCTCCAGCGTTCATCAAGGTAAATGAGAAGCTCCGCTCCAAAATAAACGCTTCATTACTGGCACCATGACTCCCACTGCTGGAATTATGTGTTTTATTCCACTGGAGCCTTTTGTCCCCAGCAGAAAGATGAAAGAAGACGAGGCAGCGGCTCTGTCGCCACCTGAAGCAACTGCCGCCCAAATATTTACCCAGTCAGCTGGAGCCCTTCCAGACATACGCATGCGTATCTGCCTTTATGTGTGAGCGGTGTACGTCTTGTGTCTGAGGGCAGATCTTGGGCCGCTTTGACGCAATGGGGTGAATTATGGAGGGGAGGAGGCCTTGAGGTCATGCCTTGAGGAGCATTCTCTCTCTTCACAGACTGTCGCTCCCAACCCCCCTGGTGATTATGGCCGTCCTCCCCCGCTGTTGTTTATCTGGTGAAGGGCCAAACAGAAAAGCTGGGCGGGTGATGAAGGACATGCTAAAGTGCTGTAAACCAAAGCCTCAGAAGCCACTGAAACCCATTCAAATGGTCCAGGACAAATACTTGTTTAAAAGTGACCTTAAAATAGCTTCATGTTGGAGAAGTTTGGACCTAAAGTGTTATTTTAATTTATGCTCATTAAACTTATTCACAACTTATGTATGTTAAGTGTTGCTTCAAAGTCTTGAGTTAAATTAGGACTGGACTTTGACTAGGGGTGTAAATCACATCCATCATGGCGATTCGATTCAGTATCGATTTTCTGACCCAACGATTCGATTATTTTCGATACTCAAGAATACACCACGATTCGATTCAATTAATCGGTTAATTTTTATTTATTTATTTATTTTTTTTTACACCTTACAGGCTAAACAAAGTTTCAATTTTGAAATAAATCAATGTAAGCTGTAATATCGTTATGCATTTTTTTTTTTTAGAAACAACAGCAAAAAACCGAAGTAGAAAAGTTGTATCAAAAAATACTGCAAAATACATAATCAGTGCAATGCGTGCAATTCAATACCTCTGCTCCAGACGGCCCCGCCCCCTTGAGAGACGCTCCGCTGCACCTCTCCCAAATTGTATCTGACCGCAAACAGTGCCGCAGACAGGAGGCCAGCTTGTTTTGTTTTTATGACCGAAATTGCGGAAAACAACTCGTGAAGTTTGACCCGCTAGAAAAGCGAGGTGCGCGAGAACGCTGGGACCCTCTTTCCACCTGGATCTCCGCTTTTTTTGGCCCACATGTCCCTCCGTCGTCAGACTAAACTCGCCCCCAATTCCTTGCCGCCTCGGCCGTATCTAGACCCACAGCGTGTAGCACAGACCACGCTTAAATACTGAGCATAATTTAAAAATGTCTGTGTCAAGCTCACTGCAACACACTGCTGTAAGAGTATAACCAGGAAGCGAGGTAGGAGGGCAAAATAGGTTTAGCGCCACCGCAGCACGGGAGGAGAATTACGCCCACGAGCAAATGGATAAAAATAGACCGGAAGAAAAAAAAAAACATGAATCGATTATCTTGCGGACGTGTCGATGCATCGGATCGTCGCTGTTGGATCGATGCATCGATACAAAACGATTATTATTTACACCCCTAACTTTGACTATACTAACAGATGAGCTTGGAATTAAGCCACTTATACGTATAAGTTAAAAAGAATATATCATGTAACCTCACCTGAGTATCTTATTGCTAGTATTCTGCAGAGGTGGAAAAAGTTCTAAAATGTGATACTCAAGTAAAAGTACCAATACTTGGATGAAATATTAGTTAAGTACAAGTAGAATTACCCATCAGAAAAATTACTCAAGTAAAAGTAATAAGTAGCTCATTTAAAATGTATTTTAAGTAAAAGTTACTTAGTTACATAAAAAAAAAACCAAACAAACTGTTGAACGGGGCAGGGGATCTCTCCCATGTAGTGAAAATAGATTAGATGTGGAGTTATTGAACGTCACCTTTGGCAGACACATCTGGCATTGCATGATGGTACTGTTGGCCCTCTTGAATTTAAATAAAAAGCAGTCTTTCAAATGTGACCAAGGATCTTCGTCCTTTTGGGCAGCAGAATTCGATGTTTCAGCTAGCATTTCTAGTGAAACGTTCTCTGAACCGTCGTCGCTCTCCTGATCCACCTCCATCTCGTTCCCAATCTCCTACAGAAAGACTTGGCCCCTGGTAGCCTAGATCTACATGCTGATCACGTCACTCACTGTAGTGCTTCCGGGCCCGATTTTTTGTCTTCCTTTCTGTTTTCCAAAGTTTTTTTTTTACTCAGTAATGGATAGAATTTGTAATGTAACGAAATACAATACTTCACTCAAAACGTAATCAAGTAAAATTTAGATTACCGATTTTAAAAACTGCTTGAAAAATACAAAATACACAAAAAACCTACTCAATAAAGTAACTTGAGTAAATGTATTTCGTTACTTTCCACCTCTGGTATTCTGTTTCTCCTCAAGGCATTTTGCAAGCTATAACTTAGACTCCTAATGTTTGTTTTTTTCCTTAAAATGCCAGACATGTCTTCCAATTGTAACAGAATATATTGTTAGTCATGCATTTATTTAAAAATGTTTTTCACGTGACAATTCTGCATAACTTTGTGTTGGTCTAGGAAATGAAATCCCTGTCAAATACACTGGAGTTTGTGGCGGTGATGTAAAGAAGGCTGGAAAAATTCAAGAGGTGTTCTAATTATTATGTTTTGCAAACAGTTACACATAAAAAAGTGACATTTAAACCAAACAGTAATCATGCCTTTGGATGATTCATTTCAGTGCTGAATGCTAACATTTAATAAATCGATAAATGTGGAAGAAAAACTGGGTGGAAAGGCAGGAAACTTTTATATCTGTAAACTTTTATACACTGAAATAATTCATCCGTATTTGGCATTTACTTAATGATATTTAGTTACTTTAACACAATTGTTTCATGTTAGCAGGGTAGTACATAAAACAATTGTGTTAAAGTAACTAAATATTAAGTCAATGCCAAATGCAGTTGCATAATTTTTTTCAGTGTAGATTTTCTCTGATCAAAGACAGGCTCAGATACATTCATGAGTCGCAATGAGAGTTGCTCTTCAATCACATGCTTTGTGCTGCAACAAAATAATTTTATAATAGCCCAGGCTGGATATTTGGCTTTTCTTCTTGATTTAATTCTTAGAGCTCATTAAATGTGGTTTGTTGGCCCTGACTTTTAAGCATTGCTGACACGTTTGATAGAGTTACAGTAGGTGTTTTTTGGAAAGGCGAGTCAAGGAGCCTGATTTATATCTCTTTTTTTGTATCTCTGCTTCTGTCTCCTTGAACCCCAGTCGGCCTCCGCAGATGGCCGCTCACACTGAGCCTGGTTCTGCTGGAGGTTTCTTCCTGTTAAAAGGGAGTTTTTCCTCTCCACTGTCGCTACAAGCATGCTTAGTGTCAGGGATTGCATTGGAGTCAATGAGTCGATGAAATCACCTGGTTTTCCTTAGAGAGAAAACTTTGAACCAATTTGACTGAATGCTCTGGTGAATTGTAAAGTACTTTGAGATGATGTGTGATGTGAATTGGCGCTATATAAATAAACTGAATTGAATTGAATCGATTTGTCAATTTGGTTGTACTTTGGATCTTTGTCCTGTTGAAGAGCCTAATTATTTACTTGTATGACCCAAAGCCTCCCCTTTAGATAAAAGAAAACTATTTAGATTATTGAAGTAATCAACTAATTTAGTAATCGATTAATTGTTAACTGGAGTGTAGAGACTCTAAAACGTGTCTTTAGGTGACATAGCGACCCATTTAGAGCAGTGATTATACCAAAATTGTAAAAAAATGTATGAACATTTTACATTATGCCAGTCAATATACTCTATCCAGAACTCCTCAAGTGGAAAAGTTTATATATATATTTACATATATATATAATTTGGAACAGATAAATCAATGCATAGATTAGGGTTAATGAGTTGCACCAGAAGTTTTCAATTACAAATTCATTGAAGACTAAAGTGATCCTCACTGGTTGATCCGGTTTATATCACTGGCCATCGTGATTAGGAATTAAATGAACTAAAGTACCGCTGCTACATTAAATGTTTGCAGGTGATTTTTCAGGGGAAGGACTTTTGGAAACTTCTGCTGGTGCACAAGTGAAAACAGGTTAGATAACACTAGACCCACAGCTGTTAGAGCGTGTTGCATCACCGAGAAACCCTCTCTCTGCAGATTTGTGTAAAAAAAGAGAGATAATTGTTGAGTCCTATTGTTGAGAGGATGAGGATGTGGAAGTGGAAGCGAGCCTAGAGGCGCTTCAAACATCAGAGGAGGCGGCCCAGTTTCCTCTGCATCCCTACAGCTGAACTCATGGAGCCGGCCTGTGGTGTCACTGGGAGATGTTTCTTTTGATTTGTTCTACCTCCATTATCAATTATCAATTAGTGAGCTTAATTGTTTTTAACAGAACCGTCAGGTTCCCAAGATGCTGTTGGGTGATATCACTCCAACTAATATCTGCCAAAGTGACTAACATGCTGATTTATTTTTGGGGTTAATGATTATTTCCAGAAAGTGTACCGTCACCAGGGTAATGAGAAAACTGGAACCAGACGGCAGATGTTTGGGAAAGCGATTGACCTCAGATGAGAAGATTGCGATGCAGCTGCCAGAGATGGTCGCGTCATTGCACTGGAGTGACTCCCAATCCCATTAACCCCATCTCCACATTACCCCCATGTCCCCCAGAACCCTGTGACACGCGTCCCGGTTTCCGCCTCGTTTCGAATCCTGCTAACAGTGATGGTTTAAGCTTGTGTGCTTTTAAGACTTGGGCGTAATTGAATGACTTGAGCAGACCTCTGCTGAGGGTCAGTCAGCTAAACTTTGCATCCTGTCGGAGTGCTTTTTAAGGCCCCCTGAAGGCTTGTTATAAAGCAGTTAGACTACCTATAAGAGAATTTATTTCAAAGTCTACTGAAACGCCTGCCTTGCAGACTTGAGTCAAGCAGGAAAAGGATTACAGACCTCGACGCCAAACAAACTCAGCTGTAAAACTGTGTCTGATTCCTGTGTGTTTGCTGCCGTGTGCCTTTATTAGCCACCATAAAGTTTCCTCCAGGCTGGAGTCATAGAAACTATTACAGCTTTGGCTACAGACTGAAAGCAAAGGGAATGAAACACCTTCTGACTGGAATTTAAGCTATTTTATTGAATTACTGTGTCACTGTCAGAGCAAATTCCACCTAACGCAGAAAAAGCAGACACATCATCTCCGACTAGGAAAACGGGAGCGTTGAGACTTTTACAGCCTTCCTGGATATATTTGTTTACACCACAGGTGTGGCTGTTCCACAGTGATGATAAAACTAGGCCCCACCGGGTTAGATAAGGAAGTTATTATTACATTCATCTTAAGGAAAGCTTGGAGCACCATAATGCTGCAAGATTATTGCATGATATTTGCTTTGATTTCCTTAGAGGAAGCTTTATCCAGGTAGTCATTTGAATTCCTTGTTTTGATTCCAGTTCCTAATGATTCTGATAAGCAGAACAATCATAAAAGTTTACATGTTATAAATTAGCTGGCCTAAAAGAGTTCTATCTGGATGAAATAGTGTCAGCTTTTCATTGAAAATTTATTCCTTTAACATCTAACTTTGTGTGAACAGTATAGAAAGATCAACCAACGGCTGCAACTAATGATTATTTTGCAAATCAATTAATGTAGATTATTTTTTCGATTAATCTATTGAAAACTGGATAGCCAAGGGTTCTTTGACTCTTGGTATTGTTGCTGCTCTAATCGGGTTATTCTTCCAGCCAAAAACTATGTTTTGAAGTAAAGGATTAGTCGATTACTAAATTAGTTGAAGATAATTTTAATAACCAGTTAAACATAATTAATCTGATTGTTTCAGGACTATATCAAACCTATGAATTCTTATATACAGTAGTAGCCATTCAAAATTTCCCCACTTTCCTTGATGGGCCCTTGGCTGGTCCTCTACAATTCCTTTTTAAACATCAATCTTTGTATTAAAATATTCTTTCTGTCATGATGTCTGGACATTAAGATCTAAAGAGAAGCATCATCTCCTGGTCAGACCCTGTAATTCAGTGAAAGGGAGGAATCGGATTAATGAAAATGCACGCCCAGGAGAAGGCCAGTGGCTGGAAGTTGGAGGGGATTTTGCAGGGAGTAGCAGTCATTTTGAATGACTTTTGAATGACTGCTACTGTAAAAGTAATTAATTTTCTTTTCTTGGGTTACACTTTCATGTGTAGCTTTATCGTTTAAAATGCTGCTATAGTGCGGCTTTAGGCTGAGTGCCTGAGCTGGAGGAATAGGCAGCGTAGCAGAGGGCATCCTGACAGAATTTAAATCCTCCATGTTGTTTCTTGTAAAAATGTGCTGTTTACAGCTGCAGGTGTTGTGTTGTCTTTTCCATTTACAATCCTGCCCTCCTTTTTTTTTTATATTTAACAATCACTTGATAAAAGTTAAGCCCTACACACAGTCAATGAATGCCAGATCAAATCAATCAAATAGGAAAAGATACCAGCTGAACTTTTCAAAAACTAGGCCATGCTGCCTTGGAGTTACTCCAAGCAAACGGTAGTCTGGTGTCACATTCAATAACATTATTAGTCGGAGAACACTGTTGTTATTAATACATTTTAAAAGCATTTGCAAAAATTACATAGCTGCCTATTTATTTGAATCAAATAAGGTTTACTGCAGTCAGAGAAACAGGACTACACTGAAAAAAACAGACCAAGCTCCAACATCTATAAACAAAGGTGTTGATGGCAGAGAAAACATAAAGCTAGAGTTTAACAAACAATTGCTGTAGAATGAAAGACTATAGAGAGAATGATGCATAATGATAATAAGGTAACCCTATGTCCTCCAGCAGTCGAAGCCTTTTTTTTAAATTTTTTTTATTTAACCTTTTTTTAACCAGGAAGTCCCATTGAGATTCAGAATCTCTTTTTCAAGAGAGACCTGGCCAAGGTAGCAGCCAAACCACAGGAAGTTCATACATATTTACAACATATTACATTTTGCAAAATAAAAGATAAAGAATAAAAAAAAATAAATAAATAAAATCAGAGCAGTATGTTAAAACACATTGAGCATCTCAAGAAAAACAAGTACATATCTCAATTACTACATTCTTCATGGTTGCTTTAAATTCATTAATGGACTCGAGAGTTTCTAATTTGAGCTCTTTCTGGAGGTTATTCCATCCCCAAGGTGCAGAGTAGGAGAATGCAGTTTTTCCCAACTCAGTTGAAGCTCGGGGTACATTAAAAAGCAACCACTGAGAGGAGCGCAACTGATAACTACCGAAACTCAATGGACCCTTTAATAGCAGCACAAATGCAGAAAATAGCTCAGGATTAGTATTTTGGATGAGGTATAAGAAAGGTAGAGCAACAGTGTGGCAAAGGTAGAGCCAAGGAGAAACGTCTGTTGTTAATAATGAATAATAAGTAAACAATCCCTTTACTAACTGAGTTTATTTTTAGAAAGCAGATGCAAAGTTTAATTTAAAAAAAGTTAAATATTACCTCACAATACATATACTAGTTTATAATATAAACACTTTTGCTTTCTGGTTTTCTTCACTCATTTGAAGTCTCGAAAAATTTAGAAAAACAATAATTTTGCACTTCATATACCCAACCAAAATAAAGTAGTCTCATCATAATATAAAATATCAACTGTGCACGCCAAATCATCTGCACACTGGACTATAACCATAAAGTCATAAGAGCCCTTCATGCTATTTCCAGTATTTCTCTTTTTTTTCTCTGTCCTTCACTTCTTCTTCTCTCACAAAAAAAAAAAATAATTAAATACTGCTTCCGATTTGGTCCCTGAACTAAAAGATAAGAGGAGGACAGACGTGCTGCTATCAGAGATGGACTGATGGCTGATCATGGGCAGACTGGAAGTAACGCAGACAACCGCCAGAGCAGAGGGGTTTATAAGACTGGACGAGGGTGGAGCTCAGTCTGATATTAGGTTAGAGAGATCAGTTTCAAGGTGGAGGACATGATGGGGGCTGGGAATAACTGCATATGTCTGTGTGTGTGTGGGGGGTGTTCGGGGGCGGTGTCGTTGGAGGGGTGGGGATGGGAATTAAAACCATGCCTTCAATCCATCACCAGGCCTGGCCTGGACGCCGGGGCAGTGCAGAAACATGTGGAAAGAATTTATGACCTAGTTTTCATTTCCTTGTTTAATATGATATTTGGTGCTTTAAGAGCAGAGAAAGAAAGGAAGTGAGGATAGAGGATGAGAGATTAGGAGAGAGTGCTTTACCTCCTTGTTTTCAAGAAACAAAGTAAGTCTTGGTATGAAAAGAGTGGGTGAAAATATTACAGCTGAAATCCTCATTTCCTGTAAGGCTCTTTTTGTCTCTGTAATAGCATTACTGTTACAGAGTTCTGATTGGTGGCAAGCTTCTTGTCTGGCCAGCTGACCCATCAGGGAAAAGACAGAAACATCCTGACAATAAATCCATACATGCATCTGTAATGTGTCGAGGCGCTAAGGCAGAATCTGTTCAAAACAACAACAAAAGTCGGTCACAATAACACAGGAAGTGACCCCTCTGACACCAGGCGGTAGGGTCCGCTACCTTTTCCTGTTGCTCTCCTCTTTCCTTTGACGGGATTGCGTGTGAAGATTCAAGCGTGGGCCGCTCTTTCCTGTAACACCCAAAAGTTTTGCTTTTATTATGTTCTGTTGCAGTTTTAGTAGGAAATCAGGAAATCATTCTTGCTTGTTGCGACTTTTTTAGTTATCGTGATGGGACTTCTTCAGGAAATGTTTTATTTTTCACAAAAATGTGTCTGCAGTCTCTTAGAGCAGGGGCCATTTGTAATCCCTGTAGATAATAGGACTTTATGCATTGTTGGACATGTAGAGAGAAAGTCATTTACCGTAAGTCCTCTAATATAGGGGGCCTTTATTTAACTCAGGTGCATCTTGGTCCAGGCCATTACTGGAAGGAGGCCAGAATTAGAGGCAGTCCTCTATTTCTTTTTGATCAAAACAGACTACCAGTGGAATGAATAAAAACGAGATTTTGCATCTCCTTGAACCTATAAAATACTAGGTTCCTTTATTGAAAAAGTACAGTTACCATACCAGTATACAGAGCATTATTCAGACATCTTACAGCAGCTGCAATTTTTCTGCACGGCAATGCAAAAAAAAAAAAAGGACACAGAATGGAATCTTGGCCAAACTGACTTGCGAAACAAAGTTTTAAAAAAAATTTATGGAATCTGTTCTGCCTATCGCAGTGAAATTTTATTTGAGGCAGGCTAAGTGGAAGTAGGCTACAGGTATCATATATTTCAAGGGAAATTCAGAACAACGAAATTCTGTCATTTTAACGTTGCCTGGTTGCCACCAGACCTACCGGTAATCACATTTGTCTTTCAGATCAGAACGATTGTGTAAGGCCGCTACGATCTCTGTGTAAGGATGGGACTTCCCATACTAATGGCTTGGATTCGTTAGCAAACATTGCCCCCCGGTGGTACTTGTATGTTAGTATTGCAAGTTATTGAGGACTGCCCAGGAAAAAACGTTGGTTCTAATTATAGCCCCGGCCTGTATACGAGTCCGGCCATTATTTACCTCCGTCGAGACCAGGCTGCTAATGGAATACAGGCCAATATTAGAGGATTTACGGTACTTTGCTAATGGCCATCACAAGGAAAATGTAACACATGTAATAAAAGAGAAATAGGTTTAACTTTTAACAATGGTTCCGTCAAACTGCTACTTTTCTAACATCCAGTATCTGCTAGGTGTACTGCGTTGCAAACAGTGGCTAGCTAATAAAAAAGGACTGGTTTGGTTTTAGCTATGTTTTTTTCACTTGTCTTCTTTTTAAAAATGAGCACGGTTGCAAACACAAAGAAATCTGATTGCACTCTGATTTCTGAAGTAATCCAAAAAAAAATGCAAAGAGAAAAATCAGGAATCATTCAACCTTTCTTTCATCGTTGACCATCTGCACATATCTAGATAATACATTTTTCGTTTGCTAGCAAATCATATAGGGTCTTCTCATGTTAAAGCCATGTCTGCACTAGGTAGTCTGTAATTTAGAGAACAGGCTAAATGGTTTGGGTGAGATCAATATCTTGTGCAAAGACAACATGGAAAAACAGGCCAATCTCTCCTTGACTTTCTTCTAACACAATCTTTGATGCATGACATTTTTTAAGGAAAGCTCTGTGTCTACACCTTGAAGCTCTCCAGTTTGTTTTCCTGAAAAGTGGTCAGTCGAGACAAACTCTCTAAATAACACTTCATAACTTCTATGTATTAAATAACCATGAGACATGACTAGGGCTGGGAATTGATAGGATTTTCACAATTCCGATTCCCTTATCGATTCTGTGAAGCGATTCGATTCCTTATCGATTCTCTTATCGATTCTGTGAAACAATGAACTTGGTAAGTGCACTGGGACATTCGTCTACCTTCGCCTGGGCCATTCTATTTCTGAAGGTAGTGAACGGGAGCTGCCAGCCTCTGAGCCAGCCAGGCTACCCATCACGTCACAGTCATCTAAATCTAATGGAGAAGGCATCCGTTTAATGAAAAAGCATTACTGGACAATTTCAGGAAATAAGCTCATCTCCCCTTGATTTAAATAAAAGAGCGTTACCTTTCTCTCGCTCACTGATCTGCGGAGCAACTTTGTAGGGTGTTTGGGTAAAACCATTGCAATTGCTAGAATCATGTAAAAATTCAAGCTACCAGTAGTTCTAATTAAAGAGAAAGCCCCACTCCCTTAATAACCTCAAATAGAGGTAGGAAATTGGTCTATTTCCAGAAATGGCATCTGAGTTACTAGGAACCACATTAAGCACAGCCGGTGATATAAAACTAGCTACTTACCACCAGAGTTGCCTTCCATGCTGGTCGTAACTTTAGCTTCTGTCCAGAAGCATCAAAAACACGGCATTCGTTAAAATGAATGCCATGTTGTGTGCGCAGGTGTTTCTGCATGTTGGATATATTTCCCTGCGGATGTTATTGCAACTTTGCAAAGATTGCAAAGCGCCTTGTTGCCATCTTTCTCTTCCTAAAAATGAAGCCAATCTTTCGATCGGTTTGACCGCTTTTGTTTTGCTTTTCTAGACTTATGTCCGGTGACGTTGTACTTGCTTACTGAACGTCATGTGCGTAACTTGCGTAAAAAAAAACGTGACGTAAGTCTTCCTTCCCAGAGCGGCTCTGGTGCTGCCTGGAATCGTTAAGAGAATCGTTAAGCGAGCTGCCAAACTGTGCCATGGAATTGGAAAACACGGAACAGGTTGTAATCTTACTCAGATCAGAGAAGTTGCTTAGGGTTACAGAAGGCAGCTGCTTACCAACTGAGCTCACTTCTCGGGAAGGAGCCTCGACAAACGGTTAAAGAATCATTTTATACATCTCCAGTCTGCCACATCATCACATTTTCCATCATACACATTTACAGATGAGGAAACATCCATGGCTCCAGCCTTATCAAAATATTACACTTTGTTCTTAGCTGAAGGCTCCTTGCATTCCCAAATATTTGTTACGTACTAAATGAAGATTATAACTGTATATAGCCAGAGGAACTGTCCTAATTAGATAAACTACTGGGGAAAACATCAGTTCTGACACGCAACAGGCAGCTAATATTAAGGTGTAATAAACTCAAACATCATCAATGATAATTAACATATTAACCTAAATAATTAACAGCATCAACATTGGTCCATAAAGGACTTTCTAACATCTGAATTTCCAGATGACACAACATGAAAGACTGCCTTACAAGTTTTCTTATTTCCGTTGACATAAAATGAGTTTAATGTCAGATCAATGAAATGTTTCTACACCTTTCCAAAAAAGCAATTTGTTTTTTTTTGTTTTTTTTATCTAGTACATACATGTTTGAATGTAGAAAGATTGGATATTTCCCAACTTTGTCACCTGTTTTTTTTTTTTTTTTTTTTGTGAATGAAAACTCTGCCAATGAAGAGGATTCTGATCAATATTTGGAAGCAGCTCACTGGTTATTTTCATCCAAAGCAAACAGAAAACTAAAAACTAGCTGATAAACACAATCTGTCTTTTTTTCCTTTTCCTTGGCTCATTTGCTGATACTTTGGATATATCAGCCAACCAAACAGACAGAAGAACAAGTAAATATAACAAGACCACATGTATAAACACTTGAATTGTAAAAAACATTTATTTTCCAGCGTTTGTGCAAACACCCTGACCCCAGCATCTTCTGTATTGAATATTATCACCTGGATACATTGCTTTCCATTACTACAACTTGCAAAAATGCGTACCTGAACTCCAAACCTGGCAGGGAAACTTGGCCTTAGGTATTTTTTGACCTTTTTTTGGACCAGCAGGTCCCAAAAAGCTTTGTGTACTGTTAGATGAAATGCTCCGTCAAGGGTTCTCAACTTCACTTTACTGCCGAATGACTAAACCACACATCTGGATATCTGAGCTCTAAATCATACTTGGATTTTTATCTCCATCTTGTAAAAGTGATGTTAAATAAAGATGACAGAAACTCAGGTTGACATTATACGTTGTCATATTTTTCTTGTGCCATGGCAACAGGGCTGCTGTTTGGTCTGTATTTCATTACCAGCCCTCAATAACCTTTGACCTGCTTGTCTCCTCACAGGTCTGTTCCTGATTCTGGGTCTGATGTTGTACCCTGCTGGCTGGGGTTCCGACAAGGTCCAGGTGTACTGCGGTCTGGACGCCGCGCCGTATCGGGCCGGGCTCTGCTCCATGGGCTGGGCCTTCTACACGGCCATGGGCGGCACCGTGCTCACATTCATCTGCGCCGTGTTCTCGGCCCAGGCCGAGATCGCCACGTCCAGCGACAAGGTCCAGGAGGAGATCGAGGAGGGAAAGAGTCTGATCTGCCTCCTGTGAGGCGCCAATCGCATCTGATGAGGAGCCAAGGCAGGCCAGATAAAGATCCAGCCCTGCGGGGGAGAAGCCGTGGCATTGTTTACCACTAAAACCGACTCTTATTTTGTCTCCGTCTTGTGTTGATGTGGGAGAAATGTACAAGTGCCAACTTTTATATTTTTTTTTTCCTCCGCTCTGTGCCGTCTTTGTCTCTATGACATCTAGAGGTGCTGTGTTTGTTATTGTATTCATGTTATGCATGTGGGTGCCCTGAGCGGCTCTGCCTGTCGCCACATGTTCTGTAAATAAATGTGATTATATGTATTTTGTACATAGTTATGATTGCAGAATGATGGTCAGCTTTACCTTTGCTGGCTCATTGACATCAGTTAAGCCACTCGTGAAAAAAAAAAAAAAGGTGTATGTCCTGGTGGTTTGGTCACCAGATCATGACTAGTAAACCTGGATCTTTTTAACTGTGTGCCATATATGAGTAATAACTCATGAAGGGAACCACTACTCAGTCAGAATAAGCAGCCTTTAGGTCAGAGTGGATGTCCTTTAGAGCTTTCAGAATGTACTATGATGTGTTTGTAGACCGCTGAAATGTATTGGTTGGAAGGATGGAGTGGGACTGCAGGGGGACAGTCGGAGGACGCTGTCCTCATGGAGCTGGCAGCCTGGAATCCCTCCACTAAAGACTCGGACTAAACGACTAGGACACAAGTAAATGAAGTATTGCTGTTGTTAGTACTGTCTGGTTTCAGGGAGTATGTGTGTGTGGATGTGTGTGTCACAGATAGTCTCGTATCTGTTCTGATTTGATTCTGCCAAACTAATAAAGAGAAGGGAAAAGAAACGAGGCGTCAGTGTTTATCTGGTTGAGTGAGGGAGGAGATGAAGCAAGCGGAGCTGCCAGGTCTTTTCTCAAATTTTCCATGAATGGATGAAACTGCTCTCTGTACTCAAATATGTAAACACTGGGAGATTGAACTCGTCCATATTTTTTTTAATCCATGTTGCAATCATTAACTTCAGAGTTTAATTTATTTTCATGTAAAAAAAAACGGAGGTGTAGGTATTTATATTCTTCTGTCTTTATTCTTATATATCTGAATGAAGTTCTCAGCAACTAAAAAACTTCGGTTAGTAAATGTTAGTAAAGTATGGAAGAGGATTAGGGCCACTGAAAAAAAAAAAAAGTTAACTGATTTTTTTTATTTTATTTCAGTATAGTATGGGGAAAAAGTCAGAATTCTGAGATTAAAGTCAGAATTCTGAGAAATAAGTCAGAATTCTGAGAAAAAAGTCAGATTTCTGAGATTAAAGTCAGAATTCTGAGATTAAAGTCAGAATTCTGAGAAAAAAGTCAGATTTCTGAGATTAAAGTCAGAATTCTGAGAAAAAATTCAGAATTCTGAGAAAAAAGTCAGATTTCTGAGATTAAAGTCAGAATTCTGAGATTAAAGTCAGAATTCTGAGAAAAAAGTCAGATTTCTGAGATTAAAGTCAGAATTCTGAGATTAAAGTCAGAATTCTGAGAAAAAAGTCAGATTTCTGAGATTAAAGTCAGAATTCTGAGAAAAAAGTCAGAATTCTGAGAAAAAAAGTCAGATTTCTGAGATTAAAGTCAGAATTCTGAGATTAAAGTCAGAATTCTGAGAAAAAAGTCAGATTTCTGAGATTAAAGTCAGAATTCTGAGAAAAAATTCAGAATTCTGAGAAAAAAGTCAGATTTCTGAGATTAAAGTCAGAATTCTGAGATTAAAGTCAGAATTCTGAGAAAAAAGTCAGATTTCTGAGATTAAAGTCAGAATTCTGAGATTAAAGTCAGAATTCTGAGAAAAAAGTCAGATTTCTGAGATTAAAGTCAGAATTCTGAGAAAAAATTCAGAATTCTGAGAAAAAAGTCAGATTTCTGAGATTAAAGTCAGATTTCTGAGATTAAAGTCAGAATTCTGAGATTAAAGTCAGATTTCTGAGATTAAAGTCAGAATTCTGACTTTAATCTCAGAATTCTGACTTTTTTCCCATGTTAAACTGAAATAAAATTTAAAAATCAGTTTACTTTTTTTTTATTTTCAGTGGCCCTAATCCTCTTCCGTAGTAAAGACTCAACCATAAAATAGTAGAAATTTCTGTGTTTTTAAAGGCAGATAATTTATGATTCTGAAAAAATGTGAAAGAAAATGTAATTTTGCAGAATTTTAATTTGTATAATTTGTGAAACAGCAACCTTTTGCATGCAATTTATTATGCATTTTTCTGTTTACTGCATGCGTCCAAATGTATAAATCAGGTTTTTCAAGAAATAAAAATATTACTGTAATAATGTAGATATACCTTAAACTTCCCTATGATGTATATGGAACATTGGTCAGTGATATGGACGAATTTAACCTTTTTATGGTAAAAGTAAAAAAACAAACAAAAAAAACTTAGGTTTTCTATATCTGATATCTCTTCTCCTTCACAAGAAATAAAGAAAAACGATTCCCAAACCTACTTAGGCGTCCTGCAGCGAGATAATTTATCAGTGAAGCAAAACTTAGAATATGTACAATGAAATTGCAGTGCTAATTGCAGTGCTTATTTTATGTTATATGATGAAATGCCAGCATTTTCACATAGCTTCTTCTGATTAGCTGAAAGGATTTTGCCAAAATCTTTTCATTTTAGGAATTTTTTTTTTATGTGGAACCACAGCAACTATAGCGAGCTGTCTTTTTCCCACCCTGAAGGAACTCATTAACAGTTTTTAAAGAAGAAACAATAATACTAGTATTTTCATAAGTGCCAGTTGAGTTGAAAAGGAAGCGCTAAGGATGTAGACCTGGAGCAAGGAGAAGAAAGAGGAGGAGGAAATTCCATCTATCTCTTTAGACGGCCATTTCTCTATGAGAAATGTGAACTCCAAGCCCTAACATAGACCCAACAAAATGATCTGGAATTCAGTGCTATGTTTTTACTGAAATATGGCTGCAGGCTAGTTTCTCTCTCTGCTGCGCTTTCTAACCCTCAGAGCAAACAGGTTTAAAGCAAACTGGAAAACTGAAGGGAAGAATTTCTCCAGAATATTCTGTTCATAATTTCACAAAGAGGAATTTTCCATAAAGCGAAGAACATGATGTAGAACCATGATAAAGCTCTTCAGAAGACTGTTAAACAGCAACCGTGTTTCAGTCAGAGGCTTTTCCAGATCTGCTGTAAGACAGACTGCTACAGAATATCCTTCCTGTCTGAGGCTATAAACAAGTTCCTGGAAAGTAAAAAAACAAAGAATTTCCCTTTGGATTGATTTAAGCTATTTTTCAATTCCTTCCTTCCTTCCTTCCTTCCTTCCTTCCTTCCTTCCTTCCTTCCTTCCTTCCTTCCTTCCTTCCTTCCTTCCTTCCTTCCTTCCTGCCTTCCTGCCTTCCTTCCTTCCATCCTTCCTTCCATCCATCCATCCATCCATCCATCCATCCATCCATCCATCCATCCATCCAGAGAAGCCAATTAACCTAACAGTCATGTTTTTGGATTGTGAGAGGAAGCTGGAGAACCCATGCATGCAAGGAAAGAACATGCAAACCCATGCAGAAACACCCCGGGTCGCAAACCTGGATCCGTATTGCTGAAAGGCAAGAGTGCTACAAACTGCTCCACAGAGCAGCCTGTATTTTTTTTTTCTAATTAAATATAATGTAATTAAGTCTTAGGTATCCCGAAGAAGTTAAGTTTTCCCTGCACCAACTTTACCACTGCTAATGTGAAGGCAGTTGAGGTGAGATCATCGCTAAATGGTGCAAACGACTTTGAAGGCGAACAGCTAATTGATACAGATTCTTGATGTATATTGGGAATAAACCCTTCTTGTGTTTTCTGTGGTTTATCACGATTTCTTTAGTTTTGCAGCAGGGCGTGTTCAGATAAACCACCTGCCAGCTTGCTGACCTCATTCTTACACACAGTTTCAGGTTCTCTGCTGACAAGGCCAGAGATTAATGGGTATAGAGTGAAAAAGGAGAAGAGTCAGTAAAAGCCCTGAGGAGAGGCTATGCTAAGGAGCAGGTGGAGCCAGGAAATCCCTCGTCCAGAGAACCGGATCTATGCAATGCTGGGTGAGGTACAGCGAGCCAGAGCCATAGAGATCCGTTAGCTCTTTAGACAAATTTGTAGGTCCAGATCTGAGGGAAGTCTAGCATCCTGGATGAGGCTCTGAAAACATTTCATGATAACTGATGTTAAGGAAAAGGTCTGTAATCACTGGGACACTTTTGGGCAGGAGTCTTTGGTGCAGGTTAATAGCAGCCTATGCCAGGATCAAAGGATAGTCATCCCTTAAATCTTTGGGGTCCGAATACAAAAATCAACAACCAGTAAAGGTCTGGAGACATTTTTTATTATAATCTGTTACTTTAAATAGAATTTAACACTGAAATAAAATGAGGTTTTTATACATCCATGTTATACATTGAATTCTTAAATAATAAAAAAAAAAAAAAAAAAAAAAACATTTTTCAATTTTAAAAACTAAAGTGTTTTTTGAAGTAGAGAACAAAAATCCGTCAGTTTGGTATATAGACAATTTCCTGATTCCCATTGTAGGAGCTATGTCTCCATTTTCAGTTAAATCTTAGATTTTGGATTATTTATTTTAATTTGTTATTTAAAATAGGATTTGTTTAGGGATTCAGTTAATTAGTTAATTAATTTAGCTTGGGATGTGTGTGTTTCACAGTATAAATAGGTAGGTGTTAGGTAGCTCATTTTGCACATGGGTGGTCATATAGCTTTTTAACAGTTTTCAATCACAGTTCTTAGTTTTCAGTCAATCAATCAGAGTGAGAGCAATAGAAGAACCCTGTGCAGCCTGTAACCTGTTTGTCTTTACGGAGAAATAAAGCAAGCAAAGAACTGGATTTTGACCCTTTTTTGATATTTTTGGACTGCGTAAGCCAGAATCCACGGTGCATCAGGTGGCTGATTGAGTTGAATTCACCTTTAAGTCATAAGTGTCGAGGTTTGGTTGAGGTTTGAGGACCCAGAGGCAGAGAGGCTGTCGAGATTTCTTGCTGTTTAATGGGGGAAAAAACAGTAAACAAAGGCAGGAAACCAAAAATCCAACTAATAACGAAAACCCAACCAGAACCATGGAGACATCAGGGGAAAATAATCACGAGGAGTCAGGGAGAGACGAGGTAGGAAAAAAACAGCATAGAGATCCAGCAACAACAAAGAGTGACAGCAGAGGGAGAATATATGAAGCTGACTGAAACAAAGGCAGGGTTAACGAGCAGATAAGGAGCAGGTGTGAGTGGAGACAACGAGGAAGCCGAGGGAAAAGGAACACACACAAGAGGGCAAAAACAGAAAAACCGGAGAACTAACATAAATCTAGAAACTAAAACCAAATAGGAATTAAACCAATAAAAATAGAAAACAAGGAGCAAAGTAAAGCACAACAGAACCAAGACCATGACATTAAGTTTTTTTATTTTTGAATTTTAGTTTTGTACAAATAGTCACAAAACACATATTTTATAAAACACCTGAACTAAACATTTGTTTTTGTTTTTTTCTTTCTTTTTTTTTCTGGCTTAATGAGAGCAGTTGGCTTTATGCTGCCCTGCAAGGCTTTAAACCTGGGTTTGAATCTAGATAAAGCCGTTCTAAAGCACATATCAAGGTGTTCATTTTGAGCCTGGATCAATATTTATTTTTGATTATGTTCATGGTGGAGAATCCTGCTTTTCAGCAGCAGGTTGAGCCAAACATTCTCTAAATGTGCAGGGTCATCTTTGATCACGCCATTTCCCTTTTCTTTCACCAGTTCACCGCATTTCTTCCAGCAGTCCACACTTTCTTTCACTTTTTCTCATCATCTTCTCCTTCTTTCTCATCGCCCGGCTTGCCACAGGTTTGCCTGCTGTGTCTAAAAGTAGCAGCAGCAGCGACCCAGACTGACAGCAGCTCATTGACTAATTTGTGTCCCGTGTAGCCTGGTGCTGGACGCTCCGGAGGGCTTTACCATAAGTAAAATTTGACATCGACGTCGAAGTCATTTATAAATGTTTTAAATCAGGTTGAGTTCGGACCTCTGCCCTGGAGCATCAGTGTCCAGATCTTAATTCAATGGAATTTAGTTTTAAGTCACGTTTTTTTTAAGTATAGCAAAGGTTACCTGTGTTGGAAAGCCATAGTAAACCTCTTTCCAAAACAGAAACAAAACACTTGGTATGCTCTTGTGTTGCTAACATTTTCCAGCAACACTTCCATCCTGCCTGAGCAGCTGTTTCTGGAAACAAGTAGGATATATCTCTGCCCAGATGTTCCTCAGTTCATATGGCATTCAGCAAAGCTGTTGGCATGACCCTGTGGCCCCTTTTCTTTCTTAACGCAGGCGTTGCTCGAACCAAACACAGAATCTGACGACTTCCTCGTCAGACAATCGTCTTGATGAATCCTCCAACCCAAAGAGCACTTGCAGAAAGTCGGTCCTAATTAGCTGCCAGGGGCTTCAGGGTTGGTTTTCAACTTTGTGGAGTGAGACTGAAAAGAGCCAGAGCCTCTGACATTTGTTTCTTTTCACACCTTGATAGGATGATTTTTTTCTTGTTTTTACTCTTTAGGATAATGGCCACACATTGAAGAATTAAAGGACTTAGACGGATATACTTAGTTCCTTGTGACTTAACTTTATGTCACAGTTGTGATTTGAAAATCAGAAACATTTAGCTTTTTTCCAGTTTATATAAAGACGGTGCAGATGTAATACAGTTATGATCACACACAAAGCTGAAATATGGATTTATATAACCTGTATGGATGCAATATATCTATACTACAGGTTAATACATGAATACACAGTGCATAGTTTGTATTTGTGTAATTCATATACATAAATAGATAAATCAATCTGTATTATTTAAAAGTATATATAATGTATGTGTAGGAAATGTATATTACCTTCCCTTTAGATTTGGAGTGTACAATTTGATTTTACAGCCAAATTACTTTCGGCATGCTAAAACATATAGCACACATTTACTATACATACTTCCTATGTATTTTTTATTGAAATACTTTTATAAAACACAGTTTGAGGAAGTTTAAGGTGCACACAAAAACGAATAAGTAATATTTTCCCAATCATTTAAGATTGAGAATATCTTATTACAACATAATAGAGAATATTGTTTAACATGTATGTCTATTGCTAACATTTGAGTGATATATATATAAGAAATGGGAATACATTCATATCTTTACATGATATTGTTACAGCTGTATATATAGTTTTTTGAGAGGTTTACATACCCTTTCATTAAAGACAGAAAAATTAACTGCCAGTTAAATTAATTGAAATTGAACAATGAAAAGAAAAACTCAAAATCAATATTTTTATTTTTAATAAATTATCATTTAGTAAATGTAACTTGTTACTTTTTTCATTCTGTGATATTTGAATTACTGGTGTGAATTTATCGTTTTCTTTAATTAAAGGGTGTGTAAGCTTTCAAGCGCAACTGTATGCAGACTTGGGATGTCCTGATCTAATATATAGAAATTAGTTTGATATTTGTCACAAAAACAAAAACTAATTTTTATAATTTTTTTGTGTGTGCTGAATTTCCACGAAAAACCTTCAGGCTTTGGGGGCTCTTAAATCAGTGATATGAATCACTGCAGGGCAAAAGACTTGAAAATAAGATTTTATGGACTAAAGGGAGAAAAGGCAAAGAATAGTGAAAAAAAAAATGGATGAAGAAAGAAACTAAAGAGGACAAGAAAAAAAGTGGCAAAAAGAGAATAGAAGGGCGTGCTTCAGTGGCGCGGTGGTTAGCGTGGACGACCCACATAAAGAGGCCTTAGAACTCGATGTGGCCGACCCAGGTCCGACCTGTGGCCCTTTGCTCCATGTCTCTCGTACCCCCCCCTTTCCTGTCAGCCCAACGTACAAATAACAAGCCACTAGTGCTATATAAAAAAATTAATTCTCCATTTCAGAGGGCCCCATGACTGCCCTCCCCCTGGGCCACAGATTTCTTAATCCCACCACTGTTGCAGCTTTAAAAGCTTGAATGTGAAATAGTTTTTTCCCCCCTCCAATTTAGTCTTCACTTAAAGCAAACATAAAAGAAAAATATCTAAATGTATATAATTTCATAACCAATTAAGTTTCAATCCTGTGATACATTAGGTATTTCTATTCACAAATCAGGTTTTAAAAAATACACTGATTAAGAGTTTTGAAAACTAATGTATTAATGAATAAGGTAGACTTGGTGTCAAACGTTTAAATTCCTAATGTTTTCAGGGTTGTCGTTTTATTCCCTAATTTTCCCCTTGATCTACCTACTGGGTTCTTTGGGCTTAGAGATGAGGTTTGTGCACGAAGATTCTCAAAAAAAAAAAAAAAAAACTCCAAGGTCTTAACAGAATAACTACATTTATCATAATCATAACTAATTACACTGGAGTTTAGGTGTATCATATATTTGAGCATGTAAAGAAATATGAAAATCACCTATGTTTTTTTTCCTGAAATATGTTTTAAAAACACATTTCTTTTCCAATCCAGAAATGCAGTTTTTGTTTTGTTATATTAAAATTTGCTGATGTTAAATATAGGGAAGGTCAGGCAATGTATAAATCATTTTAATAAATTATTGGAAACTATTAAAACACTTACGCATCAAAAGGAAACAAACCTTGAGTAAGCAAATATATATTTTTTAATGTTATGTTCCTTAAGGAAAATAACAGTTGTTTTTTTTTTGTCCAGTGTAACTTTACAGAATCATAGATTTCAGTAAATTTACAAGATGAGATGCAGACAGAGGGGAGAAAGATGTTTGCTGCTTTATAAAGGTTCCCTTCATTATAAAGCCATAAAAGAGAGATTGGTAGAAAACTAGTGACCCCCTGTGGCATTTAGCTGGCACTACGAGTCGACATGAAAGCATAAAGAAGTAATGGAACACACAAAGGCGGCAAATTTTATTCATCAGAACAATAAATATACAAAAAAAAAAAATCAAATTTGTCCAACTACCTAACTACTTAACAGATGACTCAAGGTAAAACCGATGTGCATCTTAGAATGACACCAAACCATTCAGAAATATACAAACAATCCTTCCTATTATCCTCTCCCTGCAGTTGTCAGAAATGGCTTTAGATAAATAAAGTTTAAGTGTACATACCAAACCACGCTGACTGCAATAAGCCACTCTGCATCTACATTAATCGCCATGGTAACACACTACATTATGCTTAAAACCCCTTACAATTTTATCACATGATCAAAATCTGAAAAATAACAGCTAAATATGTATTTACCATGCAGAAATAGTCCTTTTTAATGAATGACCTGTTGCTTTGTAACTTAAAAAATGTACGTTTGGGAGCAAAATGATTGAACAGTACGAAACACGGAGGAATTAATCTACCCAGGACACCGAATTAAGACTAAATAATACAACACAGGCTCTACAATAGGAGACATTAAGGCCTTGGAAAGCACTTCGGAGTTCAAGACATCTATAGAAAAATAGGTATTTGAAAATATATATTTTTTAGAATGTTGGATTAATGATTTTCTTATCCAAGTCTGTATGGTATTTTCATGTTTAAAGTTATGATAGAACAGAGCAAATGAGGTGAGCAGAAAGAGTACCATTTGAACTAGTGAGGGATGATGGGAAGAAGAATGAAGCTAAATACATGGAGGGCGTAAATATTTACATTTTGAAAGAACTAAACTCTAGCTCTAAAGCCACAACCAAAGTGTTTACATTTAAAGCAGAACATAATGTGTTAGAATGGCCCAAACAAAATTCTGACATTAGGCTAAAAATTAAGTGAGGAAATGACAGCCTGAAACATTTTAATTATGGTGAATCCTAATCCCAGTGTCTCAGATTAAATTAATTTACATAGAAGTTAAATATTTCGCCAAAGAAAAAGACAAATGATCGTGATTAACAAACACTGCCATCTAGTGGACTATTGTTGTACTACAACTACAGACACCTTACTCCTGAATGCAGATTCTTTAACATGAGATTTCTCTTTAACTCAATCTGGATTACAACCTTGCAGCCGGGGAGCGTAAGATTTCAAGTGAGGCCCGTTTAAAGGAAGTAGAAACTGAGGGAGAAAAGAAAAAGCAGAACAGGAGGCCGTGACCTAGAATGCACAGCATTCATATTTTTGCAATACATTATAGCTTCACTAAGGGTTAGTGGGATTAAATTATGCACCTTATTATTTTAGCATAGATTGAAAATACAAGAAGACATTTTTCCTTTTTTATAAGCCAAAAACAAACCTGTTAATATTAGAAACGAGTCATTTGGATTAGAGTTTAAGTAATCCCAAAGTGGTTGATGGAGGGTAAACCCCCCCCAAAGATCTCAGGAGTCGGCTCAAGAATCCGTCCCTGACCCACAGGCGACAGCACACATTCAAAAAGGCACACAAACATTTAGCAACTTGGCCACACACATGCACACAAACCCACACAGAGGAAGCCCAGCTTAGAGTGCAGCGGAGGGGGGGAGGTCTCCGAGTCCACGGCACAGCCAGGCCCCAGGGATCCTCCGGGTGATGGTTTCACACTGAGGCTGTTCTCCGCTGGATCAACGCCCTCCCATAAGCCCCTGCAGTTCCGTCTGACAGCTGCCTGCGCTCTCTGATGGGCCCAGAGGACTCGTCTCCTCATGTTGATTAGACTTGCTCTTTAAACGCTCCTTGTGCAGCTGTGGAGGCGGCGGTAGCGGCAGCTGTTCGGACCGTCTTGTTGGACATGACGCCTGTTGCAAACTCCTGCTGGGCCTTCTCAAAGCTGGCGCCAGTGGTGCGGTACAGTGCGTGGATCTGAGTTATGATCGAACGGGACGAGCAGGTAAAACCAGACTTTAACAGATGTTACTTTAAAACTAAAATAAAAGGTTTTACCTTCTTGAACATGATGAGGGACAGAACAGCCAGGGAGGTGAAGAGAGCTGCAACCAGGATCATTAGGATGCCCACTGGGATGCTTTTGTTCAGGCCAGTCAGAGCGGATATCCAACCGCTTAGATGGAAGAAAATTATAGAACTTAAATAAAACCCTTTAATTTTTTATTTTCTAAAAGCAATTTAACATGAATTTAAAGACACTGCATAAATTAAATAGCAGGTTATGATTATTTAGACAAAAAGTGTGCTTTCATCCTGTTGCATTTTTATTTCTAAAGCTGGAATATTCTTTTAAAGTTGCAGCACCTTTAAATTTTCTTTCTCTTTAAGCATAGAAGCACTCACCTTGCGCCCCAACCAGTAATCCCAATGCACTGGAGAACGTAGACGCCAAACTGACAGATGTACACAAAGAAGAAGACGAAGAATCTGAAAGAGCTGTCGCTCCTGCAGGAAAGACATGAATATGAGCAAGACAGAAGCGTTGCCTTTCCCCGCCCCGTCCTGTAGATTTTCCTTTCCTCCTGTTCACCTGAAAGCGCCGTAAAGAGTTCGGTACCAGCAGACGAAGGAACACGGCGTGAAGAGCAAAAGCCAGAGGATGGACAGGCCGAAGTCCACCCCTCGGGTCATATCCACACAGAACCAGGCTAGACAGCTGACCAGGTTAGCCAGCAGCGTCCCAGCGTGAACTGAAAGCAGGGGAAGAAGCATTTTGCTGAAACTGGGACATCTAGCCACTCTGCATCTATCATTGTGCAGTGGAAGAGTTCACTGAAGGAAACAGATGCTTAAGAGTTTAACATTTGACACTAAGTTGATCCGGGAAACAGAACAGGCATTTCTTTATTTTCCTAAGTAGCATTTGCTCTACAAATCCAAATAAAGGCGTCACTTCAGGAGAGACTCCAGGATCTCATACCAGTGTGGAATATAGCAGAAGGCTGCTGGGTAACAGACTGTGCCTCTCAGTTGGTTCTATCAACTGTTTGGATCTGAGCCGTTCATCAGGACTTAATCTACAGCAGCCTTCAAGAAAATCATCCTTTCAAATGAACACATGATCACAGCATGTGTTGGTCATGTGGAGGGGGGGGAGGGGTGATCAGCTGCCAAATTTGTTCCTAAAACATAAACTTTTTGTCTCCTTACTCCAAATAACTATCAGTTTTTATTATCAATGTAGTACTTTTGGAAAAAACACAGGTATTTGACAACACAGCGCCAAGGAAAAGTATTCACACCCCATTAACCTTTTCCTTGTTTTGCCAGCCTATAAACTCAACCTTCTATACATCTAGGTCTATAAATCTTGATATCTTTATATAGATATACGGAAGGCTTCACTTCTATATTTAATGGTAAAATATGCATTTTCTAGTGACTAAGCGGCATTAAATATGCACTAAAGTCCCTGTTGAGGTTTTAGTCTTGGTCTATTGAAGTAAGCAGAGTAAAGTAGAGCCCTGATTGGCTAAAACGCCGAAATACGTGACTTCCAATTAAGCTAAACTTCTTAGGGGTTCTAAGGAGGAGGGGCGTGTCGTGAAGCTGGCAGCTAGATGCTGATTGGCAAACATACTTTGAATTTTTAACTGACAGTGGCCAAACTGTGAGGTTTTCCTAACAGGTGGTGAGAGAAAAGTGATTGTTCAGTCAGAACAGTTTTTTTTCTTGAGTTTCTGGAGTTTATTATTTCAGAGAAACTTCACAGCTAGGGCTGGGTATTTTAGCCAAAGTCTTGAATCGATTCGATTTTGATTCATACTGTTCTAAATCAATTAATTTCGATTCAATCTGTTTTTACAATAATGAAAGTGGTTCAACTGTGTTTCAAAACACTCATGTATTTTTTTCCCCTGTCACATTAAACACAAAGTGCAAACTTGTAAATTGGACAAATTAAACTTGAGATGTGAGCAAAACTGTCTCAAAAGTGCAAACTTGTTTGTGAAAAGTGAAGCCGTCACTCGAGCAAACAGACGTGACACGGCAGACATGCATGAGCTGCATTATCTCCACTGCACAAACCATATTTGCAGCATTGTCTGTAACAACTACAGGGTGTTTTCTGGTCAGCCCCCATTTGTTAATGTCTTCAGTCAACCTATTGGCTATATTTGCAGCTGTCTGGCTTGAAGGAATCTTGAGTGCATCTACTTGCTCATTTGAATGTGAACGTCGTAAACGTCACGTGCGTCACTATAAAGTGAATCGATCTCATTCCCTAGACATCGATTTTGCAAAAATGTTAAGGAATCGATTCAAAATCGATTTTTTTACCCAGCCCTATTCACAACAGCTAGTGTCACCCCCGGTATATATGCGTTTCAACATTAGTTAGTGCAATAGGTGACATTTGGATTTAATTATTACCACTGAGCATTCCCTGTTTCAGAGCAGCAGCAGCAGCAGCAGCAGCAGCCTCATATATTCATCTATCTATCTATCTATCTATCTATCTATCTATCTATCTATCTATCTATCTATCTATCTATCTATCTATCTATCTATCTATCTATCTATCTATTATTATGTTTATTATTATTTATTAATGGAAAAGGCTGTTCTTGAAATGACCATTATATTTAGCATTTCTTTTAAAATCCCTTTTAAAATTAGCATGCTTTTCTCTGTTTTAAAATTAGTATAAAATATACTTAAAATACACATAATAAAATATTTTTTTTTCACTATTTGAACATTCAAAGGAAATATGAGGTGTTTGAACCAATAAACCTAATCTCGGTTTTGTAGAACTTTTTTTCTCGTTTCAATCCTTCCTTCCATGGAGCGAACACTGCTACTCTGCCATTAGCTCTCCTGTCACATAAAAACTGATGAGGTTTTCAGTAAGCAAAGGTGAAAAGCTATGTTTTCTGGCAAAATGAACGTGAATCCTGGGGACGGGTGTTTTTTTTTACAATTAAAAAAAAATAAAATGCGAACATGTCAAATTGGGAATTCTGAGACATTTATCAATAGTAACTGTTAAATCTAATTTATTTCAGTCTTATGATGGACTGGAAGTCAAAAACCTGACCAAGGGACAAAGGACATGTAGCAAAAACACTCAATGTTAAAAAATATTTTACGTAGGAGTTTAGTTTTCATCCGTCGCCCGATCAGCTCTATGCCTCATGATGCTGCCATTAGGGGAAAATGGAAGTTAACTGAGGTTAACTTGGCTGCTTCTCTCATTATAAAACCTCTTTTCTTTACCTTTGTTTGTTTGTTAAATAGACATCGTTAGGTATGTTTAAAGCTGTGGTGTAATCTTTAAATGTTAAGCTCTTCAAACGTCTTATAAATGTCCTTCTTGTACTATATCTGATACCTTCACAGAAAAGCTGGATTTATACAAAGATTCAGTTACAGATAGGTGTTCTCTCCTAATTAGGGAAGCTGTAAAATGTTTGCACTGACTGTCAGAACAAAGGACGCTGAAAAACAGTTGTAAGCTTTCTAATGCTGCCCAATCAGTCTGTGTTTTTAATGTGAGCCAGTGTGGAAAAGAGATGTGAAGGCAAGACACCAGGAACGGAGGAGTTACTCACACATCCAGAGGTAGTACATGATTTTGACCGTCTTCTGAAAGTCTACAGGGATATCCACGGTGATGTCGTGATAGAAACACGGCCCCACAGGAAAGCTCTCTGGGAGAGGAGGCCAGTTGTTTTTCCTTCCTGGAAGAATCAACATTCAGTTACTATAACTTTGAAATTAAGAAATAACAGCACGGCCAGTTGGGTGTGTTCACAGAACAATATATGACAGTCCGAAAGTTAATTGATTAAATAACATATTTAACACGCTAATAGGGTGGGCATTGAATATTAGGGGTGAGCTTTGGCATGGGTGTTGCGATACGACGTGTGTCACGATACGCTATTATCATGATCAGTAGGGCTGCAACTAATGATTAAATTGATTAATCTGTTGATTCTTTTGGATTAATCATTTAAAGGGGTCATAGAATGCAAAACCTAGTTTACATCGTCATATATGAATAACGATAGTTCAGCGGGTGAAATGGACGTACAGAGCAGTTCAAACCCCATTGACATCTCCTTTCTATGCAAATCTCACAATTATAAACTTCCACCATAAAACAGGCTAGAACATGAATAGAGGGAGATATAAGACACCAGTTTAGTTGTTTAGCCTACAGTTGGGTTTACTTCTACAAGAAATACAAAGAAGGCAGTTTCTCTATTGAAAATGAGCCAGAACTACAGGCGGAAATGCAGCGTTCCTGGCTACACGGAGAAAGGGGAACATTTTCACAGTCTTCCCAAGGATCCGAAGATTTGACAGGCATGGATTATTGTTCGTCTATCAGAAGATCCCTGCAAAGTCTGATGCAGTTGTTCATTTGTTCTAAGCATTTTACCGAAGACAGCTTTCAAAATCTTGGACAGTTCAAAGCAGCATTTGCTAAACTTCTTTTACTGAAACAAGGGACTATTCCGACCGTAAGGCCATCACAACCACAGACTGGAAGTATGATTCCGTCTCTAAGCTGTTTATAGCAATGCTAGCATATCTATGGTGACCAGATTTGGGTTTTCGCTGTCCAGGCTACCGTCACCAGGTCAGGGTCAGACGCTCCGTCCCTCGCTGGCTCCCTGTTTCAACTACGAGCTGAAAATCCCCCCGAACATTTTTTTTAGGTATGAAAAGTAGGACATACCCAGGAAAAAGAGGACGTCTGGTCACCCTACCATATCAACAATTTGATGTTTCAGTGAGTGAGTGCTTGTTGCTATGATGCGTCTTTGCTCAGCAGCTTCGCTCGTTGTAACCCAACCAATCAGCGCACAGCTCATCTAACTATTCATGAGCATAAAAAAAAAGGAAGAAAACCTGTCGTTTCATTCTAGGGCTTATAACCAGGCTTGCATTAGGGCTCATAGAACAACAAATATGCCATTTTCACCACCACCAATGTTACACACCCTGTTCACAGACCTTAAAGACCAGCACAAAATACCCTATAGAATCATTCTATGACCACTTTAATAATCAGGTAGCAAAAGAAGACTTTACAAAATTAAAACAGGTGAAACTAAGTTCTGGATAGAGCATGTTGGCAGATGAAAAAGTTTTTTCCTCCCAAAGGTATAGAGGATGATCTTTTATTTCCGGGTGGATCATCGAAATAACTGGTTCTCCTAATTGTCAATCATTCTGGTGATACGTTTACGTAAGGCCGTAATACCTGGTCGTCCTCTTTGCTATCGTTATCTGCGCATGCACTTTCAGGCGTATATCTTTGGTGAGCTACAGTTTCAGACAGTCGCTGAAGCTCACCTTTCTCAACGCCGTTCGAGGAAAATGGCCGAAGATTGTAAGAGAAAAAGTGTCTACGAAGTGTATGAGAAGAAAAGAAAGGCCTCAGAAGAAGCAGAGATATATCCCAGAATGTTTTTCGTGAAGAGCTCTCACAAAGCATTATGGGATTTGCTGTCAGAGCAGCCTGCTATGGGCAAAGGCTGTTGCTATCCGACAGCGGCGACTAATAACAAAGATAGCACAGGAACCTTGCAGTGGAGGGAGAATTATGTAACCAATGGGGAGCTAAAAGCAGAGATCATCTTTCTCTGAATGGTCAGTTAAGCTGAGTTCGCTATAAAGTCCACTCTATAGTGTCACTCTATAAAGTGGTGGAGGGATTTAGGGATTGGGGCAGGTAGACACAGTAAGCTTGTATGAGCTGTGAGAACAGCAACTTTTTTTTTTTTTTTTACGGTACTGGTTTTCTGGACAGTAGGCTGACAGGAAAGGGGGAATGAGAGAGGGGGAGAGACATGTGGCAAAGTACCATGGGTAGGATTCGAACCCGGGTCAGCTGCGTCAAGGACTAAAGCCTCCATACATGGGTCATGTGCACTAGAACAGCAACTTTTAAACAGAGCGTGCATGAGGAGAAATGTGATCGTGCACGCTCTCACATACATTCAATAAGCGTTCCCTCTCTGGAGCAGGTACAGGGTTGTGCATGTGCATTCTTCTTAAGTGAAGAGGGCGGATCTTTTCAAAAATCCTCAAAAACCTTCACTATACTTTTGACTGCAAAATGTTTACATTTTTTTCATTTTACAGTTATGGTATAATTACTGCTCTAAGTGGTTTGCTCTGTCAGCTAAAGGCATGTCTTAGAGCCGCGGTTCTCAAAGTGTGTGGCGCGACCCACTGGTGGGGAATTGAGACGTGACAGGTGGGGCGCGCCAAGTTCCGGTGTGTGTGTGTGTGACTATAACGTGTGAGAGCAAACTGTCCTTATAGCTGTATGTTGCCGCTTTTTAGACTAATCAAACCCACAAAGTAATCATTACTAGCCTACATGCAGTCTAATTAAAAGAACATTAGATATGAGAAAAATTTCACCTGGAACTGAAGTGCCAAAATGATGATTGACGTGACGTCGGCATATTATTTGTAACGGAATAAACTTTCGCGCCCCAGTGTTGCCAACTCAGCGACTTTGTCGCCATATTTCAGACCCCTCCAGCGACTCTTTTTCAAAAAAGCGACTAGCGACAAATCTAGCGACTTTTGGAGAACATAGTCCGTCAGCGCTCCGCTCCGCTCCGCTCCAGACCGCCTGCACAAAGCAAAGCCTACAGCCGCCGCTGTGGCTCCGTCCCCTCCTCTCTGAGTTCCTTGGAGATCGTAGAGGGCATGCACCAGATGAACCAGGGTTTCCGCGGATCATTAAAAATAATTACAATTCATAATTCTTTTTTTAATCAAGCCCTTAATTGGCACTAAAATTAATTAAATATGTTTATCGTTGCATTTATGATTCTTTAATAAAAATGCTTCTAAAAACAATTTCGTCAGATATATTATATCGCTATTAATTTGCGTGGAACTGTTTATAAAGCCGTATGTTCGGAAAGGAAGCTCGAGGCGGAGAAAAAGCTAGAGAATATATATACGTATATATATGTGTGTGTGTGTGTTTTTACATACATACAGGAGTCATGGAACTGTGCTTACAGCTCCATATTTCATGTACACTAATAACTTGTGTACATGGTTCTTGTTAATGGCATTAAAATCATTTCAAATAGCATTAAAATAGCATTAAATTAGAGTCACTCATTCCTGTATGAACCCTGTGAGCGCTTAATTTAATATGACATATTAAAAAAATCCCACCATCATCCAGCATATGTTCAGTTTCTGCCCAAATATATATATATATATATATTTTTTTTTTTGTAGATTTTTGTAACAGAGATAAGGATAATTCAAAACTGCTTTTTTTTTTTAATGAACTTGTTCTCTACAACTCAGCATCTCTTTTCATTCATGTAATAAGAAGTTTCTTTTGAATGGATTTGATTAAACTTTAAGTCCCTCGGTATAAAATAAATATTTTAATGGAGATGAGAAATCTGCTTCCTGGTTGGTGAATAACCAATAGTTTGGATCCAATCATTTAAATAAACGGTGTTATTCTTTTTATTTTTTTTTTAGATATTTATAAGAATTGTGCTATAATTTCTAGTCACCGATCTGTTGCTACTATATTTTAATTTGACGAACCGGAATTTGTCGAGGTTCTTTTTCCTGTTTGGTGCGATTGCAATTGCGGATCTTGACCTGGCCGGAGCGGAGCAAAAAATAGCTCGGCTCCGTAATTTGTCGGTGACGGACGGAGAAGACATACGTGGACGGAGACGTGCGGAGGAGTAGCGGTGGATGTGGAACAGCGCTCATTGATTTCCATGAAAGACAAGCGCTCCGCACGACGTACGTCAGCGGGGCGGAGCGGAGCGGAGCGCTGACGGAGTATGTGGAATCTGGGGGTTACGGGAAAGCACGTATCGTTCCTTTTCTTGTCCTGCTGCCGTGGGGCGCCTCCTCCCTCCCAACCCCGTTCTCCCCCGCTATCGCAGGAGTCCCTCTCAGCGCTGCAGAGACACAGCATGTTTACCCTCAGCGTCCAGACTGCAAATGAAGCGCACATGCGCCGGGATTGACAGCGCAGGTTGATCATAAATAACTGAATTTGAAATATTTTATCTTAAATAAATAACGGCGTTTGATTCACACAGCCACATGTTCATGTTTCTAGTTTGGAGTGGAGAGGGAGTATCCACTCATCGGGCAGAGAGCTGTGTGCATTCTTCTTCCCTTTGCCACATCATATCTCTGTGAGATGGGCTCTTCAGCTGCTGCTTCACTGAAAACAAAGCATGACTTGAGAGTGGCAGTATCAAGCCTGCAACCCCGTTTTGAGAAACTGTGCAATGCAAAACAGGCCCATTGCAGCCACTAATGCAGGGATAAATAGACCTGTCTTGCCTGTTGGATTTCACTTATTTTCTTTTATTAACAGATTGCAGAGTGGCACATTAATTTTTTCTATCTTTGAGCTTGATACAAATTTTGACACAGCTGCATTTTTATTTTCTTTATTTTTGAGCTTGCTGTTATTTGATGTAGATAGTTTGTATTTAGATACTACTTGTTACTTCAATAAAATTGGAACATTTTAAGATTGTTTCATATTTCATTACCATTATGTTGGGGCGATGGGGACAGGCGGGGCTTGAAAATTCCCCCTTGTCCAAAGTGGGGAATGACAGAAAAAGTTTGAGAACCACTGTCTTAGAGTCTCTAGACTCCATTTTACGATTGATCGATTACTAAATTAATTGATTAATCCGATTGTTTCAGCCCTAAATATCACTATATATTGCACTATTTTTTCCCAGTTATCAAAATTCAGTGTATAGATAAAAGTGTTCTTTGCATCCTGACCTCCTGAAGCACTGAGTGACTGCATCTCTCTCTCCCGTCGGTCGAGCTCTGCAGCTTTGCGCTCCAGCTCCTCCTGCCTCCTCAGCAGCTCAGCAGCCGCTCGGGACGGCTCCTGCAAGCACAAGCAGAATTTAGCCATCAACACCATCGAAGGGGTTTTTCTTTAGTCGTGGAATAAACCACAGCTTTTCTGCTGCTGTGAATGTCATCACTATGGAGGGAATTTTGCTCCATTATTGTTGCAAGCAAATAATACATTTTGTGAATGGAAATCTGAAAAGAAAAAAGCAATAAAAAAAATTTTCAATCAAAAAGTTTAGAGAGTAACTTTGCTTTTTTTCTCCACATAATTTTCATATTTTATCTTTCAAGTTTTTTCCATATTCTTTAAAGATTTTATATTTCACATTGTATTTATTTGATCAGAATGAGTTTTAGAGATCATATTCTCTTCACTTTCCTCTAGCGTAAGGAGAGAAGATATTTCTATTGGTCTGCATAAAAGTTAGCGACAACAGCTTATATTGTGCCTGAAGTGAATAAAACGTGATCTGTGAAACAACATTTAAATAGAAATGTATTGGTAAAACATTTGAAACATAGAAAATTTAAACATATAAAATCTGTGGGAAAAAAAGAGAGAAAAGAATAAACATCTAAGAAAACAGCAAAATTACTCTCAAAAACCTCCAAAATGTTTGTTTTTTTATTTAATTTCTAGAATTGCACGTTTCTTTAAATTTCCATTAAAAAAAATGCTCTTTGATTGTAATAATAATAATAATAGAACTAAATTCCCTCCATAATTATCTAGCTGCTGTGTTCTTTCTTCTAAAACTTCACTAGATTAGAATATAAATACTCCCTAGACTCTCATTTTATAAACTCGTCATTAATCCTGATAGCAGCAACAGCAGCAGCAGCATTATGGTGATAAAAAAAAAAGCCTTTAGGGAAAGCAGTTAAAATATATGAAGTATCCGTTCCAAGATATTACAAAAGGCACAAATTAGTGAATCGGGTGTGAAGTGAGGTACATCTGCTGCTACCAATCAATGGCCTCATTAGGTGATTAGTTGCACTTTTAGAAGAAAACCTTAAATATCTGGATTGTTCATTGCAAATTAGTAATAGAGTAACGTCAAAGGAGCTCTCCTCAGAGTTCAGAGAACAGATGAAAAAGGCAAGGAAAAAAGACACAACAGGAAAGAAAACATTTGGAAGCCTTGTTTACATGTCTGAAGTTAAAGGAACAAAGGAAACTCCACCTGGATGACACAGAAGAACCTATCAATGTCTTTGACCACATCCATGACACAGACTACCGTAATAGACCTGCAGCGGCAGCTGAGGTTCTGCAAGCTACATACTCAAAGCTGAGGAACCAGCACCTCCTCCAGACGGACCAGCACCAGCTTCCTCACAACTGCATAAATAAGTCAAAGAGGTTTCGGGATTCTATTCTCTTAAGTGTAGAGAAGTGGCTGAGTGATGCTGTGGGGCTGTTTTGCTCCCACAGACACTAGAAACTTGTAGTGAATTGAGAGCAGCATGAATTCAATCCAGAAGAAGGATAGAGGCTAGAAGTATGACATGATGGAGGTATTCTTACAATTTCTAATCCTTGAACGAAGAAAAAAAAAAAAAAAGAAAAAAAAAAAGCTGTCCGTTGTTCTTATACCTGTCCTTGTTGTTGTGAGTACGCAGGAGGCTCCTCTGAAGGCTTCATGATGGCCGGCTGCGTGCCGGCCGCAGGGCCTGCAGTCTTAGGCGCCGTACCGGCAGGATTCTGCACAGGAAGCAACATGGGAAGCAACCGATTAATGTTTGTCAGTCAGATTATACGCTCACTACGCTCTGTGTTGAACTCTGATAATAAGGTGATGAGGCAGAAATTCATCACCGTGGGCAACAAGAAAAGGAGGAAGTTAATGTTTTTTCAAACGGAGGACATTTTTATCTGTTAATTAGTGACTGTGATGAGAAGCAAAACGAACTGTACTGCTGAGTACGATGACAAAGAAAATTAACGACATTAGAAATTAACGATAGACTTTTCAATAAGATAAAGCTGCTGCAGTAAAAGAAACTATGTAAATAAGAGTCAAGGAGCAGAACCTGTTTTCACAATCTGAGGTTTTTCTATATTTAAAGTCTAAAAAACAAATACATTTTTGCTAATCTGCGAAAATTGTAAACACGTTATGAATTCCTTCAGGAAACCATTAACATGATCGATTCAAAATTAACATATTAATGCATTATAAATTATAATCATATATAATTATAAATAAATCCAGTCAGTATATAAAAAACAAAACAAATTAACCGATTAGTGAAATTTTCTAAATGAAGGTGAGAAAGTAGCAAACCAGACTAAATAAATTCATAAAAACATATATATGTATTAAGTAGAAATACGTGAATTTATAAAGTGCTGTTAGAATATGATCATCTAATGAAGGATAAGCCTTTTTCATATCCAAAGTTGATATTTTATCAATTTTCAAAGAAAATGGTTACAGAAAAATTCAGATTTTTCTAAACTTATCAGAAAAAGCATAGAATCATAGCTCACATGTTCCTTTTTTTCCTGTCCTCGTGATGTGACCCCTTCCTTTTATTTATGCTGTTTACTTCTGCAGCCACATGTCAGTCATAGATTTTAATTTTATTAGTATAATAATCATAAAATCTCTTACAAAAATTAGGGTTAGTCATTTTTTAAATCAATTTCAATTTCTCCCCTATGCATTTCCCCAAACAGATAAAGTTCATTTTACACAGTATTTATGTAACAAGTAAACAATAGAAATAAATGGATCAATTTATATTCATTAGTACATGTAATGATATCTGTGCATGCACTCACTGGTTTGGCATCTGTGAAGGGGTTGTACTCCTCCAACCCTGCAGTGTTGGTCTGTCTTGCTTGTGTCACTGATGGATCCTGAAGAACAAAAGAAAGAAATAATTTTTTCATGTGGCAATACTTTTATTAAGTTCACAAGACAGAAAAAAAAAAAGATTGAAGCTGTAAATCAAAGCAAAGAATGGTAACCCTCTATTAGATTTACGCTTTCAGACACTGTTATAATGTGAAAGTCGGCATTATTACTCTGACATAAAGGGCTAGAGAGAGCTCTCTATTCAAATATAACAAGCCTATAATTCAATACTGGCAAAGACAAGATAATCCCAATAATTTCCACAAGACGGCGGCTAAAAATAGTCGAGCCTTTGATATGGAGAAGGAGAGCAAATCCTTAACGCCTTAACGAAATAAATACATTTAAATGACTTAAATCAAAATAGAAAAAGAGATAAAAAAAACATCTAGAATATTTAGTTTTCTAATAAGCTTACCATCAGTTTCCGTTAGCCTTGCACTAATTTCATTCAATCGGCGGCGTTTATTAAACATCCAATCTGTGTTATTCCTGAAGCGCCAGCCTCATCCCGTCCTCTCTGTACCTCTCACACTCTGAAATGTCTCTGATCAGCTCTTCCGCAGCCACACACATGCAAACCAGTCGTCATCAGACCTGGGGCCATTAATATTTCAGTGTATGTTTCGCTTAAAATTTAATGCCAGTCTCCATGTACTATATGCAAATAAACAGCATACTTTAACCATTATTATTAAAATTAATTGGCCCTTCAAATGAAGAGCTGGTAAAAGCCTACCTCTGTCTTCCTTGTGAATGATTACCATGTAAACATCACAACAAGGGCTATAGCACAATTAGAAAATAAAAACGAAGAAAAGTATGCACTAACTTTATGGCAGGATAACCAGCCATGCAAATGTTCCTAACAAGTTCCTACCGTCTGATTAATCTGAAGATGGTTTAGATGGGATGTCTGCATATTAAAACTGACACAAGAGCCTAATTTCTGTTATTATCCCACTTTCTTGGAAGTAGGACAAAGCATTCAAGGACCGGAGGGCTTATTTGTCCCATATGTTACCAGTTGGGCCACCATATGAATCCATGAAGTATTGATGATGGCTCCAAGAAAGGAAAGGAAACCCAGAGCTTCCTTAGGCATGGTGGTGTGAGCCAGCAAAGGAGCAAAAAGAGGCAGGAGAGCACACTGGATCAGCGCTCAGGTCAGAATGGAAATAAGACCCATGAATGATTTACTGCTCCTCGCTCTGAATGCTAACACTGCGTCGCCAGAGTACACTTTTTACTGTTAATGAATAGTATACAATTCAGAAAATCACAAAAGAGTTGCTGTTATTCTTTGTTTCATTAAGTAAAACATGGTCAATATGTCCCCAGCAAAGGGCATAAAGGTAAAAGTGTGAAAACATTTCATAATTCTTATGGTTTTAAGTTCATTTATTGAAATGTTTTTATGAACAAATGAGGACCAGCACTGCCGCACAGCTGGCTGAAAGACAGATAAACACTTTTCCCCTCATTAGAAAGACAAAAATCAGATATTTTAAATATTTCTAGTTGTAAAAATCCAGACGGCAATGCAGTATAGACTAAAGCAGAGTGTTCAAAAATTTTCATCAAAACGCCCCAGCTGTTTGTTAAGCAGCTAAAAGATGAATCTGCTATTTAACCAGCTTGTTATACTCTATAAAGAGAAAAATGAGAAACTTCTGCACAGAAAAAAAGCTATGCTAACGGTGTTTAAGCTGTATTAGTAAGCAAAGAACAAACGTAGACAATTCGTATAGCTGTAATGACCAATATTATTCATATTACTCACATTATTCATTAAGCAGTAGGTGTGTGCAAAATAATCGTCATGACGATGCAATGCAGTTCTAATTTTTGTGATCTACTGCATTGATTATGGATGCCAAGTATCGATTCTTAATAAAAAAAAAAAAAGAATAAATAAAGCACATCAGCCAAAAACAAGTGGAATACAACTTCCAGTCTAGTAGATGTCACTGCGGATGTGTTAACACCCGCTCCCTTGTGTCACAAGCATTTCTGGCCGCAGGATACTACTTTTCAAGTCACATATTTGGATGCATTTTGGCTAAAAAAAAAAAAAAAGGTAAAAACAAAATCGATATGAGGCACGTAATTTGCAAAAGGGGAAATGTCACATTTGAATGTTTTCATTTCATTGGTTTAAAGGACAACTGAGGCCATGTAAACTGATTATCCTTATTTTTGTTATTTTAAGTTTAATAAATCCTAAGCACTTTTTGCCTATGTGACCGCTCCAGTAATAGTAATAGGTGTGTCCAGTATTTGTTTTCATGGAAATACCGCCAAAAGTCGTTTCAATAAATACAGCAATGTATGAATTCAGTTGCTTTCAGCTTGTATCAATTGTTGACACTATCCAGATCATGCACAGCCAGTCAGCCACTGGTAATGGCTGTATTTTTTTCTAACCGTGTTAAGTGAAAATATCGCGATGCATCGCAATATTTCAAGTATCGTGATGAATCGTTATAGAATCGCATCATGACTTCTTTGGCAATACCCACCCCTATTAAGCAGTAGGAATAATATCTGTATTTTTATTTTTTTTTAATCAAAGCAAACTGGTCATGTTTGATAATTCTTTTCAGCTTTATTGTGCATATACTGGAAAACTAGCATTATTTTAACAAAATATGGTAAACCATTTTTCTCATTTACATTATAACCAGTGGGTCCTAACTAGTTACATGTGCAGATAGATAAGCTAACACTTGCTTCACATTATATGCATTATCTTTTAAAATGTGCTTTTAGGTGGAATTGTATTTTTTCCCTTTACTTAAGTTACGTTTTTGTGTAAAATTTCAAGTTACTTAAAAAATTTGAGCCAATTTTTAAATGAGCTCATCTGCACTTAAAACATCTGCACATAAAAATGTGTCAATCAACATACAAACCAGGTTATTCTATAAATAAACCCTTTGGATGATGACTTTGTTTTAGATAAATTCAGGTTTCAGTTCCTCTAAAAAGATGCCTCCTGTGTGCATGATCACTACATCAGATATGACTGAGTGGAGTTTAGAGGCCAAAGAGCACATGATCAAATGCATGCTGTCCCCATTAGACAGAAGGCTGTCTGTAGCTGAGAAAGAAAGAGGACATTTTGCAACGAAGGAAAAAATGTGGACCATTATGCTCTCATTACTCCCTATTTATCACTCACGTGGTAATGGCTTGTAAAGTTTATAAACAAGCATATAATGCAGTTTAGAAATGAGCTGGGTCAACGTAGAAAAGTAAGTGCGCAGTTTGAACAGAGCTAACACCTGCTTTACATTATTTACGGTGAATGGAAGCTAAAATAAAGTGACAACTAAACTGGACTGAATACATTCAGTTGGTTTTTATTTTAGTATTTTAATATATCTTAATAAAACTCAGCCAGAATAAGACTTTTCTGTCTAAGTGTTGCCAAATAGCTATGAATTTTGTATGAACCCAACGGCTAAAGCTACAGCAGCCAACCTAGCAAGGCTGCGTTACCTGAAACGGGTTGTCGGCGAAAGGGTTGCTGTCGAAATCCGACATTGTTCTGCTGGACGGACAGCTTCACGCTGCTTCCGCTCGCTTCTCCGAATATGTCCGCGGTTTGGGTTGATTTTGAGCGAGAAACCTGGAAGCCGGGGGACTCGCTTTGAAGCAACAGCTGACAGGTGGAGGTGAAGCGAAGTGTTGACTGTTTCAACCGAGGATTGGCCAGCGGGTCGCGCGTGACACGACGACACGTCACTCCCAGGGCGGAAGTAAATGAACGTCAAAGCGCACAGAAGGACCCAAAAATATGGAAGCCCGTTTCTGCCACTGTTTAAAAAAAAAAGAGATACAAATAATGGGATACTTTCTTATTATAATGAGATAGTATCCCATTATTTTTAGATACTATCTCATGAGATAGTAACTTATGGAAGTAAATCTGTGTCACTGGGATTTGAATTAAAAATGCCCATAAAATTTAGATGTTGTATGTTTGTACTTACTGTTTCAGTGTTAAAATATATTCAGAACGCATTTTTGACCTAAAAAAAATAATTATTATTTCTACACAGTTGAAATTTCATTTGTTATTTTGTTATTTAAGTGATTACATTTTCAATACTTATTAACTTTTGAGTGTTAAAAAGATAAAAACTCAATATTTTCAACCTCCTGAGATTCAACTGGCTCTATTTCACTGTCTTATATTTGGTGTCTAAATTCAGTGTAAAAAGGGAAGGGTTACTTCAGGTCACAGACATTAGCAATGGATTGTGGTGTCCAACACCCAGCCAATCCCGTTACGTTTCCTTAGTCATGTGACATGACGCTTGTGGCGCTAATACGGAAGGAAAACCAGCATCACGGAGCCGGTCATGCAAGCTAACGCTAACTCAACGGTGAGTTTATTACTTTCATTTTTCTGTAGTTGAGTTAGCTTTAGATGCATTACCTTTTAATGGTTGCTAGCAACCATCTAATGAAATATACACAGTTATTAACATAGTAATTAAAAGTACCACTGTCTACTTTGCTATTGGTGTCGTGTTTAAACGGCTCACCATCATGTTGAAATCTGGCATGTGTTGGGGTATAAATACGGTCCGGTCAGGTAACCTAGTATCAGGTGGGTGAAAGAGGAATTTTTTTGCACTATTACATCTGCGAGGGGGCGTTCTAGTCCACAAATGCGTTGGGGGGCCACCAGGTGTCAGTGACGGGGCCCCTAAAAGGTCGGGGGCCCCTAAGGAACTGCTGTCTCTGCTTACGATACCGGTTCTGCTGCAGGTTTCTTCCTGTTACAAGGGAGTTTTTCCTCTCCACTGTCGCTACAAGCATGCTTAGTGTGAGGGATTGCATCAACTGGTTTTCCTTAAATAGAAAACTTTAAATCAATTTGACTGTATGATCTGGTGAACTGTAAAGTGCCTCTAGATGACATGTGTTGTGATTTTACGCTATATAAATAAACCGAATTGAAACCTTATTGAATTAATTCCCCACATATTTGTTTTGCCAGTAGCGTTTTCTAGTCGTTCTACATCTATGGTCGGGCTGCAGCTGAAGCAGTCATGTGACGCCAACTTGTCCAACTCACACTTCCGCTTCTGCGTGTAAAAAGAAAAAAGAAAAGTTGTGAAGAATCTGGTAGAAGTTTAGCTCTGCTCAAACTTTCAAAGCGAGCTTTTCCTGATAGGTTAATGAGGAGTTCTAAGCTCTTAAAACAGTAAGTTTTTCTCTCTAGAAGCGAAGTCATGTCGACCACAGCTTTGTACAACGACCAGCAGGGAGGAGCGGAGGCTGCGGTTGAAGCGGGGCAGGAGACCACCCCGACCTCCTCCAGCTCCGGGGCTGCCTTTGGACTTTTCAGCGCCGACTTTAAAAAGTAAGCCAACTCCATCTTTAAAGTTAGGGGGTCTGTACTGCGGCTGTTAGCCTCCAGCTTCGATAAAGAAGCTGAAAAAACGGCTAGCTGCTCTTTCTTTATTGTTCAGCATCAGTTCAGACCTTTGGCTGCTCACGTGACCCCAACTGACCCCCCCTTTGATCTTATTAAGACCAGGCAAATGAAGAAAGTTGACATAAATGAGCCTTTCCGTATTCATATGTTGTGTTTTTAGCTTTCTTATATGGCCCCTGCTCTCTGCAGCCACTTTAGCATGTGGTCAGTTTTTGTCTGACTGTAAGTAGTGGTGATTTTTTGTCTGTTTTTGTCCCTAATTTTAATTATCCGTGTGTGCAGGGGTGGTTCTAGATGAAATCTACGGGGCGAGGGGGGGTCATGGGGGCACAGGACAAAAAAACCCCAGTTACAACGAATTCTTATAAACTTTTCTAATTTTTCTTCTATAACCTTTTGCTGCTGTAACACCAGAATTTCCCCCCTTTGTGGGAAAATAAATGGGTTTTCTATTCTATTTATCCTACAAAGGGGGGCGGGGGGGCAAATAAAAAAAGATGAAACAAACTGGGCAACGGTGCATCATTTGGGATACTAAAGTCAAGGTTGCCGACTCCTGATCTAACAGAGAAAAGTAAGCAGTGGTGATTTTTTGTTTGTTTTTTTGTCCCTTTTGCATTAATTTTAATTATCCGTGTGTGCAGGGGCGGTTCTAGATTAAATCTACAGGGCGAGGGGGGCCAGTTACAATGAATTCTTATACACTTTGCTAAGGTTTTTATCTTAGGACTGAAGCTTGCAGCCAACTGTGATTTCACAACAGTTGTTGAAAGTTGTAGGGAAGTCATATTTAAATTTAAAATTGTTCTGGCTTAAACATGTATATAATTGTACTCTTTATCAGACGATATTGTCCCAAAATTTAGAAAAATTTCCATTTAAAAAAAATTCTGTCTTAAAATCTGTTTTTTTTTTTCCCATTATCTTATCCAGGCATTAATATATGCAATCATATATTAATGGTCATCTGTCAATCAAATTTTTTGGGTCATAGCATCTTGATTCCTATGTCGCAGCTAATATACGCAACGGTTGAAATAAGAATCATTGTTTACTTTCCCATTGAGTTTCATCCCAGGCGAGGCAAGGGTAGCCTAGTAAACTAGCCCCACCCACCAGCGGCCAAAATCATTTTTGATCAATGCCCCAGGCCCTAGAACTGGCAGGCCAATCACAATGCAGAGATGTGTTATGAATGTCTGGATGCAAAGTGGGCGGGATTTTGAGGGCGTGACGACAAAGCTGCACGACGCTGGAGAAAGCACAACAGTAGCATGCACTGCGACACCAGCAGGTTTCAATGGAGCTCCATTGAAAGTTAAAAGTTCTCTTTTCTGTTGCTGTTTTTCAATAAAACATTTTAAGATCATTTGAGGTGATAATATCATACTTTAAAGCGTCACTATATGGTCCATTTACCGATTTAATGCGTAATTAAAAAAACTATTTCCGAAGTTTAGAGGACCATGGCAACCAGCGGAGCTCCGACGCTAATGGCAGCCAGGGCTAACCGCAGCCCGTCTGCAGCAGCCCTATATTGGCATAGTCGTGTGTGAAGGACTACTGGCTCTGATGCTGATTTTTGACTCAGCTTTGGAATCAGTTTTGGAAGGATTAGACTTGGGGTTTTCGTTGAAACGTGAGCAGGAAGAGGCTCCACGCTCATTCATTTTTGAGAAGGACGTATTCACTGTTTTACCGGCAGGCTGTTTGTTTACACCCCCCCACCAGCTTTCTGTTGCGCTTACTACGTCACAGTCAGTTGCACTCATTGGTCAGAGCGTTGGCCAATAGGCACAGACATGGTTTGATAAATGGGTTGTTCTCATCAACAATCTTCCAATGTCTCATTCATCGGGGATTAAATAACACATTTAATCTCACATTTAGTCTGGTTTATCAGGCTAAGGCAAGAGCTCAAACATGTACGGCTGTAAGCCTTCTACACCAAACCAAGCTTCTGCCGCCCTGGCGTCCTCTTTCACAACACTTCGTCCCCACTTTCCTCCTCTAAAGAAAAAATGTATGATGGAGGAAACTCATCCACGACCTCCGACACAAAACTCTCCTCCTCTTGCATGTTTCCTCTGTCCATAGCGTTCCTTGACAGTGTTGTTTCTAAGTCACCAATTTAGTGCTACTTGGTCCCAATAGAATTTCCCATTGGGAACCTACTAGCACTAAGTTGCTAACTGGTCAGCAAGATGCTTACGACCAACCGGCCACAACCAAAGTTGCTTTCGAACCTTCCACCAGAACAATCCCGCCCCCTTGATAATCGACCAATCATATTCACTTTATTAACTCATGTAAAGTTGTGCACCACTCAGGAGAATTCGGAACTGCAACGGTTGGAACTAGCGTTTTCCTACGACTTGAAGTATATTATAAAAGAGAAATATCACAACTGTCCCATGTGACAAATCTGTTAGTTTCTTCCATCAGCAGCAAGCTTTTAGCTAGGAATATTTCATAGGATGTACACCTAGATGTATCACATCCTTAGGATTTCTAGGGAATATCCTTACCCGAAAAATTTTGAAACGTAGAGTCTGAAACGCCATTTTCTGCATTTTGAGGTGGAATGAAGCTAACAGTTTATCTTTGTTACAACACTATTTTTGTCCTGATTATGGGAAGTATGTGTGCTTGACTAGAGGTTGATATTTAATAAGGAAGACATGAGATAATTTTAAGGTACAATATTATGTTTCACAGTTTAATTTCCAAATAAAGATTATTCTGTATTTTAAGGGACGGGTGGCATCTATGTGTTCTTGTCTAGGTCTCATTGCATCATTGATCCAAATAGAGATGCACCAATAACAGCAAGAGACTGGAATCTGCTGAGTTCCCTTAGATTTACTCTGCCCTCCATTCATTAAGTCTATCTAAACTGATAAATCTCTTAATTTTTGATCTATGATTGGATAATGATAGTTGAAAACCTCTTTAGGTAATTAGATAGCATGCTCAAAGCTCACATGGGAAAATCTTTTATCTTTCTTTCTTTATACTACAGCTTGTCTCTTTTTATCTGTCAAGTTTTTATGTTTCAGAGTCATTGAAATAAAATAAACAAAAAAATGTAATTGACATGTCAGATTGGACAGAATAAAGCTTGATTTCTAAATTAGACATTTAGACCCAATTTACTTTAACTTAGATTGACTTTGGGTAACATTTTGCTCCTTGTTTGTACAACTGTTTGCCAACTGATGACAAATCATCGTGCTATTTTGTAATATTTCATATTATGCATTGTTATACTTTATTTTTTTTAATCATTAATTACAATAAACTATTAATGAGAGTAGAAGCTAAAAGGTATTTTTAAAATAAACACCGATGCTATCTAAAAAAAAAATCAGGTATTACCCTTGAACGATAGAATTATTTGTGCTGATATTTAGCTTTCTAGGAGGTCTGACCAAATTTAAATCTATTTTTAGTGGAAAGAGTTTTGGATCCAACCAAAAATTAAGGTAATTTCCATTCATGCAGCAAAGCAAAAATGATCCACAGCCTTTATCTGTCACACAGCTGACATTTCTTTGGCCAAGCATGAGAAAAAAATGTAAAAACTTCCTCTGATACTTAAAGAAATATGGTTTCATTGCATAAGATTTTCTCCATTGCTTTGGATTTTTTTTTTATTAAATCTCTATGGCCCATTAAGATTAAATGCTGGCCTGATTGCATTGTGTCTTTAAAGGCTTTTTACTAGTCTAAAATTGACTCCAAGTGATACATTTTAATAATAAGCTGTAAAAAAAAAAAAAAAACAACAACACAATTTTTGATCATTTTACAGAGATAAAATGTTTGATTTTTTTAGTAAAAGTTCAGCGATTATTCTTAAGTTTTGTTGCTGCTCAAGCTTACATTATAATTTGTCGGTTTATATAATTTAGTTTCCAGAAAGCCGACTTTTATTGGCTGCATGTTGTAGCCTCTGTTGTGTGGCCTCGGGGCAGAAAGCTGCCACCAGAGGACAGCAGATCATAAATTTAATTAACTTTTACATCTCTGCCTTTTTAAGCCCGAATTTAATCGCTTTGGTGGTTTAAGTTTGTGATCAATGGAAAAACTGATCTAAATGATATGAAGATTTTCTCAAAAAAAAATTTATTTGCTCTTAATTTGAACAGATTAAATAAGATGACAATGAAAATAGTATTTCTGCCCTTAAGATAAAACGATTAGATATTATGCACTTTAAATACGACTGTAGAGATTTTTTTTTCTCATTTTAACCCTATATTGGCTTATTCTGTGGGTAGATGGTCTGAATTACTTAAAGCTACAGTGGGTAATAATTACAGGGATACACAGTCAGAAATGTAATATATTATACATAACTATGTTATGTATCATCATCTACGAGCTCAGCCTCTTAACCTTAATATTTGCGTTGCCTTAGAATTCGTTATTTATAATTACATAGGAGCGGGTCTCGCAGCCATGGAGGCAGACATCTTTGCGCTACGGCAGCGCAGAGGCAACAAACTAGCGATTGCGAGATCGCCCATTACGCTCGAAAGTAACTATGGCAAGTTGAGAGAGATAAACTGAGACGGTACTGAACAATAGATGGCAGTATTATGCCTGAGAATACTATCTGTAAAATTGTCTATGTAAACAAACCTCATCACTTGAGGAGGTAGGTGATGCGGACGTCGTGGAAGACATTTTGTTCCGTAACGCTCGCCGTACTGTTGGGGGGGGGAGAAGCGGTGGGGGGTAGATGTTCATGTTGCTGCGGTCTGCAGTCTGGACGTTAGATGTCGCTAAAAATTACACACTGTAGCTTTAACCCATTTAGGCCGGGAAAGCATTACCGCATTTCTACCATTCAAGCCGGGGGCGCTGTTGCGTAATTCTACCATTGACGCCGGGAGAGCATATAAGTCAAGCAAGAAGAAAGAAGTTTTTTTCAAGCAAACATGGAGGAGTTTGACAGAGAAGAGTTGTCGGAAGGCAGTGATTTTGAGGAGTGTGTCGGCTTTGATGACGGTATAGATGAAAATGATGACTTTGAACGCGCTGAACCAATCAAACTACCACCGCAATGCACGGAGTGTTTTCAACCGCACACCTGGAGTGAAAGTTGATTTGCCTGCAGACGCCACACCGCTGCAGGCATTTGAGCATATTTTTAATGAAGAACTTTGGATGCATCTTGTTACCGAGACGAATAGGTACAGTGACCAAACAAACCAAACTCCAACAAGAGCAAAGATGGCAAAGTGGTCACCCGTGACTGTGACGGAGATGAAGACATTTATTGGGCTGTGTATGGGCATGGGACTTCTTGTGTTGCCAATACGAAGAGATTATTGGCGACAGAGTAAATCTCTCTTCAGGACGCAGTTCCCCCAAAATATGTCCCGGGACAGATTTGTGGCCATCTGGAGGTAAGTTGTATGCAATTTATAACACAGACATATGCATTATTATGCATAATAATACTGTTAATAAGTAATCATCAGATAGTTATTTATGTAATGTTTGTTCTTTATTTTAAAAACGTTTTATATTGCACATTCTCAATGAAGACATGATCACATATGGAAAAAATAAAAGGTTGAATTTTATTTTATTTATTTTTTTGATTACTGCTTTTCACTTTTTTTTTTGGGAAGAATTTCAAAGATAAAATATATTTTGAGTTCTATCTGCTACAGAAGCTGAGATATCAGTAATTTACTAGGCGTTGACACAGTTGCTGAATTTACAGAAAAACTTCAGGTTTTAGGGGTATTTTTTAAAATCGGCCATAGGTTTTTAAGGTGTTTTTTCCAGGCGTTTTAGGCCTAAATGGGTTAAAACAGGGGTGAATACACTTGTTAAAAAAAAAAAACTGACTTCTATTCAACTTTCTTGCTGTTTATTAAAGTTTTGAAATTGAAGTCAAAGCATGTACTTAGAAAAAGTAAAGGAACTAGGCTTTTCACTTAGTTTAGTTTTAACTTAATGGTTTTCAGATCGTGTCCCTTCAGTTGAGATTATTTTAATATCTTTTTAAAACAAATTTTCTTTGGTATGTGTTGCCTTCAGACTCAAGCTGGCAGGATATGTATTTTATCCAGCAGTGCTTTGTTAAAATAACCTTTTAAAGCTGTCTCATGTGACTGCTCAGGCCTCACCAGCTGGAATGTTGGGGAATCCTCCGGCTAGCTGAGACACCCAGACAAAAATACAAGGACTTTAATAATGTCCCTGTTTTCCCATCTCTACCAGTAGAGGTAGCTGTCTTCCATTTTTTTACTGTAACTTTGTATTTATCTGCTCTTTAGGGACAAAACTTAATTTGTAGTTATTTATAACTTACTCAAGCATATTTTTTTCCTATTTGAATGGCTATATTTTGTTATATATGCTTTGTAAAGAAGCACCCTTCAAACTCTTTCAGTTTTTTTTTTGTTGCATAGAATTCTTGAATGAGGATCGTTGAGGTTGTGCAGTTGCATTCTGTTCTTCTTTTCCGCTCATCTTTGCTTTTATCCCTCTGTGACCTTTAACGTCTTGGGCAAACATCATTTGTTTCTGCTGCCATGAGTCTATGGCTGACATAAGAATGTGACATTCAAGTTTGTAACGCTTGGAATGCATGAATTGGCCAGTAGTTGGTGCAATCTAGAAATGGCTTTTTTTTCACAAAATGACAGTGCAGGACAATATATCGGTGATACATTATGCCACTATTGGACACGATAAAAGCAGAAAGCTGAACCAGGGACAAAGAAATTTGTTAGATTGTTTCATTAAATCATACAAGAGAATAAAAAAAAAATATTGTAGCAGGAAGAAAATGCTTGAAAGATATTGTGACTACATGTTCAGTAAGATAGATTATGAAATATATTCCATTCAAGTGTGTGTGTGTGTGTCATTGTTGATCAATTTGCAATGTCTTCATTGTTATATATTTTTTTACTTCAAAATAAGTTAAAGCTACAGTGTGTAATTTTTAGCGGCATCTAACGTCCAGACTGCAGACCGCAGCAACATGAACATCTACCCCCCACCGCTTCTCCCCCCCAACAGTACGGCGAGCGTTACGGGACAAACTGTCTTCCACGACGTCCGCATCACCTACCTTCTCAGGTGATGAGGTTTGTTTACATAGATAATTTTAATACTGCCATCTATTGTTCAGTACCGTCTCAGTTAATCTCTCTCAACTTGCCGTAGTTACTTTCGAGCGTAATGGGCGATCTCGCAATCGCTAGTTTGTTGGCTCTGCGCTGCCGTAGCGCAAAGATGTCTGCCTCCATGGCTGCGAGACCCGCTCCTATGTAATTATAAATAACGAATTCTAAGGCAACGCAAATATTAAGGTTAAGAGGCTGAGCTCATAGATGATGATAAATAACATAGTTATGTATATTACATTTCTGACTGTATATCCCTATAATTATTACACACTGTAGCTTTAAACAATCCAATGGACCTTTTTTCCAAGTTATAAGATTTTTCGCTTCCCATTCAGGAAGCTCTTTCAGTTCAAAATGTCAGAAATAGCATTTAGTTAGCCTGTAATACCCGACACCTATCTATGTCTTTGAAAGGGGGGTTGTTAGAGGGAATTGTTGGCCTGGCTGAACAAGCAAGGTGTTCTGTTCCCATTTTTTTTATTAATTTTTTTTACTTAAAACGACATTGCTTTGCAGCAAGGTCTTGGTTTGAATCCCATCCATGGCCCTGCAACCCACAAACACATTATACAAAATCAGATGCTCATGATCGACACTCATAGATGTGACATGGCTAAAACAGTTCATCGGATTAATTAATTAATTAATTAATTAATAATATAATCCTCAGCTTTTTCAGTAATTGATTAACAGGTATATACATACTCTTAACACAAGCCGTTAGCTGAGAGAGGATGCCACTCCGAGCAATAGTTATGCCAAAATTGTAAAAAAGATAAAATATGCTGGTGAAGATTCTCAGTCATCCAGGTCACAGTCATTCCAAAATTTTAAAAGCAATCCACTGGACTTTGTTTCCAAGTTAGAAGATGTTTTGCTTCCCAAAAAGGAAGATGGGGAAAAATATATATATATATATATATATATTGAAACATTTTGCATTTAAGATTTAAAACCTGTTTGGTCTGAGTATGCTCTCTCCAGAACTCCTCATGAGGCAGAGCTTTAGCTTCACCTTCTTTAAATTTTGCATTAATTCTTATTTAAGGCACGTCTTGCCATCTGGTAATTAATGAATTAAAAACATTATTTAGAGAAAAAAGCAATTAGCAAAATAATCATTAGTTGCAGCCTTAAATGTGACAAAGTTTGATCACAGGTCACATTTTTCCTCGTCTTAACGGCAAGAAACATTGAAGGAAACTAATTGTTTTTAAAAGATACTATTTGAAGGTCAGAAGGAAAGGGAAATGTGAAATGAACATAAATTTTACTTCTTCGAGTGGTTAAAAAAAGATTGAGCATTAAATTCAATCATGCCAATTTAATTATAGATGCTCAGCCTCTTTTGCTGACCAGGTGAACTTCTGGCTTATTGTCTGGTTAAGTTTTCACAGGTTTTGCTTTTGGTGTGAATTAGGGGTGGAACGGTTCACAAAATCCTCGGTTCGGTTCACGGTTTCGTGGTCACGGTTTTCGGTTCGGTATATGTTGATTGTTACACCAAAATCCCATAAAAATTTATAAAATTAATGAAAAAATCCAAAAAAAAAGGAACGAATTGTAATTATTTTTAATGATCCGCGGAAACCCTGGATCATTTCCACATGTTTTGGTGCTTTGAATTTAATCATCTCTACGATCTCCAAGGAACTTAGAGCGGGGGCTGTAGGCTTTGCTTTGAGCAGCCGGTCTGGTGCGCAGCGGAGCGCTGACGGAGTATGAGGGATTTCTGGGTTAGCCTGACATGTTGGTCACGTTGCTGTTAGCATAAACAAAACATGTTGCACAATGCTTCCACACTGTTGCACTTTTATCCACAACTTTCTTTCCGCCGTCATTGTAGGTCACTCTAAATGCAAAGTGGTCCCATACAGCAGACCTATAAAGTGCTGCTGGCGCGTCTTCCAACTCCTGTTCTTTCCCACTCGCCATACCCACACAATTCTCCACAACAACGGATTTTTTTCTGCTACACCCGGCTACGCTGCTTCACTTCTTCTTCTTGTTTACTACTGGCGGTTGGCTTTGGTCGCAGTACCGCCACCTTCTGCTCTGGAGTGTAAACGCTTCGCCTATGAGAAAAAGGAGCAGCGCATGAACCGAACGAAACACACGCGAACCGAACCGAGACAGTTAAACCGAATGGTTCGGACGGTTTTCATAATCCGTTCCATCCCTATTGTGAATACATGATGGGAAGAGAAATCTCTTACCAGAACTTTAAGAGTTTTCTTAACACAGAAGTTTTCTGCTGTTGATACCCCTTTTTTTTGCAGATTCTCTTTAAGAACCCCGACCTGTAACAATAATCTTTTTTTCCCCCTGGTTTTCCTGCTTGAGAGATCATTAATTTCTAATAGCTGTCTGTTGACCTCAGTGGTTACAAATGGCTAAAATCCAGCTAGTGAGGATTAGAGTAATTCTATAGAATAGTTTTTTCGTAAGTGAATTCTAGTATTGTAACAAGAAAGTAAAAGTGCTGATGAAAGACAGGACCCCAGTCATGGATGAAAATGTCAGTCATGGTAGAAAAGTGTTGTAGTAAAATCCCAGAGGTCAGCAGCTAAATATTGACCTCCAAAGACCCTAAGATTTGCTTCAGAACGGTGGCTAGAGAACTTTATGGAACGGGTTTCTTAGTGCAGCGTGATCTAAGGCATTTGCAATGCAAAAGGTTCAGCTGCAGCAGTAAAGCATAGTGCCTCTAGATCCAGAGCTGCGTACATACATTCTCCATAGTGGAAAATTACATTTGACCAGTTAGTTTTAGAAGTGACAAGGAGAAGAACACTTGCTAATCTGCTTTTTGTGAAGGATGGCAATTTCGGTAAAAAGAGATTAGGACATTATGGAAAATGTCATGCTCCTGACTCTGTGAGAACGGTTTGGTGATGATGGTCCTTTGCTGCTCTAGCATAATTGTGCCCATAAAGACATGGATGAGTATGTTTGAAAGAACTTAACTGACACCTTTGGGAGGTCTAGGTCTGCATATCCTCAGAAACGTGTGTGGCTCTTTTGCTTCTTTTCTTTGTGGGGTTGGGATAAGCTGATTAGTACTACCCAGTGTTGCCCAGTTGATCTTCTTTTGAACATGTTTAAATAAAAATATGAGCCGATTTTTACATCACCTAGCAGATTTTTCGCTAGTATTTATTGAAGAATTCTTTCACAAATCTTCATTTTGTGGCAGAAAAGTAAAACCTTATGTGTTTAGATATTTTTTTCACTAATATTTTATACTTTATTTAGTTTGAAAAGTAGAAAATCACCCGAACTTGACAACATCAGTTGGTATTGTGGCTGAAAGAACACATGCAAAGAAAAAATGCTGTTAGTAGCAGTAAAAGCTAGGTGAAAAAGCTGCAGACAAGCTCCTCATACCTGGATTTCTCCAGACCACTAGGGGGAGACAATCATCAACCTAAAACACGGAAGCTCTTATGATTTGATTTGTGTCTTTTCTAAGAGTCTGGTACAATTTTTATTGTTATACAGAGTTAGATTTCAGCTTCTGTAAAAGATTAAAGATCTGACACAGGATTTTTAAGGCCTATACCAGTTCTTATTATTTTTTTTTTTATACTTATTTTTTATTGAACATTTCTGAACACATACAGTGGAGAGGCAACAATACATTCAACTTCATATACAATGTTGGACAACCGTGACCATATTTATCTGGATACAAGAAAGGTATTCTCCTTGCGTCTGTAGTCGCTCCATTTTCCCATTCAACATATACCAGTTATTTTGATATCGATTTTAACTGATCCCCTGATATCTCCTTTTTTTTCTTTAGAAATAATTTTTTTTTCCTTCATTTGCATTATAAAAATGACACGATAACAAATGTTACACAAGTCTTAATTAAAAACAAAAACTAACTAAAAAAGAACATCTGTAGCAAACAGAGGGAGAGGTAGTTCATTGGCCTGAGGTGATCTCAAGGCATTGCTGCTAAATTGGTAAACACATGTCCGATATAAAAGCAAGTAAAAAATGCTAATATTGGCTAAAAATGTCGTTCCATCTCTGTAAAGGATGACCAAGACTTATAACGCTGGGCAAAAAAACTATTTATTAAACCTGTTGTGGAAGTTCTCCAAAGAGGAGAGAAAGGGCTCTAGATATTATCGTAGGTACTCATTAACTATGAGAGCCTACCGTATTTTCACGACTATAAGGCGCACTGAAACGTCTTTTTTTTCCTTCAAAATGTGCGGTGCGCCCTATGGTGCGGTGCGCCCTATGTGTGTTGTAACTGCGACTTTTGAGACCACCTCATTGAGGAGATGATGAAAGAGTGGCTGAATGTAAGGAGACCAGGTGTTTTTTTTCCACCCCTCACCATCGCTGTTAATATGTAACTCCATGCGTGCCCATCTCACAGCTGATGTGAAAAACATGGGGAAACAAATTAACGCTGTGCTCGCTGTTCAACCGCTCGACATCGGTGTGAACCGGACCCAGCAGGTGCAGCAGAAGCAGCGAGTTTACGTGCAAAGTCAATGGTTGATGCGCGTATAGGTGCAGCAAAAGGTCCCGCAGCGCGTTTTGAGCAGCAGGCGCAGCGCGTCGAGAGCGTTTAAGCATCTGACGCACCGCCAACGCGCTGCTGCTGCTCGAGATGGAAAAATTGAAGTTTTGCTGCTGGACGTGCCGCATCAACCAATCAGAGAAGCTGATCTGGGAGCTGAGAGCGAGACAGACACAGCGCTCTGATGACATATGATATTAACGCAAATGAAAAGGGCTGGATGGATGAGGAGATGATGAAAGCGTGGCTGAGGCAGGTGTATGTGAGGAGACCAGGTGTTTTTTTCCACGCATCACCATCACTGTTAATCTGTGACTGCATGCGTGCCCATCTCACAGCTGATGTGAAAAAAAGGTGAATCAAATGAACGCTGTGCTCGCCGTTATCCCGGGGGTCTGACAAAGGAACTTCAACCGCTCGACATCGGTGTGAAGCGGCCGTTCAAAGTAAGGCTGCGAGCGGCGTGGGAGCGATGGATGACAGACGGAGACCACAGTTTCAGGATAAGTGGAAGGCAGCGCCGGGCAAGTTACGCCACCGTTTGCGGATGGATTGTAGATGCTTGGACTAATGTGTCTGCTGGCACTGTTGTTCAAGCTTTCGCAAAAGCCAGCATTATTTCTGAGGAGCTGCGCTGCACGGAAAGTGACTCTGACAGCGAAGAAGGGGAAATTGGCATGTCTGATTTAGCGCAGCTGTTTTATTCAGAAACAGAGGATGATGACTTTGATGGGTTTGATTAATACTTTGTAATAAATACATGAATAAAGCACAATCATACTCAGTTTTGCTCCGGCTCAATTTTTCTACCTGAAAACTTAATTCAACAGCAGCCTCTGGGCGGGTCTCCTCCTCTTCACCGCGGTGGCTGGCAGGTGTTTTTTCATCTAAATAATCTAAATCTTGCAGCTATATTTGCTGTGATCAGTGGGAATAAAGTAGTTTTAATATGTTTTTAAGTGAGAAAGTCCACCTGAAAACTTCATAATTGCCTATACTATTTCTGTCGGAGGCGCTCAGACCCCCACATACCAGCGGTACACCGACAGTAGAAATCCCTTCATCAGCAGCCTCTAGGCTGGGCAGCCTCCGGGTTCACGCGGTGGCTGGCAGGTGTTTTTCATCTAAATAATTTAAACTGCAGGCACCAGAATACCGGTAATAAAAGCGAACATATTCCGTCGGCAGGTTTCAGGATTTTAAGTTAATTTAGGAGTGATCACAGCGCTCTGTCATCTGCGATGTGTCTGTCTCACGGCCAGCTGCCAGGTTTGATTAATACTTTGTAATAAATACATGAATAAAGCACAGTCATACTCAGTTTTGCCCCCGCTGTATTTTTAAATACGCAGTAGAGGTATTTAAAGGTAGTAGAGGACATGTACCTGTATATAAAAAACGCGCCCTATAGTCCGGTGCGCCTTATGTGTGTGTTAAATACAGAAATGGGACACATAACTGAGAGTGCGCCTTTTAGTACGGTGCGCCTTATGGTCGTGAAAATACGGTATATGAGGAAAAATAAATATCCACGTAATGACATTGTGCATCATGTGGTCAGATGGAACCAAAAAGAATGTTTTTTGTGTGTTTGGAGGAAGATGATATCCTGAGCTGCATCCCATGAACACCTACTGTGAAGCATTGGCATTAAAGCATCATGTTTTGGGTTATTTTTCTGCAAAGGGGTCAGAAAGATTCATCTGTCGTTAGGGAAGAATCAATGGTGAAGCCTTCTTGCATCAGTTAGGATTGAGGAAAGGACATGGCTGGGTCTTTGAGCAGGACAATGAATGTCTCTGTTAAAAACAGTTTGAGGTCCTGGAGGGGCCTATCCATCAACCACACCTCAACCTAAGATGGAAAGTTTGTGGAGGAATTCAAAAGTCTGTGGTTCCCAGCGACAGCACCAAAATATCTCTGCCCTAGAGGAGATCTGATGGAGGAATGGACCAAAGTAGCAGCTTCAGTCTCAGCAAACCTGATGGAGACTGACAGAAACTGTAGACCCCTGTAATTACCAACGAAGGTTATGCTCTAAAGTATTGAGATTTTTTTTTTTTAATCTGTCAATGTGACAATGAGACCCTCTCATCTTTCTAAGTAGGACAACTTGCACAATCACAGGCTGACTAAGTGCGTTTTTTGCCACGTTTTAGATGAGTAATCAACATTTCTTTGCGGTTTCTATGCCAGGAGGATTAGGAAAGTAATTGGTTGCCTAGTTGCGTATTTTGTCTGTGTAACCTTTTTATTTTCTTGTTTTGAGTGCAGCTGTGTACTGATGTGTTTTTTATTAAACACATTGGATGCAGATTAGCCAAACATTTGACCAAAGTAAGAGCAGCAGTACTAGCATGACTTCAAAGTTATACAAAAAGTAGGAGGAAAAATGATCTGAAAATGGCTTCTCAAGTACTGAGAAACTGATAATATTGGATTTAGTATTAAGATAAATGTAAGAAGAAAACAACTGAGCATGTGTAGTATTGGTTTTAGATGTTTGTCTGTGCTGCATTCATGGTTAAAACAAGGGCTGGGTATCGATTCCTATGTCAACAATCAATTTGATTCCAATTCCTAAGATTTAGGAGCAATTCTTTTTGATTTGGTCTGATTTTAAGCTGTTTTTCGGCTATTAAACTTTTCTTTTTTAGATGTAACCTTAATAACATGCCTACAGGTTGTGTAACATATTGATACCAGTATTGCATAAATAGCTCATTTAATTGTGGCTTTAAGGACGGTGATAATTATTATTTATTTTTAAATAAATCAGTCTTTAGGAATTATGTGAGTTGGTCCAAAATGTATTTTTATTTTTTTGTTTTTAAAACAACCCTAGTTAAAAGAAGCCAATTTTTGTCGAATAAAGGAAGCAATATTTAACAGTAAGATTAAATAATATTGTTGTAATATTTAGGGGTGTAAATCACACCCGTCGTGGCGATTCGATTCAGTATCAATTTCCTGACCAAACGATTTGATTATTTTCGATACTCCACGAGAATACACCACAATACGATTTGATTCTATTAATTTGTTAATTTTTTATTTTTTTTTACCTTACAGGCTAGACAATGTTTCAAATTTTAAATAAATTAATGAAATCTGTAATATCATTATGCATTTTATTTGAGAAACAACAGCAAATAACAGAAGTAGCAAAGTAGTACTCCACCTAGGCCTATAAAAACTTCCTTCACTGAATAATAATGTCTCTGTGTTCACGCAAGTGTGTGTGCAATTTGAAAGAGGGTAGTGACTAAAGGAAGTGAGGTAGGAGGGAAAAATAGGTTTAGCGCCACCGCAGCACGGGAGTCAGAATTACGTCCAGGATCAAATGGATAAAAATAGACCGGAAGAAAAAAAAACATGAATCGATACTCCTGCAGACGCAAAATGATTATTATTTACACCCCTAGTAATTTTTAGGTTTCTGCAGAAAACTCCTTTTTCCCCCCTTCAGAAGTTGAATAAATGTGACTAATTACTACCCACATTACACAACAGATAACAGGTATAGCAGTCAGGTCACTTAAGTTGCTGCAGCGGTCTGTCCTGATTGGAGATTTTGTTTATATTTTTAATTTTTCTTTGGTATTGACCCCAGTAGGTTAGTATTCAATAAAAGACTGAAATTATAACTGAAACTTAGCATAACAAAAAATACAACTAAAGTAGCTAACAAATACTTAAAACACATTACAATTAAATAGAATAGGAAAGTCTGAAGTCCAAACTATTTAAACCTTTATTCTTATTCTTGTGGAAAACAATCAGGGTTGAAAATGTTGCGGACAGATTTCTCCCTTTGCAAAAAAAAAAAATCATTCTTTTGTGCTCGACATCTTCAAGGCTATTTCCTGACATTCATTCTGGTTCGGTTATCTCTGATTAAAGGCCTGTCCTGTTGGCCTTGCCTGCCAAACTTGGCTGGGTATGCAGGCTCGGCGGTGTCAGCCTAAAGTGGATTGTTGTGCAGTGGTGGTGAGGGAAAAGTGGCTTGGTGTTTACCCACCAGTGTAGATAAGGCCCTCCTTTTTCCCCTAGAGAGAAGTGCTGCTGAGTCACATTCAAAGCCAGGAGGCAGGTGAGGTGGTTGGCTTTCCATAGGAAAGGGCTCCATGTGTTAGCAGGGAGAAGAAATGCTTGAATGACATCTGACCAGCAGGAGGGGACAGCATTAGGAAAGAGCTACACTATCCTCAGGCGTAAGGATGACTTGCCATTAGCTGCTTGACGGGGGAATCTTGTGACTTTTTTTATGCACACAAGAAGAGGAAGAGAGAGGTGACTGACAAAGTCTGTGGAGCTTCTGCTGTTTTTGACTTAGCCTCTTGTGAAAAGATGACAACTTTAAATTGATTCTGAAGAACAAACACGACGCACGGCCTGAAGGAGTCTGACTGGGACGGCACTGCCGCTGGTTTTGTGGATTTACATCCAGCAGAGGCTGCGGAGTCCGTGAGAGGACTGCTGTAGGGGAAAGCCGGGATGAACGGAGGGTTGTCGTCCTTGCGTTCTGAGGCAGCAGGAGCCATGAGGACAGTGCTGGTGTCTGCTGAGAGCTTACAGCTCAGTCTGAAGCCTGAGCTCAGTCAGGAGGAGCAGGCCCTCACGCAAACCAGCAGCAAACCCAAGGAGACGCACAAAGCCGGGTACAGCAGTAAGACCACCCAGAGCTCCAGGCTCTATTCCACACACGCTCTCTGGGGTTATTTTTTCAGACTGTGGATCAACTAAAATCATCAGATCTTTGTTTTTTACATGGATAGAATAGAAATATGAGTTAGAGGCTTAAATCGATCTGATAGAAAAGCTCAAATCGCTGTTTTATTTAGCAAAACCAGAACCAAACCAAAACTACAAGTATGGAATAGGTCTGTATTTTTTCACATGGAAATGTATGATTCCAGGCTTTATCTAATTTAAAGTCTTAACAAAATTATTAATATATTATATTCTATGATAATTACTACCTTTATGACAATGTTAATACATGCTGACAGTTTTATAATCATTTTTTTTTTATGCATGCCCGATATAATTGGAATTAATATCTGTATCGGTCCAATTTGTAAAATGAGGTTGATATTAACAAACAATATTTCCATAAAGTTAATGTTTCAGCAGGGGAGGTGGAGGGGATTGGTCATGTGGTAGTTTTTGTTGGTCATGTGACTGATTGGGGCGTTTACCTGAAGTAGGGAAGCAATGTCTGCAGCGTTGTTCATGGTGTTCAAAGGGAAGCAGTGGTCTACAGCAATTAGCAACTAGAAGGACAAAATTAATATTAGATATCTGCCCTTATTTTCTAATCTGTGCAACCCTTGTTATTTTTTTTATTAGTTTAAACTTTAATCTTAATGCACACCTGATCCATTTTTTTTTTTCAGTCTGAACAATGGGACCTTTATTTCATAAACTAGGTTGGATGCCAGCAAATAAATCACTGGAACTTCATCTTTTATTTTGTGAAAATGTCTTATAAGAGAATAGCTAAAAAGGTCAAAGGTTTTTTCCCCCCTGGTTTTAGCTGGAATTAGACTAGTTCAGCTGAAACGATTAATCAGATTAATTGTGATTGATCGATTATTAAAATAGTCAACTAATTTAGGAATCGATTAATCGTTAACTGGAGTATAGAGACTGTAAAACATTCCTTTAGCTGACAGAGTGACCCCCTTAGAGCAGGAATTATATCAAAGTTGTAAAAAAAGAATATAAATATTTTGCATTTAAGAAAAAAAAACAATTTCGTCTGTCAATATGCTCTATCCAGAACTCAAGTCGAAAAGTTTTACCTGGTTTAATTTCATAAAAAGTCTTTTCTAAAGAATCTTTGGCTATCTAATACTAATTGATTAATTGAAAAAAATAATCAACAGACTTATCTATTTGCAAAATGATCGTTATTTGCAGCCCTAATGTTATCAATGCTGCAAAACTGTTAATCTAAGGCTACATTCGCCTCACAAGCTAATGCAGCCAAAATCTGATCTTTGTACCTGTATATGATCCATATCTGGCTGTTTTATGTTTTTCTAAATCATCCACCTTTTTCACATGGTTGTATGAGGTGAAATAAGGTCAAAATAAAGCATTTGCTGGTTGTGATTGAATGGTCTTAACCAAATTCTTCACGGGAATCGGATATTTGCTGAAACAATGGAGCATCTCAATCATCCTCTGCATGGATCAGGCCCTGAGTTTTGTCGTCTGAGGAACGCTGTGGATCCGCGCTACCTAAAGCATGATCATTGCCATCATGTGAGCGATAAACTGGTTATACTGGACTTATTGTGAGGACAATGTTGTGTGTTTTTTTTTCTCCAGACTGTGCTGTCATTGTGCGGCGTTACCTTTGCATGTCTAGCTGCAACAGCTGAAGCGCAGACAGATGTCCAAAGCATGGAGATTTCACAGCACCTTTGACCCAGCTGGAACTTTGAAACTGATTAGTTAAAATAGCATCTGTCGACACACAATGTTCCTACTGTAGAGTTAACTTGAAATATCTTCTGTTCCCAGAAATGAAGACCTGAAAGAGATGCTGGAGAGCAACAAGGAGTCTTTAAAACTGGAGGCCATGAAGAGGATTGTTCAAGTGAGTTCCTTATTTTTTTAAACTTTATAATTCTGTTTTCTCCAGAAGAAAATCACCCCTATGTTTTTCTTTATTTTTAGCTCATTTCTAAGGGGAAAAATGCATCTGACTTGTTTCCTGCAGTGGTGAAGAATGTTGCAAGCAAGAATATTGAGGTATGACACTGTTGAGAAGCAGATTACTTAAGCTATGATTCTTGCATGACTCAACACGGTGCTTCACTTAGCCTCATGCTAGAACCAAATTCCTTTATATAAAGCAGAATTTGGATCACATGGATGGCTTATTTCAGAAACTTTTATTAATCATACGGTCAATTCATTGTGGTTCCAAATCAAAGTAGAAGAGGAAAGAATATAGTCGTAATGACAAAACATGTAAGTTTAGCAGTAATCTGCTTTTATTTACTGAACAATATTAACTGCAGCTTTAAAGAAAAAATATATCTTTTAATATATTTCATTAAAATTACCTGTAAATGATGACATATCATTGATTATAGAGGAAAAAACCCATTATGAATTAAGAATAAACATGTTTTTTAAATATGCCAAAAGCGATCAGTGATTTCTATAGGTGGAAGGAAAAATAGATCAATATCTAAAGAACAAAGAATTTACACTAGTTCTACTAGTGTAAATTCAAAATAAGTTTCAAATTTAAGAGAAACTCTAAGAAATAATTTCTAGTATTTAATAAGGTTTTTTTAACCTGAACAAAAACTACATAAATTATTTTATGTTATTAAATTTAACTTTAAGACTGTTACCTGAGGCACAAAGTGGATGAGGCTGTGTATGAACTGAATGCGGGGAGGATCTATTGTTTATATCCAACTCTTAATACAGGGTGGATCGGTGGAAGCTGTCATGATGTTTTTAAGAGATCTGACCCACATGCAGGAAACCACTCAGAGAACCAGAGTAAAAGTTTAACAGCTTTATTGAAATAATCAATAGAGTTGATCTGGGGTAACTCAGAGAGCTGGTGAACCGGAACTGGAAGTGAGAAGGGAAGTTCAGAGGTTTGTTCAGGGTCCGTGGGAACTTTGAACAACGTCTTGCAAAAATCAGAGATGAACGGGACTCACGTTAGCAGAAAAAGGTTCTCTTCCCAGAATCCAGTCGGTGTGGGTTTATCCAGAGATTGGGGGGCTCATTGGAGGGCGGACAGGTTTTTGGTTAGGTTGGTTCCTTGAGGAGCAATGGAGCGGACTGCCACTTAGATTTCCAGGAGAACTTGAACGGGTCGTGTGGAGATTAACCCTCTGCTCAGTGTAAAGCTCAAAACAATCCTTCCAGGGGGAGAAGGCCAAAAATCCAGTTTGCAGGATGTCTTCCTGCCGAAAAAGGCAAAGACAAAAACAAGGTTAGAACTCAGAGAGACAAGGACTCAGTTTGACTCCGCAAAACTCAGCTTGGCTAGAATTCCCAAAACTGGCAAACACTCTGGCATCGAGGTAGTGACAGTCCACTGCTTAAGAGTCCTCAGTAATGAGCGCAACCAGCCGCAGGTGTGTGGGAGGACCAACGACAACAGGGCGCCACCTGTTGGTGGAGGGAGAGAACACAAAAAACAAACACAGCCCAAACACACTGGATTCCTAACAGAAGCTTAATACACGTGGGACTACTTTTTAACAGGGAAGCAGAAAAGTTGCTTTTTTCTCTCTGATTGAAAACTTTTATACGAAATGTGCGTATCAACCTGATTTTCAGCATAACACTGACTTCTTTGCTTAACGCCACGGAATGCTGAAATATGCTTGAATCCGGAACCTATTTTCAATGCAATCAGTGGGAAAACGATCTAGAAAAATGTAAATATGTCTTAAATTAAGTTTATTTACCCTTAAATTGTGCAGGTAATTAGTATTTTTACTCTTAAAATAAGCTGATTTGATACAATGCTTGAAATTATTAAATCATGTTTCCAGTGATTAAATAATTGATATAATATCAATTAAATTATTTGATTAAACAATATATATATATATATATATATATATATATATATATATATATATATATATATATATATATATATATATATATATATATATATATATATATATGAATTTAATAAAATGATTAAATAATTTAGCTTCATCCAGTTTTCTTTAAAAAAAAAGGTTGCAAAAGGTGCTTTATAAGAGTTTTTTTTTTTTAATACAACAAATATTTTAATGAATTTTTCTTGTTTTTTTTTCCCAACAAGTTTTAAAGCTAAGCAATAGTTTCTTATTATTCCAATAAGCAACTATTGCTTATCTTTACAGTAGAAGGAAAGTGATGAATAATTTTAGTATTTATTTATTTTTTAGACAAGTTTCTTATGCGTGATCAGACTCGTTCTCCATAGCCTCTTGCAATGCCGGTTTCAGCCTATGACCAAACTAAGCAGCTGTTTTGGAAGGGGGTCCATGCCCGACCCTGTGAATATTGATTAGCAGAAGCAGAATAATCATGTGGTGTGAGGGGCAGCATGTGAGCGGGGCGCCAGAGGCCGGGCGCTGCTTACGAGGCATGCAGCCCAAACAGCCAGGCGGCAGGGAGCGTGAACAGGCCGGTGGATATAATTGGAAAGAGGCAGCCTACAGTCACATCTTCTCTCTCCTGCCTGGTTTGCACCAGCTGCTCAGGTTGTGTGAGGTCTCTGTACTTCATCTCTTCTCTTTATCATATGCATCTCTCTAAAAATCACTCTCCCGCTCTTCAACTCTGTGAGAGTCCATTGACACACTAATTATTGCACAATCCAAAAAGCACAAGTGCAGATTATTGACAGCTGCTGCATGATTTCTGGTGACTACTTTTATTCTTTTTTCCAAAAACTAAGCTTGTACAGAACAAGTATCTATTTAACTCGGGGCCTTATGAACTTCTAGCTTCCTCAATCAGCTTCCCAGCAGCTCCTGGTTTACTTGGTTGTGTGATTTGTGGTGGAAGAGGGCAGAACCTTGGAGGCAGATGGGTTGTGTCTCCCTTTTTATCGTGAGTAATGCTGTTAATTCCAGCTGTAATGACCAGAACCATGATTGACAACTATGGTGCTCTGCTCCGGATTTGAAACCAGATTACTGGCTAAAGCCCTCTGTGATTTTACCTGAACCTTAACCTTCCTCCTGACCTTGAGCTTAGATCAGCTTATATATAAAATTATAGTTATTCCAGTAAGTTATATTTCATCATCCTTCTTTTTTTCCACCACTCTGAATTTTAGGATAATTTCCTGTAACCGTAAAGCACCTATTATTTTATCAGAGTTCTGTTTGAGAAATGTAATAAAACATTCCTGAAGTAAGCTGTTCATTATTTACATTAGGAACACAGGTCACATCCAACTGTGGCTTTACTCAAAAAAAAAAAAAAATTAAGAAAATCACCTCATGGTGAAAACAACTAAATGATTATGAGATTATTGTTAGCATTTGATATCTTAGCCATTGAACGGGCACAGCTAATGTTACCAAATACAAACACGTCTTAAGCCACTTTCAGAAGTGTGATAGTTGAAAAAAAAACTCTGTTCCCTTTTTCCTTAATGTTGGGACCACCTCCACCGTCTGCTCTGCCATGTTTCCCAGTCCTTTATGCACCATAATGGAAACATGACATTAAGATCCATCAGCGTCATAAGTCGAATCTAACCAACCAACATATCCTCTGTCCATGGCTGAAGTCAGATGGTCCTTTTTTTTTTTCTCCATCTGAACAACTGGACAGTTTTCCAGATCTTCTCGCCAGCCCAAAATCTACCTCAACTTCCCCTCAGAATATCATCCACACCTTAGTTTATGGCAGAATCAGTGCCTAAAAAGAAAAACTTTTTTTGGATCCGTATCCTCTGGTCCCACCATTAAGGCAGACACCCTAAGTCTCCCTGATATAGATAGTTGTTCACGGATGCCCGTGAGTCGGATAAATTATCCCGGATTTTTAAAATATGAGTGAGAGCGTGCAGGCAATACAATAATTTGTGCATCATGTGTGGATTAGAACTACTTCGATAGGCACAACAAGAGAGTGCGGGACGTGGGGAGGAGGTTGCTTGTGTAACCTGTGCAGCGTGTCTGTCCAAAGAGATGATCTAATCAACAAGCATTCCAGGCGATAAGCATCTCCCTGAAATTAGATTTTGGAACTTGGGATGTCGGCCTTCAAGGTCTTTGTTTTGCCACACTTATTCCGTAATCCCTTCCTATTCCTACTAGTCATTGTCATTGATTTTCTTCCTTGGAGGTTATAAGGCACGGTTCCTCCAGTCCTTCAGGTTCAGTCGTTCACCTTTTAGATGCGTCTCTGCTTCAAGACACCGGTGTCAAATAAACAGGGCATTAGCAGGACTCTGGAGAAGTTGATTTTATGCTCAGGAAGGAAATTCAGCCATTTCATTAAGGTGTGGAAGTGGAAGCAGAAGAACATCTAAAAGGTGAAGAAACCAGACCTCAGGTGCCAAAATGGAGGAGCTCTGGTCATATTGTGATTAAGATGGGTTGGCATCATGCCACCTTTTCTGTTTGGGAGCCTTCAACTGATATTTAGGTATTAAGATTGGAAAGATGACAGGAAAGGAGTTTCTGTCTATGTCATTTAAAACAAATGCTAAATGGTAAATAAGGTGAATGGCCTGCACCAGCCTGAAGCAGTCTACACAAATTGCAGACTTTCCAGAATTGAATATGTAGTTTAGAAGCAAAATTGTCTGAGATTCTTTTTGCACGGTCTTTGATGATTCACCTGAAAACAGCCTACTTCACGACACTAGATATCACCTCTTTGCAACTCTAGTTTATTCTGCTTCCTGCAGTGTGAATCAACAACTTACCAATCTGTCAAAGACTGATCAAGACTTGTACTGCATCAGTTTTCTCTGAGAAACTGAGATATGAAGGTTGTAGTCAAGAAGGGGAAGTGGGGTCTTATAAAATCCAGGTCTAATTCTGCCTCCATTAACCTGGGAACTGGGACGTCAAAGCAACCTAATTCATGAAGAAATGGAGTTTAATTTTGCATGTTTCGTGTCCTCCATTGTTTGCAAATGGCCGCTGTTACAAGAAGTACAAATACAGCATTAAAACTGCTCCTTGCAAGACTGACTGAATGTTACGTAGGTTAGAAAGAACTGTGAAGAACAGTCAAAGTAAACAAGCTTCATTACTGCTGATGAGTATAAGCCAAATCCAATGTAGAAGTCCCGTACGGCCGTGTTGCCGACTTGCAAATCCAGCTTTCCGGGGCGTCCCGGTAGAATGTTCGAACTAGAAGTTTGAAATTTCGACTTTTGAGAACGAACGATAGGTACGCAGCTACAGATGACATCAAATTGTTTATGTTCTTTCCAACCTTTTCCAACCTACTAGTATCTATGTCTAGTACAACCATGGAAATGATAGGAACACCCGAATGTATTGATCTGGCGATATTACTTAATACTTTTGACCATCTCATGTATTTTCAACTTAAATTTTTATTCTCTTTTTTTCCTTCCTTCTGCAGCTGAAGAAACTTGTGTATGTGTATCTAGTGAGATACGCTGAGGAGCAGCAAGACCTGGCTTTGCTCTCAATAAGCACCTTTCAACGGGCCCTGAAGGTAATAGTTGTTCATTCATCTACATAAATACAGTTTCTCCCTCCCTCTGGTCTGTCAAGTTATTTCCAAATGGTGTTATAGTTCTGCATCTGTTTGAAACTCATTCTTACACATTTATTCAAAAAAGTCCCAAGTAGGGCTGAACAATATAAAGAAAATTTAGCATTAGTGCAATGCTACTGTATTTAAATTACTCCTTTTTTTAATTTAGGTTGATTGCAGTTAAAATAAACTATTTAAACTATTATGCTGGACATAGGATTATAATAAAGTATTATAAGAAGGTGAAGCAGTAATTAGGGATGTCCCAATATAACTTGATGCAGACGTCGCAGCTTTCACTGAACGCCGATTTTGATTTTGACCCGTTATATCAGTATGACTTCTACAAATTTTTATTACTTATTCTGTGGTATGGAGTGTTAAAAAAAGGCCTAATCAAGTGACATTACTCAAACAGTTCTGAACAGTCTGAGAATAACTGAGCTTTCAGTATCACTGAATGGGTTGCTTAAAGGATATGAGGCGAGTTTTTGTTCCTTCGTCAGTTTGCGAATATCAGAGATTTTAGATGCAGACTGAGATTAGGGGTTTCTCTATACAACTTTTTAAATGCAGCTTTCAGATCTAGCAGATATGATATTGAGCCAATATATTAGTATAATTTATACCAGCTGTTGTTACTTTTTTTTTTTAATTAATCTTAGAAAAGGCTTGATCAAGTACTATCCCTCAAACAGGGAACTTAATATAGAGGAGGATGTTCTTTTACCGAGTGGATCATCTAAATAAGTGGTCCTCCTAATTGTCAATCATTCTGGTGATATGTTTACATAAGGCCATCCTTATGAAAGTGAGTCTGGAAATATTGCAAATCTTCTTTTGGAAAGTAAGCTTGTATGACCGATGATGACATCCAACCACCTGTAGTCCAGCGCTACGTGGTGGAACACATTATAAAAACTGAGGAAAGTGCTTACCATCTACAAAGGCTCAGAGTGTTTTTTGGACGGCTGCCTAGACCAGCACATGAAGCAGACTACGAGACCTGGCATTCAGGAGTAGATGTGTTGTTAAATGACCCATCAGTTTCTGAGCTTCAGTGGTCAAGGAGCATCGTGGAGAGTTTACTTCCCCCAGCTGCTGATCGGCTGAAGCATTTAAATTCAGATACTCGACCTACTGTGTATCTGAACATATTGGATTCAGCGTATGGCACAGTCCAAGATGGAGAAGAACTCTTCGCCAACCAGGCATAGGTGGATTAATGACCGGGCCTACCGGGCCCAGGCCCAGGGGGCCAGAGGCCCCAAGGGGCCAGGCCAACTTGGCCCCGCGGCCAGGATCCATAGAGGGTAAGAGGCCCCAAGGGGCCATGATCCATAGAGGGTAAGAGGCCCCAAGGGGCCAGGTCAACTTGGCCCCGCGGCCACGACCCACAGAGGGCCTGAGGTCCTAAGGGGTCAGGCCAACTTGGCCCCGCGGCCATGATCCATAGACGGTCAGAGGCCCCAAGGGGCCAGGCCAACTTGGCCCCGCGGCCACGATCCATAGACGGTCAGAGGCCCCGAGGGGCCAGGCCAACTTGGCCCCGCGGCCACGATCCATAGAGGGTCAGAGGCCCCACTTGGCCCCGCGGCCACGATCCATAGACGGTCAGAGGCCCCAAGGGGCCAGGCCAACTTGGCCCCGCGGCCACGACCCACAGAAGGCCAGAGGCCCCAAAGGGCCAGGCCAACTTGGCCCCGCGGCCGCAAGCCACAGAAGGCCAGAGGCCCCAAGGGGCCAGGTCAACTTGGCCCCGCGGCCGCGACCCACAGAGGGCCTGAGGTCCTAAGGGGTCAGGCCAACTTGGCCCCGCGGCCATGATCCATAGAGGGTAAGAGGCCGCAAGGGGTCAGGCCACCATGGCCCCGCGGCCATGATCCATAGACGGTCAGAGGCCCCAAGGGGCCAGGCCAACTTGGCCACGCGGCCACGATCCATAGACGGTCAGAGGCCCCAAGGGGCCAGGCCAACTTGGCCCCGCGGCCACGATCCATAGAGGGTCAGAGGCCCCAGGGGGCCAAGTCAACTTGGCCCCGCGGCCACGATCCATAGACGGTCAGAGGCCCCAAGGGGCCAGGCCAACTTGGCCCCGCGGCCACGACCCACAGAAGGCCAGAAGCCCCAAAGGGCCAGGCCAACTTGGCCCCGCGGCCGCAAGCCACAGAAGGCCAGAGGCCCCAAGGGGCCAGGTCAACTTGGCCCCGCGGCCGCGACCCACAGAGGGCCTGAGGTCCTAAGGGGTCAGGCCAACTTGGCCCCGCGGCCATGATCCATAAAGGGCCAGAGGCCCCGAGGGGTCAGGCCAACTTGGCCCCGATCCATAGAGGGTCAGAGGCCCCAAGGGGCCAGGCCAACTTGGCCCCGCGGCCACGACCCACAGAGGCCCCAAGGGGCCAGGCAAAATTTGCCCCGCGGCCATGATCCACAGAGGGCCAGAGGCTCTCAATCATTATTATCAAAGCTAATTCTCAAATTGGATGGATCACACAACCTCACTCATATATTCTTTATCAATTATTAAAGGTTGTTTCTGAATTTTGATCACAGAACTTAATGCAAATATTCTTGATTGATTGACAAAGCTCATTCTCAAATTTTGATTACACAACCTTCCTCTGACAAATTATCATTATCAAAAAGCTCTATCTCGAATTTGGATCACAGAATCTCACTCAAGTATTCTTAGCTGTGCCCCTCCCCCATCGAGTCTTTCATAAACCGGTCTGTTCTTTTAGAATCTCCTCATTTGGTATTTTGAACTCGTGAGAGACTGCTCAAAATTTGGTTTCCTTTCCCTCAGTTCAGACTCAGAGATAATTTGAAATCATTCAACAAGAAGTTTAACGCGCGCGCACACACACACACACACACTTGAGTTGAGCATTACTTGGAAATTCTTATATTTTCCATTTTGCTGTTACTATCAGCATCTTCCCATTTTGTCCTTTTCTTTCGAAAAAGTTTACAGTCTGACATTTGTCACTGCTGTCAGTTAATAACTTTTTGGTCTTTGACCCATTTTGTCATTTTCTCGATTCGATCGTCACTGACCACTCTCTCCTGTCTGGCAGACATCGTTGCTGCCATCATAGCTAGCAAGCTGCCTGCAGATAGCAACATTTTGGTGTCCTTTGTGAAAATATTTAGATAGAAGACAAAAGTGCACAAAGTTGTACAATTATTATCTTTTCAAAATATTTGTTTCACTGTCAGTGTGATTGACCGACTTTGCCGCTAGATTTCGTGTCTTTTGGCCATACCTGGCTAGCGACTAAAAACATCATTTAGTGACTTTTTGGTTGTGAAGATAAGTGGTAAAAGCAGATCTGCCTGTTGGTCTTCCCACATTTTGCCATTTGGTACTTTGCACTCTTGTTGGTCACTCCAAGGCATTTGTCCCTGCCTTCAGCTAGTCACTTGGCTCTTTTGGAATATATTTCACTGTAATTGGCTCTCTCTCTCTTTCTCCTCAGTACAAATCAGTCTGTTCCCTTGCCATTTAGACATTTTCTTGATTCGATCATCACTGACCACTCTGCTCTCCTGCTGTCTATCAGACGAATCAGTTGATTCTCTGCTCTCAATTGTCTATGCTAGTAAGCTGTTATTCTCTGCTTTGGAGTGTTGATGCTGGGTTGTTAGTTTTCTAAATCACCTCACACACTTGAAGGAAGCAGCACCGATCATAAACACACAAACAAACTCACACACACACACACACACACATAGTTGGTTTATCTGTTGTGATAGGCAAAGAGCCAATGTGCAAAGAAAGAAGGGAAATATGGATCATAAACGTTTAAGTGGAGGAGCTAGAAAAAAAATTCAGCAAGAAAAGAAAAAAAAGGAATCAGTTTTACTTGAGAGTGTTCCAAATATCTCCAGCTTCTTCAGTACAAAGACATCTGCTGAAAGCAATTCTATAAATGCTACTGCAAATTCAGCTAAGGTTAGCAATGCACCTGAGCTAGCATGTAGCTCCCAAGATCCTGAGACCACTACAAGTGTAGACACTGAACCAAATGCTTCTGATGCTTATGATTCAACCAATTCAGCAGTAGCCAGTTGCTCGGATGAATGTGAGGTCACTGCACCTCTGGACAGCATAGAAAATGAGCTGAATCTTTCTTCAACACAACAACAGTGACAACTCTACCTAGTGATCCCGCTAAATGGGCTGAGACCCTCACTGAGTCAATGAAGGAAGTTCTTATTCAAAGAGGTGCAAAATCATTTCACAACTGTCACAGCCATTATCCAGCTTATGTGAGGAACAGTGGGCTAGGAGGCAAAACCCGATGCCTAAACAATGAACATTTTACTTCACACTTGCCCAATGGACAACGAGTACAAAGAGAGTGGCTGATGTACTCTCCCTCTACTGGTAATGTTTACTGCTTATGCAAACTGTTTTCCCCAAAAACGCATTCTTTTGTGACAGGCTATTGTGATTGGAAACACTCAGAAAGATTTGGTGAACATGAGCGAAGTGCTGAGCACATAACCTGCATGCAAGCAGTCTTGAACCGCGCCAAAGGTGCCACAGTTGATGCAGACCTGTTCAAACAGTTTCAGGCAGAGAGCAGCTATTGGAGGCAAGTGTTACAAAGAGTTGTTGCAGTCATTAAATTCCTTGCAGAAAGGGGCCTTGCATTTAGGGGTAAAAATGAATCGTTAGGGTCTCCTCTCAATGGGAACTACCTTGGTATTCTGGAGGTCCTGGCTGAATTTGATCCCTTTCTAAAGGATCACATCAGAAAGTTTGGGCAGATGGGTCGAGCTAATACCTCATACACTATATTGCCAAAAGTATTTGCTCACCTGCCTTGACTCACATATGAGCTTAAGTGACATCCCGTTCCTAATCCATAGGGTTCAATATGACGTCGGTCCACCCTTTGCAGCTAGAACAGCTTCAACTCTTCTGGGAAGGCTGTCCACAAGGTTTAGGAGTGTGTTTATGGGAATTTTTGACCATTCTTCCAGAAGCGCATTTGTGAGGTCGCACACTGATGTTGGACGAGAAGGCCTGGCTCTCAGTCTCCGCTCTAATTCATCCCAAAGGTGTTCTATCGGGTTGAGGTCAGGACTCTGTGCAGGCCAGTCAAGTTCATCCACACCAGACTCTGTCATCCATGTCTTTATGGACCTTGCTTTGTGCACTGGTGCACAGTCATGTTGGAAGAGGAAGGGGCCAGCTCCAAACTGTTCCCACAAAGTTGGGAGCATGGAATTGTCCAAAATGTCTTGGTATGCTGAAGCATTCAGAGTTCCTTTCACTGGAACTAAGGGGCCAAGCCCAGCTCCTGAAAAACAACCCCACACCATAATCCCCCCTCCAACAAACTTTACACTTGGCACAATGCAGTCAGACAAGTACCGTTCTCCTGGCAACCGCCAAACCCAGACCCGTCCATCAGATTGCCAGATGGAGAAGCGCGATTCGTCACTCCAGAGAACGCGTCTCCACTGCTCTAGAGTCCAGTGGCGGCGTGCTTTACACCACCGCATCCGACGCTTTGCATTGCACTTGGTGATGTATGGCTTGGATGCAGCTGCTCGACCATGGAAACCCATTCCATGAAGCTCTCTGCGCACTGTTCTTGAGCTAATCTGAAGGCCACATGAAGTTTGGAGGTCTGTAGTGATTGACTCTGCAGAAAGTTGGCGACCTCTTCGCACTATGCGCGTCAGCATCCGCTGACCCCGCTCCGTCAGTTTACGTGGCCTACCACTTCGTGGCTGAGTTGCTGTCGTTCCCAAACACTTCCATTTTCTTATAATACAGCTGACAGTTGACTGTGGAATATTTAGGAGCGAGGAAATTTCACGACTGGATTTGTTGCACAGGTGGCATCCTATCACAGTTCCACGCTGGAATTCACTGAGCTCCTGAGAGCGACCCATTCTTTCACAAATGTTTGTAAAAACAGTCTGCATGCCTAGGTGCTTGAATTTATACACCTGTGGCCATGGAAGTGATTGGAACACCTGATTCCAATAATTTGGATGGGTGAGCAAATACTTTTGGCAATATAGTGTATCTGTCCTCCACCATTTGTGAGGAATTCATTGAATTGATGGGTGCAAAAACCAAACAGGCTATAGCAGATGAACTGCAAGCAAGCAAATACTACTCTATCATTGTGGATTCAACCCCAGATTTATCTCATGTGGACCAATTGACATTCATATTCCGTTTTGTTAGCAAAGAGGGCAGTGTTGTTGAACGCTTTGTGGGTTTTGAGCCCATTACTAGCCATACAGGTGAAAGTTTGGCTAACTGTGTCATGTCTGTGTTGGAAAATCTAGGGTTAGAGCTGTCAAATTGCCGGGGGCAGGCTTATGATAATGCCAGCAACATGTCAGGGAGGTATAATGGGTTGCAGGCTCACTTAAAGAAAAGCAACCCATTAATACACTATATTCCATGTGCAGCTCACTCTTTGAATTTGGTGGGAGTCAACAGCATTGACAGATGTGGAAATGAAGTCTCTAAGTATTTTGACTTGATTCAGTCTATTTACAACTTCACAACTGCATCCACACACCGATGGGACAGGGTATTTGGCAATTCCAACATAGATCTCACACTTAAAGCTTTATCCAACACGCGTTGGAGTTGCCGTGCAGAATCTACCAAAGCACTGTGGCAGAACTACAGTAAAATAAAAGCAGCACTACAGGTTATTTCCACTGATGACACAGAGAAACGAGACACACGAACTGAAGCTGACAGTCTAGTGCGGAAGCTGGATTCACTTGAGATGGCCTTCATGGCAGGCTTTTGGGACACTGTTCTGTCCAGATTTCAGGCCACAAGTCTGCAACTTCAAAAAGCAGACATGGACCTTGGTACAGCAGTTAGATTGCTGGAATCTCTGCGCACCTTTGTTCTTTCCCAAAGAGATCTATTTGATCATTTTGAGCAGAAAGCCTTAAACATGTTGGGTGGCACCCCATCTTACAGGGCTGAACGGACGAGGAAACGTAAAAAGTTTGCTGATGAATCAGCATCCCCAGATGTTGTGTTTGAGGGAAGGCAACTGTTTCAAATAGAGACATTTATTGCCTCTATTGATCAACTGAGTTCAAGCCTAAATCACCGTCTGGAGGCCTACAAACATCTGAACAATTTGTTCAGTGTCCTTTTCTCTTTGGATACAGAGTCCAATGCTTCAGTCCTTCACAAGGCCAAGATTCTCACTGAATCATACCCATCTGACCTCAATGAAAGTCTTGGACAGGAGCTTATACAGTTCAAATCTTTTATACAGCTCAACAACACTGATGAGGAGAGGACCCCTTCAGGACTGCTCAAAACAATAATACATTTTGGACTACAGCCTACGTTTCCTAATACATACATTGCGCTACAGATTTTTCTCACTCTACCGGTCAGTAACTGTGAGGGAGAACGCTCATTCTCTCTTTTGTCAAGAGTAAAAAATGAGCTGCGCACAAGAATGACTCAGAAAAGATTAAATGCGTTATCTCTAATGGCAATTGAGAGTGAGCTGACAAGAGAGCTGGACTTCAATGATGTGGTGGATGATTTTGCAAAATTGAAAGCACAAAAGAAACCCCTTGCTTAAAGGTGCACTGTGTAAGATTTTTAGGTTATTTCCAGAATTCACCCATTCACTAATGTTAGGCTACCTGTTTTCATGAATACTTACCACCACCATAAAATTCTAAGTATCCATTATGACTTAGAGAATTGCACTTTCGCCATTTCTGGGAAGTGTCACCTGGATTGTGAAGATAGGATTGACTTTAGGCAGAAGCTTGGTGCTTTCTCTGGCAAACTGAACCTCAAGCTTCATTCTCTGCAGCTTTGCATTCTTGTGCAGACTTTCATCCACAAGGAACTTTTCAACTTCCCCACTATTGTGAAGGGGCCATCAAAAGATTTCAGTGTGTCCAGCATGTCTAGTCTCTTACTCTCCTTTCTTTGAGCCATCTCTTGTTTCTCATCTGCCCTACTCTCGAATTTTGCCTTCATGAATTTACTCCAGTTGAGTTCAACCTCCCTTTTTGCTTGTGCTGCTGCCTTGAAACCTCTGAAGCTCCTGGCACTTCTGTAAAATTATTGACCTATTGACTGCGTTCAGTGTGCCCAACTTCTTCAGTTTGTAGTCCACCTTGCCACATTGTCTCTCCATCCCAATGTTGTGCACAGGGGTGCCATCAATGTTACTAGCCTGTTCACTGACAGGGTCCATTGGGAAGGTCTCCTCATCCATCTTCTGCCTGGCCAGGACAGTCTTCAGATGGGGCAGCGTGAGATCTGTCAGCTGCTTCACTTCATCCAAGTATTCGGCAGCCACGTCTGACACTGAGTTCAGGACATGTCCAGTGCCTGTCCAGCCACTATAGCATTCTTGGAAATGGGCTATCTTGACCTGCATGCAGCCCTTGTACCATGAACTGGCCTACACCTTTCTTTGTGGTGCTCTCCGATGCATGTTATCATTTTACCTTTCTCCTTCTCCTCAAGCTTAACCACAAATAGATACAGACTTTGAGCCTCAATTTGCTGCACAGCTGCCGTTATGCCAAAGTGTTTTCCTAAGATATTATTTTATTTTTAATGATAGAAGGGAGGAAAAGGGGGCAAAAATCATGTCCGATTTAGTTTTTTGGGTGGGGTGGGGGGTTTATTTCATGATAGCTACCAACTTCCAATACATAATATCTCTCAAATGACCCAATGCACCATCACTGAAGTGGGCATAATCATTTTCCAAAATGTTTATTTTTAGGCCATTTATCCCCTCCCCCTGTGTCTGTGTGAAACCTGTGCTTGTCAGTGTCTGTGTGGTATACCTAATAGTGTGTGTGCAGTATGTGCACTCTTCTGTACAGGACAGTGTGCATGTCTGTTCACAGTATACAGTATTTCTTGCGCGCGGGGGGTTGAGGGGCCAAGACCATGTCAGGCCCAGGGGGCCAAAATTTCTCAATCCGCCCCTGCAACCAGGTCTGCGCTCATATTGTGATTTGAAACCTATAGTTAAAATTCACACATGATCTGGACTCTTAACAAATTTTAATGAACTGTTCCTTGGCATGTGGTGCATCCCTGGTAACAATTTCCTTAAAATCCATTCATAAGTTTATAAATAAGGCTCAGCGTGTGTCTGCAGCCTCTGGTGTTGGTTCTGCTCTCATCTTCATTCACCCTGCTCCCTGCTCTCTTGTTTGATCAGCAGATCCAGTCATGGATAACCTTTCCTGTGTTCTTGTCTGCAGTATAATACTTTTTGACTTCTTTGGGTGAAGCTGTCAATAGTCACTGCTGCCACCCTCTGGTTTAGGACAGAACTGTTCAAAACTCTGTGCAAGTTATCTTGTACACAGACAGACAGAAACACACAAATCGACTCAATAAAATAATGTCCTAGGTTGAGGTTATTAACCAATGAGTGGCTAACTTTCAAAATAAGCAGAGTGTTTCTTTCTACAAGAAAATATCAGAGATTTTAGATTAGTGTTGCACCGATACCAGTATCGGACAGGGCCCTGATCCAGCACTAAAATGGTCGTACCGGTATCTGCAAGTACCAACAAATCGGGCACCAATGCCATTTTGAGAGTTTATTCAGCTAATGTCAGCCATTCCAGGTAGGCATTCACTTTGTATTAATCTTTTTCCTACTTCACAAAGGTAGGTAGCAGCTTGACAAAGCCATGATGGCAATTATTTTACATCCAAGTAGTATGCAGTTCTTCATATATATATACACACACATTAATTTCAAACAGATGGTATCGGTATCGGACAATACTACACAGCCAGGTATTGGTATCGGGTCCAAAAAATGGCATCGCCGCAAAACTATTTTAGATATTGGCAGATAAAATTGTATATGAGTTTTTTGGCTAATACCCAGTATTCGCGTTGAGGGGGGATGAGGAGGGATGGTATCCCCCTTCTTAAAGATTTATAAAAAAATTATCCCGCTTCTTAAATTACCTTCCCCCCATACCATCCCCTGTGAAACTTTATTACTGATTGTGTTAAAGTTCTACTGTATATAAACAGTAATGGCAATAATATTGCGCCTTTGAAATTTGGGGGACTGTGGGCTTACCAGTAGCCTGAGCAAAATAAATAAAATTTAAGAAGTTGTCTACCATGATTATGAAGCTGATCCCAGTGGGAAATTTATCCTCCACATTAGTCCCTAACTACGTAGGGGCAGTGATAGCTAGACCAGTCCAGGGACTGACTGCAGTTCTACTGTAAGGTGCCCTGACATGTAACAACCATACCATGCATAGTGCTTTAGGTTAATAGAATATATTAATTAGGTTAATTATGCTTCCAAAAAAAATAAAAATTCACCACCCCCCTTCTTTTTTTCTTTACAACCAGACTACTGCTAATATTGGACTGATATCCCATATTAATATCGGATCTGGACATCCCAGATCCGATATTAAGGGAATCACAAGTTATACATGTTTGTAATCCACATTGTCTGAAAGCATCTAAAACTGAACATTTTATTTGATGTACGATGGCCGTTTGAGGATCATTGCATCTGCAGCGCATAGATCTACAACCTAACTACTTAAGAAAATGTTTCCTAACCTTTTTGCAACTAATTTGTAGTGCTAACGGTGATTAGCCTGCTCACTGAGTAAACTGTTGTCTACAGAGCTTCCACCTGCTGTTCTCTTAGTACTCCTGTTTCTCCACCACTGCATTGCTTATTGAAGAGGAAATATTTTTCACTAATCTTTTTTTTAAATGTTTTATTTATTCTTTTGTCAGGATCCAAACCAGTTCATCCGAGCGAGTGCCTTAAGGGTCTTGTCCAGTATCCGTGTCCCAATTATCGTCCCCATCATGATGCTGGCCATCAAGGAGGCCGCCTCGGACCTTTCCCCCTATGTCAGGAAGACCTCTGCGCATGCCATCCAAAAACTCTACAGGTAGGGTTTTTTTTGCACCTATTGTTGGTATTAGCTGCTGGCAAACGAGGGGGATTAAGGCAACATGGCATCAATGGCGCTCAAACGAAAAATAGCTTTGGTGTTATCAACTGATTACAGACACATTGTCTGGTACATACCTGTTTATTAAAGTCGTCATTTAATAGGTTTTTAATTTCGTTGTGTTGTTAAAAAGTAATTGTTTCTTTACATCTGCTAGCACTTACAGAATCGAATCGCTATCATCAATATTTTGAAGGATTTCTAAATCCTGTTTTGCTGTTAGATTTCTTCGGAAAGCAATTTTTTCCTAACCTGACTCCGCCAGATGGATTTGCTCCGCATATCCATCAGGAAACCTTCTGTTGAAGTAATTTTGGGAAGGGGCGAAAATACTGGTTAGCTGATTGGCCTATGTTGGTGATAGACGGGCCAAATAAACCAATCAGATCAACGAAGCATATGACGTACTAACAGAGCGACGACGAAAACACAACCACAAGCCATCCTACTCTTGCCGAAACCAGTCGGGAGAAGAGCAAAAACATCTTTTCCTCTGAGAAAAGCCTCCAGAGCAGTGTTTTGCTCTTCTTTCAGTGAAGAAATACTGTGTAATTCCGATAAAACTTGCTCGATAGCCACCCTAACGCTAGTTTCATCGGCTGAAGCCGCCATGTTCTTTAGACTGAACTGTCGCGCTTCTCGTTGCGTCACACCTCAACCTGCCTCAAAGCCAACGCTGATTGGACGTTCGTTTGGTGAACGGCTCCAAATTTTCTTTAACGGAGAGTCTCCAGACTGATCTGCGAGTGAAACCTTGAAAGCTCGCGAGATCAGGATGGTCTCATGAGGCTAATTTTTTCCATATTAGCCAAAGAGTTCTGGGTAGAATGTTGGTTGCTAGGTAACGGTACCGAATGGCAATCAACGCGTGAAGAATTTACACTGCGACTAATGGAGCCGTCAAAATGACGGCTGTGGGAGATCGGGTTAAAATTAACTATATTTAAGTTTTACATTTTTATTTTATTAAAAAAAAACTGTTAAAATTGACAAAATAAAGAAAAAGAAAAGTAAATTAACATGAGCAACATAAGATTAATTCTAAATATAGTTCTTTCCCTTTAAAATCTCAGAACCGTCAAAATGACGGCCTTGGGAGTTCTAGTGTTAAAACACAAACAAACCAGCAATTTAATATCAAATTGGACTGAATCAAATTGATAGCAATCAGTTCTTAATCTTGAGAATCAGAATTGAATGGATTCTTGAAATTTGAATCATTACCCAGCTCTAGTTTTAATTTTATTATTTTATATTAAATCGACCTTTTGGACTGTGGTGTTTTTCTGGGAACACATGTCCAACAGGCTGAACAGATTGAAGTGTGATTCTTGCCAAAAACCAACACATTTGTTCCTGAACACAGTAGTTTTGGAAAGTCTGCTCTCATCCATTACATCTCATATGATTCTTGAATTTTGGTCCGATCTGTTTACGTTCCTCTTGAAGTTATTTCTGGTAATGGCTTAATTTCAGTGAGCCATGTAGCTTTTATCTTTTGAAAAAAACTCAAATGGAAAGTTCAGGTTTGGTCCAAAGTCCTTTATCCACTGTATTGCAAAGGTGGAATTCAAGGTGGAATATTAATCTTCTGTTTAAGCTTCATGGGGCGGGGCTTAAAGGACATGTTGAATGACAACTGACATTTTATGTGGTTTGATCAAAATATTCACAACTGTTACATGAAGGAACTGCAGAAAATAGTCTTTAAAGCTTAATAACAATTTATGTTTCAAAGTCTTTTTCAGTTTTTCTTCAGTTTTAAAAATTATTTTTCAATAAAAAAATTTTCCAGTATCAAAATACATCCATTTAGGGCTGAAAAAATTGGGTTAACCGTGATTAAATAACTAATTTTGTTATTTATTAATCCTTAACTGGAGTATAGAGACTCTAAAACATGTTTTTACCTGACAGAGCGACCCACTTAGAGCAGTGATTATATCAAAAGTGTAAAACAATATATAAATATTTTGCATTTTTGATCAAAAAAATTTTTTCATCTGTCAATATGCTCTATCCAGAACTCCTCAAGTAGAGAATAATTGTTAGTTGCAGCCCTACTTCAGTTTAAAATCTTTTTTCAAAGGACTTTTTTTGTTTATTTAAAATGCTTCTTTATGCTGAGATAAAAAGGTTTTTGAATGATCTTTAGGTCAAAACTTTGGGTGCAATGCATGCTCTCCACATCTCAAGGCTTGGATGCCGAATGAACTTATGAATCGACCAACGCATGCCGATACTGAAACGATAACAAAACACTATATTGGCAACAGTCAAAGCAATGGAGTCGCCGAGCGGCTGATTAGAGGAATCCTTGTTGACACAGTCAAAAGTTTAGTCCAAGATGCAGTTCAGATCCTTTTGTTTTATTGATCTTCAAAACATGCAATGCAGCATTCAAGAAAAAAAAAAAACGAATCCAGAAGTTCAAGCTGTGATCAAGCGCAAAAGAGAACAAAAGAAACCATCCAAAGCTTAAAGCGGTCAGCAAAAAGCAGACATCCCCCATCACTCACTCACTGAAACTCATCAGGTGAGCAAAACAGGTGATCTTACAAATCACTGCTGACACCATGTGATCAAAACTATGCCTATCCTCTAAACACTAAAATCGACCAAAAATATCCGGCCGCTCTATCTCTAGTTTAAATTCTATCTCTGTTTGAGCTTTTTTGAGAATAAAAAGTCTCTTGATGTGCAAAGCTGGTAGACTGTAATCTAATCACCATCTGGGAACAGTGTTAATACAAAATGTTGAATCTGAGTGCAGAATAAGAATGTATTGCACTTCTTAGATTTGTATTAGTAAAATATGTTAAACTATGTATTATTCAGCCTATAGTTTACTACTTTGAGTTCTCCAAAAAAAACCCAAAAAAAAACAATGTAATTATATGTTTGTTTTTGTAAGACAAAAAGTTCAGACGTAGGACAGGTGGTTTGGTTAATGTTTATGTATGAATAAATCCAGAACTATCGTCCCTTTTTGAAAATGTTTTCTTTTTTTTCCAGCTTGGATCCAGAACAGAAGGAGCAGCTGATCGAAGTGATTGAGAAACTGTTAAAAGATAAAAGCACGGTGAGTACTCATTGAGTAGTTCCCCCCCTCGTGATGGTTAAGTCACACCACTGGAGGGCGCCGGAGTCAAGCAATACTCTCATCCCTCCAGCCCACAGCTCATTCAGCAATGCCACGGTTTGTTAACACCCACTTAAACCCACACATCTTCAGATGCTCCTTGTTAAGTGTCCATTTGGAAGGAATTTTCGCACTGATGCTAGTGTCAGCTTAATTTTCTCTCAGGCCAACTCCTCTTTTTTCTTTCTTTTTTTGTTAAAATGGACCTCAAATGAGCTGGATTCCAGGGTTGTGTATTTAGGCCAATTGCAGAAACAATGCAGACACGTCCATTAGAAGTCAGCAGGCAGCGCATTCGTTGTGAGGAGGTCACCGCGTATACTAAGGGTCTTTAAATGGCAATTTCAAATATGTAGATGCTGGCTGGAGAGTACACTGTGGGTTGTGCTCATACACGCAGATTGTGCACAGTTTGTTGTGATTAGGTATTCATAGAATCCAACTATCATTATACAAACAAAACAAAGCGGTGTAGGCCAACAGAGGGGGGGGTGGCGGAAAGCCCCGGTACCAGATGCGGAGCATATTTAGCCCCAGACGCTAACGAAGACAGATGACTTCTATGTGCTGGAGCCTGAATTGTGAGGCAGGGGACTGAGGGAAAGGGCAGCATCATCACACAGACACACAAGCGCATCAGCCGGTGATGAATAGTGAAAACCCTAAACACAGTGCATGCATAATGACTGAAAAATAATGCATTTTTAGGAGTGCTGCTATGTGAGGTTGCCAGACACTTAAAACCGTGCTTCTCAGTAAGCTCAATGCGTACCATAGAAGTTTTAAGATGAGCTCATAGCATGTTTTGATGCACTGGGATGTTGTTTTGGATCGTTAAAATACCTACCAAGTTGGGCGTGCATGTGGCATAGTGATTAGCGTGCACAACCCTTAGTCCTCGAAGTGGCCGATCCGGGTTCGAATCCGACCTGTGGGATGTCCATGTCTCTCCCCTTCTCTCATACACCCTTTCCTATCAGCCTACTGTCAAAAAAGCGAGCCACTAGTTCTGCAAAAACTCAAAAAATAAAAAAATATAATGAATCTACCAAGTAATTCAGATTATAATACTTCTATCTCATTGATTCTGGGTTTATGGCTTTTTGTAGACATGATGAAAGCATTCAGTTACTGACATTGTTCTAAGTCTGTCTCTATTAAATGCAAGAGGTCCAACAATCATATTTTTACCAATATTTATTTGATTGATCATGATCTGATGCCTCCAGATGTTGAAAGACATTAGCACAGGAAGGTTAGGGTTGCTATCCCCTGCTGTAAAATACGGTGTATTTACTTGTTGAAAAAAGATTAGATTGTTGAGTTGCTAGACAGTGGTCAGGGGCAACAAAGTCCAAAACTGTCTGATTCTAGGCGGCGTGTGATTTCTGTGTGCCTCTAATTAGCTCCACTACTTAAAATCCCAGGTAGACTAGAAATTATGTTTGTCTTTGCTTAACCTTCTGCTAAGTTTTTTGTTTTTGTGTCATGCAGTTACCTGGAAAACTTTAAAGAAACCATAAAAAAAAAGCTGAACATAATTGATTTTAACCAGAGACACCATGGTTAACTGTTGTCACAGCTCAGATTTTACAAAATCTAGCGGCATTGCTACCTAGAGATGAAGAGATTCATGTTTTTCCTATTCAGTCTGATCAGATACACCAATCTGAAGGAATTAACCTAGTACCTTGCCATGCCAGTAAAGGCAACATGTTTGACATAAACATTGTTAGAAAAAGGTAATAAATGAAATATTATAATCATGAATAATAATAATTATTGAACTTTATTGATCTCACATTAGAGATTTATTCATTTACCAATACATTTAACCCAGTGGTTCTCAAACTTTTTCTGTCATTCCCCACTTTGGACAAGGGGGAATTTTCAAGCCCCGCCTGTCCCCATCGCCCCAACACAATGCTAATGAAATATGAAACAATCTTAAAATGTTCCAATTTTATTGAAGTAACAAGTAGTATCTAAATACAAACTATCTACATCAAATAACAGCAAGCTCAAAAATAAAGGAAATAAAAATGCAGCTGTGTCAAAATTTGTATCAAGCTCAAAGATAGAAAAAATTAATGTGCCACTCTGCAATCTGTTCATAAAAGAAAAGAAATGAAATCCAACAGGCAAGACAGGTCTATTTATCCCTGCATTAGTGGCTGCAATGGGCCTGTTTTGCATTGCACAGTTTCTCAAAACGGGGTTGCAGGCTTGATACTGCCACTCTCAAGTCATGCTTTGTTTTCAGTGAAGCAGCAGCTGAAAAGCCCATCTCACAGAGATATGATGTGGCAAGGGGAAGAAGAATGCACACAGCTCTCTGCCCGATGAGTGGATACTCCCTCTCCACTCCAAACTAGAAACATGAACATGTGGCTGTGTGAATCAAACGCCGTTATTTATTTAAGATAAAATATTTCAAATTCAGTTATTTATGATCAACCTGCGCCGTCAATCCCGGCGCATGTGCGCTTCATTTGCAGTCTGGACGCTGAGGGTAAACATGCTGTGTCTCTGACTGCAGCGCTGAGAGGGACTCCTGCGATAGCGGGGGAGAACGGGGTTGGGAGGGAGGAGGCGCCCCACGGCAGCAGGACAAGAAAAGGAACGATACGTGCTTTCCCGTAACCCCCAGATTCCACATACTCCGTCAGCGCTCCGCTCCGCTCCGCCCCGCTGACGTACGTCGTGCGGAGCGCTTGTCTTTCATGGAAATCAATGAGAGCTGTTCCACATCCACCGCTACTCCTCCGCACGTCTCCGTCCACGTATGTCTTCTCCGTCCGTCACCGACAAATTACGGAGCCGAGCTATTTTTTGCTCCGCTCCGGCCAGGTCAAGATCCGCAATTGCAATCGCACCAAACAGGAAAAAGAACCTCGACAAATTCCGGTTCGTCAAATTAAAATATAGTAGCAACAGATCGGTGACTAGAAATTATAGCACAATTCTTATAAATATCAAAAAAAAAAATAAAAAGAATAACACCGTTTATTTAAATGATTGGATCCAAACTATTGGTTATTCACCAACCAGGAAGCAGATTTCTCATCTCCATTAAAATATTTATTTTATACCGAGGGACTTAAAGTTTAATCAAATCCATTCAAAAGAAACTTCTTATTACATGAATGAAAAGAGATGCTGAGTTGTAGAGAACAAGTTCATATAAAAAAAAAAGCAGTTTTGAATTATCCTTATCTCTGTTACAAAAATCTACAAATATATATATATATATATATATATATATATATATATATATATATATATATATATATATATATATATATATATATTTGGGCAGAAACTGAACATATGCTGGATGATGGTGGGATTTTTTTAATATGTCATATTAAATTAAGCGCTCACAGGGTTCATACAGGAATGAGTGACTCTAATTTAATGCTATTTTAATGCTATTTGAAATGATTTTAATGCCATTAACAAGAACCATGTACACAAGTTATTAGTGTACATGAAATATGGAGCTGTAAGCACAGTTCCATGACTCCTGTATGTATGTAAAAACACACACACACACATATATATACGTATATATATTCTCTAGCTTTTTCTCCGCCTCGAGCTTCCTTTCCGAACATACGGCTTTATAAACAGTTCCACGCAAATTAATAGCGATATAATATATCTGACGAAATTGTTTTTAGAAGCATTTTTATTAAAGAATCATAAATGCAACGATAAACATATTTAATTAATTTTAGTGCCAATTAAGGGCTTGATTAAAAAAAGAATTATGAATTGTAATTATTTTTAATGATCCGCGGAAACCCTGGTTCATCTGGCGCATGCCCTCTACGATCTCCAAGGAACTCAGAGCGGAGCGGAGGGGACAGCGGCGGCTGTAGGCTTTGCTTTGTGCAGGCGGTCTGGAGCGGAGCGGAGCGGAGCGCTGACGGACTATGTTCTCCAAAAGTCGCTAGATTTGTCGCTAGTCGCTTTTTTGAAAAAGAGTCGCTGGAGGGGTCTGAAATATGGCGACAAAGTCGCTGAGTTGGCAACACTGGGGCGCGAAAGTTTATTCCGTTACAAATAATATGCCGACGTCACGTCAATCATCATTTTGGCACTTCAGTTCCAGGTGAAATTTTTCTCATATCTAATGTTCTTTTAATTAGACTGCATGTAGGCTAGTAATGATTACTTTGTGGGTTTGATTGGTCTAAAAAGCGGCAACATACAGCTATAAGGACAGTTTGCTCTCACACGTTATAGTCACACACACACACACACACACACACACACACACACACACACACACACACACACACACACACACACACACACACACACACACACACACACACACACACACACACACACACACACACACACACACACACACACACACACACACCGGAACTTGGCGCGCCCCACCTGTCACGTCTCAATTCCCCACCAGTGGGTCGCGCCACACACTTTGAGAACCGCGGATTTAACCCTTCCTCTTGGGGCGACCAGGGAACTGTGTGGGGTCTTGCTCAGAAACCCAAAGTGGCAGTCTGTGGGAGTGGGACTTGAACTCGGAACCTCAGGATTCCAAGCTCTATGCCCTAACCATTAGGCCGCCACTCCTATAAATCATCGCTAGCTGCTGAGTGCGCTCTGCGCAAAGAAGTAAATAACTTTGTTATTGTAAAATTGTAGTCATTGCTTTACAGTAACTGCTTATTATTATATATATATATATATATATATATATATATATATATATATATATAAATAAATATAAATAAATAAATGGGATCGTAAAGCTGGATCGGCGTCATTTATGCGATATCCGATACAAATAACTGGTCTTTAACTTAACGATATTCAATTATCGTTTCGCTGCATTCCTATTTCCACATATATCTTTTTTGTTTTATAGTTGAAAGTTGTATCATTAGCTTAAAGTTGAGAAACATTTTTATATTTGCTGTAAAGCAGCCAGTTACCTTCTGACATTAAAACTGCTCTTCTTCTGCTTTATTATAAGTTGAGGTGTTGCTAATTCATGTTTTCTTAGTTGGTGCTTTAACGTTGGCAGGGAAATAAAACCGTAAGGATGCATATCGTGATAGAAACCCTGATTATTATCAATGAAAAAATACATCCAAGATAAAGATTTATCATTTCACTTAACTTAGATCCAGAACTGCTCAGCATTCTGGGGGAAGTAGGCAAAGGAATGGATTTGACTTCTCCACCTTTAATGGCCAAACTGACCCAGGTTGGCGGTAGAGCTGACCTCTTTATAAAGGTTAAAGGTTACAATCAAATTTTTTTTTTTTTTAAGCTACATTGCACAGACATACATTAGCTTACATTAGGGTTTTTCCTTTGTTCAGTGCTTCTTTATCACAACTATGAAACACAAAGTTTAAAACAAAGCTTTATTGACGATGCAATGACCATCAGGCTTTTGCTGATAATCGTGATTTTTTTTTTTGTTTCATTTGTCTTTCATCCGTCAATTTTGATTTAAAAAGGTTATAAATGTTCTCGCTAAAGAATATAACACATAAAAAAACGCTAAAAACAATAATTTAATGTAAACCATGTGAAGCGTAAAGAAAGGAGCGAAAAAAGTGCTGCCTGTTTCTTCCTAAAGCAAGATTTTAATTGGGAATTACAGGATGCCTCCTATCTGTGCATTATGGACATTTAGTTTTTGTTGTATTTCTAGAGTTTCCTGCTTTGATTCGAGCAATAAAATTGACATTTAGAAGCAATCCATCTTCATTTTTCTGTTTGTTTGGTGATAAATAATGTTTTAAATTGTTTATAATCTTATAACATTGCTGAGAATCAAATAATACCTGCAGTAAAACGGAGAAGTAATGGTGTTTCAGTGGTGCTGAAATCCTTGGTTCTCGTGGCCTTGTCCGGTCCTCCTGACACATGCTTTTGCTGCCGTTTAGCTAAATGCCTGTGGCACATGGCGGGCCGCTTGTAAGCAGGACGGTTTAAAGAGAAAATGGGAAGGCCTGATGACAGAGACAACATAGGAGTTTGTGCAGCTGTTTTACCGTGATGGATCTATTATCCAGCCATTACAAGATAAATGATCGATCTCTCCCATCTGTCCCTCCCCACTTGCACCTTCTGCAAAATTGAAATGAGAAGAGAAAGGAAGAGCCGGGGGCTGTGGGGGGTTGGTGGGTACTATGATTAGGGTCTAGGTGAGATGCCCATTAATTTAAGAGAAACCGAAGGGAGGAGGAACAGAGCAGGAGGAGAGGCCGACCCCACGCCAGGCCATCAATCAAAAAGCCGCACGTTGTCTCTGACGTGATGACCCAGCACTCTCTGCCTCCCTGGCACCTTAATTAGAATTCATAGCAAAATAGATGCAAGGAAACGGTTTGGGCCCTTCATAATTTTATTGGAAATTTATTGTTATTAGAAGAACCATTTGCTTAGTGTGATTTTTCCATTACCAGCTTGTCATGCAGGGTAGATAATATGGCTGAGGGGGGAGGAGGAGGCGTTGTGTGAACTCCATAGATTGGGGTGTCAGATTTGTTGATGGTGCATGGAGTTTACCTTGGGGCCGTATCGGAGAAGTTGGTAAAGAATGCACAATGCCATGCAACAGAACAAGCATCTCTGTTGGAAATAGAGCTGCACACTTACTGACATGGAGAGAGGGAGACTCACAGTTAAAAGGTTAGGAGGAAGTAAACCTCAAAGGTCACAATGTGGATGTTTAAACATGCTTCTTCAAGAGGATTATCAACATTGGAACTTGAAAATTTGAGTTTGATAAAATTTAATCATAGAAAGTGTTCTACCTGGATTTATTGGAAATAAACACTAATATTACAAATGCTGATAAACAAAGAACAAAAAACAACATTTTATATGGATCAATATACTGATCCAGAATGATTAAATGATAAATTATCCAAATTTGTCAATGCAAAAGGAAAGCATTGATCCATATCTTTAAGATACACATTTATTTTAAAATGTTCGTACACAAGACTATACTGAACAGTCCGTCTGATAATATGTGTTATTATTAGTAGAATTCTGTTCGATGCAAATGCCTGTGCAAGTTTAGAAATAAAATCGTATTTTATATATATATATATATATATATATATATATATATATATATATATATATATATATATATATATTTATCTATCAATCTGGTTTGAATTGAAATCAGATCAGACCGTAACAAACTTTGATATCGCTAATCCATATAAGATCACATTGAGATAAAGCTGCAGATTCACGGCCCTAATATTGATTACTACTTAAAACCCCAATGCAAGTATTTAGAATGAATAGAGACCTATCTATTAAGCTGTTGTACAAAACCTATTTTTTAGACATTAAGACGGGTTTAACAATCTAATATTTGCAGATTAATTAATACAGGTAATCAATTGACCATGGTAACTTTTTGCTGTTTTTGCTGGTTAATATTTTGTTTTTGGTTCATTGGTATGTCTTATAACCAAAACAAGATAGAGAGACCCCTACTTTGTTACAAAGTTGCAGCAACAGGTGGGGAAAGGGCAGCCTTTGATTATTATTTACTCCAAAAAGCCCCAGGATAACTGGTGCTTTCTCTCTAAAATGAATTTGTGTCTTTACATTACAGTAACGCCATAGTCATACATTTTTAGGGGTTTTGAAACCATAACTCTTAAAAATTGAAATCTGCTGGGCGTGCAGGTGGAGCAGTGGTCTTAGTCCTCGACGCGGCCAACCCGGGTTCGAATCTGGCCTGTGGTCCTTTGCCGCATGTATCTCCCCCTCTCTCATAAAAAAATAAAATAAAAAATCAAGTGTGCATCAATACCGATAACGGGCTCATTATGAATCCTGTTTCAGTGGTAGTGTAGCATCAGAGGAGACACATGCCGTCTTCCTCAATCACTCTCCTCAAGCAAGGCTCGCAAATACCCGGTTCAATCCCCACAGCCGGCACTCTGGGTCCCTGAGCAAGACCCTTAATCCCACGCTGCTCCCTGGGCGCCGCACAGTGGCAGCCCACTGCTCCCCAAGGGATGGGTTAAATGCATGTAGTTGATTTCTCCACTGTGAGATCAATAAAGTTCTATTTGATTTAATTTTAATTAATTACTTATAAGTAATCATCTTAATGTCTGGGAATCTAACAATCATTGATTGCTGAACCTAAGCTAACGTTATGTTGGAAAAAAGAAGTCTTTCCTTTGTTTGTTTTTTCTAAGCACATACTGATATTTTAATCAACGCTGGAAAGACATTTAGTTTGTTTCAGAGACAAGCCTGTGCTTCTTTTAGATTTAAAACATGGATATTTCTTTTTTTTTTATCATATATTGCATGTTTAAACAAACACAGATAATTTTTTCAGGCGTCTCTTTCATACAGGATCAAATCCAGCCACCATGCATGCAGGATGTATATGGAAACATTTCTGAAGGAGTAGGTTGGTCTAAGGACCTCATTGAATTCCAGTGTCACTGATCTGATGAGCAAAGTTGTAACATTTTGCAGCTAAAAATTCAAAAGTTAGCAGTTGGTTGTATATATCAAATTGGCAGAAAGTGAGACTCACCATCTTTGCAGATTCAAATGCTACAGAACGTCAAACTTCGGTTTTTTAAACATAAATCAACTTAGTTGATTCAGAAACCAGGATTGACTTGAAAAATATATATATATATATAATTTTATAGACAGCCAATTATCTTGTGTCTATATATGCTATGAACCTGTTATACACAGCATTCACCAGTATAATCATGTGTCTATATGCCATGCAGGCTCACAAAGTGTTTGATAAATTGGTTTACAGTATGATATCAGATTTTTTTTAACTTATGTCCAAATGCTTACATTTTAGTGTTTGCTGATACCAGGTAAAAATCTGAATACTAAGCAAAATGAGTTTTGTTTAGATCCTTGGATATTCATAGCAGATAAAGATGGACATTTACCATGAATCCGATAGATTAAGGACGCAGATTCTTACTTTGACATCATCAACATAAATGAGTCATTCTCTTTCAACACTCTTCCTTAAAAGTGCCATTTTTCAATAAACTTTTTGTTTTTGCTCTTTTGACTGTAGATTTTTGCTGCTTTATCAGCAAAAATGCTTTATCAGCATTTTTTTGTCTGACTTAATCATTCCATTTTTTTACCGCTACATTTAATATTAATAATAATAATAATAATACATAGGGTGTTGTGGGTGTGCTCGCTGTGAGTGGGTCTGTCTGTTGAGCAACAAAGGGACAGAGGGGAAACTCTCCAAATAAAAGATGAAAGACGTGACTGAAGCACAACTGTGGTCCAAAAATTGGCTCGCCTTCTGGCAAATGGTTATCTGGCATTAAACCAGTTCTAAAGAACTTTCAATTTTGGTCGCGTTTCGCTCCCCCAGTGGACAAAAGCTGTTTTGTTTTGCCTAAAGGAAGACAACATTTCCCACAAGGACCAGTGGTGTATAAACCATTGCGTGGTAAAATGCTGATCTCCCGCTCACCTGCAGCTGGATTGAACTACATTTCTGTCTCTAGTGGTTGTGTGAAAGATGATTAGTAATGAGGTAATGAATCTAATTTTGGAGAAATAATGTAAAATAAAAATGTTGAAAATAGGAAAGGTTTACCTTTGGTTTGGTGCTGCACTGCCAACATCGCCCCGCCATTGCAAGATAAATTATCAAAATTTATCTAAAACCTAAATTGTTTGTTTGATAACTATTTCCCTACATGCTGTACCAGGCCTGCAAACCTGCTAATTCCTTTTTGGAAAAGGTGGAGTTGTCTCCAGCGTTTTGCAGCCTAATATAGACGGCCCACAGCAGGGAAGCTCCCTTTATTCCAGGTACCCCAAACCTCCAGTCTTTTCTGGCATCTGAAAGTTCCTGAAATTCTGAAAAAAATTTTTTAGCAGAATGCGGTTTTTGCAACAATTTGGCTCTAAAGTAAGCCACTGGGTCCACTCAGCCTTTGATCAGTCGCAGACTAGTTCTTGGGATGTGGTTTTTCATGATTTTAGCTCTACTGATGTGATCATAAAGAGAGTCTCACGGAAAAAGAAAAAGAACAAGAAGCAGCTGCTTTGTCCTTAAAGCACCGTGGGGGGCACGATTGCATATCCTGTCAGAGTGACTTGTTAAGTTTGTGGGAGAGGGGGTTTCGCAGCAACTGGAGAGGAGAGTCCATAGCAGAGCCAACTGCATCTTCCTCAATCAGTGGTCAAAGTTAATATTAGTGTTGCACCGATACCAGTATCAGAAAGGCCCGGCAATAAAATGGTGTTATTGCTATCGGCGAGTACCAGCAAATAGGGCACCAATACCATTCTTAGAGCCAAAAGTTTGTTCAACTATTGTCACCCATTCCAGGTAGGCAATAAAAAGATCTACTGGATTCACTTTGTATTAGTCTTTTTCCTGCTTCACAAAGGAAGGCAGCAGCTTAACAAAGCCATGATGGCAATTATTTTACATCGAAATAGTATGTAGTTCTTCATATATATAGACACACACATCTATTTCAAATAGATGGCATCGGTATCGGCCAGTACTACACAGCCAGTTATCGGGTATCGGGGCCAAAAAATTGCATTGGCGCAATGCTAGTTAATATCAACATGCACATTGGCCCCCCAATGTCCAAAATTATTGTCAGTTTGTTGCCCAACAAGGTAAAGCATGTCACCAATGGACTCCTGGACAGTTGTCAAGTGTGTTCTAGATTGATGAATCATGCCTCTCGGTCCAACAATCAGATGTACACTTGTGTTTGCAGGAGAACAGCAGTTGTAAAGTTTGGTGCAGTGGAAATGTGGTTTTCAGAGGTTGCATTCAATCCTATAGTTCCATTGAAGGAAACTCTGAATGCTAATGATTCAGTAAATCATAAGGACTATGAGGGGAATATCACTGAAGCATTTTTACTTTTACTGCTGCTGTTTAATTATCACCTAACTACTTTAAAGGCCAAAAGAGTTTATTCTAATCAGAGCTGTAAATTGCTATTATGTTGACTGAAATTAAAGTTGTAGTACAAGTTGCAACAGGAGTTATTTCTTCTAACTGTGCTTTATTTCTCTAGAGTCTGCATATTACTGCTTGTTTAAGGGATAAAGTATTTGCTCAATTTATCTAAGAAGAAAATTGCTTGAAATGTTCATAACCTCAGTTAGCGGATTTAACTGTAAAAAAGGTGCATTTAAATGGCAAAGGATTTTTTTTTTTTTACCTATTCTGTGAAATCTTTCCTCCAGCTGGTGGCCGGCAGTGTTGTGATGGCCTTTGCGGAGGTGTGCCCGGATCGCATTGATCTGATCCACAAGAACTACAGGAAGCTGTGTAATCTGTTGGTGGATGTGGAGGAGTGGGGCCAGGTGGTCATCATCAACATGCTAACACGCTACGCCAGGACGCAGTTCACCAGCCCCTGGAAGGAGGTCAGGCATCTGCTATGAGTTTGCTGCTACAAGGTTTAGGTTTGCTCTGATCTTTCAAAGGTTTTAGGTCGAACAGGTCATCACGACTCAGCATATAGACAATCATGTTTTTAGGTCTGATATCACCCAAAAATATAAATGGAGGTAAATAATACCAAAGACCAAAGCTTTTCAGAAAATACTTTGTTTTCATGAATTAATCAGAACAAAGAACATTTTTATTCTGAGCAACTTCTGATTAGATGTGAAGGATCAGTCTGATTTACTATAAGGTAAATATTTTACCCATTTCTCCTTTTGACCTCATATTTAAATCACCAACAATGTTCACTTTAAAATACAACGTTTCAATATAAAAGCTGCAGATTAAAGCTCCTAAAGTATCTTGATTGATTAGGTGACACATCCGGAAATAAAAGATCGTCCTCTATATACCTTTAAACTAATAACAATCAAAGGCAGCTCTAAACAAATGAGTTTTTAACCTTGACTTAAAAGAACTCAGGCTTTCAGCAACTTTACAGTCTTCCTGGATTTTGTTCCACATAAGTGGAGCATAGGAACTAAATGCTGCTTCTTCATGTTTGGTTCTAGTTCTGGGGGTACAGAGTAGACTGGAACTAGGGCCGTTTCTCAATATGCGTTGTTGAGCATTCTCGTGTGCTTGTGACACGTCATCAGCCCGCCCCGCCCTCTTTATAGAGTTTGCATCAGGGCAGACTTGTCCATTCTCGAGATTGACAGCTGTCCCAGCATGCACTGCGGCAGCAGCAGCTTTCAATGGAGCGCTCCATTGAAAGTTAAAAGTTCTCTTTTCTGTTGCTGTTGTTCAATAAAAGTATATTTTAAGATCATTTGAGGCGAGAATATTATACTTTAAAGCATCACTATATTAACCCGACTCCGCCAGATGGATTTGCTCCGCATATCCATCTGGAAACCTTCGGCTGAAGTAATTTAGGGAAGGAGCGAAAATACTGGTTAGCTGATTGGCCTATGTTGGTGACAGACGGGCCAAATAAACCAATCAGATCAACGAAGCATATGACGTACTAACAGCCAGGCTACTCTTGCCGAAACCAGTTGGGAGAAGAGCAAAAACATATTTTCCTCTGAGAAAGGCCTCCAGAGCAGTGTTTTGCTCTTCTTTCAGTGAAGAAATGCTGTGTAATTCCGATAAAACTTGCTCGATAGCAACGCTAACGCTAGTTTCATCGGCTGAAGCCGCCATGTTCTTTAGACTGAACTGTCGCGTTTCTCGTTGCGTCACACCTCAACCCGCCTCAAAGCCAACGCTGATTGGACGTTCGTTTGGTATACTGCTCAAAATTTTCTTAAACGGAGAGTCTCCAGAGTGATCTGCGAGTGAAACCTTGAAAGCTCGCGAGATCAGGATGGTCTCACGAGGCTATCACTATATGGTCCATTTACCGATTTAATGCGTAATAAAAAAAAAAAGATACTTATACTTAAAGATACTTATACTTATTAATACTATTATTATTATTATTAATTTCTTTCCCTACCTCAGCCAGTTTATTAACAACAGTCTTTCCAAGAAAGTTCATTATAAAGACTGCTCTCCGCATTACTGTCCGCCATGGTTGTAGTTTTTCTTCCCTCTGCTGTGTAGCAAGATGCAGGATAGGGACTTTTGTTGAGTATTAATGGCGTACAGGTCAGATGAATACGACCTGGCCGTTCAGACACAGGTCGCATTTGAAAAGATCAGATACATTTTGCATTCCCAACCACAGCCAGTAGGGGAAGATGAGAGACCTCTCAATCGCTGCATAAACGTGTAGATTACAATAACAGGGACTTAGAAGAGGATTTATTGAGGTAAAAATGTTACGGTTAACTGCTTCCAAAATTATAAAAAATATACTTTGCTTTTATTTAATAGTCTCACAACACAACAACAAAAAAACTCTGAGTTCTGAATACTTTTGTAAGTCACAGTAAGTATCTCAGAAAGAGACAGTGATTCTCCAAAAATCCAGTTATAACGTTAATGTTTGTGTTGCAGGATGCTGTTTTTGACGAGAACCACGAGAAAGCCTTTTATGGCTCCGACTCCGAGGAGAAACCAGACCAGAAAGAAGCAAAGCCTTACATCATGGATCCAGACCACAGGCTTCTGCTGAGGAACACCAAACCTCTCCTGCAGAGCAGGAACACTGCTGTGAGTTAAAACATTCCTCTACCGCCCACATGTCCAGCTCCTTTTAGAGAGTTATCTAACAGATTCACCTATAGAATATGTCATGCACGTGTTTGTGTTGAAATAATCAGTGATTTTCCTTTTTTCATTTCCTTTAAGCCCCTGTCACACCATGACGTTTTAGCCAGCGTATGTCTGACGTTCTAGAATCTCCTAAAACCCTGGCATACGCTGAACTTTCTATGCTTTTTTTCAATTTTGGGTATATGCATGGAGTATTCATAACGAGTCCAGAACTTATGTCCAACGACAGCCTAACTTGTGCATAACGCACGGCAGCTTAATGCCCATGAAATGTCACAAGCCAGTGTCCTGATGGGGGCAGCAATGCGCCCCGAGTCGCCTGGCCTTCATAAAAAGATTTGATTGCGGTGTTAACCTAGCTGCTGTTGACCGCTCGCCATCAAAAAGATAGAAAGAAAGAACGATTGCAGTCGCAGCAGATTCAGCATCATGTCTGCTAGGGGTGTAAATCACATCCATCATGGCGATTCGATTCAGTATCGATTTCCTGACCCAACGATTCGATAATTTTCGATACTGAAGAATACACCATGATACGATTCGATTAATTGGTTCATTTTTTTTCTTACAGGCTAGACAATGTTTCAAATTTGAAATAAATCAATTAAAGCTGTAATATCGTTATGTATTATTTTTTTTTTTTTTTAGAAACAACAGCAAATAACAGAAGTAGCAAATTTGCATCAAAAAATACTGCACAAAATCAGTGCAATGAATGCAATTCAATACATCGCTTCAGATGTCCCTGCCCCCTCCACAGAAGCTCCGCTGCGCCTCTCCCAGATTGTAGCTCACCGCAAACAGTGCCACAGACAGGAGGCTGGCTTGTTTTGTTTTTATGACCGAAATTGTGGAAAACAACTCGTGAAGTTTGACCCGCTAGAAGAGCGAGGTGCGCGAGAACGCTGGGACCCTTTTTCCACCTGGATCTCCGCTCTTTTTGGCCCTCATGTCCCTCCGTCGTCGGACTAAACTCGCCCCCACTTCCTCATCGCCTCGGCCGTTTCTATACCCACAGCGTGTAGCTCAGACCACGCTTCAATATTGAGCATCAATCAAAATGTCTGTGTCAAGCTTACTGCGACACACTGCTGTAAGTGTATAACCAGGAAGCGAGGTAGGAGGGCAAAATAGGTTTAGCGCCACTGCAGCACGGGAGGGAGAATTACGCCCAGGAGCAAATGGATGAAAATAGACCGGAGGAAAAACACAAAAACATGAATCGATACTTTTGCGGACGTATCGATGCATCGGATCGTCGGCTTTTGGATTGATGCATCGATACAAAACGATTAATATTTACACCCCTAATGTCTGCTAGGATGTTTGTTGGCTGTGTGCGTGATCGCAGGGAGGATCCATCACACTCACCTTCTCACTCACCCTATGATAGGGATGAAGAGTACTGACGGTTTCCTTCTATGAACCCCCTTTTATACCAAAACGCTGCCAATACACCACTAAACAGTAGCTATAAGATAAAAACACGTTCAGCGGTCGTCTGGAACACGTCAAATACGTTGGTATAAGTTGGAGATAAGTTCTTGATAGGCTTAGCAGTTATGCACTAGTTATTCATAGGTTTTGCATTAGCCAAACACCACAACTTATGAGTAACTTACACTTAACGTATATCAACGATCAGATAACTGACCTATAACTTATGGCTCACGTTGCTGTCATACGTCTCAATGAACTTGCCGTATATCGATTAGTTTGAGCGTACTTCAGCTTGCTCATAATTTATACAAAACTGACCAATAACCTATCCAATGTATGCCAACGTTTTGCCAAATTTTTGGTACGTCAGGCATACGCTGGCTAAAACGTCAAGGTGTGACAGGGGCTTTACATCATGAAATTAACAAAGGTCCAGAACCAGTTTAGAAAAAATAAACAAACGAAACAAAATTCAGCTTTGATTTTATGAACTACAATTATCCTAAGAGGAATTAAAAAAAAAACGATGTATTTTGCTTACGTTTATTAAAAAGTAAAAGATCTGTATTTATCAAATGGATCCAACATTTTTTATGATAATATCTTGTTTTTGATTTTCGATTGGAACAGACACCTTCCATTTATATATTCCTTGTATATCTCTTAGTTGCTGCTGCAGGGAACCTTTAAACTAAAAAAAGAAAACTGATTACACATTTCCATCAACCAGGAGTCTCAAGGTCTCTGTCTCAGTGTAGCAGCGGGAGGAAAAATGCTCCCAAATGAAAGTGTTGATTAAAATGTGACATGCTGTGTCTTTCCTCGTGACAGCACAGTGACATCCTCCATCTTCATAGATTCCTCATGCTCTCCGTCCTGCCTCCCTGCGATGGACACGCGTCCTCCCACCATTTAAAGCTCCCCTGAAAAATTACCTTCTACCAAATGTAGAGCTGGACAAAATTATTGTTTTTTTTTCTTTGAAGTGATTATAGATGTGTGCTGTTAAGGGAAAAAATCCTTTTAAAAATCAAAATTTCTTTGAGGATTTACTTTGTATTCAGGTTGTGATGGGTGTTGCTCAGCTTTACTGGCATCTAGCTCCTAAACATGAAGTGAGCATCGTCACCAAGTCACTCGTTCGACTGCTAAGAAGCCACAGGTAATCAAGATAAAAACTCTAAACGTAAAGCTCTCTGCAGCGCCCCCTGTGATCACGCTTAAAGGCTGTTTTTCTTATTTTTATACAGAGAGGTGCAGTACGTGGTGCTCCAGAACATCGCCACCATGTCCATTCAGAGGAAGGTGAGACTTGATCATGAAACAGAACCTCTCTTTGTTTCCAATCATTCCATTCTCCAGTATCCATGTTTTTTATCGCTTGTTTCCAAACAGGGGATGTTTGAGCCATACATGAAGAGTTTCTATGTCAGGTCCACAGATGCCACACACATAAAAACACTGAAGGTAACGGACTCCTGCATTATCACAAACTACCTGATCTCACTAAATAGTGAGCATGAATTCATGGAGTACATGTACATTTACACTACCCTTGAAAAACCGATCCATGCCGAGACCGGCTGACTGCAGACCAGTTCCAGAGCTGGGCTCAGCTTGGTTTTTCCCTGGCTCGGTTCTCTGATAACAAGAGCGCATGAGCAGAACGCGTCATTTCCGTCTGGCTGCACATCCCGATTCACACTCTATTCCAGTAGTTGGCGGTAATGCCCCTCCGGAAGTTGCTTGCCAACCAACACAAAACAGAAGAAGAAGAACACTATAAACAACTATAAACATCCACGAAAGGTTGCTGTCTTCGCCTGACCCTCCGCAAACACCGAAGTACATTAATAATAATCATTCCCTCTTTCTTTTCTCTTTCTTCTTCGTCTTTTTCTTCTTGTGTTTTATGGCGGTAGGCAAACAACTTTTGGTGCATTACCGCCACCAACTGCTTTATTTCCTCCTTCAATACTTGCAGTAATGCCGCAGATCGTAACTAGGAGTCGAGGAACCAAGATATCGTGATGTGTAAACGGTCGTCAGAACCCAGTTCGGCCTGGTTAATTTATCCGAGCTAGGTTCTGACGACCGTTTACACATCACGCTATCTCGGTTCCTCGCCTCCTAGTGATGATCTGCGGTATTACTGCCAGTATTGAAGGAGGAAATAAAGTAGTTGGTGGCGGTAATGCACCAAAAGTTGTTTGCCTACCGCCATAAAACACAAGAACAAGAAGACGAAGAAGAAGAAAGAGAAAAGAAAGAGGGAATGATTATTATTAATGTACTTCGGTGTTTGCGGAGGGTCAGGCGAAGATGGCAACCTTTCGTGGATGTTTATAGTTGTTGTTCTTCTTCTTCTGTTTTGTGTTGGTTGGCAAGCAACTTCCGGAGGGGCATTACCGCCAACTACTGGAATGGAGCGTGAATCGGGATGTGCAGCCAGATGGAGATGACGCGTTCTGCTCATGCGCTCGTTATCAGAGAACCGAGCCAGGGAAAAACCGAGCCGAGCCCAGCTCTGGAACTGGTCTGCAGTCAGCTCGGTTCGGTTGTGTCTAGCTCGGTTCAGTTCAGTTTGCTTTCTATTTACACACGATAAGTTACCTCAGTTACTGAGCTCGGACCGGTCTCTGCACGGTTTTTCAAGGGTAGTGTAAATAGGGTATATGTGTGTTGCTTGGTAACCTTTAGACTTAGACAACATTTGTTGTTTAGTTTTTTTACACAGAGCTCTCATCACATTTCCATTTTCTTAAAGTGCAGCAGTGATCAAATGTAAACATGGTGCAAAAAAAACGCATTGACATGGTCAGGTTGATGCAGTCTGTGGCATGATTTAGAGTTTTTTTTCAACATTCAGCTTTCTGATGGGGGTGGGCGAGAAGTTTAGATATTTAGTAAAGTAAAATGATCAGGTTGGCAAAGTAAAATGTGTTCCTATACATCACAAGTGAGAATCGATGTTATTCATTGTTTGGATTTAGAATACCTTTATATTTTTACCTGCACAGTTTCTAGTAAATGAAAACCAATATTTCAAATGCATATAAGCAGGATTCTTTGAAAAACTATTATAAATGTTTTGCTTTTTTAAATCACCCGGCTTATTTATTAAAGACCCATTGCCACCCACATGTTTTCTTTCTTGTTTTCCAAAGCTGTAGCTATTCTTTTATTTGTGCAATTATTAATTTAATGCACCAATCTGTAGAAATGCCCACAATGTTTATCTGTTTACAATGGCTGGGATGCAAATAAAGTTTTGTATTAAAATCCTATTTTTTTTATATTTTTTATTCTGTGTTCTAATAAATGTGCTTGATGGCAACATTTCTGTTTTTGATTTTACAGCTGGAAATCCTGACTAATCTCGCCAATGAAGCCAACATTTCCACCATTCTAAGGGAATTTCAGGTTTGTTTTTTTACTCATGATTATTGCTTAAAAGAAATACGATTTTCCTTCCTTGATTGTTCTTCTCATGGTTGGAATTGAACCTCAGACCTATGTGAAGAGCCAGGACAAGGCGTTTGCTGCCGCTACCATCCAGGCCATTGGCAGATGTGCCACCAACATCTCAGAGGTCACAGACACCTGCCTCAACGGTCTGGTGTTGCTGCTTTCCAACAGAGATGGTAATAAATGTGAGATAAATGCGAATATACGGTGCTGCATGTGTTCTTACTGCTTGGCCTGTTTCTACAGAGACAGTCGTGGCTGAGAGTGTGGTGGTCATCAAGAAGTTGCTGCAGACTCAGCCCACCCAGCACGGTGACATCATCAAGCACATGGCCAAGCTCTTTGATAACATCACTGTATGGGTTATCCTTTTTCACTATGGCCCTGAATTAGAAACACTTTAGTTGATTTTTCCTCTCTATTTTTGCAGGTTCCCATGGCTCGAGCCAGCATCCTGTGGTTGATGGGGGAATACTGCGAGAGGGTGCCGAAGATCGCACCGGATGTGCTCCGAAAGATGGCAAAGACTTTCACTTCAGAAGAGGATATTGTAAAGCTGCAGACCGTCAACCTGGCAGCGAAGCTTTACCTGACAAACTCTAAGCAGGTGCAGAAGGGTTTCATGCTAAGTTCAGATCATGGTTCATATGTTTTGATTAAAGACTCTTGATTAAACAGATACTGTATTTTACAACAGTTCCATCGGCGCAATACAGGGATTCCCCCCAAACCAAATCCTACCATAATATTGTAACCATAAATCTGTCAGATCACAAATATATTTCTCTCCACATGAAGAGCTGCTTGTCTCCCCTAGCTCAGTCTTCTGTACAGAATACCAGGCTGTCTTGGTGTCCCGGGTGGGGATGGTGGTTGGGAATATCCCATGACCAAATTTTTATAATGGGAAAACAAAAAAAGGAAATAGCCTAGTACTATTTTATGAATTATTTATACAGACCAAGGAATAAAACTTAGATTTAGGGCCCTGTCACACCTTGCCAATTTAGACAGCGTATGCCCGACATCCCAGAATCTCCTAAAATGCTGGCAGCATGCTCAACGTATAAAAAAACATATTCGCAACTTATCCAAAGTATGCCGGCGTTTTTGCCAGACTTTCCGTACGTCAGGCATACGCCATCTAAATCGTCGAGGTGCGACAGGCGCTTTAAGAGCTGATGGTGTTGAAAAATCCAACGATTTCAGGCAGCAGTTTATTTTTGGACGCATCTCTACAGAAACATTGACGTTTTAAGGGTCTGTGTTAATGAACCTGTACCTTCAAACTTACTTTTTTCACAAAATAAAACCTAAAGAAATATCAGGTTCCCAGCGGTAATCAAGAGTTACCAGTAGGGGGCAGAGATTGAAAATGAAGGTCATTTGTTAGACAGAATAAAGAATTGGTGGTGGTATCCCATTTCCTCCATTTCGTCACATCCATCACATTAAATGATAGTATTTAGCAAAAAAAAAAATAAAAAATTGTGATTTTTTTATTTTTTTTTTCTATTGGCAGCAGGTCTTCACTTACTTTGCAAGCAAAATGAATGTCGCGTGATTTGTGAATTCTCAAACTCCCGAAAACACATCTTGCCAGGAGCCAGCAGATATGTTAGCCTTGAAAAGTTTTGGACCAATGAAATGCAGTGATGTGTGTGATGTCACCACGTCAACCAGAGGCGGAAGGCTAAGGCAAAACAAACATGGCTGCCCAAGTTTTGGCTGGAATACCCTCATAATCAGTTAACTCCACCGGTTGTTAAGCAAATCAACCTGCTACTGCTGCTGTGATTGGCTAAAACTTTGACGTAGGAGGCAGGTACCCAATCAGCTCGAACAATTGCCCTGACTGTCCCTCTGTTTTGCAAACACTTTCTACATGAGTCTTCCCAGATCAATACATGAAGTTCAATTTAAATCTTATGCAGCATCAATCTGGCTTATGCCAGGTCAGGTCCTCACCAGTATGGGGAATTGCTGGACCCTTTTACCCTTAATAGTGGTAAAATAAACTCATTTTTTTATTAAATGTTTAGTAATAAAGCTGGGGCTCAATAAAAATCCTCCATCTTGGTAAATCCAGTTGGACTAGCCCTACCTCTCCTTTAATTCCCAGACCAAGCTGTTGACCCAGTACATTCTGAACCTCGGCAAATATGACCAGAACTACGACATCAGAGACCGAACACGTTTCATCAGGCAGCTGATTGTGCCCAACGAGAAGAGCGGCGCCCTCAACAAGTACGCCCGGCGCATATTACTGGCCTCCAAGCCTGCTCCCGTCCTTGAATCTGCTTTCAAAGGTACTTAATGTGTTTGTTTTAACCTCTAAGGCTTATTTTTGAAAGGTATTAGGTCCTATAAACAAGTTTTATTGTCAGTATTAAATCCATTACCTTCTCGTGTCTGTTGCTTGAATCAGAAGAGAATCTCTGAATACGAATTAGGGAAAAATTTACTTCAAATTGAGTGGCTCTATTTCCAGTGGATTCAGGCTGTGCTCTTATTATTCTGGTGTGTGTGTGTCTCTTTGAAGGGCAGTTAGGTCAGACCCCTTTTACCTTGGACTAATGAGATGGGTAAATTATTGAGCCGCTAACCTTTTTATTCAGACACTGAGAGGTGCAAAAAAAAAAAAAAGAAAATCCCCTAATTTTCTCTCTTCCTCCTTGACAAAAGGGTCGAAACAGCCTCCTGTAACATTAGAATTCACAGGCAGTTTGCACCCACTGGATGTTTATGGATGGCCTTATCCACTGCTGTCATTCTTAATAATCACATGCAAAGTTTTATTTTTCTCTCTCTCCATCTTTCGGAAAGCAGAGCACATTTTTTTGATTTTTTTCAGCATCCTCCAAAGACAAAAGCACTAATTATCCAGTTGATCACAGAGGGAAAATATGGATGATTGTCTGTCATGCTTAGAACTTCCTATTTGAATCACCTTCTTTGTGTCATATTTCTTTAATTTCCATTTACATTGATTTATCATTTTTAATCTCCCTTCAGATAGAGACCGTTACCAACTGGGAACCCTCTCCCATAGTCTTAACATTAAAGCTTCTGGGTACCAGGAACTGTCAGACTGGCCGGCTGTTGCACCGGATCCGACTGTGAGGAACGTGGAGGTGATTGAGCCGGTAAAGATGACCTTATCTGAAGCATTTACGTATAATGATATCTGACATATAGGGTTAATCCAAGTCTAAATACAAATTTGTAACATCAGCACTGATGTCATATTAGTTTTATGCTTTTTTCTATGTTGAATGATTATTTGGTACCTTACACAATATCAGAGACTTATCTGGGGACATTACAGGGGTTGACGTTAAGGGCAAGTGACTTTCACATTTCATTTGCCCAGAAACAATTTTTACTTGCCCAGTATAATGTTTGATAAATATAGTTCCTAATATTCATTTTTGTATATATATCAATGAAGCATGTTTGTTTTTTAAATGTTTTTTGTAATTCAGTTTTTTTTAAGTTTACAGGTTCCTGGTGTGTATATGCATGCGTCAGATAATGAACTCAAGCCTACATTACCGTGTTAACATGCTTTTCAATCCTTCCTGCACATTCTTTTCAAACTAAACTTTGCTTTAGTGAATGGATGTGGATGGGTGGTGGGTAAAGAGGGTCTCTGATGCTTAGTGGGTGGTGGGTGAAATAGGTGGTGTGTGTGTTACTGTACTTAGATTTTTTTTTGCGTTGTTGTTGTTTTTTAGCCTGCCAAGTCGAAAAAAATGGGTCTTATTCGCGCCAATTCCCGGACAAAAATCTGGCGGAAAATCACGGAGCTTTTTCTAATCACGCGCCTTTTTTAAATCACGCAATAATGTGTACAAAACAACAGAAATGGTGCCGACAATGCTTTTGGGTTGTTTTCTTCCAATGTAGGTGATTTTTGAGTGATTATGTAAATAAAATGATACAGAAACACAGGTACAATAGCGATTTCTAGCTTGTTTGTCATTTTGGTAACTACATCAAAATTAAAGCTAGGTGGACAAAAATCACGCCATCTGGCGGAAAATCACCCGGCTTTTTCAAATCACGCGCCTTTTTCAAATCACGCGAGAATGTGTACAAAACAACAAAAATGGCGCCGGCAACGCTTCTGGGTTGTTTTCATCGAATTTCGGTGATTTTAAAGTAATTTTGAGTGATAAATAATTGTTTTTTGCGATCATTGCACTTTCCCGGCGAGCAAATGCAATGAAATTTAAACTCTCCCAAAAATAAAAACTACTTGCCCCGGGAGATCGGGCGATGGTTAACATCGAGCCCTGCATTAAAATAAAGAACGTTCTCATACTGGGATGTACTTTTGTGAACACAAGTTGCCTGTTGTCTACAATAAATCCTTTCCAGTCCATGAAGATATAAAGGAAAATTTCCACTCTATTCTTTGGTATTATGTGTCAACTACAATTTTGGAATAAAACAGGAAAATGATTGGGGTTGCTCAATATTTTATGCAGTTTATCACCAACAATGATCTGATAATTTCTCAACTTCTCCCTTATTCCACTTTCTGTTCTTCTTAAAACCCTAACAATGGGATTTCCAACAAAGTTAAAAAAGTTAAAAACAAACCATTGGACTTTGTTTCCCAAGTTTTAAGACAATCCAGGAAGCTTTTTCAATTCAAAATGTCTTGAGTAGCACTGAATTCCAGGCTTATAGAGTGGCCCAAACAAAAGTCTTGTTATGGCTTAGAAAACAAGCAAATTGAACCGAAAGAACAGGTCCACCCCTTAGTAATGGGTCATCGTTGAGGTCGTTCTTTGTCTGCAAGACCCAATACTGGACCATGCCTCTGAAAAGGGAGTCGTTAGGGTCGTTGTTGGCCTGGCTGACCAGGCGAGATGTTTTAGGCCCCGTCCACACGAAGCCAAACCCTGGCCTAAACGCACAAATTTTTCACCAAACCAGCCTCTCATCCACACGAAGCCGGCGTTTCGGGGGTCTGTAAACGATCTTTTTTTTATTCAGCCTTCAGAGTGGGAAGATTTTGAAACGCCGTTTTCGCGTTTCCATCTTTAAGCTCTAACCGCATTTTCTTTTTTTACATGCATGCGTCATAGCGTCGCCTCTAAACACGCATGCGCGACCAGTATCACAACAACAATGGCGCCGTACTGTGTTGAATGGTTGCTGCTCATGCTACTCACCCTGCTGTCGGGCTTACAACAGAATCTTCTTCTTCTGGAATATCTCCAGGAAGAACAGAGCAATATCGACGACATAGTTCAGCACCTGAATTTGACTGAACCACGAAAATGGACCCGCAGGGCAACCGTGTATAAATATTAGTGCGCATGCCCAACATTTCGTCGCCTATTTTTGCTTTGGCACGACAGCACCACTTACAGGCCTTGCATACATTTTGCAGCGTTTTCATGTATTCATGTGGACGATCACATTTATTTTACGTCTCCGTCTTTACGACAAACGTTCTGGAAAAAATTAGCGTTTCGTGTTCGTTTTGACTTCGTGTGGACGGGGCCTTAGTCCCCAGCATGGCAGTAGAGGTTTGAGATGATAGCGGGAAGGAATCAACTCTATTGCTGCGTTGTACGTTTTTAAGGGTGGAAACTTGAGTCCACCCCCTCTGTTTAAGTTTGGTTTTTCTTAAACATAAATGGCTTCCTTCACACCCCTTTCAAACCACCTGTCTTCTTTGTCCAAAACGTGAACATTCTGCTTCTCAAAAGAATACCTTAAGGTGTAGGTGGACAGCCAAATCTTGTCCGTAGGAGGTAATAGTTGCTTTCTCCTCCTCCATTTTGAATTGAAAAAGCTTCCTGGTGGGAAGCGAAACATCTTCAAACTTGGAAAACAAAGTACAGTGGTTTGTTTTTAACTTTTTTAACTTTGCTGCAATGACTATGACCTGGATGACAGAGAATCTTCACCAGCACCTAAAAATGGGAATTAGTCAGCCTGTTTAAGAAATATATTTAAGATAACAGAAAAAACAGAAGGTAAAAAAACTTTAAGTTTTTTCCCAACTAGTTATTTCTGCTAGTAATATAATTCCTGTGGTTCCAATAGGATGAAGTTTTTTTAAGCTGGTCAAGATTCTCAGTCATCCAGGTCATAGTTATTCCAACAAAAAATAAAAACCAAACCACTGGACTGGAGTTTGAAGATGTTTGGCTTCCTATCCTATAAGCCTTTTCAATTCAAAATGTCTGGAGTAGCTTTGAGTTCCAGGCTTTATAGAGTGGCCCAACGAAAGCATTGTTATGGCTTAGAAAATAAGCAAATTGAACCAAAAAACAGGTCCAACCCTTAGAAATGAGGAGTTGTTGATGAGTTGAAAAAAAATCTGATACAAAAAAGTCAGTTTCATTGGTTAGCGTGTACTCCTCCAAATTGTGCCCACACTCAAACTGATTGATTTTGGTTAATGATGATTCGTAGTGGAGACTGTTCTAACACAGCTTCCCTTTACTCGATGCATAATTGAGGCTTTTAACAAAAAAATCTCCTAAATGTTGGGATTGTTAGTTATTTTTTTTTTTTATCCCTCTAAGTATTTGTTGTTTCTGTTTAGGTACAAGAGAGGGCTGTATCTCTTGGGAAGGTCAAGAAACCCAAACCTGATAAGTTCTATTCGGACGAGGAAGAGAAAGAGGAAGGATCTGCCAGTGGAAGTGAAGACAGCAGCAATAGCAGCAGCAGCAGCAGCGGCAGTAGTAGTGAAGGTATTTTCTTTTGAAGTTTAAATATTGGAGTACTTTTAGAAGATAGATTTTAAATAGTCTGTTCTGAGATTTGCAATAAAGCCATTTTGTATTGCCTTCATTGCACTTGATATTCTCAAACATGGGAGTCACAGCAGTAAAAGAAAAGGTCAGCTGATTTTCGATGAGTAAGCTACAAGTAATCAAGCAAACTGGTCTAAACTGGAATTGAATTGGATTAAAATACATTTTAAATTCATCCTAACCCATGTTAATTCTGTATAGAGTCGGGCAGTGAGAGTGAAGAGGAGAGCAGCGAAGGATCTGAGAAAACCTCCACTGATTCTGGAAAGAGCTCCAGTGGATCTGAAGCGAGCTCCAGCGAGTCTGAATCCAAACAGAAGAAGAAAAAGCTAACTAAGAAGGCGGCCCCGAGGAAAAGCAAGCAACCAGCTGCAGACAGGTGCGGTGTTCCTGTCAACACGGCTGTTTATTGGATCCTGAATCATTTTTCAAAAAAAGATTGTAAGCTTTACCTGGTTAAGTAGCTTATAATATAGTCTTATTATCACAAAGACTTTAAACAATGGTATGATGCATGAAGGCTACTGTTTGTGTTAGGAGAGAATAGGCTCCTTCATTAAGCCAGCTGAATGGCAGTCCTCAGCAAGATGAGGGCCAGTCCACCAGAATTAAACTTAAAATAATTTTTGGTTTGTAACGAGTGTAAAATTATCTGGTTATCGTTGCATTGCAGATTTTATCTTACAGTCCCTAGTTGTTAAATGCAGTAAAATATCGATTTAGCTCACCTACAAACCAGAGTTCTACTAATTTCTAGGTCAAAGAAAGAGATAAGAAAGCATATGTGGCAGCAGAATCCATGGCAATCAAAATTAAAACTAAAGATTAAAAGAGGCATGAAAAATAAAGGTTTGCATATCTTGCTTTGTTTCATAATTAGTCTTATATTTTATGCTGCTTTGAAATTAAACAGCTTGAGAAATTGCCCTTAAAATAACTCTGACCCCAATGCAAATGAGATGTATTATAGAAAATATGAAAAATATCAACTTTTTGGAGTAAATAATTACAAAGCCTTTACCACACTTTAATAACCAATGAGCGTTGACCTGCAATGACTCATGGGAAATAGAGGCTTAGGTAGGATACTCCTGATCCTGCGATGCAGCCTGCTGGAACATTTTATCCAGTGGGGAGTATCCTGTGTGCTTCTCTATTTCCCATGAATCATTGCACGTCAACGCTCATTAGTCAGCTCGGACAGAAATCGGGGGCAATGTTGGCAAAAATTGTGTTAGGGTTGTTAAGTTTCCCCAACTTTAACCTATAAAAAAATTAAACAAAGACAGTGTAAGATTTTTCCTGTAATGCTTTGCAAAGGGAAGATAGACAGAGCTTTAGGATCACCCTGTGCATCTTCGCTTGGCTCGACACTTCCAGGCCTTTTTATTGAGCAGTCAACACATTACAACAGCAGGCGTTAGTTTCGATTATGCAATCTCTTAGACATAGCATGAACTTTTAAGATAGGGAACTTGTCTGTTTCAGTATATGCTTTTAAAAAAGGTGTCGGGGGTTATGAACTTTTAACTTCTGTGTTTCTCAAATGAAAAACAGGAAAGCATTTTTGCAAAACATTTGACCGTCTTATGACCTACATACAGTATTTCCACCGATGAGAGTAACATAGGAAAAACATTGAGATTGAGAGCAATATAAAACATATAAATGAATAAAATGATAAAAACAACAGAAATCATAATAACTCCAGCAAATTGTAGTTAAAAAAATCGGTGTATTTTGCTTTATAAGACTCAAGATAATTATTGAAGGTGTTTTTATACTAGAATATTGCTTTGTTGAACTCAAATATCTGCCTAGTTGGTAACAGTTACTCTATTTTTTTTTTTAAAAGGAGCTCCAAATGTTCAGATACCTGAGAACTGACAACTTTTTTTCTTAGAAGTGAGGATGTTCTGAAATGTAAAATCTAATGTGATTAAGCATAGAAACAATCCAGGTATTTGAGTTATTCTGAAGCAAACTCGATGCAAGTAACAAAAATACTAAAAAAAGTCTAAATCCGTGTGAATTTAAATTCTTATTTCTGAGCAAATGACTTCCCGCATTAACCTCTCTCTTGTCTTCTACATGCAAACACGCCCTCCCTTCCTTTCTTAGGTTGGCCGGTCTGCAGTAGTATCGCTGGTTCCATTAACAAGCTAATCAAGGAGAATTTTCCTCCAGTAGCGTAACCCCACATTTACATGGCTAATGGATAATGACTTTTGATTGGTCATTTAGCAGCCTGGTGTTACCAATAAATGAGATTTGAGTCATTACTGCTGAATATGCTCACGCACTCCCTCTTACACCCTGGCAAATTTAGTTTCTTATGCAGCGCACTTCATTTGCTCACGGACACACAAACTTACCCGACGTACCTGATTTTGCTGTGTGACAGGCCGCCGGCTGACCCTGTTCTCTCCATTAGACAGTATAATTAGAGCAACTCACCCCAGTGCTCAAACACACAAAAACACGCACACACACGCATACAGTCAGTAATTAGAGCAGCTCACCCCAGTGCTTCCACAACAAACACAGCATAATGCCCTCATTATGGCCCAGTCATTTCAGGCAGGGCCTAATCAGTCCCACAGTGATTTATATCACTTTTTTCCTGTTCGCAGCAAATGAAATCTGTAGGCCAAATTAATACTGGCTTTTCATCATCGCCCAAGTTAAAAAGCCAGTTACCGTCACAATTCCCCTCATTAATTTAACGGCTGAAAATCCCAGGCAGGCCGAGTAAACACTCATTATTGGAACAAATTGAAGAGGGACAGAGCAAGTGGAAGAGAGAGGAGAAAGATGGAAGAAATCTTTCTGGAGGGAAAGCAGCTTTGAATTAACTTAACAAACAAAAAGCAGATTGATCGTTTTGATCGGCTCCACTGAAAGCTCTGACGCTTTAAAGATTATTTTCTCCCAGTTTTAAGCTGAAGGCTGTTTAACTGATAAAATGTGTTGATATAACAGATGCGGTTTTGGTCAAACTTCTTTGAACGTATTTTTATTTCTCTGTGATTTAGTGACTCGGATGAAAATGGAAATGGACCTGTGGGCAAAACTAGCAGCTCATCTGCTGAAAGCTCCTCTGACTCGGAGTCTGAGTCTGAGGAGGACTCCGACTCTGACTCTCCGGCTCCACAGAAGAAGACTGTAGCAAAGAGTAAACCAAAGGTGATGTCACCCTGTAGCTTCATAGCAGTTTAAGGACAGATGGGGTAACTGGGAATCAGAGGTACAGACTTGTAGAGCAAACATGAGGTGGGTCACAGAGCTTATCCAAGTTTAAAAGAGTGTTTTCACACCAAAGGTGTTCAGTTCACTGAAAGGTGATAGCCAGAAGTGGGTTCTATTAATTGGAGTAACTATTTAACAAACATCTACGTATATCAGTAGTTTTACCACATCATATGTCATCATATATCTACCACTGCTCTTCCTTTAGTAAAACTGTTTGACTACTGCTTAGAATTTAACCTGAATGAATAATTAACAAGCTTCTTTTAAGAAATAGTTCTCCAGACAGCAACACACAGTTAATGTTTATGTCAAAAATTTAGATCTCCTTTTTTTATTTTTACTAATTCACACTTTTTTATATATGTAGAGGTCAAGCTAATATACTGTAAGGAGTAATTATCAGTTAAGCGACTGGTTTCATGTTTTCATGACTTAGAAAAGTGTTTCTCGTGTCTGGATTCCTAATTTTTAAGTTAGAATATTAGTTTGCTGTAGTTATCTTATTTTTGCTCATTTCTCAGTTGACAAGAACGCAAGTTCGGACATGTGTATGTTCTTGACAAGAACACAGGACAGTATGGACTTGGGGAGAACGAGAGTATGCAGCATAAATATGGGGCAATTGGAACAGAATCGTACTCGTGACGTTGCCTCGCGCTCAGCTCGTCTGGAGCTGCATTTCACATCCTGCTATTGGTAGTCTCTAGACGATAAGAAATTATGGCTTTGCTTCGTTAAGTGAGGAAATTTGTCCTTTCCTGGTCTTGAGTTCTTGTGAATTGGAATGGTACTAGGGCTGAGGCTGACAACGTTTTATAAGCACATGAGAAAGCACAAGTACACATACTGAGAAACGGCTTTAAGAATAGTAAAATGTGCTCATTACTTCACACATTTTGGTGTTTTACTACATAATTTTAAACAGTAAAGCAAGTGCTATGAGGAGCCTTTCTGACATATACTTTTTTTTCTTTTTTACTCTTTAGTAATTTCTTGGATGGTTACTTTCTATTATTTCTTAAGTCTAATATGATGAAGTATTGCTACTAAAAAAAACTTAAGTACAGTTTTTAGGTAGTCTACCCACCGCTGGAGACAGCTACAGGTTTAACACCCACCAGCTTGTAGGAGGCGGGCTCGCATGATCTTATTCCATTCCAATATTGTATCATATCCCTGGTTTTGCTCATGCTAACGTTAAAGTACAAAGTAAGCAGCGACTTCCTTTGCCTCCTTAAGCCAGCACTATTGCTCAAAATTCTTCTTCTTTGGTCTGCTTGTTGCAGCTGAAGTGGAGGTAGATGGAGTTGTTGCCTGTTACATATTTTTTTTTGGTCTACAGACAGTGCTCAACAGTCCCACTTAATAGAGCTTAAAAATCTAACATCTGTTTTTCCTATCAAATGTTTAATCTATTTATTATTTCATAATAAAAAAATGACAGAGAGACTAATTTTGAAATTAAGCTTTTGTTTAGCTTAAATTAAAAGCGCAGCAAAATGTATCTGTAAAACAAGATGGTAAAAAGATCATGTTTCGATAGAAACAATGAAAATATAACATAATTGTAGCTCATGGTAAAGCCCACTTATTTTCTAATTTATTTTTTCCCATCATTGTGTCAAGCAAAGACCATGTTTTTATAAAAGGAAACTTAAAAAAACATTTTAATCAAAAAGTTGAAAAACTTATATGTCCATTTAAAGAAAATTCAATTTATCAATAAATTAATCCCCCAGAAGTTTTGCTTATTGCTCCTTTATGTTAATGGGCGACTTTAAAATGTGCCTGAGAGAAAATAATCTTAGTTGTGATTCATATTATAGGAGTTTCTCCAATCAGTTGTTGTCGTCACTGATGGCTGTAGCCAGGAAGAAACTCTTGTAGCCGTTTACCTAAAGCTGCTCAGCGGTTTTTGCTTTATCTACAGCTTTAAAAAAGAAGAGCTAATTATATTTTAAGAAAATCCAAACATATATTAGAGAATTTAAGTTTGTTTTTATGACTGTGTCCAATTTAGTGAGTTATTTCAGGCTGTTGATGAGAATCTGTAGTGAAGCATGGACTCTCATGTTGTAATCTTCATCTTTATGTTCTAAGATAGACCCCGGCTGATGGGATGTAATGGGGTTGAAATGGCAAACGGGAGAAAAGCCCTCTTCTTTTCAGCTCCCGCTGAGTATTAACACCAGATTGTCCCAGCTGTGTGTGCTGAAAGCTTCCAAATACTGATTTACTCTCTGAGATATAATTTGCCTTCATGGCATATCCTTTCATTTATTTATTTCTCTTTATTCCCTTTTGCAGCTCTCACAATCTTTTTCTCACCCGTTATGCTCATCACATTATCTTTCTCTCACCGTTTGCAGCTATGAAATTCCCATTCCATTCACTTTGTCGTTTGGTTATGGCCTATGAATTATGCATCTTTCCCTCAGCCATTTTTTATTCCTGCATAGCTCTTTCAGGCGACTCTCCAGTAACACGGTTCCCATCTCTGTTACCCCCAGCAAGCTTCGATCAGAGAAAATCTGATAAGATACGCCCTGGAACTTTATGCTTTGTTTGGTTTCTCGTTCGCTCCTTTGTCCCGTTTGTTTGTTTGCCTGGAGTAGGCAGAATGGGATTTTATGGTTCTTTATGCGCTGTGATAAACTCAGCTTTGTTAGGGGGGTATGAAGAAAGGGTGATAAAATACGCTCCTATGCTTAAATCTGATTTTATTGCGAATCTTTTTTTCTTTTGCTTGTGAGTTTTTGTCGCCTCTGATACTGACACATAGGCTCTGTCGTGTGAGACTTTACTGATTCCAGAAAACAAGTTTCACTGAAATAGAAACTCATTGATTTTTGGAAGAATGCTCATCATCTTCACAGCCCAAACATTACAATTAAAGAAAGAAAATCTTAATCTCCCACAGTGCTGCAGTTTGACTTTTCGTTTCTTCTTCTCTTTTAAACTTATTGTGAATTTGCTGTGCTTGCTTTTTTTAGGTGGAGGCGAAATCCAAGAATGAAGTATCTTTACTGGATCTAGATGACTGTAAGTTTACCTGTCATTTTTAGTGCTACTTGTTCCCAATGGAATTTCCCATTGGGAACAAGTAGCACTAAGTTGCTAACATCTTCCAACAATGCTTCCGACAAACCGGCCACAATCTTAACTTGTTTACCAACTTTCCACCACAACAATCCCACCCCCTTTAAAAAGACCAATCAAATTAAACTTTATTCACTCGTGTAAAGTCGTGCACCACTAGGGAGAATTCGGGAAAAACAGTTGGAACGGCCGTTTCCCTCTGACTTTAAACTTGTGTATTAGAGCAATGCACAAACCAGCTGATAAAACTATCGGTAGACTGATATATTAGTCAGTCGATAGTTTTGGGTCATTGCCGTTTATTCCTTGTAATGCATGCATTGCTGCTCCCTCCATTTGTTATTCATTGTTAATATTTTATGGATAGGTTACATTGATATCATAATAACCTGTATCAACAACAGTTAATTGGTTAATCTCAATATAGAACCCATAAGAAAGCTTAGATAGATGCTTTCTGTCAGTGTCAGAAATGCTCAATGAAGGCCTGGTTGCTCCCCAACATAGTATTACCAACTAAATGTTGTTAAGGAAATATATCGGGGAAGTTAAAAAAATAATTTTATTTTAATAAAATTATTCAATTAATTGATCCTTAAGTAGAGGCTTACTGGTATTAGTAAAAGAAACAATGCCAGAGCGAAGCCATGTTACACTGTTTAATGGCAACCAGGATGCAGATTAGACTTTGTCATTCTGTTTGTATATATAAACAATACTTTATCACCTGATTAGCTCCCATTTAATATATATATATATATATATATCACTTTTAAAAGCCTCTTAGCAGTCGGGCTGTGCTGAAGCCTTTCTTATTGCCTGAATAAATAAATGATTTCTTATCTGTTTTGTTAGAGACAAACAGAGGAAACCAGATAGCCGCATGTGGCTTTGGAGTTTACAGACCTTAGATGGACTTATTTATGCATGACTGTTCATATAAAGAGCAGAACTCTCTCCTAGTTAAAAAGAGAGTGCTAGTTGGCTGAAGTTAGTGGGCGGGGCTAAGACTCTTCCCTTCGGAACTAAGTGGTACTTTCCTCCAGGGATTTGGTGAGCTCTACTCTTAACTTGTTAGCATCATTTCAGACCAAACTAGGCATGTAGAAGCTCATTGCTCACCCAGACTTCCTGGTAAATAAATTGCTCCAATTTCCTGCGTTTGCTGGAAAGATAATGGTGTGTAAAACAATGAGATGTCAGTATCTCTATAGGAGCTGCTCTAATTCTGCCCACTGACTGATGGCTGAAGCTGACAGTTCATATACTCCTATGATGCTGTTGCACGGAAACCATGAATAACTATGTTTATTAAAGTTAAAAGGTTAGATTTTATTAAATTAGGGGTTTAATGATTATTAAGTTTTGATTTTATTTTGTCCCTTTCACCCCACCATAGTTAGGGATGTCTAATGTTCATGCATGTTTACCTTTTTCAGCTTTTACATTTGAAATGTTTCTTATTCGTTTAATACACCCAACCAATGCATTTCCAGTCTAGTTGACTTCTTTTTCCTGACTTCCAGTTTCAGAATGTTTACTATTATTCTTAGTATTATTTCCTTTTTTGTTATTTAGTTTCTCCTGCACCCCCCAGTGCACCCAAGTCCTCGGTCTACTCCTCCAGCTTACTTTCCGACCTTGAAGGACTCTCCCTCTCCAAGGTCTCGTCCGCCATGCAGGTTAGTGCACGCTTCCATGAATTTATGTTTGACTGCTCTGGAGCCAGACTGAAAAGCCTTTCCTCCTGCATTGTGCACTGGGACATGATTGTTCCCTTCTTCCTGACACTGACAGGTACACCACGGCATCATATGCGATGGTGAAACCAGCCTCTCTCTCCCTAGTGGAACATTTCTGCTCCAGACGCCAACTATTGACCTTTTCTGCGTTGCTATATTTATAGCCAGTCGGATGGTGTAGCAGCTCCGCCCGTTTCCTGTATCTCTTATATTCTGCCTTTTTTTTTTTTTAACCCCCTCTCTGTCTTTTTGTTCTTTCACACCCTTGAACTCTATTTCTGCGTCTCATCTATAAGTCCAACAGCTCTGATTCTCTCTCCCCTACCTCTCTGTCACCCTCCATCTCTCTCTGTCAGATGTTGCGTCCCTTGTGTCTCCATGTTGTATATATCTGATGGTTGACCTTTCCTCGTGTGACGGCTCCTTTCTCTCCACAGTTTGCGAGCAGCCCTTCACATCTGTGTGTTTTGTATCTCGTTATCCCCTGGGAGGGGAATGTCCAAACCACTCTTTCGGCTGCTGCTGAGTCTATTTTCTACAACAAATGTCAGATTGTTATTGTGATGATGCTGTGACTCTTGAATCGCTGCCTATTGTAAAAAGTCTGCAGGCTGATGAACCTGTTGGCTAATAGCCTCACTAATGGTCACAGTATTGGGCTTTTTTAGAATAGAATGATGACATTGTTACAGACATTATAGTCACAGTTTAAGATGACACATCATATTGCAGGAACATGATCTCCAATCTAACCTTTCGCTTGAGCTGATATCTCCAATGAGGGGGAAAAAGTCCTTTCAAAACTCTGCACTGCTACTTTTACCTGTATCCCTTCAAATGAAGGTGAAATGGCTCATTAGAGTGTTAATCAGCTCTGCAGGTGCCTGGTAGGGATGCATCTAAAACAGTGGTTCTCAATCCCTGTAACTTTGTAATCACGTTTCTTGTACACTCGTAAATATGACGCACAAGTTGCAGCACAAACGTTGGTCCACTTGGGGTATTTAAGCTTAAAACCATGGCTAGATCTCACTACCTCAATTGGCAATATTGTATGCCTTGTTATTTGATATATAGTTTTTTCTTCCATATTTAGTGGAAGTATTTGTGCTATAGCTATTGATATGTTGTTCACACTTCAATAGAAGTAGTTTTTCACCAAAATTGAATAAGATGTCAAAACAGAACATTGTGCTATTATAACTTTCAACCATTCTGATGGTTGAATAACCGAAACAGTTTGATTAACGACAATAAATATATGTTTGATTGTGCTTATGTAATTATTCAATAATTCAACAGCAAACATTTTTTGTTTTTTTTATTGAAAAGGTTTGTTTTGCCGATAAATGGTTGTTTGATTGAAATGCAATTCATTTTGATTAATTTCAGATGCTGTAATTAACTTGATTAAAAATCTTTATAACATCCCAGTGATTAATAGAATAATTCCTAAAAATTGGTTTAAGTAATGGATCAACTTTTGCATTTATGTTTGCCTGATTCTTAAAGGGAAACAGACAGGAGTCGGTCTCCTCTCTGCTCACTTCTGACTGCAGGCAGGGTTCTCTGTTCTGTAAAGCTGCTGAAAGCTGGGTAAAGTACCAGTGAAATTGTACTAGAGTAAGAGTATTAGTTCTTAAAAAAATTTTTTACTCAAGTATAAGTCAAAAATTGTTCTTCTAAGAAATTTCTTTAGAGTAAAAGCAAAGTATTTTATAAAAGGCTACTCAAGTACTGACTAAAATTATCTGCTGGTTCCTTTATAATCAGAACATCTGATTTACATCAATTATGATGTAAAGTCAGAAAACATATAAAGTTTTAGGCCAACTGGGGCTGAAACAATGAATTGATTAATCGGGATTAATGGACAATTGTAATAATTGGCAACTAATTTTTTTTGGATTTAAGGTTAAAATCGATACATTTATTTTAAAATTTAATGAATTAATTATTCTTTGGCCATCTGATTATTAATCGATTAAATGAAAAAATAATCGATGTATTAATCCATTTGCAAAATAAACGTTACCTGCAGTCCTAATGCTAACTCTTTTTTTTCTTTCTGTGTGCATTCAAAGGAGATAAAAATATTTCTAGGTGACAGAAACTCTTTTCAAAATATATCTTCTGTTAAAACTCATAAAGTCAATACTCATAGTATGTTATAGGTTAGTATACGGTAGGCACCTCTGGTAACAAAATACAGGAAACTGCTGTATTTTCACTTGACCTACAAATGACACAAAAGGATCTATGGATGAAAAATAAAATTATAATTAAACAAAGTTTGAAGATAAAAAAAAATAGTCTCACTTAAACATAAAGTATTGCTTGTCTCTCTAGAGCATGTGTGTATATATAAATATATAGATTAGATAGATATATAGTTGTTGTTTTTCTAGGTTGTTGTTTATGGAGTAAAATTTATTGTCAGGAACCAAGGTTTGATTCTCCCAGAATTTTAGTTTTCAATTTTTTTTAAGTGCCAAATCTGCCGATGGGAAGAGAAGGACAGTGAATGCCATCAAAGAAGAATCTCCAGCAGTGTGTGTGTGCAGCATTCAAATGTCTGTCTTAACATTCGCTAAGCTACTCACAATATTCACAAAATTTAACAAAAATGTAAAAGTTTCTCAGAGAATAGGAGCATTAGGCATTAGAGATCCTACAGAACTAATACCTTTGCATGTTTGTTTCACACTAGATCTGCCTGCATCTTAATGGAACATAATCTCTTCCACTCAAAGATGGAGTTTAGTAAACCCAACATGTTTCATTGTTTTTGTTAAACAGCAACAAGTTGCTGTAGTTCTCTAAACAGTTTTTATCTGCCTCAACATTCCACTCACCGTTCATATTGATGACATAAATATGGGTCCTAATCCAGCCTAGTGGTTAAAGATAAACAATGTTAAACCATGCCCTATTACCGATGGAAAGTTTAGAAAAATAAAACTTTCCCTGCATTTAAACATTCTTTTCTCTTTTTATTCAAACTTTGCTTATGGATTTAAGTTTTCCATCGCTGCAGCATATTTCCATCAATTCGGAAAATGGGTGGAAAAAAGGAGAGGATGGAGAGGGGTGTTCAGGATGACACCGATGCTCTTAAGTTCAAAGGAGGGAGAGATGCAATGCGTATCGTAAAACTGCCATGTGGTAATATATAAAAGTTTTCAGTTAAATTTATTATTTCTGCTTTTATCTCTGTATTTTCAAGTTAAATTAATCTCAGTCAGGGGTGTCCACAGTAAAGCAATCCTGGGCAGCCAAATAAACCCCAACATCTGCGTCTGGTTCTATGTTCAAGAGAGTCTAATGCCCAGAGGTAGAGTCCTGAAAGGGTCGAGTTTTACCAACCCGCACCCGCCCGAACCCGTTAGGATGACTACCGAACCCGACCCGTCACCCGCGGATATATTCAATTCAAATCCGAACCCGACCCGTTGATATTTAACCCACAACCCGACCCGTTAACACATTTAGTAATAGGTTATAGTACGCTGCGCTGCAGAACAGCGCCATTAACACTGCAGCAGACGTGTATGCACTGACTGTGGCCTTTTTGGAGGGAAGCCCACACTGCCGGCAGGGCTTTAAGCTACAACAAGGGTGACCCCAGTGCCTGATTAATATAACATTTCTGATGTCCATAACAACACACACGCATAAAAAAAAAAATCACCAACTACCCGCCCGCACTAAAAAAATATCCACCCGACCCGTTTATTTTTATTTATGTATTTTTTACCCGCAAAAGAGCATTTTGCAGGACTCTACCCTGAGGTGACTGAATCCGATTTTGCATCCAATCCGACATAAAATGGGATACTTGAACTCTGTTGATGTCGCATTGGAGAAATTTACCTCTATGATCACGCTGACACAATTTTTTGCAACAGGGCTTGCGTTGCTCCCTTTGAGATAGACCCTTGTATTATTTTAGTTTGACTACGCAGCAATTCAGCTGTAGTTTCTTGGTTTCGAAAGGAAGAGAGATGTGGTTACAAATTAAAACACATCCTATTTGGGTGGAAATACAAACTAAAATCTGTCATCACACTGTGCCTAGAAAACAGGTGGGGTAGGCTGGTCAAAAACATTCAATAAAACCCTTTAAAAAACAGAATACTTTACCCATGATAGGGGTTCAGGAGGACAGAAAACTGATATAGCAGTGACTCTTTGAGCCTGGCAGATTTCTCTGAGAATCACTTCTCACTGCCTCATTCATTACCTGCGTTTTCCTTTGCTTTAAACACATATCCTGTTATATTTCTAATGTAAGCCTGTTTAAATTCTCTATCTGTTCTGGCTTGAAATGCTGCGCAGCAGTCAACTTAGGAAATGGGGCTTTGCTTTATTCCCATGGCGTAATAACTTTTTATAAACTTTGCCACTCAAGTGATACTGTAGGGCAGAAAAACGGATGTGAAAAAAACATCTGCTCAACCTACGTAGTCAGAGCCTCTCTATACGCAGGTAATGTGATGGAAAAAATCGGATCGGAGATTAAAAATTCGGACGCAAACGGTGCGACTCAGCTTTTAGTTTTTGGAGTAAAAAATAAGAAAATATAAGTTTGAGGAATTTTTTTAATGTTTAGGAGGGTGAACTGCTGTTTTGTTACCATCTTCCACTAATAGCGACAGTCTGAGCTGAGGCTGAATAGGGATAAGCGTTTTGTTTCACTAGTTGCTTTATTTCAGGGTTAACTTATTTTTAGCTTCTGAATGGTGCACACCCATCTGAAGGGCCTCCAGTGTGTCCCCTCTCTGTGTTTTGGCGAGTTAGTGAATATTTTGTGCGTTCCTCTCAGCCCTTCCTGCCTGTCTGTCAGGATGATTGACAGCTGCTCTGAAGCCAACATCGATGCTGCCCCAGTCTTGTTAGTCAATCTCCCCTCCTCAGGTGAAGGCCAGGGAGTAATGGAGAATAGAAATGCAGATTAGAACAGGGAACTTTTCGCACGTCGCCATCTGATTTAGAGTCAATTCTATGCATAAATACATGATGGGCTGCGGAATTCATATACAAGGGTAAATAACCTCCCCTTTTATTCCCACACACCTGCATGTGCATATGCACATTCTCACCTACACACACACCAACTGGCCTCAGTGTCGTTTCTATTTCTCAGCAATCTGCCCACAGAGGCAGCGAGTCTGTCTCAGCTGAGCGCTCGGGCCCTTTTAGAGAATTACTGCATGGTTATCAAAGGCATTTAGATTAACCCCGGTCACTTTCTTTGACCCACCTCCTCTTCTGTCTCCTGCTCCTCTCCTCAGTTTCTGCATGCTACCGCTCTCTCTAATAACATTTTGACATCAGGATCTCTCACAATTGCCTCTTAAATCCCCCCCCTCCCTCTCGCGTCACCCCGAACCTCTTCCGACCGCTGTCCATGTGTGCGGCGGGGCGGCTGAGGCTGATAACTTTTCATTCATAATTAGCAGTCAGCGAATGGGGCTGCGTTAGGGGGAAATTGAACTGTCAGCGGCGGGTCGCGGGGCGTTTGACCCCATCACGCCCAGAGGGGGCCATCATAATTTGTTCATTTGGTGTCCATCAGGCGGGCGCGGGCTCCCCCCCTCCTCCTCCCTCGTCTCTCCCCTCACCCCTGTGACCTCCCCCGTAAGCGGGAGCTCCAGGTTCACGTCTAATTATGAGTCAGCAGAGGGACCTACAGCTCTACGAATATAGCAACTCCTGGCCTCCAAACCTCTTACTGCCACTCAAACTGCAGAGATTGGTTCTTAAATAGGAAGAAGCGTCCAGGAGGAAACGGTCAGTCAGTGTTTCAGCCGAGGAACCAGCTGCAGGATGGGGGGAACGGTCAGGCTTTAATGCAGCTCTTTGGGCATTTATTTGCTTATTCATGATATGTTTACTGTTTATAATTATCAACTGTCGTCACTTTTGTGTGATCCTTCTTTAAGATGATATTGGGCTTTTTCTCTGGCCAACCTGACCTTAAAGACTTTCCTTTTAAGATGTATAAATTGTAAAGCTGATATTGAATCTGCCTTTGTAATTAAATTCTTGCACTTTTTATCAACTTTATTATTTTACCCTTATAATAACTGATGTTTGTTTCACTTGATACCAGTGAAGATCCCACTATGTTTTAGGGTAGGTTTTAAATGAAAAAGTCTTATTCAAGCATTAAATATCCTTGTTATTAAAATCAAGGGACGCAGGGATGCGAAAATACATCAACATCCAGTGTTAATATTGCCGTTATTATTGTTATTACCTGACCATAGCGTTAACATTGCTTCTCTGCTTCAGATAAACATCCACATTTCTTTGCTGCATCACCCTCTCTGTCACACAACCAAACAATGATTAATCCCTTCCCCTCCTGAAATAAAAAGAGCAAACAAACGACCAAAACTGGCCAACATCAATGTGATTGCCGACATGTCAGACATTATTTATGAAACATAAACAATAAATGATCCTATTCTTTGCATCATTAATATAATACGTCTGGACGTTGGTCTGTATTTGAAGGTATTAAAAGATCTAAAAGGTCCTATATAAATCTTCTTTTAAGCCTTTAAAAGTCAACTGTAGGCAAAAATATATGATTCATTAATGGCCCTGGAACTATATAGGTATTCATTTGCTGTTAAATAAAGGTGTTTTAAATGTAGCCCCAAATAAAAACACCTGACTTCAAAGTGTAGCCTCCCCTCCCCATCTTAGTCCCGCCAATTCCATGATGTTGCCGTATCGAACCACTACTGAAGGCTGAAACCTTTATGGCCAAAAAACAGATTGAGCTGATTGAAACAGCTGAGGAATTGGCTAAAAAAATGAAATAAAAAATGGAGAGAAGCTGTGCTTTGCTTCTAAAAGAGCTACTTCAGGTGCTTTCTCACTGAAAACCCACGTTTTTCACACCCAGGTTGACCCGCTAACAATCGGCTTTTGGCTCTTTTCCCAATTGACCGAAAAGCTGAGTCTGACCCCCTGCTGGCAAGCTGCGAGGCCACTGTCCCCCACCAATGTGTGTCTGACGACGACATCATGCTTGGTGAGCGTTGATGATGTCGATGGTGCGATGGAAATCAGGGAAGTAAATAATGGAGAGCAACATGGACGGGACGTAGAACTAAGTCAGCATTCTTTATTATTTTGCTCTTTTATCTGTCCAAATCCCTCTTACCAGCCTAGCGCCATGTTTATTTAATGTAAACAGAGTTTTTCCGACTTGTTGAAGTGACTGGTGCGGTGTTGACATCCGTACGTTGCATTCAATGTTGTCACGTAATTTAGCAGGTCAACCCGGCTCTGGTCTTCCCACAGCATGATCAAGCAATGATCATCAGAGCTCATTGCTTGATTTAAGCCCTTTAAGGAGCTATGATTTCCAAAAAGCTAGTTTCATTGTACCATTTCATCTGCTTAACATGATAATGATTTGCCAAAGTAAGTCCACCGATACATTTATTGTAAATACAATTATTTTGACATCATGCTAACCGATCCGTGACGTGCAGCCAACATTTTTGAACAGACTCTCGAAGCTGAAACAGTTTTCTCCATTTGCAAAATAAAAATGACACTTTGGCAATGTTCACACTGCAGGCCTTGACCCTAAATTCCGATGAGTGAAATCCGATTTTGTAAAATCCGATTTTTTTTTTTTTTTCCAGTGCCGTTCATATTTCCAAATATATGCGACTTGTATGTGATCTCCTGTGTGAACTGCATTCATACAACGCAAGTGTCCCGCATGCGCAGTAGAGGACGCAATGACGTCACAGGCCAGCGTGCTCTATGTCTGCGGAAGTAAACATGGATGGTAGTGCCGGCGCGCATCTAGCAGTCTTTTCCAACCATAAAAACTCAATCTTTTCACATGGTTAAACATAAATACTGCTCTCCGCATCATCATCTGCCATGGTTGTTGTTATTCTTGCCGCTTCTGTGTAGCAAGATGCAGAATAGTAACCTTTGTCGGGTATTAATGGCGTTCAGGTCGGATGAATGCGACCTGTGTCTGAACGGCCAGGTCGCATTTGAAAAGATCAGATTCCTATCGGATTCAGGACCACATAGCCAAGTGGCTCGGGTCGCATTAGAAAAAAATCGGACCTGTGTTGTTCAGACTGCCATGAAAAGATCAGATTCAGGTTGCATATGTTCAAAAAAATCGGATTTGGGTCACTTCAGGCTGCAGTGTGAACGTAGCCTAAGATAACTTGATAAAGTCTCAATTTAAACAAAAAAATAGACCTTTATTAAAAAGGGTAAAAATAACAATAGATGGCAAATGGAGGGAACGGGAGATAAACGGCATGGCTGCTGAATGCACTAATGAATCAACTGATGCATACACGTATTGACAGATGTGGATTCAAGAAAAACATGCCAATATCGTCCAAAATGTCAGCCAGCGAATGTATCAGCCTGTTTCTTGAGTACATCACCATTCCTCTCTTCAGGTTGCTACCTAATCCTAGAGGACAGAAATTGGTGCTTACCCGCATCCCTGAGAGCAGAATTTGGTTCTCAGTCCTCTATGGTCTGGGCTGAACTTTTTCTCCCAGCATGTTAAAATGTTTGTATAATTGGTTGAGATTTGGATGAGTTTTAAAATGGAAAAGGAAGATTATTTTCAGATGACTTTTAGATAAAGGATAGTTTTCAGATTTCAAAGCCATTGTGCTGCTGCTGTGTTTTCTTTGCCCAAGCTTCATGAGCTACATAGAATGGGACTTATTTTAAGCTCGGCATCTTGGCATCTCGTGACTTATTTATGCCAACTCAAAAACAGATTTCTATGTTTCAGTGTAAAACCAGCTTTACCTGTTGCTGCACACTGCTTGTCAGCTGGCAGAAAGAATGTCGGTGTATGCAACAGATGAGGCTCTTTGGGAACACTTCCTTTCGCTCGTCACTAGTGGCGTTAAACCATATTTCTCTGCTCTTTAATTTCCACTGTGTCTCTTTTGTAATAGAAAATCCCAATGAAATACGTCACCTCTTTAGGAAACAAGATGAAATGCGTAGGTTTAAAAACTAAATTAGTGAATATACTTCAATGCTCCCACATCTGCAGGAAACCAACATGTTTTATTTAAAATATGTATCATATACATTCATCTTAATTTTCATGCACGCCTTTTGATTATATTAATCAGAAATGACTAAAAAGCGACAAATGTTTACTCTTCTAATACTAGCATGTTTATTTCTTTATAAAACTAAGCATCGGCTCAGTAGATAGATGAGAAAAAAGTGAGTGTAGTGCTAGTAGAGCTGGATGAAGGACAATCCTGCCTCTGAATAACAATCCTCTATTATGGCTAATGTTCTTTTTAATGAAAAATTCCAAAATTAATCATTTGAGAATATCTAATTTCCTGAAAAATTGACATAAATTAACTAACCTCTGTATGTAGGTTCTGGAGAAGCTCCTTGTCAAATTGAAGTAGTTTTTTAAATGGCTGTACTAACATTTATTTAATTCAATTTGCAGTCAAGGTCCTTTTGATGCCCCTCAATTAATTGTCATATTCAGACTGAAGGGAACAGTTAAGCCTTCAGATTGAACCCCTTCCCTTTACCTTAAAGCTCCCCACTATTGGAGAGCATAATGAAATTCTGATGCTCCTTTCCAAAGCGGACGATTTCTGCAAAACAAAAATGGATTTTCAATATATGCCCATGCGTCGCTCTGCGCTTCACAGCTCTCCCTTCTCAATCGGGCCTCTTGTGTGTTTAACACGAAGCTGTCTGGATCCTCTTGGCGCCTTTTTGAAGATGTCAGCGGGATTTTCAGGTCATTTGGCAGAGAGGATGCTGGGAACGGTGTGTCCGGGCTCTGAAGGTGACTGGTGCGTCTGTGTCATCCATCACTGGAGCTTCCTTTAAGTTGATGCATAATAGAGCCTCTCAATCAACTTCCTCGTTTATTGTCACCTCCCTCCTTCCTGTCCGGGACGGAGACTCTAAGCTAGACCCGAAGGAAAGATAAAAGGGAGAACGGCGGAGAAGTCAAGGTTACATCCTTCTCCCTGTCTTATTTACACTTAAGGTGTTATGGGATTGCTCCGTGTAAACATGGAACAACAGTGGATGGAACGGGAGGGGGGGAGGTTGTATGGGCTCTTGTGTCAGCCTTTAACTGTCCACCATGTCAAATTGGTGATAATATGCAGTTTGAAGGCCTGTCCTGTCCCCGCCGCCTGCTCCGGGCGAGGCAGCAGACAGGACCTTGAGGCAGGATGTCTCTGTCAGGGAGGTAAATCTCCGTTGTGATGGGCTGGCAAACATTACGGCAGGCTTTATCGACACCGACTGCTCTGACACATCCAAAAGTGGTGCGATAAATTTCCTGGCTGGGGGTGGCGTGACGGGCGCTAGCGAGGGCGCAGCGGCGTCACAACGCAGCAACAAATGTTTTTGTGACCTCTTTTAGAGACGCTAGGACAGTCTGGTCTCAGGTGACTGTCTTTAGTTCATTTCTTTCATCTCTATTTGGATGCATTTGTTAATCTGACCCGGAGTAGTTTCACTGTAGCTGCAGGTCGTCTAACTCAACAGGTTTTTAATATAAAAGTGAATTTAATGACAGCATTCCTTTTGTGATGTCATCCTATTTCCCTCATGCCGTCACAGTCGGGATGAATCTAGAGGATACACACTAAAACACAACATTTGCTAAAAACATAAAAATAGCTGTAATTAAGCCTAAACCGTACCAATTACAATAAGTTTTACATTTAAGATGAGAGATCTATTTTCGTTAGAATATGTGCTCTAGTTGGAAATTTCTCATGTAGGATAGCTTAGCTGTGGTTCAAATTTTGTGAAATATTTTTCCTTACAGATTTTTGTTTAATTAACCCATTAATAAGATAAATGTAAGTTGAAGCCCTAGTAACCTAGTAAAATAAAAAATGTGAGATCGGACTAACTTCACCCCAGAAGTGGAGCAAATATTTTCCAAAGACCAAAAGCAGGACATGCTTCTCAGAACAACTTAACAGTTTCATTATTTGTTCACACCATGGAAATGTTACAATGGATTTTTCCCTGATGAAAAGCTGATAGATTAAGGAGATTAAGAATAATAACCAGCTCACTACTTTAATTTTTTATTTTTTTAATTCAAAATTAATATTTAATCACCTGCTACATTTATTCCCTGCTAGTTTTATTTTTCTACAGTTGCTTTTATTTTTCAGATATCCTGAAAATATGTTTAGTTTTCTTTGTTTTGTGCCATAGATTAATGTTTTCTTTTCCTAAGCTCATATTAATTGGTGCAAAGTTTTGGTTACTTTCAGGTGATAATGATTCCTTTAGACTTAACAGTTTGTATCAGCCTTTATTTCTCAGGTTTATTTTCTACGATCATTGCTGCGTTCAATCAAATTATCTCTTTTTCTTCTAATAACCAGGAGGAAATATTATGGTTATAATTCCTTTTTTTTAAACTACATACTATATAATGCATTAAGTCCAGAAACAACAATTACATGCATTTAAAACTGATGTATCGTGTTGCCCTCTGCAGGCTATGAAAACTCGTCTCTGATTAGTGCGGTCAGCGGCCAGCATCAAGAGAAAACTTTAATAATAATAATAATAATAAATCCAATTTGTACCGCACTTTTCATTAATAAAAATCTCAAAGTGCTACACAGTGCAAATAAAATCAAAGATAAGTGTGAACGGTGTTCATCTACGCAAAGGGATGGTAATTTTAAAGATAGAAACTAAAACGCCGCCTCCACCTCCTTTCTTTTCTGTGTCTCTTGGAGGTAATACAATTTCCTGCCTCTGAAAGGGTAAAAGCTCCTTTAAACAGCCATGTTTGGGCAAGACAGGCTCTTGTGTTTCCATTCATTAGAGCTGTTTTTATTCAGCCTGCTTTGTCTGAGCATACAGCCCATTTTCATCTATCTCCACTGATTGACGGCGTTTCATAAATGCACTCCTCTTCATCCGAGAGAGTCGAGATGGCTCCTGCTTCACTAACTAGAGCTGCCTTCTAGCTGCTGGTTAGATGCATTTAGGTGTATGAACGTACATGGTGTGAGGAACGGACGTCCTTTTCTTTGGATGCGTTGCGGTACAAACCTCCCCACTGTATTGTGTCATATCTGCGGAGCAGCCGAGCCAAAGAAGAATCATAAAATAGGAGGAAAAGGATATATGTGTAGTTCTTGAGGTCTATCTAACAGCTTTGCAAAGTTGGAGGCTGTGACCTTAGCCCACTGTTTTCTAGCTCAGGTTGGATCAGAGGTACGTAGAGTACCCAAAAATAGTACCTAACTAAGAGGAGCACTACTTTATCATATTTTTACCCAAGTAAATGTAAAAAGTAGCTTTGAAGAAATTGCTCAAGAGTTTAAAAGTTAATCTACTTAGTAAAACTGATTAAATATTTTACAAAATTATGGAAGATTTAACAAAATATTAAGTGATATACAAATTCTGGTCTCTCAAAAAATGAGATAGTAATCAACATATAACATACAGCAGGGGTCACCAATTAAAAATCAGCAACCAAAGAAAATCATCAACCAGTAAAGGTCCGGAGAAATTTTTAATTTTAATCTGTTACTTTAAACAGAATTTAACACTGAAATAAAATGTTTTTATGCATTCATGTTATACATTGAATTTTTAAATAAAAAAAATAAAAAAATAAAATAGAACATTTTTCCATTTTAAAATCTAAAGTGTATTTTCAAGTAGAGAACAACAATCGTTCAGTTTGGTATATAGACAATTTCCTAAATCACATATACTAAAATAATGTTTCTTTTTTATTGCTTTTTATGGTGCTCATTTTTAGCCTGGATCCATATTTATTTTTGATTCTGTTCATGGTGGAGAATCCTGCTTCACAGCAGCAGGTTGAGCCAAACAGAAAGAAGAATGGCAAGAAGATCCGGTTTGTCAAATTAAAATATAGTAACAACAGATCGGTAATCACAAATTAGAGCATAATTCTTGTATTTTTCAAAAAAACTAACACTGTTTATTTAAAAGATTGGATCAAACTATTGGTACTTCAACGGACCAGGAAGCAGATTTCTCATTTCCATCAGAAACTGAACATCTGCTCGATGCTGATGGAGATTTTTTTAATGTCATATTAAATTAAGTGTTCAGTTCTGCATGTTTTGCTCCTATGAATTTAATGATAATTACGCGCATGCTCTCCTCGAGCTCCAAGGATAAGTCGGAGCGTAGCAATACGGGAGGAACAGCTGAGGCTGTAGGCTTTGCTTTGCGCAGGAGGTCTGGAGCGCAGCGGAGCGGAGACGGAGGATGCTGGATTTCAGGGTAACGAGAAGTGCCAAAAGTGACGTTTAGACACTGTCGTCAGACAACGTGGTAATTTATAAATGTTTTGAATCAGGTTGGGTCCGTATCCAGACCGCGGTTCGCTAATCCGTGACCTCTGGTTTAGAGTAATCACACAACAAAACATTTAGGTGGAATGAACACCAAAAACTCCCCCAAATCAATAGCTACAGGTGAAGTAACTCACAATGGAGAGAGTAGCCAGAACTATTAACCAAGAGTCTTAATATTTAAGTTTTATATTTTATATACTTCTACTCCACTAAAAAGTGTAATGCTGTTAAACTACTCATAAAAGTATTTATTTTTTCTAAAACTTACTCCATTAAAAGTAACGGAGTAAATGTAACTAGTTACTACCCACTTGTAGGTTGTATAGAGAGCGTCTCCAGGTCCTGTTTTGCTCAGAACTTTGAATAGAACCAGCCTCCGTCTAGAATCATTAGTAGCTTCTACAGTCTATTCAATGACTGCCTTGTATTTAACTCCATCCACGCTCTCATCAGCCATGACAAGCTTTCTGATCCCTGCTTGATAAAATACCAGATATTTGGATAGCAATTCTGTTTGACGTGACAGAATGTCCTACTTGAACTGCTGATCTCTGCAGCTCCTCTTTTTAAAGCCTGTCCTGCTTAGCCTATCAGAGTTTGTCATTGTGTAGCTTCATTTTGTTAGATGTTGGACTCGAGACTTTTTGGAAACACTATAAGACTCCCCATAACATTCCTCACTGATTAATGTGTTCCCATTGTTTTTATCATCCACATGTTAAGGTATTGTGTTGAAAGGGCTTGAAGGAAACTAAAAATTTTAGCTGGTTTTTGATTTTTATTTTTTTTTAAACAAATTTTTTGGAAATGTTTTTGATTTAGTGATCATCTACCTGCAGCCATCAGTTCTGTTAGTAATCCGTTAATCTATTTAAAGTTTTTTTGGATTAATCTAAAAGTAGACCCTTTTTAGAACAAAATAAAATGGAAATTATTGCTGATTTTATGAATTGAAAATTGCAAAAACATGTACAAAAATATAAACAAAGCTAAACAAAAAATTTGCATTATTTTGGCAATATTTGTGTTCTTCTGTTATTTTTTTTTTTGTACTTTTAGCATGATATACTCTTTAAATAGCCTTTTGTACTGACAAATGGACAGAATATGAAATAAATTATCACTAACTCCAGAGGAGATGGTCAGGGTATGAAGGATGCATGCTGGGATTCTGGTGTTCTGATGAGTCTGTCTTGTTTCCTTTCAGCCACGAATCGTCCGCTAGGCTTCACTGTTAACAGTCACTGAGATTCTGACATATTTTATCATTTTCCTCTTCCCCACTGACACCGTTCAGCCAGGGATTTTCCTCTTCCTCTATGTCTGTATCTGAGTAGTATCGGGGGGCAGTGTAGAGGAGGCTAGTCCGTCACTAGGCAACCATGGCAGTGATGTGAAGCTGAGGAGGTCCAGCTTAGAACTCGTAGGACAATTTTGCTTGCTTTACTAGTTCCTGTGGGTTTTTTGTGTATTGGATATTTATGATAATACGGAACCAATGGCGTCCCTTATTGGTTTAATACAGAACGCAATGTTTAACTGATGCTTAAAAGACAACTAAATATTTTAAGGCAGGGGTGTCAAACTAGTTCCAGAAAGGGCCGAGTAGCTGCAGGTTTTCTTTCCAACCAAGCAATAGCACACCAGACTCCATTCATCTCATCAAGTGAGTCTAGTCTTGAGTTAGTCAACATGATGACTTAATAAGATGAATGGAGTCTGGTGTGCTATTGTTTGGTTGGAAAGAAAACCTGCAGCCACACGGCCCTTTCTGGAACCAGTTTGACACCCCTGTTTTAAGGAATGGGTGGCAACCCTAGTCTAAAGATGCTAATTTCTGTAGCCGCAAAAAGAGAGAATAAACAGTTCTGTCTCAAGACATGGGATTTCCTGAAAAGTAGCCAATCAGAAGCAGTTTAGTCTCTCAGCTTAGTCCCAACTTTAAAGTGACAAAAATTGACACGACAGCACAGAAATGGGTCCACATGCAAATAGGAGAGAAGAGCAAGAGCAGAGAAGGAGCATGAACTCAAGGTTCTGATATGTTTGGGGGCCTCATGCTATTGAATCTGCAAGCGTAAAATGTTCTAAATGCACGTGGAAAGTGGTGTGTTTTTAAATAGAATTATTTAGTGCAAAATCTTCTTACTTGCAAAGTTTGATCAAAATCTGCATTAGAATTTAATGGAAAAAGTCTAATGGTGTCCAAGAAAAGTATTTGCACCTTAATAGAACACCCCAACCTATACAGAGATATGGTTAGACAATGCATGCCCAAAGTTGCTATTCTGCAGGTTTTAGAGGATTCTCTGCTTTAGCATCACTGGTTCTGAGGATTGCAGTTCAGCAAAAGCCTGTTGGTCTGCTATGAGTGGAAATCAGCTGTGCTGAAGAAGGGGAACCTCTAAAGGCTGCAGGACGGCGGCCGTCAAAGGGCCAATTTTGAGGCATGCCTGGGTAACATCAGGGGTCTTTGGGAAGCTGATGGTTGTTTTGGATGATTTATCCTGTTTCTGTTTCACAGACACCTTTGTGTTTGTCTTTTACGTAAAATCTAAAAAGAAAAGTATGAAATGTTTAGTTGGATCTGTTTCATAACCATCATTAATTGTTTGCTTAAAAATGAAAACAACTAGAAATTAAATTAAACCTTTTTCTTTTTGTTTTTCCAATGTCTTTCCAGGTCACCACTTCCTCATTTGGCCCTGCTAAAACCTACGAGCTGCTCCACCATATGACAGGGAAAGGTTTGTCGGCCAGGTACCATTTCCCTCGGCAACCGTGTTTGTACCAGGCCAGTATGGTTTCAGTTCAGGTCATCCTGACCAACAGCTCAGACCACAGCCTGGAAGAGATCCATATAGGAGATCGGAGCCCGGCAAGCCTGAATATCCACTGCTTCAACACCATCGGTGAGTTCCTTCCACTCGGGAGACTTCAGCATCTGTTACCCAGAAGGAATATTTATTCACTAACCAAATACTATGGATACTTTTGAGTTTTAGTTAACAGTAATTCTGTTGAAAGGTGTTTCCACCTATCAAAGGATCAAGTCAGGTAGTTTCAGCCACTCTTAGCATGATGGAACCAAATTTAGCTGTTATGTCTCAGAGATATTAATGGTCATTTATAGTTGTTTCTTAAATTTTAGGGTTAATAACCAGGTTTTTAATTACCATAATTGTGAGAAAAGACATGAAGTTGGTCTGAGACTAAATAGTGTAAGCAACATTCATGCATTTCATTGCTGCAATAAGCTGCAAAATTAACTTGGACATGATTATTTAAAGCTGATGTAGCCTCAAAACGGGACAACCTTGAGATATTTTTTATTTTAACAGAAAATAAATGTCTTTTGAAGTTGTTTCTGTTGAAGAAGAATTGGTATTTTACATCTGTATGAGATATTTTAAGGATTCCTCAAGAGCTACAGATTTTACTCAGTTCCAATGACGAAAAAATCTGTTTAACAACCATATATTCAAATGTATTGATTTAAAGTTTACATAACAACCAATTATGGCTAAAATTGCAGGAAATTTTAGAAGTCTAAAAAATGAAACCTCTATGAAAATGATCACCAGCCAGTATACTCTATTAAATTGATTTTTATAGATAGATATACTTTATTTATCCCAATCCGGGAAATAACAGAATATATACATAAAATTATAAACCTAAAAAAAATTATCTGTTACTCTTTAATTTCACAGCATTTAAAATCGTTCATAGAAATAACCCCTTCTGTTATCTTTCAACTGTTTTAACCTTTTATTTTTCCCATTTATATTTTGTTTTAAAATATAAATGGTTAAATGTAGTTATTATTGTGCAGAATAACACATATTTAAATTAAATGACTATGTAAACCAGATGAAAAACACTTTGAATGACCGACACGTTGATGAGTTAAAACTAGAGATGCAGCGATCTGGTAATTTTGCAGATAGAGACCTTTGCTGATTGCACCAGATGCCGCTCCGGTACCGCTTTGGTATCACCATTACTTTAACCCAACACGGAGTTTATAGAGTATTTTCTACAGGAATAGGAGACATCTGGTGCAGACGGGCCCTTCAGCAGAACTGCAGGCTGACCACCTTCTAAACGAGCTGCATTGATGCAGTGATTTTTACTAAGAGACATATGCAGCAGTGAGTCGACAGTCAGACCATCAAGGAGACACCTGACCTTCTATTGACTGCACGGACATTAATATGTTTTGTGTTAAAGTTGTTTTATGGTCTTTGATTATTGAATCTGTTTAATGTCTTTAAATTTCTTTCTGTTTTTTGCTGAGATGTCACTTTTAAAGTTTTGCTACCCACATTTATGTATTTTATTCGTTTTTAGAGATGAACCCTTGGTCCACGATGTCCGAGCTTATTGAGATTTTTCTCTGTTGTGATGTTTTTATTCCACACGGAATTGTTAATTGTCAAATTATCCAACCTTCTGAGCTCGATTACCTCTCCAAACAGCTCCGTCCCTGTACCTCAAACTAAATGACAAATCATCAGATCTAATCAAATCTCCTTTTCATTGATATCGACCAGTAAAGAAAATTCTCCCACCATCACCCAGGTTTCTGTCTGCAGACTGTACCTTTTTTTTTTTAAGGATTGTCTTCTGCATGTGTGCCTGAATGCACGGTGAGACAGAAGTGATGTGCGATGAAGCATGTTAAAACCGCCCTTTGCAGGGGATTGATTGGGCATTGGGGGAACTCATGCAGCCAAACGGTGGGTAAATTGGATCGATTGAGTGTGGGTACTGTGAGCCTGTGGCTGGATTCAGTTTGGATAAACTGCAGGGGATGAATACAGAACAAGCTGTATGTAGAGATGCTCTTTGTTTGTTTATAGAAGAATGATAATAAGTTATTTAGCTATTTTTTACTATAAAACATTTTGAATTAAAGAACGACTGGTGTTAGTGGTTATTGGGTTATTTCTATGTAGTTCGCTCAGACAAACTTATTATGATTTAATTTTGAAAAACAATTTCAGAAACTAACAAACGGGAGATTTTTAGTGATAAAACTATTCCTCAAACTTTAGTTAAAGTTGCTCATAGCTCCTGATACACCTTTATGCAGTCTTCTGTTACCCACTCTGCCAGTTTCCCCCCACTCAGCTCTCTCGATGCTGATTTAGTCCTTGACGGCTCTGTTGTTTTGGAAAGCTGCCTCTTATTCGTGTTTTTTTTTTCCTTACTTCAGAGGCTGAATTTGTTGGGAAGGAGATTGAAGGATAGATTTCTCACACATGGTGGCCTTGCTTTGTGATGTAGAAAACACATGCTGTGTAGATGCTTGTCTGTTCCACTCTGCTGCTGCGGCGGCAGCCCGCTCCTCCTCCACCTCCACTCTCCCTGCCTCATCCTTCCCCACGCTGCACGCCATGCCCTTGGATCTCACTCTTTCTTTGCTACTCTCGTTTCCTTCCCTCGTTTCTATTCTCAGAGCGGTTGGAGCCAGGGGCCTCAGTGACTGTATCCATGGGTATCGACTTCAGTGACTCAACGCAAGCAGCCAATTTCCAGTTATGGTAAGACATCAGGAAACAACCCCTCTACCAAAAAAAATCAGCAGTGTGACTGTTTGAATCAGTTCTCCAACGGCTGCTCTGCATCTTGTCCGGCTTTAACTCGTTTCGCCTTTTCTCGTCCAATTTTTTATTTGTTTTCACCCTCACTCTGCCTTCGTTCCCAGGTGAGACATCAGCAGCAATTGATCCCAGTTCGCTGGGATAACAATTATTCCCTCGCTAATCAGCACCAGCCCAAATCCTACTGCTGAATGCCATTGGCACTGCTGCTCAGCTGATCAATAACCTTATCAGAAAATCTGTTTGAGATGGGGGTGTTAATCTGTTTGAAAATGCTACTTGCAGAGGACTGGTTTGCTTGACAATCGGAGGAGAAACACTTCATACACAGAAAGGCAAATGGACAAAAAGGCTTAAAAAACAATAGAGAGTACATTTTACTTGGCTTGCTACAATTAGAATCAATTTAAACTAGAAGGAACTTTCTGAAATGATTTAGGAGTTCTGTTCAGTATGCATATATATATATATATATATATATATATATATATATATATATATATATATATATATATATACATATATTAGGGATGCACGATATTGGGATTTTGGCCGATATCCGATATGCCGATGTTTTAAAACTCATGTAGCCGATAACCGATATCGATACCGATGTTAAAGCTGGACAAAAATAAGTAGTCATTGAAAATAGCAGTTTTTTTATCCATTTCTGACACTTTGAAAAATAATATACTCAAATATATTTTCATATGCTGATATCAAATTTATTTTTGAAAACGCGGTATCGATCTATTTTACTTTCAAAATCTCCTGAAATTTCATCGTTCTGTTACAAACTCTCGTGATATTTTGCAAATTCTTGTGAGATTTTGTTAGTAAAATAGATCGATACCGCGTCAATATATCAACATATAAAAATATGGCAAAATTTTGTGAATTTTCGGGGGATTTCGTAGCATAACGATGACATATAGCAATATTTAATTAGTAAAAGAGATTGATATGGTGTTTTTAAATGGCAATATATCAGCATATGAAGATATTGTGATATTTTAATGTATCAATATTTTTTCTCTCGTCTTTAGAAGTTTTTAAGTCTGTAAAAAAGAAGTTTTTGAGGAAGAAGAAGAAGTAGTATTTATTTTTTTTTTAGACTTTAAAAACTCAGAAACTGATCAAATATCGGTGGGGTGGCCGATGTCCGATATTCAGTTTTGAGGCCGATACAGGCCGATACCGATAGGGGGACGATTATATTGTGCATCCCTAATAAATATATATATATATATATATATATATATAGAACAGCTCCAAATGACACAGAACTTATATGGGTGAGTAGAACATGATGTAATAACATAAAATCAAGGGCCCAATGTAAAAAAAAAAACGGTGTTCCGCTTTAAGTTTTTTCAGTCCTCTGTAAATATCCAGATGGTAGTGATAATTTTTTATGCTAAATTTAGATGATTCCATGCGTATTTCCTTTCAGGAGCTGAATGAACATAATGCTGTAAAGCACATGGGGTCACAATTTGCTTTTGTCAAATAAGTACAAATATATTTGCACCCCACTAGCAATTGTCTATTCTAGAACACACATGTTTTCTGACATATTTTCCCTGCTAGCTTCAGAATAACAGTCTCCAACCAATGTTAAACCTACATTGTTAGTGGTTTATAATTATAGCTCAGATTTATTTCACCAGGTGATAAGATAAAAGAAGTTAGATATCAGTTTTTTATTTTATTCTTACTTGATAATCATCTGATACACTTAGCGCTTAGCTTGCAAAGTAATGAATAATGCCTGTTTTATGTGGTCAGTGTTCACCTTAGGCTTCGTTTGCTCATATTTTATGTTTCTCAGAAAAGATGTGTGTTCTATAATAGACAGTTGTGCAAATTGTGACCCCATGTGCTGTACAGCATCTTAACGGAAATATGCATGGAATCATCAAAATTTACCATAAAAAAATATCACAACCATCTAGGGGGTATTTACTAAAGACTAAAAAAAACGTAAGTAATATTGCACTGCAAGAGGAACCTAAGAAACCTAGCAGCTGCTTGCTAAAGGGCTTATTGTGGATTCTGCTGTTTACATTTTTTCCTTGTCCTTCATGCAAACTATATACTAAATCAAGTTGTTTCAGTTTTTTTAAGTTTAGTTCATCATGTAGAAAAGAAGGAATGAGCCACGCTAAAACTGATTCAGATAGTTACAGATTTTTAGATGAAAGCTTAAAGAGGGAAGCGTCAAAAGGTTTAGTAAAAAAAACATCTTAATTAAAAGATACCCAAAGCCCGGTGAGGAGCATGTTCTAAAAGGGTCTGTAATTCTGCAATTCGGTTTACGATTCTGTTGATCCTTCCTCAGCACCAAGGAGGACCAGTTCAGCGTATCCATTCAGCCTGCTGTAGGAGAGCTCTTAATGCCCAGTACCATGCAAGAACCAGACTTCTGCAAAGAACAAAGTGAGTACACATTTTATTATAGTTCTCTTTTATGAAAATGATAGAAATGAAAACAATCCATCAGAATTTTAGACATCTGTCACTTTATTCTGGTGAAACATCAGTGTTGTACAAAGGCAATAAGCTTTTCCCTTGTTTGTGGTATGGCTAAACATCTGTGAAAACATATGAAGGATGAATTGTGTGTTTGCATCTCAGCTCAGTTATTAGCTTCAGGGTAAAGGCTGTGGATACCTTCCTGAGTGGGATTTCTTACCCCACGGTTCCACTGGAGGTGGAAACTGCACAGGCACCATGTTCCACCAAGAGCATTTAGTTCAGGCAGGAAATCAGTTATAGAAAAACAAAGTGGATCCGGGTGAGTTTACAAATAAGACTGCATGTGCAGACTTTGGATAAATTTTCCTGGACTTTTATGTTGTAAAAAATATCTTTATCCAGTTAATTGACAGCTGTGAGATATATGACCATTAAATTGAAAGCATAACTAAAATAAAACCTAAATAGCTTAGCTCACTTACCTTGATGGAAGAAGAAAATGTTAAATTACTTTTCTGATTATAATAAACAATCTTTATCAAAAAACTTCATTTTTACATCATGCAACACTAAATACTTTCAATTGATTTATCGCTGCATTCACACCGAATGTGATCTGAGCAGCAAAGAAGAGTCTGCTGCTTCATCTTTGATTCTTGTCCATATTGGCTTGGCTTCATTTACTAAATAAAACAAGAGAACGACATCATTAGGCGCCTATGCACCATGTCTGTATTAATTCTGGGTTGTAACATTAATGAGTTATGTTGTGTTTTTTTGAGTAAAACCAATAAACTACACCAGATACTTCAGAGTGGTTCAGTTTGAGGAGTTTTACCTCCAACTCCAAGAGCTGTGCGAGAATCGTTTCCTTAGGTAATTTCGTCTCACCCGAGCTGTTTGACAACTTGATGCCTGCATATCCTTCCAGGACACCAACACATGGCGGAGCCGCTCTCTGATTGCCTGTTGTGGCGCTTCGAGCAGCAAAAGTTCAGATTTTCCAACTTGAGTATCAGCTGCTTTGTGTGCTTCAACCATAGACTTTGCATGTAAACCGGCTGCTTCTGCTGCTCAAAGCGCGTTCGGTGTGAATTAGAGACTGACACGGGAGTGGATTTTCACTCCTGTCCCGTCCCACTCCCACAGAAATAAATTGTGTCCCGTCCCGATCCCGGGCCAGAGTAGAAATCTAAATCCTGTCCCGTCCCACTCCTGGTGAAATTACTCCCACTCCCATCCAACTCCCATTCAGAATGACTCCCGCTCCTGCACCACTCCCATTCTTGTTTTTGAGCGCGGGTGAAAAACTCAGAGCGGGAGCACTGTTGGTTTTTGGGTTGTGTAGTTGTTGTTTTTTTCCGGATTCCCGAAAAAATGTCAGTCTCTAGTGTGAATGCACCATAGGCCTCATTTTAATGAGAAGTGACATAGATCAGAGAATACTGATCACATAAGGTAAAAATGCATTGGACTTGGCCTTAAATGTAACTTTTTGCCCTTCAATGTTATATTGTAAGGCTTAAAATTGCTGTGAATTGAAATAACCATGCTGTAAGAGCTTGATTCTGATCAATACTTTGATCATGATCCAATCTGGTTTATGGGATTTGATAGGGCTGGGCGATATAGAAAAAAAGCTTATCGATAAAAAAAAATGCATATTGATCGATATCGATAATTATTGAAAAGATTTGAAACCATATTTTATGTGCAGCTCTGCCTGGACTTTTTATAATTTTGCTAAATGATTTAATTTTAATAAAAAACACAAACACAGACTTCGAATTAAATCTTTATTTAACCAACTTTTTTAACCATAACAGAATTGTTTTAAAGAAAAATAACTTAAGAGACCTGACTTATGTCATTAAATACTGACAAAGAATAAACTAAAGTGACCAGAAAAGTGACCAAAATAAATATGACAAATAAATAAATGCCCCCCCACCGCCGCCGCCGCTCCCGTTTCCTGCTTTAACCTGAGTTATTACTTTGAAGTTTCTGGCCCCTCAGCATTTTTATCTTAATTGTTAGAACTACGTGGGAAACTGCCCAGAACTGAAAATATATATATATTTTCCCGAAATTCCTGAAGATTCCTCGGAGGAGAGCCGCGTCGGGGCCTACACAGCTCGTACTCCTGCGGGTGTGAGCGGCTGAGATGATAAAAAAAAAAAAAAAAAGTTGGTTGTGTTATCAGACTTGGTTTTCACTGGTTCCCGACACATTTTACAGAAGACTGTGGTTTGTTTTTGGTCCGACTTGCCATGACCGAAATACTGCCAGACTGGCGAACTACAAAAACCCTTCTTTGAAAAAATTTCCTCCGCCTCTCCTTGCTGCGACATCTTCATCTGCTCTGTGTTGTGGTTTGAGAGGGCGGCGCTTGGTGACGACGTGCCTGGGTCTGTGATTGGTTGGGAGGAAGTAGGGACTAGCATAAACCTACATGCTAGGCTACAATGAGAAGGAAGGAAAACTGCGTTTCTTTTTTATCAAACTTTTATCGACCCTCTTTTTTTCTATTGCGCCACACGTCTATCGATCGATATATATCGTTATTGAATTATCGCCCAGCCCTAGGATTTGATATGGATATTGTCTGACAATCTGACAGTCATGTACTGCTAAATAAGCTAAATGACAAGATAATAATTAAATATGATTTATACACATATTATAATGTATAAAGTGTATAAATAACATTCTTATATTTGTCCTTTTTAGGATGTGCTCTTATGTAGTTCTGCTTGAGATTAGTAAGGGCTACATTTTCATATAAAGCTCCTAAACCATATTAGCCTGATCCTTTAGCATTTGTTTTATAGACAATATAAACGTGTTTTAGTAACAGTAACAAAATAACTTCTGTTCAGTCTTTAAATTAGCCCATATCCTCCAGATGCAGTGCCTCCTTGTAAGAGCTGAGAGGAACCCATCAGTGTGCTTTTAAACGCTGCTTCTGCATTAATTAACCTTATTGGTGATTGTCTGAGCTTGACTGGATACAGAAGCACTTAGACGAAAGAAAGGGGAGATTTAAGGAATACTAACAGCCTGTTCATCTGGCACCATTTTCTCTCAAACAAGGGTGCTTAAATATCTCCCGCTAGAGCGAAGACAATAGTTTCTGTTATTAGGGTGCTATTATTACATTTAATGTTTGGACCACTTTTATTTCTGCCTAAAATGCTGTTTGTCTCAGTTCTTTCATTTAAATAATTTACATTATTCTTTACAAATAAACTCTCCCTTTGTTTGGATTAAATCTTATGACCTTAATCCGTATATGCAGAGTAATGTAAGGCGAGGGGCAATTTCGTTTGTGGAAAAGATCTAAACTTTTATTCTTTACATCGATATCAGGTTTAGCTTTCCTTCTTCTAGCAGTCCTAAATTTTTCTGTTTGACTTTTCAGTTTTTTTTAACTGCTTTGTTTGCACGGTTAGCATTGTATAGCATTGCTTAAGTCTTACTAGGAGCTTGTATCAACAAAAACAGTATTATCATGGCTAGCTTGGCTAAAAGCACAGTTTTCAACCATATTCTGTTAAATAAGATTTGCCAAAAAGTACCAACATTTTCAAATTCAGCTTTTCTCTAAATAGACAGAGCTCTGAAGCTGAAATTAATACAATGAGCAATTTTACAGTAAGCTGGTCTACCTTTTTGTTATCTGTAGAAAATCTTGCTCTCTCCTCTCAAAATAACTAAAAACATGTCTGAGGATGTAAGTCCTATCAGCTCTTGTTCCTACTCCTTCTGAAATAAATTAATTTAAAGTTTTCTTGCTATTTTAAGGCCAATTTATGCTTGTGACGCATAGCCTCTGCAACCGTCAAATCTGTCTCACACCCATGCCCCCCGCGCAGAGGTTCTGTAACCATCAAACAAAATCTTGACTACGCGTTGGACGGTCGCAAACCCTTGCAGACCTCAAGCAGAAGTGCGCAGACAAAAAGCAGCTGTGATTGGTCCTTGGTATGCCTTTCCGGCTGTCTGTGTCGTCCTTTTCGATTCGGTGCCGGGGCGCGCCATTTTTAAAAACCGAGGAACAACTACAATGGAAAACTATAATGAAAGGTTAATTGGTCTTTTTACCAACTCCATTAACAGAACCTGTTCCTCTTCAATGTCTAGCAACTCTAGATCCATCTTCCTGACCGTGATATCTTGCAGACGCGCCATTGTTGTTTTAGAAGATAAACACTCCCGCTAGGGCTGGGCGATATAGAAAAAAAAGCTTATCGATAAAAAAAAGTGCATATTGATCGATATCGATAATTATTAAAAATATTTGAAACCATATTTTATGTGCAGCTCTGCCTGGACTTTTTATAATTTTGCTAAATGATTTAATTTTAATAAAAAACACAAACACAGACTTAATTAAATCTTTATTTAACCAACTTTTTTAAACATAACAGAATTGTTTTAAAGAAAGATAACTTAATGGACCTGAGTTATGTTATTAAATACTGACAAAGACTAAACTAAAGTGACCAGTAAAGTAACCAAAATAAATATAACAAATTAATAAATGCCCCCCCCACCGCCGCCCCCGTTTCCTGCTTTAACCTGAGTTATTACTTTGAAGTTTCTGGCCCCTCAGCATTTTTATCTCAATTGTTAGAACTACGTGGGAAACTGCCCAGAACTGAAAATATATATATATTTTCCCGAAATTCCTGAAGATTCCTCGGAGGAGAGCCGCGTCGGGGCCTACACAGCTCGTACTCCTGCGGGTGTGAGCGGCGGAGATGATAAAAAAAAAAAAAAGTTGGTTGTGTTATCAGACTTGGTTTTCACTGGTTCCCTACACATTTTCCAGATGACTGTGGTTTGTTTTTGGTCCGACTTGCCATGACCGAAATACTGCCAAACTGGCGAACTACAAAAACCCTTCTTTGGAACAATTTCCTCCGCCTCTCCTTGCTGCGACATCTTCATCTGCTCTGTGTTGTGGTTTGAGAGGGCGGTGCTTTGTGACGGTGTGCCTGGGTCCGCGATTGTGATTGGTTGGGAGGAAGCAGCGACTAGCATAAACCTACATGCTAGGCTACAATGAGAAGGAAGGAAAACTGCGTTTCTTTTCTATCGAACTTTTATCGACCCTCTTTTTTTCTATTGCGCCACACGTCTATCGATCGATATATATCGTTATTGAATTATCGCCTAGCCCTAACTCCCGCTGGCGCCGCCCAAGTTCTCATGACCATCCACCGAAGTTCTTGCGAGTCCTCAAATATGCTCCCCCTTGTGCTTTGGCGGGAAACTGCTGTGCGTCCCTAGAAATTCCAGACGACTTTGCAGAAGCATACCAGGAAAACTGGTTCGCGACCAGACCCAAGCGACATTTGATGTGTGCGTTTGCAGAAGTCTAATCTGCCCTTAAGTCTCTTTTAGTAAGAACTATGCCTAAGACGGATGTTGTTTGTACCATTCTCTAGAGCTTAGTATGATGCATTCACTGATTAAACAGAAAATATTTTTACGTTTCTGACTGGCTGTTTAGGGCTGCTCAAGCTGAAAAGTGTGATTCTAATCAGCAGCCAGTTGCTGGGTTCATCTCTGCTCCTCTAAGCTGACCTCTTCATCTGTTGAACATAAAACTGATTTAAAATTAAGCAACCTTGTGAATTTGGTGTTCTACATGATTTTTATGAAAAAAAATATCTTGCATGTTTTCAGAAAAACTCATGGGCATGAATGAGACTTCAGCAACCATCACCATGGCAACTGCTAACACCTCCAACCAGAACATCAGCAAGCAGGTCCTGTCTGTGGCCAACGTAGGAGTGGTTTCATCCAGCCAAAACAACCTTCAGAGGTAAAAGCAAATGAATATTTTTATTTCTGTTTCTACTTGCTGCTCTGCTAATAAATGTTTTTATATCGTGTCTTTTAAAAGTATTTTTATCTATTAATACCTAGTTGCTTATGTGCTGTAAGTTATTATTGCACAGATTTCTTAGATTTAATTAGCTTGTATTTCTTTCAGATTACAGGACTGCAATTGTTATCACTGATTTTAAATTCCATTTAAATTCTTTAGTCTTAACAGTAAACTAAGTGAAAATGAGAATGTCAGCTTGTGTTTAAGGTCTAAATGAACATACTGTTATTGCTAAATTCTTTTCAGTATTCTTTAAATATTATTGTTGTAAAATCCAGCAAATTTTGTATGCCTGGTTGAGATGGCCTGTATCAAGCGGTATCACCTTTTCTGAGTTTTTATCTGTGTTAAGATGCTATTCCATCACCAAAAGGAGCAGCAGCCTCTCTCTGTTCAGGAAATTGAGTAGCCATTACTGTTTTACTTAAACCAGTGATTACACACCGTTTCCAGGAAGCACCTACCTTGACTGCGCTGAGCCTGCACAGTAAAATACACGCCCACTTTATCCAATCAGCAAAGAAAATGATGAAGCAGAGTTGAGTGGAAATTAGCTCTTTTAGCCGCTAATCAACAGAGTAACAGCAACCATTTAAAATTTTGTCTGTTTTTGCAGCTATAGTTGTAAAAATGTGTTTTCTGTCTGCGATGGATTTCAGACTTCATTTAGCCTTCCCAAAGATGAGCCAAAACACCACAAGTAGCGTGATAGCATGTTGTAAAGATCCACCTCTATCAGAATTTATGTGCTGACATTTTAGTACTTGCCAATACGGAGTACCGATCCGATTACTAAATAAAAGTTTTTCTTTTTTTTTTCTTCACTATCTTATGCAGGCCAGTTAGTTATACGTCAGCTTGAACATCTAAATTCGGCCAATCATATATCAACCTTCATCTGTCAATCAAATTTTTTCAGTCATATCATCTTGATTCATGTGTTGCAGCTAATATATGCAATAGTTGAAATAAGAAATAAGAATAATTTCCTTTCCCATTGAGTTCCGTCCCAGTGTTCACGGGGATGGACGTCTGTGTCTTCAGCAGGCGTAGAGCTAACAGAACTGGCAGCGCTGGAGGCAAGGGCTCAAACATGTACGGCTGGAAGCCTTCTACACCAAACCAAGCTTCTGCCGCCCTGGCGTCCTCTTCCACATCAACTTCATCCCCGCTTTCCTCCTCTAAAGAAAAAATGTATGATGGAGGAGACTCATCCATGACCTCCGACAGAAAACTCTCCTCCTCTTGCATGTTTCTGCTGTCCATAGCAGAAACATGCAAGCAGAACAACAGTGTCGTTTCTAAGTCACCAATTTAGTGCTACTTGGTCCCAATGGAATTTCCCATTGGGAACCTACTAGTGCTAAGTTGCTAACTGATTAGTAAGATGCTTCAGAGAAACCGGCCACAAACTTGCTTGCGAACCTTCCGCCACAACGATCCTGCCCCCTTCATAATCGACCAATCACATTCACTTTACTCACTCGTGTAAAGTCGTGCACCACTCGGGAGAATTCAGAACTGCAACCGTTGGAACGGCCATTTTCCTACGACTTTAAACAGGAATCCTATACAGTTGAGATCCATTATTTTTTCTCCTCGTAAAAACCTTTCTAACAACCTGCAGACTTCCTCCATCAAGAATGAGCCCCCTATATTTGTACTTCCAAAGATTTGAAACTAGCCAAGCTCTGCGTACACACCAGAATCTGGATGCAAAGCTAACTGGGAGATTCCCTTCCCACTTAGAAATACCCCCACACTGCTGACATAGCTGCTTCTCAACGGTCTGGCCTCCTGAACTTGCACTGTTGTGAAGCAGTTAGTCCAGCTAGTGCTACTCCGACCGCTGGTCTTCTATTCACCGGCCCTACCGCCTCTCACTGGACTGGTGCATTGTGTTAAAAGGGAAAAAGACACTAATATTCAGTCCTTTAGCATCGTACCAGAATGTGTGGAATCTACACCACTGATCCTTACAGTGCTGATCAGCGCATCATGAAATGGGCGCCATAAAGGGAAATTATGTTAAATATCTTTAGCTTATTCTAGAAGGATTAAAAAAGGAGGATATGAGACATTTAAACAGAGAATCTCATCTCGAAATGTTTAAAAATGTGATGTGGAAATGTGATGATGCATCTAATCAAAAAGTAGGAAAATATTTTGGATTTCTTCATGAACCCGGGTTTTATTTTTAAAATACCTGAAGACACATCTGGATAGTTCCAGCTGGTCAGTGCTAATAGAGCCTTAATAGAAATGCTAAAAAGATGTGTCCATCTTTGTTGTAGTGGAAGATGTTTTCTGTCAAAGAGACGAGTGAGTAAAATACTGCTGACATATCGAAATGGCCTGTGATCCACCTGTGAATGAATATCTGCCACTTAAACCATTTCTTTAGTGTCAAATGTGGTTATATCATGATTAGGATCCTTTTGCCTGAGTCGGAACAATTAAAGGGATATTTTAAGGGAATTAACATATAGAAAAATGTACATGAATAATTGGAAGAAATAAAAGTCTGAGATTTTTGGCAGAGGAAAAAATAAAATGAAACTGGAAAAGTATTCACACCCCCACAAAATGTATTCATATTTTGCTTCTGTTTTACCAGAAGAACAAACCAACCCTTAAAGGCTCTGAAGATTTAAATTGAGAGTTTCTGCAAAAAAAAAAAAAATCTAATTGGATGGAGATGGTTTGTTTATGTAATTTTTTTTAGATTGTTTTCTTGAAACTCCATAAAGGACAAAATTTAGGTTTATTTGATAAATTACTGTTTTGTCAGAAGATATCCTGAGTTGTATGTCTTCAGATTCTGGTTTAAAAAAAAAAGTGTTTAGGCGGACGCTCTTGTCTGGGTTGGTTTGCAGGCTCTACGGGTTCATCCCGACCTCTGAAGGCCATTGATTGCACTAGTTTAAATTCAGAGGCAACAGAGTAAAGGGGCCTGAATCCAAATTAGAATTTTGAAAGGCGGAGACACACGCGGTTTAGATTTATCCATCACATCCAGTCTTAATGAAATACTTTGTCTTGTGTTTGAAAGTCCAGAAAGGATCCAAGTTGTGGGACGTTTGTCTGAAGGTTTGAATGTGTCTTTTTGCTCTGACTTCATGGTACATCTGTCCTCCTTAAAGGTGCCTGTCCCCCCCCCCCCCCCCAGCCTCTCACGCACACTATGCCAGGGGAATGCCCTGAGAAGCCTGGCTGTGTAATTGGTGTACACAGAGTGTGCTAATGAGCTTCCTCCTCTGTCACGCACACCCGAACACCTGATAGATAATTACACCTCCCGCTCTGCCTCAGTTTCCTGCTCTGTCCCTCTTTCAATTCATCCCTGCACCCCCATCTGTCTCACCCTTTGCACTGCTGTCTGTCTTTCACTTCCTCTTTGTCTTCCCTCTCCTCCTCCTTGTCCTTCTCTCTTTTGCTCTGTTTTTACCTGGTTACATCTCGATCCCTCTGCCTTGAAACAATGATTTCTTTATAGATTTAGGCTTGAATGGCGGCAAAACGCCTGAGGCGCTGGATAAATAAGGGACAGCAAGCAAGTTGGGTGTGGAAAAAAAAAAAAAGGGAGACATTTGCACAAGGGCACAGGGAGCTGAAGGAGTGAGTGGAAATCAATGCTAGCCAGTGGGAGAGGCCTGCTACCAATATGCCCATACTTCATTCAGAATAACCAATAGATCAGACGACTCTGGGCTATCAATCTCTTTTCTGCCTGTGTGACGGCCCAAGAGGAAAACCGAGTCCCACAGTAATGAAGACACTCTCCCATGCTGTCCTTATGATCAGCAGCTTTTCCACCCTGTCTTTGGAGCTCCATTTGTTGGAGATGATGGAATCCCTCGCTGACAGAATCCCCAATCAAGTTAACTGCCCAGGTTCACAGGCTTGTCTGCAGAGGAGGAGGAGGACTGGTTCTTCTCCTCTCTCACATCTCAGTCCTCTAGGTCAACCCACCTTTTTTTGTTTTGCACACAGATAATTAGGGGTCAGAAAGGGAGTTACTTTATTAGACCTCCTGTTAGACTGAATTTATATTTCTAAGTAGAAATACATCAATTAAAAAGTTGTTTATTCCATTCATTTTCTCCCGTTTTATCTGGGGCCGTGTTGCGGAGGCAGAAGTCTAAGCAGAGATGCCCAGATGTTTATTTGATGCCAAATTATGTTGAAATATTCTGATTCTAATCCTATTTCCCCACCATAAGGTTAGAACGCATTAGGGGGAAAAAAACATGCTACAGCTAGAAGATGCAGGTGGGATTTAAATCTGTCATAAATAAAAAAAATTACCAGATTATTCTGTGTTTATATATTAGGAAAGGTATGGAAATTAAATCAAAGCACTTGCTGTTGGTGGATGGTTTAGAGGACGCGTTTTGTTTTCTTCAGTTATAAAAAGAGGAGGAATCCATTTTTGTTTGTATTTGATCAGCTGGACACCAAGATCTGATCAACTCATTGGTTTGTCTTTAGTTCTAATATTAAAAATCAGCCAGCTCTGTAAATAAGTACTAAAAAAAATATCATTGGGTTAACAGTGATGAGCTGATTATTGAAATAAAGTAATTAAGTTTTGGATTAATTGCATACAAACTCTAACCCATACCATTAGCTGAAAGAGCAACCCACCCAGTAATTAGTAATTATGCCAATATTTAAGATGAAGAAACTTTTCCTGTGAATATATCCTCTATTTAGCTTCACCTGCTTTAAATTCTTTATACAAATCTTCTTTAAGGCACATTTGTTATCTGATTATTAAATGATTAATCTAAAAAATGATTTGAAAATTAACAAATAGAAAAATAGTTTGGATCAGTCTATGATAGAGATTAGACTATACAGGTTTTTTAAAGCCTGCTGATACCCATTATTTGACATCAGTCTAACCAGTCCCCAATACATGTTGAGCTGCAACTAATGATTATTTTACAAATTGATTAATCTGTCAATAATTATTTTAGATTAATAAGTTTAGATGTGAACAATCGGATAGCCAAGAGGCTCTTTAAAGGAGATTTTTACTAAATTAAACCAGGTGAAACAAACTTTTCCACTTGAGGAGTTCTGGATTGAGCATATTGACAGATTTTTAATCTTAAATGCAAAATGTTTACATATATATATATATATATATATATATTTTTTTTTTTTTTTTTTTTTTTACAATTTTGGTATAATTACTGCTCTAAGTTGGTTACTCTTTCAGCTAAAGGTATGTTTTAGTTAACGATTAATAAATCAGTTATTTCAATAATTGATTAATCCATTGTTTCAGTATGTGTTGCTGTTTTTCTTTCTTTTTTTGGGTTGATTCTTAAAGCCATTCTTGCTTCCCCCCCCCCTTCATTAAAACGATAGAGATGAAATGATTATAAATGTTACACAGTTCTCAATTTAAACACAAAAAAATAAGCATTTGTAAAAATAGAACAAGGTAACATTAACAACGGATAGCAAATAGACTAAGTGACGAAGGAAATTAACCCTGTAATGCCAAATGTATCATATTTGATACATACGGTTTCTGAAATGTTTTGCGTCTGACACCTTTTATATAATTTAATGGTAAAAACTTTGTTCAAAATCCTATTGTACACAATCAGATATACCTGATAACAGAGGGCAGAAGACTACACAAAAAATTATCTTTTCTTATCGCATAGTAATAAATTATTAATATCAAAAATATATTTTTGTTTTTTCTTTTTACATATTTTGTTAAAAGGCCAAATAAGGACTTCAAACCAAAAAAAAGTAATTTTCTGTTTTGTTTTATTCTTGATTCGGGCTTTAAAGGGTTAAGAACATGCACATATCGGCCGATGTCAAAACAAGGGGGAAAAAATAATATTAGCCAAAAATATTAAATGGCTGATTGACCCATCTACCTCTAATGTTCCACCCGGTAATTTTTCAGTTTAATGTTCCTACGGTATAAAATCCTTTCATTGGGATTCTAGTAAAGGCATCAGATCAGAGTTTTCTCCTGCTGGTTTTAATGCTGCAGTACAAATAAAAATGGAGCGCTGCCCCTCCACTACCTGCCAGCTGGCTGAAAGAATACTTTACATTTTCTATTGCAGTGACCAGAAAAAACGATTGGAAATATTTAATGTGAAAAACACTGTGGTAAAATAAACCATAACTGCAGGTCTTACAGTTAGGAAGCTGTAGCTGTTTAACTTTAAAGATTATGACATCCGTATAAGTTTAAAGAGATTATAAGAATCATTTTTAAAAGGTGTTAGTATTAATATTTTTGTTTCTCAGAATAAAACCATTTTAGTGGTTTGTAAGTTTAAAATGAGCTGAAGCATTTTGGAAAATAGCCCTTTAAAGCCCTTCAAAAACAAACAAAAAAAAAGTCACCTAATGGAAAACTGTAACGGCCGGCTGTAAATGTGAAACATTCTTATCTGCATCTTTATCAATCATGACTAAGTTGTATTTCTGCTAAAGATGATCCGTTTGTGATGGTTTTGCAGAACATTTTGGCGTGTGGAAGTGCAGAAGTGGTCCGACGCCTCAGACTAGTGTGAGAAACTAAAAAGAGCAACAGAGGTTTGCATTTAGACTCTGATCAGGACTTCTTTGGGTTATTGCACATAAAAATGAAAACAGTTTTCACATAAGTGACACAATTACCCATAGATTGCATCAGTTCCTGCTTTAAATGGCACTCGCACACAGGCATTAGATTAATCATACAGATCGGATACACCCACTGAGAGCTTAATGTAGAGGTCACTCTGCATTAAATGTGACGTGTAAAGTGACCTCCATCAAGGAGCCCTTATTTCCAAACAAAGCCACCCCATAATCCAGAGGAGATGGCTTTAAAATCTGCAAAGAGGATAAACAGTTTAGATTCCCAGTGAAAGGTAGCGATAACGTCCTCGTAGGCAGCTGTGGGAACACTATGGTGGCGAAGAGTTTTGTTCATTTGTTGAACAAAGCAACAAACCGCAGCCTGCTTCCTTCTGCAATCCCTCCATTCATCAGCAGGGTGCAGCACTGCTTTTCCCATACAGGCGAGTGGGAGTGGGAGTGGGGAGGGGGGGCCGGTGCCACTGAAACAGAGAAATTGATTGCTGGAAAGGGGGATGGCAATAAATCAAGCAGGAAAGCAAATGTAGAAAACGCTGTTCTTGTTTATGTCTAAACAGGCGGAATAGAATAAATGTGCTCTATTTTTCAGTCCGTTTGAAAGCAAATTTGATCGAATTTTGCATGCATTGCCAATCCTGCTGGTTAGAGCTTAATTTTCCCCTAAAATAAATGATAAAAGAAAGAAAAAAAAAATCATAAAACTGAAGCCTTTGATTTATAGGCAGTGCTTTGTCTTTACACTGGATTCTAATGAGATTGTTTATTTAAAACAGATTTTTTTTTCTGTTCTCTATTTAATTTGCTTTCTTTCATAACGGGCCTAATTGAACGACCGTCTCTGTCATGGGGATTTTTTTTCTGACTCATCTCGCCGTGTTTCTTTTCATTCGGCCTCTGTTGTCTGTTTGTCCTCCGCTTCGTCTTCACCCTGCCGTCCCTCTGTACGGCCCAGACGCGTGGAGGGCTCCTGGTTCTAATTGAAGCTAATGGCTTTGGCTTTCTGCCTGCTCTGACTCGGCTGGTTTGTGTTCAGCTTTGGCTATGAAGCCATTAACTACAAAGTTAGCGTTTATCATTATTTAAGTTCAATATTATTACTTAAGTTGCTTAATATAAAGATTTTATCAGTTTTTTTTATTTGTCAAAGATAAACTATATTTCATTTCTCATTCCTTTCAATAAAAATCTCTTCTTTTGTCCTTGAACACACATCCTGTGTTTGATGTTTCATATTTAGTTTGATTGCTCAGTTTCTGCCTGGCAAAAGTTAAAAAAACATTCATGCTTTTTTAACCTCTTCGAACTAAACTTGTGCTTCTTAAACTGAACACTATCAAAGGCGATGCTTTGAATGGGTTAACAACTTTAATCATCTCAATTCTAGATCCTAAAAGGTTTTAAACTTCTATTTAGTTCATTTGTTTTAAATTTAACCTTATTATTTCTGTTCCTTAAACTGACTTAGTTCATGTTGAAGTAAGTAAAATTAAAAAGTCCATAACTAACTTCTTCATCATTGAGGATATCACATTTAAAAAGCTTTGGCCTCAATAGGACAGCGTAACAGGTGGCTTAACAGGTTACCAGAACAGGTACCACTATGGATTTGCATAGACAGTTGTTTAATATAAAATGAATAATAGTCTAAAAGGATTTAAATGGACCTTTCTGAAACTTGCAGACGCCCTGCAGGGCGAGTTACATGCGAGCATCAAGGCGCAGCCAGCAGGGATTCTGCTGTAGTTTTAAACGCTGCTGTTAAAAACTGCAAAAATGTTCCATAAATATCGGTTTAATCAGACGGTGGCAGAGTTTTCTCCATCTCTTTGGATTATAGTAAAAGTAGCGCTGCCTTTCCCTCACCCGTTGCTGCACACTGCCAGTCAGAAGGCCAGATTCTGCTTACTCCTAGATTTTCTATTTTTGTTTTTCCTTCAGCTGCAAGATAAACACAACTTGCTGCTAGGAACTACATCAGGGTGCCCCCATTAACTTACTAATGACGTTAAAATGTTTTAGTTTTATGGCAACCAGCAGAGAGCTCCTCCAATTATACAACTAAAATCAAGAAGGCGTTCTGGAACTACTAACTTTACCAGGTGTTTTACGGTGATTTTATTCTATTTGTCAAAATATAAATAAATGGTATCAGTAGGGTATTGTTTTTTTTCTGATCTGAATAAAAGCAGATCCATTTATTTTTAAAGATTTGTGCTTTCTAAAAAAAATCTTTGTGTAAATGCTATGAACCTGTTTCTATTTCTATCAGGGTTCCCGTATTGTTTCATACTAACCTGTTCCTGATTGAAACTGATATTTTTAGAAATCTTTTACAAATAAAATAAAGGTGTAAAACCTCACATGCTATGTTAAAGATTTGATCAGTGGCGTTTTAAAATCCGGATTGATTCTTTCATATATTTCCAGTTGATTTCCAACCAAATCAGAATACGCATTTTTATTTTCTCCTCCGTTTCATTTTAAAGTAAAACAACAAAAAAGGAAAAAGAAAAAAAAAACATTAAAATTAGCTTTAAAGAAGATCATCTCTTGTGGGATGTTACCTTAATTTAAAGGGCAACAAAACTCAAGCTGTAAAACAATCATGTTTCACTAGAAACAATAAAAAAAATGAAACACTAAATGTTTACAGCTGGTGGTATCACACCGTGAGCCAGTCTGAGAACAAACTATGGGCTACGGAAGCCCAAGGAGATCATACGGGAGAAAAAAATCCAGATTTTCCAAACATCTTTATAAACAGAAAATTCTATTAATCTTTTTCTGTCTGTCTGTGAGAGTTCTATGTTTATATCTATAGAACTATAGATATAAATATATAGATGGATATAGATGTCTTGGGGCAGATTTTATTAAAATATTGGGTAATATTGTGATAACGATGAAAGTGGTGGTTAAAGAAAACACTTTAGTTTGCAGTTTTTCTTAGGTAACTGACGGCTTAACGCAGCAATCATAGCCTCACAATCACAAATAATAATTTTGAACAATAAAGACATTTATATGAGTAAATAAAATTTTAATGCCCGGATGGAATAAAAAGGAAAAAAACGTAAAAACTGAAAATAAAAATTCAGCTTCTGGAATTTTTTTAATAATCTTTGATTCTAATTAATCATTTAAGTTGCTGTCATGAGGGGAAACTTATCACAATACGATAAATGCCCTCCCCTTATATGTGTGTGTTTATACTTATATAGATAGAATATAAAATAAAAAGCTGTGAAATGACCTTTAACCAAATGGTTAGAAGCCAACTTCAGCATTATTTCATGATCTGTTGAACATGGAGCTGATAAAACCTAACAGCTCCACAAACGATTTCAAGATGCCAACAATGTTAGGAACCGATCTTTAAAGCCTTTTATTTTTAAGATTTCTTTGTCATTTTAAATTATTTAAAGCCTATAACAGGAAAGAGTAGTGGTGCTTCACATTTCTTGGTTGTGGTTTAGATTACAGCAGAAATGATAAATATTTATGCATCATCTCATAGGTTTCCGATGTTATTGAGCTTTTATGTAACTTTGAACGCCAGAAATAATGTCAGCTCTTATTTTCTGATGTGTTTAAATGAACAGGAAAACATCTGTTCTGCTGTATTTTATCAACACCCACTGAGATCTTGTTAAGTGTTTAGAAAAGCCTTTTTAAATTTGAATTAAAAGAATGGAAATATAAGCTGGGGTATGAATGAAGTGGGGATCTAAAGAGTCCGTAGGAAGCCTGTGTAAAGGTGAATCCCGGGTTGTGTTTGCAGGGTGGAGGAGAGGCAGATGGCAATTCTAGGCTCTCCTCGGTGCGGAGAGAATCACAGATAATTGGAGAGTGATGCTTAGCCGCAGCCCCGGCGATCGATGTCAATCCACCTGCTTTGAGTCCAGGGGTTATGCTTTGCTTTTCTTTTCCACACGCCGCAATTAATCCAGCTTTTAGCCAGCTATACGGAGAGAGCAGAATACCAATGACCCGTTTAAGGGCCACGCTCCACCTTAATCGCTCCCTCCTGCTCCGTGTAGATGCACTGATGTTGTGCTACATCCAGATGTGCTGACTTTATTTCTTTGTTTTTTGTCGTTGCTGTTTTTCCTTTTTTTTTTTCTTTTTCTTTTCGCCCACAACTGCAAAGCACTCCGTAAAAAAGGCAGCAGAAATCAAAGGCGGTCTTGCGCTTTCGGGGGCACACTTCAGCATCTCCTGAGATGAAATGAAAGCAGCCTGAGGGTGGTGTTAACCAGCTGAATAAATGATAGATTTATATCCTAAATCCATTAGCAAAGCCACAGGGACCACATAGACACCCCAGGCTACTGACAGGGAGGGGGGTCAGAGGAAACAAAGCATCTATGCATGTTTATTTGTCACATTAAAATAAAGAAATATCTTTTTGTTTTTTTCATTTTAGGGTTTAGAAAAGGCCAGGGTCGCAGCATGGGCGCCTGTTGAGTAATTAGAACTGGTTTACCATCACTGAATGATTTAAAGAAATTAAAGCAGAACAAAGAGGTTTTTTTTTTTTTTTTTTTTGGTTGAAATCCATCTTCGTCTTGAATGAGCCGCTTCCTGCTGAAGTGGCTAATATTTTAATTAAGTCCAAGGAAGACTCTCTCTTCCCTCGCTGAGGGCTCCCTGATAAACTCCCTCTCGTCTGTTGATGGTAATTTAGCAGCTCCCCAGAGACGCTGCCGTTTGTGTGAGCCAGCACTGTTTCATTGTGCTTTGCCCCCCCCCCCTCCTGTCTGTAATGTGTGCGGGCTAATTGGTGGATGTGTTAGACCCTGTCTCTGCGCCGCACGGCGCCGCGGGCTCTCGGCCGTCCACAGGCCGTCCTGCGGGGACTCTTTACAGGCTTTAGTCAGGCCTAAGTGGGTTCCTTTGTGGGCTGTTTGTCAGGCCTAAGCGGGCTGCCGCAGGGGGTCTTTGTTGTGGGGATGTCGTGTTAAATGGAGGCAGATGGCTGGGGATGCGTCACGTCAGAGCACGCAGCAGAGCTCGACACCGTCATGCTCAAAGAGGGTCACGCTGGGTCACAGCCTCTGTCTACCTCTTGTTAGCTCCCTCAATGGGGACCATGTGCTCCCAGATATGCCCTCGGTCTGCAGGGAAGGTATCCAAGGAAACGGGAGGCTGAATTCTCCGCATGGCCCAGAGGGAGCTGGTGGGACGGGAAGGGGGGGCGTCCCCAGTGATGATCCCAGAGCTCCCACACAGTCATAGACTCCCACAGTCCATAAAAAGAGGCTGAGAGCAGTTTGAGGGGGATAAAGGGCGTGTCCCACCGGATAATAGACTCTCTGTCGGTCCTCTGCATGCAGGCCTGTAGAACGGTTGGACTGGGCATCATATTTGCCTGTTTTTGTCATGGGGTTTCCCTTCCAGCTGCAGTCAGACGTTTATTTCTACATATGTGCTTCATAGGCAGCTAGAAGAGATGTAGGAATGTTTGTTTTTCCTGCTGGTTTAACTCAAATCCGATTATTTTGCCCCTCCTGCTAGACTTTATAATTATTTTTGGTTTAATTCCTGACTGCAGTTTATTTTTGTTTGCATCCATTTTCAAAGTTGACTTAAGTTTAGTTAGATTGTGTCCAAATTTAAACAGGAAAATGTCTTTGGGTCTAAACTTTTCCACTGTAGCTCTAGCTTTGTGTTTAGACTTTCTGTGCAGGTGGAAGCTGAACTTCCACCCTTCTGTCTTTGGCTGCATCCTGCAGCTTTCGTTCTATCGATCAGTTTGCTTTTTCCAGTTGTCTTCATGATGCCGTTTGTCCTCTGATGTTCACAAAGCCTCAAAGTCATTTTAGCTGAGTTTAAATCACACACAGACTTGCCTTACTTAACATCTGAAGGCTATCTACTCTATGAACGTTAATTTTAAAGTTTGTGATTTGGAAAAATATTGGACATTTTAACTTTGCTAAAATGATGAAAATCTTGTAGTTGTTTAAGATTTTATTCCTGAATCTTGAATTCCCACAAGAAGCAGATCATGTGGAATTGAATGGCTGTGCATATGAGGTGGAATGGTTTATAAGGTTTCTATCGTCATGCAATCTGCTAGTTTTCCCATTATTTTAAAAGTCACAATTCACTCATTTCTTTGTTGCCGTTTTGTGGTCCTGCAGGTTTGCTGGCCGAACCGTCAGCAGCGGAGCGCTGGTCCTGGTCACACTGGAGCTGAAGGAGTCCTCCGCTGCACTCCTCACCATCAACACAGAGAAGACCATCATGGCGTCCATGTTGCTCAGAGATCTCAAACAAGCCCTGTCACAGGCGTAAAGTCCTGATCAAAGGGAAAAGATTCCGATTTAAAGATTTCACATATTTTATTCCCATTTTTCCGGACGGGTCTGGTTCTGTTAACAAGTGCCTGACACACTCCTAAAATCCGGGAGGCTTAGCTCAAGAAGAACTGAAAGCAACAAAACCCTGCTCAGTATTTGCAGTTTAATATGCTGGTATGTTTCGAAAGGATCGTCCTGAATTATCAGAATAAATATGTGGAAATCTTGGCTGGATTGCTCTCCCCCTCACTAAGAAAGCTTCACAGATAATGCTGTGCAATTCAAGATGTGACACTTAAACGACTTTTTTTACAAAGCTGCCATTTTCAGCCAAAACAAAGAATACTGACAGCACTCCTTTCATTAAAACACTGACCCTTTATCTGGACCGGATGGAATGATAGAAGTGCCACAAATAAAAAATAAAAAGGAATTAATAAATTGGAAAATAAATATAAAAATAAATACTTTAATAAAAGATATGTTTTATTTTCATTTTTTTTTTTTTGCATTAAAAGAATTTGGGTTCAACAACAATGATGCTTGTTTTAACATAAGTAAAGCAGAAAGACCTAATTTATTCAGATGAATACAAAAATAGACATTTAAGTTGCATACATATCAGTTTTTACATTTAATAATTTCTTTTTTTCTAACTTTTTTATGTCTTTTTTTTTTTTATTTTGTAAAAAATGACACTCCTGTCATTCCATAGTTCCATCTGCATCAGGTTACCAGTGCTTCAGTTCCTCATTGCTGTAATCGACTCTTTTTACTTGCCAGGGACGGAAAGAACAGACTGACTTTCTCATCAGGAAACTATAAATTAGTGAAATTCTTTAGCCGACCAGTTGTTCATGTAGCTTAACATTCCACCCTTTAAACAGACCCCATTGATCGATGGCTAAAGTGCCTTCAGTCATTAATAATGTTGCATAGAAAACCAATGATCAGTTACTCTCAAAGGTCTTTTTATCTGTATGCTTTTTCTGATCAATAAAATGGGACTTTGTCAATAAACCTATTTATGTTGTTTTTCTTTTGTCACAGAAAAAAACCACATTCTTCACTTAGACTGAAACCTTTTCCTGCAGACGTTTGATATCAGGTGGTTGTAAAATAAAACCATTAGTGTGAGCTGTTCTAGTAGCAGGTTTATGATAGTTTTGGTGAGGATAAAACGACACATTTGGACATGATGTTCCTTTTTTTCTCCCACAGCTTCCAGTCTATTAACCAGCAGTTTGCAGAAATAAGCTTTAAGAATGAAGTCCTCTGTGAAGCGACAACTCAGACTTTGTTTCACTGACAGGAATAAGTAATAAATGTTTATTCTAAAAGGACATGAAATGGATACCCAAACATTTACATCCTTAATGGAAACCAGAGTCGGATATTTACCTTTTTTTATAAGTAAACTCTTTTTGTCACCTCAGAAGAAGTCAGAAGTAACTTAATCTGATCCAAAGCAGTGAAATATAGCAACTTAATATGATTTTAACAATCAACAAAAAAAGAAATGTCTTTTATTTAAATTGAGCACAAAAGAACCCCAGAAATTAATATGGACAACTCTCCTATATTTCCTCTAAATCTTAATTTTCTGGTGAGACCAAGAACCTATCTGTACTGTTTTGCAGGGTGCATTTTTTTTATTTATAAATTTGTTTGCAGAAACGGATTACAACTCCAGTCCAGTGTGCGGATGACGTCATAAACAATTCACTTTGTTTTTAAAAGATATAAATATAAAAAATATAACTGCGGATGTCTGGGGGACAGTGATTCGCCTACATGTTATGAATGCTGGCGTACCATAAATGATAAATTATGAACAGTTTAGTTTGTGTGTTCAACTCGTTGCCCATAGGAAGACGTTACTTTGTTATAACCCAACGGAATATCTTCAGAACAGCTCCAAAAGACACAAAACTAATATGGGTGAGTAGAAATGATGTAATAACGTAAAATCAAGAGAAAATCAATGTAAGAAAATACAAAATTTCATCATTCCATATTCTTGTTTTTCCTCCCATGAAACAATATTCCTAAAATGGACATAAGTTAAACCAAATCTAAAGACCGTTACATATAACACGTACTGAATAAACAAAAATCTAAATATTCCATAAAGGAACCTCATTTTTTAATTTGTCCTCGTTTCCTTTCGTTGCAAAATGTATTTTCTCCATTTTAAGAAATTATAGAACAGGGGTGTCAAAGTGGTTCCAGAAAGGGCCGTGTGGCTGCAGGTTTTCTTTCCAACCAAGCAATAGCTCACCAGACTCCATCTCATCAAGTCATCATGTTAAGACTGGACTCACTTGATGAGATGACTGGAGTCTGGTGTGTTGAAAAGATAGAAAGACTGCTTGGCTGGACAGAAAACCTGCAGCCACACGGCCCTTTTTGGAACTTTGACATCCCTGTTATAGAACATCGTGCAACCACTAAAATATTAAAGGTGCTTTAGGTGATTTCCAAAAAAGGTCAGAAAGTTTATGAACATTTTTTAGAGCAAATTCACCAAATAGAACCCAGAGTCATAAAAGGCTAGGTATACACTTCAAATGCTGATGAAGATTCTCAGTCATCCAGGTCATGGTCATTCCGTTAAAGTAAACTTGGCTTCCAAGATTTGAAGACGTTTCGCCACCTCTCCAGGAAGCTTCCTGGATTTTTTTTTTTTTAAGTTTTTCTTTTTTGCACCTACGGAATATACACTTCAAACTTGATGTTTGCATTCAGGTATAGGGAAAAAAAATCTAGAATAATATGAAAACTTTTATATTTGTCTTCTATATTTCTCTCTCATAGACAGGTAGATTGATTTAGTTCAACTTTAGTTGCATAAGCATAAAGTGAAATATTTCAAGCCTTGTTAGAATTTTCATTAAACACCATATCCCGTGTCCCAGAAAATATAAATGTGAAAGTTGGAAAAGCTAAGGTGTTGCACTTGAATGAACTTGCTAACTATACTGTTAAAGCAGGCATCCCCAAAGTCGGTCCTTGAGGCCCGCTGTCCTGCAGGTTTTAAAGGTTTCCCTGCTTTAGCACAGCTGGTTATGATGATTGCAGTAGAGCAAAAGCCTGTTAATCATCTTTCAAATAAAACCAGCTGTGCTGGAGCAAAGAAACCTCTAAAACCTGCAGGACAGCGGCCCTCGAGGACCGACTTAGGGGATGAATCATTGGGAAGTAACTTTCTGACCCCCTCCACAAGTAGAAGGGCAACAAAGGATCAGTGATATGGGAACTAGTTCACAGTAAGCTGTAATTAAGCATATTTGTAGATAGATAAGTGGAAGAAAAAATTTGCTTACTTGACGAGTATAACCACAGCCATTGGAGAAGTGAGGCTGGTATCAGTGTCTCAGGAGTCAATGTGAAGCGCAAAATCACACACATTGGCTGCAGATGTTATGCTTCACATTAGTAGCTGAAGCTCAGAGGAACCACAGAAAGGAGGGAGCATTAGCATCCCACCAGGTGATTTAGCCCCAGCAGACCCGACACGTTCCGGGGATGCTTCCAGACAGGATCTTATGCTCAGAGCTCCTACCTGACATCATCGCACCAAAGTGAAGGACAAGAAACTGAACTCTTTCAGAAATGTGATTCTGCAAATATCTTCTTAACAATACGATTTAATTTATTCATTATACCACAGGTGCAAACAAAGGGTAGCTGAACCCTAGTGACCGACTCCATGCTGGTAACTCTCTCATAAATGAAAGTATTAATTATTTATGTTGCAGGGGTTTAAATGTTTGATTCTGCATCTTTTGCATCTCCTGATGAGAATAAATCCAAAGTGTCTGCAGGGAAGTAATAAAGTGGCAGAAAGATCGTTCCTCAGGTACGACATAAAAACACCAATACATGTTAAGTTCATTTATAGCTGTAAACTTTGTTTAATGTTAAGTATTCAACAATAAAAGATAAATGAATGTTTTTTATTTTGTTCTTTACAGATTGGGCTGATGAAACCTCAACCTGACTGCTATGTAAAGTAAGGCAGCGCCTGCCACCGGCTGCAGCCAGTTCTGCTGCGTTGCTCCTTGTTGAGTGAAGTTGTGCAGATGTCTGTGATGTGTTTCGGCATTGAGGAGGCCGGTGGCGTGGTGTGCATTGCGTCTGGCTGTCTTTTCTGGCTCATAAATAGCGTCTCTCTGAGGGCCGTGGTGAACACCTGTTAGCTCATCTGTCACAGGAGCTCTACTCGTATCCATCACCTCTCCCTCTGTACTCATTCCCTCAGCCAGCTGTTCCCATTACACACACACACACACATCACCCTGCAACATGGTTCAGAGTGAAGACTTTCAGACATATTTACACCCCTAACATGTTTCCTCCTGAAGAGTGGAATGCTTTAACTAAGTGTTAATGATTGGATGTAGAAAGTAATTAAATCTTTGGTATATTATTCACAGAAAACAAGCAGGTTTTAAAAAAAAAAAAGCTATTTTCATATTCTTAATATATTATTAAAAGGTTATATGCAAGGCAGTTGGTAAGGCACTGAACTCTACTGTACTGTTGTTGAAATCAAGGGGAGAGAAAAAAAACGTACGCAGCTCTAAATGTGAGTAAACGAAGGCAATTTGTGGCACATCCCTGTTAATGCATGAATAATCTGTGTGTTTTGGAGTTAATGGTGTTTTGAGTTCAGTGCTCTGTTGCATCAGGGGTCGGCAGGTCGCTTCCATGACGCCTTCACTGTCTTACTTTGAAAAAAGTAAGAGGGTGAGGTATTCGTCTAGTTAGAGCATAGACCTCAGAATTCTGAGGTTCTAAGTTCAAGTCCCACATATTGCCACCCTGGGTCTCTGAGCCAGACCCTTAATTCCCAATTGCTCCCCCGGGCGCCACACAATGGCAGCCCACTGCTCCCCAAAGTGATGGGTTAAATGAAGCAGTAAATTTCTCCAATGTGAGATCAATAAAGTTCAATTATTTATTATTTGATAGGGTCGTCAAAAGTATCGATACTCAAAAAAGTATCGATACTGAAACGTTGTATCCGGATACAATACTCGTTTTTAAAAGTATCGATACAGTTCTACCACCAGTGGCACCTAAACAGTCATTCATCTAAAGTGCAGAATAGAGGACAATGCACTTTCTGAACACTGTATGATTGAATAATTCTGTGCACTTTTCAGTTTCAGACTTTTTTTTTAGTAACAGGTGCAGCTGCTGAGAATTGTTTTTGTTTCTTAACTGGTTTGGCTAGTGTCATTGTTATGTGTGCAAAGCATAGCCAAGTAAGGAAAACTTAATTTTAATTTTGTACGTTTTTTACCAAGCTGGCTTAATATTGTGCACAGCAAACAACCTCAAAATATTCTTCTTATTGTTTATTGTATTTATTTATTGTCTTTTTGGAGTCTTTGTTTTTATCCTTGTGGTATCGAAAATGGTATCGAGTATCGAATATTTTCCTTAGTATCGGTATCGAGTTGAAAAGTTTAGTATCGTGACAACACTATTATTTGATGATGCCTTTCCTCTTTTGAGGATAATTAACTATTTAGGAATGAAACTTTAGTGCATAATGACTTCCACCTAGTGCTCAAAGAAGTCTTATCAAAATAGTTCATCAGACATGTGGTTCAAGCAACCAGTATGCTGAGGTAAGGGTTACATCTGCATAGTGACTGTGGGCTACTATGGCGTTGGATGCAGATATGCTCTGTCCTTGGGGAAGACACTTCACCTGCATTGCCTGCTGATGGGGGTCAAAGGGCAACTGTGGCTACCATGTAGCTTCCCACCATCAGTGTGCGAATGAATGGGTGAATGACTGAATGTAGTGTAAAGCGCTACGGCCAAGTCTCCTGACTTGAAAAAGCGCTATATTCTCCTGTATAAGTACAGGTTATTTACCATTTTAGTTTCATAATTAAGTAATATTACACCATTGCTGAAGTATTTTGGTTCTAGTTTCACTACGGTTGCAGTGGTGCAAATACAGCCTCCTCTCTGTGTCTGCAATCTGTTTTTTTTTTTTTCTTAACATATTTAAATATCTGGTGCAGCCTGAGTTAGCCTATCTTTGGTTTGTATTGTCTGCAGTTCAAAAAGCATAGAAAAGCTGGAGTGTTTTTCTATCTCATTGTTTTATCCCACAATGGAGTATTGTGACAGAGATGATATTTTATAGATTTTCTGTTAAATGTTTATATTTAGTGGGATGCTGGACACCAGCAATGTACAGGTGCTGGTCATAAAATTAGAATATTATGAAAAAGTAGATTGATTTCAGTAATTCCATTTAAAAAGTGAAACTTGTATATTATATTCATACATTACATACAAACTCATATATTTCAGATGTTTATTTTGTTTAATTTTGATGATTACAAATGACAACAAATGAAAATCTCAAATTCATCATATCAGAAAATTAGAATATTGCTGAAGACCAATAAAAACAAAGGATTTATAGAAATGTTGGCCAACTGAAAAGTATGAACATGAAAAGTATGAGCATGTACAGCACTCAGTATTTAGTTGGGCCTCCTTTGGCCTGTATTACTGCAGCAATGCGGCGTGGCATGGAGTCGATCAGTCTGTGGCACTGCTCAGGTGTTATGATAGCCCAGGTTGCTCTAATAGTGGCTTTTAGCTCTTCTGAATTGTTGGGTCTGGTGTATTGCATCTTCTTCTTCACAATACCCCATAGATTTTCTATGGGGTTAAGGTCAGGAGAGTTTGCTGGCCAATTAAGAACAGGGATACCATGGTCCTTCAACCAGGTACTGGTAGCTTTGGCACTGTGTGCAGGTGCCAAGTCCTGTTGGAAAATGAAATCTGCATCTCCAAAAAGTTGGTCAGCTGCAGGAAGCATGAAGTGCTCTAAAACTTCCTGGTATGTGGCTGCGTTGACCCTGGACCTCAGAAAACACAATGGACCAACACCAGCAGATGACATGGCACCCCAAACCATCACTAACTGTGGAAACTTTACACTGGACTTCAAGCAACGTGGATGAAGTGCCTCTCTTCTTTTCCTCCAGACTCTGGGACCTTGATTTCCAAAGGAAATGCAAAATTTACTTTCATCAGAGAACATGACTTTGGACCACTCACCAGCAGTCCAGTCCTGTTTCTCTTTAGCCCAGGCAAGACGCTTCTGACGCTGTCTGTGGTTCAAGAGTGGCTTGACACAAGGAATGCGACAGCAGAAACCCATGTCTTTCATACGTCTGTGTGTGGTGGTTCTTGAAGCACTCACTCCAGCTGCAGTCCACTCTTTGTGAATCTCCCCCACATTTTTGAATGGGTTTTGTTTCACAATCCTCTCCAGGGTGCGGTTATCTCTCTTGCTTGTACACTTTTTTCGACCACATCTTTTCCTTCCCTTCGCCTCTCTATTAATGTGCTTGGACACTGAGCTCTGTGAACAGCCAGCCTCTTTAGCGATGACCTTTTGTGTCTTGCCCTCCTTGTGCAAGGTGTCGATGGTCGTCTTTTGGACAACTGTCAAGTCAGCAGTCTTCCCCATGATTGTGTAGCCTATAGAACTAGACTGAAAGACCATTTAAAGGCTTTTGCAGGTGGTTTGAGTTAATTAGCTGATTAGAGTGTGGCACCAGGGGCCATCAATTTTGAACCTTTTCACAATATTCTAATTTTCTGATATGATGAATTTGAGATTTTCATTTGTTGTCATTTGTAATCATCAAAATTAAACAAAATAAACATCTGAAATATATGAGTTTGTATGTAATGTATGAATATAATATACAAGTTTCACTTTTTAAATGGAATTACTGAAATCAATCTACTTTTTCATGATATTCTAATTTTATGACCAGCACCTGTATATTATTGTGTTTCATTTACCTAAGAGATAAAATATCCATTTTAGAAATCTTTTTTCTTTCAATTAATTAGTAATTTTTCAGAAAAATAATCACATATACAACATAAAATAATCAGAAAATCACAATACCATAGTATAACAGAAAGGATTGCTTCTTTTTAGGTTATGTTTAACAGCGATAGGTCAGAATACACAATATTAATGAAGTGAAACTCAGAAATCTACTCAATTGAAAGCATGACCTCGTATCATAGAAAAAAAAAAGCAACGTTTTTTATATGTAAGGTATTCATATTTTAAAAATAAAGAATAAGTAGATTGCGTTTCCACTCCAGAAAAGTTGCTAATTAGTTTAATTGTTTCTTTATGTTTTATGAACTGGATGTTGGAACCTCTGTGCAGCTAGGAAGTCCTGGACTTTCTGCATGAAGGTTGCATGATGACTCTAAGCATGCATTGGTTCTCTTTGGATACCCAAAACTATGGCTGCTAGTGCATGTTTGACCTGCTCAGATGGTGCCTTTTGTTCCCCCTGCTAAGATAAACCAATGTAAACAATAGCGAAATTTAGCCTACAGCCTATTTTCCTCTGCTTTAGACCAAATGAATGTGTCAGAATCTTTCCTTTCAATATTTAATCTTATGTTCAGGTTGTGAGTATCTAACAATGACTTTCATTCATATAACTGGAATTAGTTTACTTAACATAAAAGAGGATGGAGGCAATGTTTATATTTTCAAACAATCATGCGCTTACTGACAAGGACTAATTAATTTGTGATAATTATTTGTCTCCCATCGCAGTTTTGTACCATTTCCATTTTTTTATCAGCTCATCTGGCTGCTTAAAGAGCAACTGTCTCTAATATCATTGGTGTATAAATATTATAAACAGCTAAACTAAATCAACCAATGTTCTTTTTGTTGCCCATTATAGGAGCTAGCCAAATTATTTACCTTATAATGATAGATATAAAAAAAAAACTTACAAGGAATTTGAGTTGGTGTTGATGGTGCAGACAAAAAAAAAATATATGCATATATATACATAGTAAACTGTGTGTTAATGTAAAGCAGAAGGTCTGGAGATGCTACGTTGGTGTAGCATCTAGGTCCTGAACGGGGGAGGAAGAGAGGCAGTGTCAAGTGTATAAACTCTCTTTTAAATATTCAGTCTTTTATGAGTAAATATTTTGTTTTTTTATGCCTGGGATGTTTTTAATATCTCGAAAATAATTGCAATAAAATTGCATTTCATTCACAAAAATTTGCATTGTTTTAACTTTAAAACACATGAGATCAATACCATTGTTGGATGTGTTTGCTTTCAGACGGTCGGTCTCTAAGGTTTGAGGAACGTTTATACAACTCCTGCTCTCCACTGTTAGATGTCCAGCTTCCTCCTTCATGTTTCAGGTAAGAATGAGTTCAATTTATTTCCTGTGAAGATGATCTTCGTCTTTGTTCTCTAATGTAAGTCTTGTTTTTTTCAAAAGGCTTACACTTGGACATGTTCCTAGAGCATTAAACTTATACAGCTTCTTTGTGGTTGAACAAATCTGCACCTGACAGTCTGCTGCAGAAGCTGTTTTTTTATGTATTTTTTAAGTATCTTGCTGTCTGCTTTAGAGGTAAACTAGAACAGACTGCCAGACTTGAACATGTTGGAAGGTGTTTTGATGCATCCTCCATTGTTTATCCACACGGCTAAATGGCTGATTTCTAATTCTGTAGAGACCTCTTTAAATCCCTCAGCAGCCTCATAAACGTTTGTTTCTGAGGGACTCAGAAAGCTCTTTGGATCTCATCAGCGTACTGCCACTGACAGTCGGCTTCACACCAAACTAAATATTTAGCCTTTTTAAGTAGAAACAAATGGGTGTGTGTGTGTGGAAATAGAAGTTTTCAAATGTTTTAAAATTAAATTGTTTTGCTCTTTTCTTTAGTTTGCATTGTTGATTTTTACAACTAGATTTTTTTTTCTCTTATTTGTTAAGTATAAAAATACTAACCTGTCCACTTATATTAAGATAACAGACTAAACTGGGGTGTTTTCTGTATCTGCTGCTCTGAGATTAAATGAATTACCTTTGTTTTAGATGGACTGTAGCTGCTTTTTCATGCATGCAGCCCTAAAGAGCTGTAGATTCCTGCCAGATAAGAAATAAGGGATACAGTTTCTTTAAGAGAAATTAAATTTGACATTTACTGGAAATTAATGGGAGAAATAAGCTTGAATGTTTTTATGTTTTACTTAACATTTGCATGTTTATTATTAGCATTATTTTTATATTAGTAGCAGGAGTATTAGGGAAAACATGGTAAATGGCCTTTACTCATATATAGGGCTTGCCAAAGTCTTGAATCGATTCGATTTTGATTCATACAGTTCTACAGTAAATCGATTAATTTCGGTTCGATCTGTTTTTACAATAATGAAAGTGGTTCAATTGTGTTTCAAAATACTCATGTATTTCATTTTTTCCTTTCACATTAAACACAAAGCGCAAACTTGTAAATCGGACAGTTTAAACTTGAGATGTGAACAAAACTGTCTCAAAAGTGCAAACTTGTTTGTGAAAAGTGAAAAAGTGAAGCCTCACATGAGCGAGCAGATGTGACACAGCAGACATGCATGAGCTGCATTATCTTCAATGCACAAACCATATTTGCAGCGTTGTCTTTAACAACCACCGGGTGTTTTCTGGTCAGCCCCGTTTATTAATGTCTTCAGTCAACATATTGGCTATATTTGCAGCTGTCTGGCTTGAAGGAATCTTGAGTGCATCTTTCCTGCTTATTTGAATGTGAACGTCACGCAGGTCACTATAAAATGAATCGATCTCATTCCCTAGACATCGATTTTGCAAAAATGTAAAGGAATCGATTCAAAATCGATTAAATCGATTTTTTTACCCAGCCCTACTTATATAGCACTTTTTTAAGCCAGGAGACTTGACCAAAGCGCTTAAAACCATTGCTTTAGCCAGATCTCTTGCCACTGCAAGACTGCCGTCCACAGGCGCCGCCGGGCCCTGTGAACACTATCAGTAGACAATGCAGGGGAATTGTCTTGCCCAATGACACAATAAAAAAAATAAAGGCAATAAAAGTCTTTGCTGGAGCTTGAACAGACAACCTAACCCTTAGGTTGGAGGGCAAACTCCTGCATCTGACACCTGCATCTGACACCCTCTAAAAAACTCCAACAATTATGGGTAAAGAATTTTTATTATTGTTTGCATATCAAATATACTATTGTTTGTGGTGTTTTTTTTTAGATTAAAGGTTTTTATATGAATTAACATATATTTCTATGATATATAAACATATTTCTATCATTAACCTGTTGTTTTTCTCTCTGACATAATATAGTTCTGATTTGTAAAGCTCAACCATCCATCCGAATATTAAAGGAATAGTACACCCAAAACATGATTAGCCTTCATTTTCTACTCACCCCCATGCTGAACAACACTCTGGAGTACTTTTTTGATATCTCAAATGCATCTGGAGATCTGGGAGGCTTCTTGCTGTCTGCTGACATTCAAATAATGGAGGTCTATGGTGACCGAGACAGAAAGGTCCATAAAAGTCCACAAAAAACGTGTCAATATTCCTCCATACTGCTCGTCCAATGTATTCCAATTGTCCTGAGTGGGTAGCATCCAGAATTTACTCGAAACGAAGTCATTTAGAATGTTTTTAGAGCATAAACAGTAGTGTATAGGATTTCTTGAAAGCGCGCACCGGCGCGTTCATGACGCTACGGAAACCGCGGCAGACCAAACCAGATGAAAGTGCGCATTCAGCTCGGCAAAGAACTCATGCTCTTCCTCAACACTGAAGTCCTCAGACATTTTTCTTTCGTTGTTTCTTTCTTTGCACAGGTAAATAGCACATTTCTTCTTCTACGCTTGCATTATCGGCAGAGCAGACGCTGAATGCGCACTTTCATCTGGTTGGTCTGCCGGCTTCCGTAGCGTCGTGAACGCGCAGGCGCGCGCTTTCAGGAAATCCTATACACTACTGTTTATGCTCTAAAAACATTCTAAATGACTTCGTTTCGAGTAAATTCTGGATGCTACCCACTCAGGACACTTGGAATACATTGGACGACCAGTATGGAGGAATATTGACACGTTTTTTGTGGACTTTTATGGACCTTTCTGTCTCGGGCACCGTAGACCTCCATTATTTGAATGTCAGCAGACAGCAAGAAGCCTCCCAGATCTCCAGATGCATTTGAGATATCAAAAAAGTACTCCAGAGTTTTGTTCAGCATGGAGGTGAGTAGAAAAGGAAGGCTAATCATGTTTTGGGTGTACTATTCCTTTAACAGTCGTTTATTCCATAGTTTTCCCCATTTTCTTTGATATATTTCACACATAACTATTTACATTTGCATAGCAGTTAATGCATTTCTTGACACAATTAGTACAAAATGCAAAATCTGGTTGATAACTTGTAAAATCTCCTTCTTTAAGAACCTTTCATATCCATTAAAGGGAATATATGTTTCACAGTGTCTCCAAGATGAAAAGTGCTGATGTCATTATTTAAAAACAAGATGGTGAAATGACTTTATGTTTTCATTATGACAGTTTAGTCTGTACATGTCTTCCAACACCACATAAAGTGAAATTATGGTGACACTAACTGAAATTAATCAGACATCACTACAGGCTATTCGCAAAACTGTTTTTAAACTACAGTCAAATTAAACATTATTAATTTCAGCTAAGTATCAGACACTTTGATTATCTCTGTTTTTATATTTATACTGCATTTGCTCTCTGTAAATGGTAAAGACAACAGTAAACAATATTGCCGTACATATTGAAATAAACGTATGACATAGTACTGTAAAACTTTTATCCACATTCAGATGTTCTCTATCTGGCCTCAGTGTTTCATCTTAGTGAAAATCATCTCTTGCAATGCTGAGAGGAATGTATCTATGAGTGGCGGATCCACCCTTTGCAGGACTCTGCTGTGATGTGTCAGTTGAAATTTTAGATTGATCGTTGTTTAAAGCCTCGATCCAATTGCTTTGTTTGGTACCATTTCTGTGTGTATATGTGTGACTGCCTGTCAGGTCTGCAAGGGGATGATCCAAGACGACCTGGCTAATGAGAAATGAATCTCACTGGTAAGGTCAGACAGACAGTTCCTCTTCTAGTATCTTCTGCTTTCACTGCTTCTGTCCCCCGTTGCTTTCTCTGTCTTTGTTATTTCTTTCTACATCAGAGGCTCTGATAAGACCAGCAGCACAGGCCCATCATGTCTGCGCGCTCCGCCTCAGAGAGGCACCGAAATCAAGCTGTCACCGCACAGCCAGGTTGAAGGAGCTGTGAGCGGGGAGGAGAGGCAGCTCTGTGTTCTCTCATTTCCACCCCAGAGCCCATTACATCAGGTGCCAACGGCGGGGGAAATGGATCTTTCTCGCTCACGGTCGAGATTCCATCATCACTTCTGAGGACGTTGCACCGACTTACATCCGTTTACTGGGAACATCCCAAACTCTTTAAATAAAGTCATCATCCAGAGAGAAAGAGAGAAGGGCAAATATATAGTACTGCTTAAAAAACAACAACTAAAGAAAACAAAATATTAGCATAAGTTGTTCTTGCCACAAAGAAAGGAGAGTGAGTGTTTTCTGTAGATAGCAAAAGAAAAGCTTAAGTGGAGCTTTAAAAATCCCACCATATTTCCATCAAGCATGCATCTGCAATTAGACTAGTTTTATAGAGAAACGTGATAGATATAAACTCATTTAAAGCTTAAGTGTGTAATTTTCAGCGACATCTGACGTCCAGACTGCAGACCGCAGAAACATGAACATCTCCCCCCCACCGCTTCTCCCCTCCAACAGTACGGCGAGCGTTACGGGACAAAATGTCTTCCACGACGTCCGCATCACCTACCTTCTCAAGTGATGAGGTTTGTTTACATAGATAATTTTACAGATAGTATTTCATTAGTCTGTGTAGGGTATAGATTTCAGTACCGTCTCAGTTCATCTCTCTCAACTTGCCGTAGTTACTTTCGAGCGTAATGGGCGATCTCGCAATCGCTAGTTTGTTGGCTCTGCGCTGCCGTAGCGCAAAGATGTCTGCCTCCATGGCTGCGAGACCCGCTCCTATGTAATTATAAATAACGAATTCTAAGGCAACGCAAATATTAAGGTTAAGAGGCTGAGCTCGTAGATGATGATAAATAACATAGTTATGTATAATATATTACATTTCTGACTGTATATCCCTGTAATTATTACACACTGTAGCTTTAATGGCTATATATTTGTTTTACATCTGCAACCTGTCTGTGCACAGCAGTCAATCCAATAAGAGAAATCCTCTCTCATTACAGATGACTCAGGGGCAGATCAATAATATTTCTTTGCAGATTATGTTTTAGTGTAAGTTTACAATGCCAAAACACCTGGAAGTGTGCATCTTTCAGAACTTAACGGTTTCCTCTGTCAGTGGCAGTTTGCTTTTGTCTAAAATAAGGATTTTTATGTGTCAGCAGCAGTTGTTTGTCATGGTATATAAAGGAGAAACCTTTACCTCGCAGATGGAGCAACAGCAGAAATTGTAAACATTAGAATCCCTAAGAAATCAATTGACTATGATCAGCGCCAGTAGGTCACCATTTTTCATGCATTCTTTGATTAGATTAGATTAGATTAGATTCAACTTTATTGTCATTACACAGGTACAAGGTAACGAAATGCAGTTTAGGTCTAACCAGAAGTGCAATAGCAGCAAGTGCAGGATAAATAATGGTTCTATAAATACGGGACATGGGTTTCTACTGGGTAAATATAGAGATGAATACCATTATAAACAGAATCTTACCAATAGATGAATATAATATATAGATAGGGTTGGGAATCGAAAACCGGTTCCTGTTAAGAACCGGTTCCGTATTTTCCGATTCCATGGCATCGTTTGGCAGCTCACTGAACGATTCTTTTTTCGATTCCCGCAGCACCAGAGCCTAGAGCGCCGGCTCTGGGGAGCACGACTTACGTCACGTTTTTTACGTAAGTTACGCAAGTTACGCAAGTTACGCAAGTTGGAAGAACTATTCGAGGAGGAAGACAACGAGCTGCGGTCACTTTGTGAATCAAAGCCCCGTCTTTCCTTAGCCCAGAGGGTAGATCAGGAAATCCAGCTGTATAAAAGCTTGCCCTCCATCCCCTGCAGGGATAGCGCCACACTGTGGTGGTGGAACAAGCAAGATACGCTGCCCTTGCTATCTGACTGGCTGAAAACTACCTCTGTGTGCAGGCTTCCTCCACCCCATCTGAGAGGGTGTTCTCCACGGCTGGAGACACCATAAGCGCTGAAAGATCCTGTATCCTTCCAGAAAAAGCAGATATGCTCATCTTTCTGCAAAATAACTGTTAATTTTCCCTACTACTCTTTTATAATTAGTATTTTTTGTTATTTAAAATAGGTTATTATCCCATCATTTGTTATTAGACATTGTTGGTTATTAAGTTTGTTCTTGTATATTTATTTTTCATTTAAACACAGATGTTACTCCAGTTTCACATTTCCTGTGGACATCTTGATCTTGTTGAGTTTGTAAGATTGTGCAATAGTTAAGTAAACAAAGTTGATGCTGATAATCAAACTGTTTGTTCTCCTTTTTCCCCCAAATTGAATCGAAAAAAGAATCGATAAAGAATCGAATCGTTTCATAGAATCGAAAAGGGAATCGGAATCCTGAAAATCTTTTCAATTCCCAACCCTATATATAGATAAATAGTGTTATTAACTAAATTTACTGCTGGATATGTACCGAATATAATATACAGGTGGCTTTTACTATAAAAAGGGTTTTTACAGTTATGTACAATAGCATATATACAGATGGGTTTTACTATAAAATGAATAAATAAAGTTTGGACAGAAGCTATCTAAATTAAAGTGCAGTGGAAGGTAATTGCATATGTAAACAATTGGTTCTGTGAATAAACAGTCGGCAGTGCAAATAGAAAAAAAAGCCTTTTAAGCAAACGGTAGCCATGTTGGATTTGGGGTCACATTGATGGTGAGCACGATCAAAGTTTCATTAAAGGCTAGTGATTGTGAAACTAAAACGAACAAATAAACATAGGATACGAGTCAGTTTCTTTGTTTGCAGAGAAACTTAAACAATAACATTGATTCTGGTTTGGATGGGTGTTGACTGTTTTTGTCGGCAGTATTGTATATAAACAATACTGCAAAGATGGTGTCAAGTTGGGAGATGTTTTTCCATCGTGATTGCTGATATCAAAATGATTATTTCCATGTGTACTCTGATCTTTACACTTTGGGGGCTTCTGGTGAAGGTGTTTTGTCTTTTCTTTTAAAAGTCTTTACCTGGATGAAAATCTTTTAAATGTTTCTCCATGCTCGTAGAAAGAAATCCAACTATCAATATTGTTAGATTGCACCATGGGGAAAAACTCGGGTGCAGGCTTTAGCCCCTTTACTTATAGATGAGCTAAAGCACAGGTGAGTTTTCGACTGATGAAGCCAGCTTTATCTTCAAAAGCTCCACATAAAAGGTTGAATCGCCTCTTTTTTTATGCCCCAAATACTAATTTGGGCACTAAACCAGTAACACCAGGCAAAGACCTCAACATGTGTTCAATCAATGTGCTTAGCATGTTGTAATACAAACTTCTGCCTTAATCTAGAGTCCAATAAAATTTGAATCTCAGCTCAGCGTCTGCTCACGTTACATGGTATTTAACAACATAATTTAGTGATATTTGTCTGTTTTTGTGCTTTTTTCAACTAAGTTATTGAAAGATTCTATCAACAGTGAAATGCCTCCTTAACAATGACCAGCTGTTTGATGTCTTCCAGTCAGGTTTCCGTGGCAACCACAGAACAGAGTCTGCCCTGATTAAGGTGCTCAGTGACATCCATATAAATTCAGTCTCTGGAAGAACCACACTGCTGGTGCTGTTGGACCTCAGTCCAGTGTTTGATATTGTTGATCACTCATTTTTATTAGAGCATCGGTAAAACTGGGTCAGCCTTTCTGGTACAGCACTGGACTGGTTTAAATCCTACCTGAAGGACAGGGACTTCTATGTGTCAGTAGGGAACTTTAAATCAGAGACCAGAAAAATCACATGCAGGGCTCCTCAAGGCTCCATACTGGGGCTCGTCCTACTCAATATCTACATGCCCCCCTTAGCTCAGATAAAAGCAAACAACCAGATCAGTTACAATATAGATGCAGACGGCACACAGCTTCACATCACAATGTCACCAAGTGACAAGGAACCCCTTCAGAGCGTTGGCTAGATGCTTAGAACTGATAAATATGTGGATGCACCATCATTTTCTACAACTGAATAAAAAAACTGAGGTAATAATCTTGGACCAATGTTGGAGAGATCCAGAGTTAGCTCACAGCTTCAGTTGCTACAGCTTAAACCACTGATTGTGGCTAAAATCTTGGTGCCATAAGGGATTCAGAGGCATATAAAGGCATATAACAGATTTGTTGTCAGTGTATCAACTAGTGTTGCGCCGATGCCATTTTTTGGCATACCGATACCCGATACCTGGCTGTGCAGTATCGGCCGATACCGATACCATAATAATGTAAAATAATTGCCATCATGGCTTTGTCAAGCTGCTGCCTACCTTTGTGAAGCAGGAAAAAATCTAATAGAAAGTGAATCCAGTAGAACTTTTTATTGCCTACCAGGAGTGGGTGACAATAGTTGAATAAACCTTTGGCTCTCAAAATGGTATCGGAGCCCTATTTGTTGGTACTCACCGATACCGATACCACCATTTTATGGCAGTATAGGGGCCCTGTCCGATACTGGTATCGGTATCGGTGCAACACTAGTATCAACCTCCCAAACCAATCAAGTCCTCTAGTTCCAGTCTATTCTACGCCTAGAACTAGAACCAAACATGGAGAAGCAGCATTTAGTTCCTATGCTTCATTGATCTGGAACAAAGTTTAAAGGTGCTCAAATCCTGAGTTTGATCAAGCCAAATTAAAAAATCTATTTGTTTAGAGCTGCCTTTTACTGTTGAAGTTAAACTGTTAACTGAGCTATTATTAGTTTAAAGTTATAGAGGACGATCTTATATTTCCTCCTAATTGTCAATCATTCTGGTGATATGTTTACATAAGGTCATCCTATGTGCTCATCTCGTTAGCTATCTTTTTCTGCACATGCGCACTTTCAGGCGTTTATCTGTGGTGAGCTACGATTTCAGACAGTCATTGAAGCTGATCTTTCTCACTGCGGTTCTTTGAAAATGGCTGAGGGTCATAAGAGAACTGATGTGTTATTAATTTGAGTTTTTATCTTTATTTTCTCTTATTGCCTTTTATTTGTCTTTTTTTCTTTTTTTTTCTTGTCTAATTCATGTAAAGCACTATGGATTATCCATGTACTGAATTGTACTAATAATTGAACTTTATTGATCTCACATTGGAGAAATTTACCTCTCAACTTAACCCATCCCCTTGGGGAGCAGTGGGCTGCCATCGTGGGGCGCCCAGGGAGCATTGTTCGATTAAGGGTCTTGCTTAGGGACCCAGAGTGGCAGTCTTTGGGAGTGGGGCTTGAACTCAGAACCTCAGGATTCCAAGTTCTATGCCCTAACCACTAGGCCGCCACTCCCAGTTTATATATTGCCTTGCCTTATATTATTTATGTAGTGACATTACAGCATTAAATTTTTACATTGGTAAAAATCAGTACACAGTTATCAGGTACTCCCCCTACAGATACAATCTGGTTAATAAAATGGTTAATTTATAAGGAGACTTTATCAAGTACAGTAATTATATAAAAGCAAACCCAAAATGTAAAACAGGAAATAAAAAGAGAGAAAAACAACAATGAAGCATAAAGGTAGCATTTATACTGATTAAAAAAGATGTTAAAATACCAATAATGAAGACATAGAATAAACAAATATTCAAGCAGTTCATTAATCACAATGATAAAAAGTTACTGTATACAAATTGATTTAATCCTGATTTAAATGAACCAACAGTTTCTCAAGTTTTCTAGATGTTTGTTTCAGTGGTGAGGAACACAGAAAGTGAACGTCACCTTGTTTAGTATAAGAAGTATAGCTGTTAATAAAAATAGTAGTTTAGTGTTAAAGTTGCCTTTAAATACTATGGTTATGGGTGAGTATTTGACTGGGCTTTGTAAGACTTAATGGTATAGAAGTACAGTAATTAGAAGTAATGTGACGGGTATTTTAGATTGGAGACAGGATTCATGTTTACACAATGAAAGGTTCTGTGAAAAAACTAGATGTGTGTGAATGAGATCAGTCTGGTCCAAAACCAGAACACAAAAATCCAGAATGAAAGGTGTTTTTTTTTTTTTTTTGAGATAAAACAACGTGTAGCTTGTATGTTTGGCTGGGCAGGGATGATACTGTAAGTTGAGATGATGTGCTTCATTTCTCTTCACTCAAACCATAAGAAAACATGCATTTTATATGACAATGACTATTTTAGGTTAATAAACAACCAGAGGAACAGTTTTGCATTCCTAATGTTGTCATATTCCATGTCCTGCAACCATAACTTGATAAAATATTTCTGAATTTCTCATTCTAGTGGAGTTTTTCTCTTTCGAGGCAAAGCATCAAACTTAAAACACCATCCAAGTGGAAACTTGGACACGGTTTCCTTGCTCCACGATTCCAAGATTCAACTTCCAAATTATGAGGGAACAAGAAATTCTGCATTGCAGAGAGATTTTGTAATAAAACAAAATCCACAGAAAAAAATAAAGAAAGAGAGATTCCGTTTAAATTATATCACTTTTTCAGACTAGAAACCAGAAGCCATAAGTATCAGGGTTTGATTGCATTTTAGGTATTTAATATTTTGTTGATCTTTTTTATTGTGTTTTAATAGTTCTTGAAATCTTCCTTTGCCAAATATAATACTGTAATTTAGCTGAGCCTAATTTATCTGTTTATTCACTAAACTCTTTCCTGTATATTTTAGTTTACATCCTTTTGTAGGTTAGTTTTTCCCCAATTGTTTATTAGTTTTTTGTGTTATAGTTAGACATGCTGTCATCCCCCACTCTTCCCTCAGGATTTTAACCTGACTGATTGTCTTTGGTCTTGGTTGGATCCTCTCTTTACACTGTGTGTTTTTCTTCTTGTCCTTTCTGTCCTGGTCTCCTTGTGCCTTTTCTTTGGTTCTTTTAGTTTTATTATTGAAATCTCCCCTCATGCTTTAACATCATCGTCTTCAGTTTAGTCCTTTTTTCACCAAGCACACCATTACAGTAGCGTACCATGAATATTATTTCAGTCACAGAAAATATTCCGCTGTATTTAGCTTATACTTGTGATTTTTTTTAAGCGTAAACATTTTTTTTAAATAAATGTGGATGATAATTTGTTTTCTACTACCGATAAAGACATTTACTCATAAACTACATTCTGCAGCTGATCTTTTTACATGGGAATGTCACAGCTTCTGAAAAGTTCCAGTAATTTGCTAAATACTCATAGAACCCCAGATAAGGAGACATGTTGCAATAGCAACCCCCCCCCCCCCCAAAAAAAAAACAACAACAACAACAAAAACAAAACAAAAACAATCACGATGTAACTCCAGCAGACCCGTGGGAACAGTAATTGTAGTGATTATGCTTTGCAGCTATTCCCGTGTTTCCTCCAGCATAATTAGATTTTTTTCTCTCTGTTTTAGTCACACCGGTTTCTTTTAGAAGCTTCTCTGAAGTGTGCAGACTAATGACTACATGTTGCCGAGCTGAAACATTCAATAAACGGCTCATTAGGGCTACAGACACATTCAACTCTGCTGATTTGATTTTTCACTTTCAATTTTTTGGAGTCGTGCATTTATCAATCTGAAGTCCAGAAGAGATGAAGAGCAAAGCGATTCCTGACAGGTTACTGTTTGCAACGGGGAGCAAATGCCCATATTGCAGGTTTCTGATGGGTGCATTGCTTTGCACAAGCATTTGCCTATATCCATTGAACTTTTCAACAAAAAAAACCATTAAATTACTGAAAAATCAAAACAAAATGAATAAAGCTTTCTTTTTTTGTAAAAATTGTACCATCTATATATATTCAACCCCCTTTTAATTTTTTTTTCTCCTAAATGAAAACCAATCCATTGACTGGAATTTTATGAGTCCCAAACTCAGCAAATCTTTATGGAGGGAAATGCAGCAGTGAAGGGTCACCAATCTGATGGCCATGCATGCAGGAAAGAGCTAACAAAGCCTTTTACACTATTTCCTCTGTGTTATGTAGTGATGGTGGCTCATGGGAACATGGATACAGTGCTCAGAAATAGGCGATCCAGGGAAAAGGATGGATGCTAAACAAGCTTTTATTTATGTATCAGAATGGCCCAGTTAAAGTCCATACCTAAATCCAATAGAGAATATGTGAGCATAAATTTGATCTTTATGGTATTAAACCTTCTATTTAAGTTTTCTTTAAAATATCTCAGCAGATCACTTTGAACACACCGCCTTTATGGTGATACATGGTGGCGGCAGTATCATGCTGCTGGGATTTAGCAGGAGCAGGGAGGTCTGTAAGAGCTGATGACGTGTACAGCTTTATATTATTTTATTGTCTTATTATTATTATTATTAGGGCTGCACTGGGTGCAGTGGGTAGCACTGCTTCCTTCCAGCACGAAGGTTCCGGGTTTGGTTTCAGGCTCGGGGTCTTTCTGCATGGAGTTTGCATTTTCTACCTCTGTATGCGGGAGTTCTCTCTGGGTACTCCGGCTTCCTCCCACAGTCCAAAAACATGACTGTTAGGTTAATTGGCTTCTCTAAATTCTCCTTAGGTGTGAGTGTGTGCGTGAATGGTTGTTTGTCTCTGTGTTGTCCTGCGATGAACTGGTGACCTGTCCAGGATGTACCCCGCCTCTTGCCCATTGACAGCTGGAGATGGCAGCAGCACCCCTCGCCCCCAGCAGAGATAAGTGTGATGAAACATGGATGAATGGATGGATGCATTATTATATGTGCTGCTTTTAGTAGGAAATCCAAAGAAAATATATCTGTGTTTATAACATGATAAAATGGGAACAGTCGAGAAGTTTCCTTTTTTCTAAACAACTTTCACAACACATCTTAAAAGTGTAGCAATACTCTGTGGATTTCCGCCTCTCGATGCTTGGGAGGTTCATGCAGCCTCCTCAAAGGGCAAACAAAACCAATTCAGCACAAATTCTTTAAAAGCCTGCTTTTATTTCAGGGCTAATTTTTATATGAATCACAGTTCAATAGGCCTTCTTGCAGGTGCATTTAACAATTGACTCATGCTTGTGTTCAGTCTGAAGTGAAAGCATGCGCGCAGACACAAAAAAAAGGAAAACACAGAGAAAGAGCATTTATGGTCAGCCCTGGCCTTTAATTAGCCTTTGATTGCACTTTAAAAACCACTCAAGTGCATTAAAAAGTGATCACGCAGTCAAAATGAAGATTGGCTTCATTAATAGTGACTGCGAGGTAAAAAGCTCAAGCGTGTGCGGCTTCACACTGAGGTAAACACATTTTGCACACTCTTCCACGCCCAGACGCTGTGATTTATTTGTGATCTGCAGGCAGCCTTGTTGACAGGTTCAAACGAGTTAATATAAGTTAATAAGTTAAAAGGGGTGAGGAGAAGGTGAGTGCTGTTAAAGTGCTCCGCTGTCCCATTCGCTACCAATTTGCCACCATAAAGGCCCGCACTAAAACAGGCTCCAACTGACACAGTGGCATATTAGTGGTGCATAAGACACATAAACTACAGGGATACAGGAACACAAAAGCCCCTCGCCAAGTCTCTAGATGCTCCTAATGAAGACCTGTATGCCAGAGCGAATGCACAATAAAACACTGGGAGCTGAGTGCCCGGCCGGCCTCTACGCTCTGCAAACACTTTGCATCTTTATCAGCCTCTCAATGATGATAAAAGCCCAGATTGATGCTGGAAATCAGGGGAGAAGTGCCTCAGCGTGCCTGTTTGTCTTCCTTTCAATGAACGTATTGTCGGTTCATGAAATTTAGCAGCGTTTAGAAAATTGAGTTTCCAGTTTGTCTTGATTCGTCTGCTAGCGGTTGTTTGTATTCAGGCTTGTTACTGTTAGACGCCGTTTTTATGTTGTTTTTGCACGAGTTCCTTTCTCCCCATTTGCACTCCTGCAATATCTCTGTTAATTATAACTGAAAACATACAACGTCGGTAAGTGGTTTTCTACATTTTAATGAGATCGACTATAAAACACTAGATCAGGACTTTTTAACCTAATTTTCTTTCTCTGTTTTCCTGTTTTAAAGAACAAGCAATTTAAAGTTCAATAAATGCTAAATTGAAAAAGGCTTTTCAGCTAGTTCAGATATAAGATAAAACACAATATTATGTTTATAAGAATGAGACGAGCGAAATAGCTACAACTTGTTTTAGGAATAGTGACAGTTCCCAGTTTTTGTTTTCATATAAAGTTTCACAAATACAAAAGAATCTCTATACCATACAATTTTAAGGGGTCCTGAGGCTTAAACTAAGTTACAAATGTTCCTTTTTTGTTGAAACTAGTTTAAGTTTGATCAGTATTTTAGATTTTGATGAACAGATGATAGAATGTAGCACAGATTTGTTTACTCAGTAATATACTCCTTTTCATTTACAAGGTTAAAGTATCTATCTATCTATCTATCTATCTATCTATCTATCTATCTATCTATCTATCTATCTATCTATCTATCTATCTATCTATCTATCTATCTATCTATCTATCTATCTATCTATCTATCTATCTATCTATCTATCTATCTATCTATCTATCTTTGTAACGTACGTACATGCATACATACATGCATACATGCATACATACACTATATTGCCAAAAGTATTTGCTCACCCATCCAAATTATTGGAATCAGGTGTTCCAATCACTTCCATGGCCACAGGTGTATAAATTCAAGCACCTAGGCATGCAGACTGTTTTTACAAACATTTGTGAAAGAATGGGTCGCTCTCAGGAGCTCAGTGAATTCCAGCGTGGAACTGTGATAGGATGCCACCTGTGCAACAAATCCAGTCGTGAAATTTCCTCGCTCCTAAATATTCCACAGTCAACTGTCAGCTGTATTATAAGAAAATGGAAGTGTTTGGGAACGACAGCAACTCAGCCACGAAGTGGTAGGCCACGTAAACTGACGGAGCGGGGTCAGCGGATGCTGACGCGCATAGTGCGAAGAGGTCGCCAACTTTCTGCAGAGTCAATCACTACAGACCTCCAAACTTCATGTAGCTCAAGAACAGTGCGCAGAGAGCTTCATGGAATGGGTTTCCATGGGCGAGCAGCTGCATCCAAGCCATACATCACCAAGTGCAATGCAAAGCGTCGGATGCGGTGGTGTAAAGCACGCCGCCACTGGACTCTAGAGCAGTGGAGACGCGTTCTCTGGAGTGACGAATCGCGCTTCTCCATCTGGCAATCTGATGGACGGGTCTGGGTTTGGCGGTTGCCAGGAGAACGGTACTTGTCTGACTGCATTGTGCCAAGTGTAAAGTTTGGTGGAGGGGGGATTATGGTGTGGGGTTGTTTTTCAGGAGCTGGGCTTGGCCCCTTAGTTCCAGTGAAAGGAACTCTGAATGCTTCAGCATACCAAGACATTTTGGACAATTCCATGCTCCCAACTTTGTGGGAACAGTTTGGAGCTGGCCCCTTCCTCTTCCAACATGACTGTGCACCAGTGCACAAAGCAAGGTCCATAAAGACATGGATGACAGAGTCTGGTGTGGATGAACTTGACTGGCCTGCACAGAGTCCTGACCTCAACCCGATAGAACACCTTTGGGATGAATTAGAGCGGAGACTGAGAGCCAGGCCTTCTCGTCCAACATCAGTGTGCGACCTCACAAATGCGCTTCTGGAAGAATGGTCAAAAATTCCCATAAACACACTCCTAAACCTTGTGGACAGCCTTCCCAGAAGAGTTGAAGCTGTTCTAGCTGCAAAGGGTGGACCGACGTCATATTGAACCCTATGGATTAGGAACGGGATGTCACTTAAGCTCATATGTGAGTCAAGGCAGGTGAGCAAATACTTTTGGCAATATAGTGTACGTACATACGTACCTATATACATACATACATAGGTATATATTACTATATATTATATTACTTTTGTATTATAACCTATTACTTTCGTCTGGCAGCTGATTTTTTATCTGTCTTCAGTGGAAGGGTGTGTGAACTTTCAAACACAATGGTTAGTCAGAAATCTAACAGAAATCTAATTTTATCTAAAAGAAAAGAAAAGCTTACCTATTTATCATCTAATATTATTTTAAAACCTACCAATTCATTGTTGTCCTCTGTAGGGGACAGGATGTTTAGAGCTCTAATGGAAACATTATCATTGCAATCTATGGTAGTCCCACTGTCCTCTAACCTGGACATGCTGATGTCCCAAAGTGGTGGAAAGCCCTGCATCCACCTTATTTGGAAGTAGGGGAGGTTAGTGATCAATCATCTAAAGAAAGTTTCCAATAATTAAGTTTCCTCTTTCATTTAAAACTCTACAGTTTAAGTTGATCAAATTTAGCTTAAAACTTGTTAAAATTAAAGTTTTATGAAGTGCCCTTTGTAGTTTTGCATCAATACCGATACCAGTATAGGGCAGGGCCCTGATCCAGCACTAAAATGGTGGCATCGTTATCGGTGAGTACCAACAAATAGGGCACCGATACCATTTTGAGAGTCAAAAGTTTATTCAACTATTGTCACCCATTCCAGGTAGGCAATAAAAAGTTGCACTGGATTCAGCTAGTATTAGTGTTTTTTTCTGCTTAACAAAGGTAGGCAGCAGCTTCATAAAGCCATGATGGCAATTATTTTACATCCAAGTACTATGCAGTTCTTCATATATACACACACACACACATAAATTTCACATAGATATTATCGGTATCGGGGCCAAAAAATGGCATCGGTGCAACACTATCCCTTTCAAGGGGACAGAGGGACTTGCTAGTTGCTATTTTTAACAATTTATGGTATAGAAACCTGAGTGAGGCGTAAAACTTTTAAAATTGTGGTAGTGAGTCAAACATCGAGATGATGAGAAGAAAAGCCAAATAGTAGAGTAGAAAGGTGAAATCTTAAGAAAAAGCTTTTAAGGAGCAAAGCTTCAGGAAAAAAGTAAGGAGAATCACCAGCTGATAATAAATGGAAAGCAATGAATAAGATGTGAGGTTGAATGTTTTATATTGGTACATGAAAATGGTAATTGGTATATTTTTACTCAGAAACACATAATCACAAGGTGAGAGCAAGAATAAGAGATGGAAGAGATGTTAGAAATGGCAAAATCTGAAACAGCTTCCTCTATTAGGCACTAGAATTTCTTTTCCTTCTCCATGTTTCGGCCACATATAACATCACTAACTATAGTTGATTTGACTAAACACCTTGCTCCATTTTTCTCAGATATGTGGTCAATGCTAGTTTGCATCCTCTATTTCCTGCATAATCTTACTTTTACACAAAATTGTGCTTAGCTTGGTTAATGCACTACAAACCAGAAGATTTTAAATACTTCTAATTTGCATTTTCTTTCTTCTGACATTTCAAAAGTTTTTGAAATTGTATAGAAACATAGAAAATATAGATGGGCAGGTATTTTCCTTCACATACCGCTGTCCTATTTGAAAAAAAAAATGACATTGGAATGAAAGCATTTCTCCTTTCCACTCACACTGATTTTTTATTTGATTTTTATGTTTACAAACACACAATCCTTCGCTGCTCTTCGGCTGTGAATTTGCTGGAATCTAGTTGTTCGGATGGAACAGTCTCTTCCAAGGGGTACAGATGCCTTGATATTTCACCCTGACCAAAGTAGTCGTTATGCGAAAGGCAAATAGTTTTCTGGTAATCAGAACTGTGATTGAAAAAAGAATATCTGCATATTCAAAGTCAAAGCTATCAGATGCTAGAAAGGTACAATAATACGGCAGAGGCACATCTGAAGTGATTGGCTGTAAACCATCAGATGTGCTCAGACTGGTGTAGCTGAGTACAAGAAAACAAACATGGATGTTGTCCATTTGTGTCACACATGTGTTTGACCTCCCAGCTATAAATTAAGTCAGACCATTATATGTATATGACAAAACCAGGAAAGGCCAGGACATCAGGTGCATTTCTATAGAATAATGAATAATAATAATAAAAAAAAATGCTGATGTAATTTGAGGAAACAGAACATTAAGAAATAGTATTTATATCTGTTAAATGCTTATATTACATTCAGTAAAGTTTAACTGCAAGCAAGCCCCGACGTCCATAAGAGACATGTAGTAAAATGTTGACCTCAAGAAGGGTGAAGAAACCGGATTAGGGGCTTTAATTCAATGCTTCCCAAACATTTCAGCATGTAGCCCCAAAAATAAGAAAAAACAGACTGGTGACCCTCTGAATATAAATATACGAACTTCATCCAGATTTATTTATATGTAGAGAGCGAAGTCATTTTAGTCATAAAAAATATATCACATTTAATTAAGCTAACTAAATATCTACATGTGGCTGCCAGCGGACTATTAAAAAAAACACAGATCACAGCTTTAGAATATTTACAGATAAGAAATGGTTAAAACAGCTGGACTTTCATTTGGAATATCAGCTAGATAGGCTTTAATGGTGGGAATACTTGGTGTCAAAAATGTTTACTTAAAGAGAATGTATTTTCAGCTATTTAATGGAGTATTATTCATTTACTTAATATTAATTTATTATCTTTAATAGCTATTTGATAAATAAATAAATGTTACATCTACTTATCTTTTTAATGGTACAGGATGTATTTATTGGAACATTAACATTTATGTATCTCATGATATATTTCTGTCACATCTAATTATAAAAAACATAATAAACTTAACATATAAAGAACCTTTTTTTTTTAACATTCCTTTGATTGTCCTTTAAACTGTTAGATATGGTTTAATTTTCTAATGTTACTTAAGATTACTGGATAATCTTAAATTCTGCTTTAAACCAAATGACCAGCTGGGTTTACTCTTGTAGTCTCAATCATTTTCAAGCTTTAAAAGCAGCTAAACAAAATTATTCAGATGAAGGTTTTTTCCCAGCCAAATTCCAACATGGCGGCCTACTTTATAAAACAATCTATTAATGAACCCATTGCTTTTTTTGGCAGGTCTTTCATTTTGAATCAGGTTTAATTTGTAGCAGACGCAGTTCTCTCCAACAAAGGAGCAAGAGAACAGCGTGTGCAACTACACTTCTCTCCAATCTCCTGTTAGAGGATAGAGAGAACTGTCTGTACCACTAATTTAACAGGATACCTTCATTAGCATGTTTCCTCAGAGGCAGGGAAGTACAGTTATCAGCTTGTGAGACGTCTAACAGAAAGTATATTGAGCAAAGCAATGAGGAAAAAAAGCCACACAAGATTTCAAAATTATGAAAAGTTCTACAATTTAATCAGAAATGTTCTTCTGCTTCATCACAGCATGAACCATGAATAGCAGCTAGAGAAAAACATGAAAAATCTGAACCACAGATTTGCTTTGAAGCAGTTATATTTTAAGCGTTTCTCAATGTGTTTATGTTGTTTGTTTTTGGATGCAGATTGATATTTAAACATCCAGGTGAGGTATTTTTGTAGGATTCTGTCAGTTCTTACACTTGAAAAAGATAATTCAGCTCCAACTTTACTGAAAATTGAATCAAGTTGATCCAAATCAATTTATTTAGTTTATAAGATGCATAAGTTGAATGAATTAAATTGGGCAAACTTAATTTAATTTGTTACTGACTGAAACAATTAATTTAAGTTGAAGCTGCATTCCCTTAACATACTGAGGAGATATTTTAATATACATAGGATCTTGTATGTTTACATTAAATCGTTGTCTGGTAGCTGTTTCTGCTCACACTGAAAAAAAGTGTAACATGTAACTGTTCATTCAAACTAATGGTTTTAACTCTAAACTAGATAAAATTATTGATTTGATTGTATAACTCATTCTTTTTGGATTTTGTGACATCAAGATTGATTTAACCTGAACTAAATACACGTAGAAAGGACCCAAAACAAAGTTTTTGATTTTTCTCAATATGTACTGTATTCATGGCCTGCAGGTAATTTTTTTTTGTTTGAGTCAAATTTGTTTGAGTCACATGCAGTCAGGGCATGTGATGAAGTCCAGGTCCCACACCATCATAGTGGCTCAGTGGGATGGATGCTAAACAAGCTTTTAAAGAGATAGATTATCAACTTTCTGCATCAAAGTTGTTCCAAACATACTGGAAAAGATAAAGGGGACATGCTTAGCTCAAAGTATATTTATGTATAGGAATGGCCCAGTCAAAGTCCATACCAAAGAGCATAAATTAGATTTTTATGGTATTAAACCTTCTATTTAGGTTTTCTTTAAAATATCTCAGCAGATCACTCTGAACACACCGCCTTTATGGTGATACATGGTGGCGGCAGTATCATGCTAATGGGATTTAGCAGGAGGAGGGAGGTCGGTAAGAGCTGGTGACGTGTACATGCAGCTTAAGATTATTTTATTGTCTCATTATTATTATTAGGGCGGCACTGGGTGCAGTGGGTAGCACTGCTGCCTTGCAGCAAGAAGGTTGTGGGTTTGAATCCCGGCCTGGTATCTTTCTGCATGGCGTTTGCATGTTCTTCCTGTGCATGTGTAGGTTGTTTTAAATATCCTTAGGTGTGAGTTTGTGCGCAAATGAATGTGTGTCAATAGAAGATGGGAAATGGAAATTACTTTTTAAGTAAAGTCAGATGATTTGTGAAAAATCTAATTGGGTTATATTTAAATTTACATACAAACATTAATTCTTGTTAATTTAGTTAAAAGTAAGTATATTAGGTCGGTCCAATGTCAATATATTAGTTTGGTTCATCAACTGAAATGTTCAGAAAATCCTTTGGAACAGGGCAAAGATTTTAAGTTGTGTCCAGTGCAGTATTATTGTTTACATAAACAGGTCATAACAAGCGATTAAATACAGATTTTGTGAAGTCAAATATTTAAGATGTGATATCTGGACATCATTTTTTTTAGTTTGAGCAAGGTTATACTTTTTTCCAGTGCAAAAAATAAAAGAAAATGAAGGCTTTTGGAAGCAGATGAGACAATTGTTAAAGGATTTCCTTACATCATAAAAATGGTCAGAAGGTTTCCAGAAATACCTTTTTTGTTTTGTTTTAATGAATCCCTTTTAGATGAAAATGTAACTTTTTCTTTGGTGTGAGCTAGATAAACCTATTGGTGTCTTTCTCTGCACTGAGGAATATGTAATCTGCAGCCACCTCTCATCTGAATGCTAATTTACCATTTAAAATCCTCCCCTCTTCCACCGGGGAAACCGGATGAATCTCAAATCACAGATGTAAGGAGAGTGGAGCCTGGCCTCTCCTGCCTGTGCAGCTCTGAAGGCCGCTTAATTAACCCCGGGCAGGCAGGCCGGCCTGGGCGCGCATGGACGCAGGAGGCGGACACTGCTCGCAGATTTAAATGCGCATCTCATTTTCACGGTGCTGAGCGCGCACAGCCTGGATCTCTTTAGCGCAGAGAGGCACAAAAAAAAAAAAAAAAACATCTCCCAAATCCAGCATATAATCCCCTGAGAGAGCCGCTGAGGGGGCGGGACCCAGCTCTGCCCCCATGCGCTCCAACTCTTTAAAGTCTCCTTTTGTTTGCGCCACGCACACGGCGCAGATCCATTGACGCGGCCTAAATGGAAAGTGACTGGCCTTTAATTGGAGTGCCCTGTGAGCAGTTGTCATATGGAAGTATTTGAATAGAGACCGTGGGCAGCACTTCACCCAAATCCACTGGCGGCGTGGAGGGTTTGAGGGCAGCCCGGGGGGGGGGACCCAGGGATCACATAAATGGACTCAATCAGCCAATTAGCACTCTGAGCGGCTTCACGAACATGCTGGTTAACATTTGAAAAGGGTTTAAGGCCTGGCCAGCCACCTTTGTCCCATTTCTTAATAACAGATGTGTCATAATACAGAGGGATTACACCGGAGGAGGTTGTAATCTTGTTATCTTCAGCCTCCCCTCCTACATCCTCCTCCTCGCGCGCTCCAACTTCAAGATCCGCTCTTTGGATATGAGTCAATTGTTCCATTTTGTTTCGTTTCTCATTGGAGATGATTTCAGGAGCTGACAAGGTTACACGCTGCATTTGTTTGAGTTTGGCACCCTCTAATCACGGCGTTTCCAATTGTGTGATTTATGTTCGGCGACCAAAATGCGCGTCGATGATTACGGGGCCGGTGGCGCAGCGCTGTTTGTGGCGAAATGGGGAGTAAATGGGCGTTTTATTTATCACCGGTGCCACGGGCCCCCGGAGCGGAAGAGCGCCCTCCCAAATTGAAATATAGCGGAGTTTACTCTCCTGATTAGGGGCCCTCTCCGCCGCGCTCAGCCCAAGGCTGTCATCAAGCAGAGAGCAGCGGAGCTCTGACACCTAATTGTGTCTGGATTAATGTGGCCTGAAGTGACAGCAGAGCTTCCCCCCTCCCTCCTAAACATCTCCTCTGTACCATCAAACCGATCTCACTCTGGATTTATCCAAAAATTAAACACAAATTACTGTCAATAGACTCCAAATGGACATCTGAATTACTGCAAACAGTTTGATCTCAGGGAATTATAGTATATTTTCATGTTTTTGTGTTATAAATGTGATCTATCTAGAAATAAGTAAAAATTTCTTGAATCAAGTGTATTTACCCTTAATTTTAGTATGTAAATGGGATGATTTGCCAATGGAATGAGCATTTTTACTATTAAAATAGGATAATTAGATAATATTCACTTGTAATAAGACAATGCAATTGTTTTTTTCTTATTTTAAATGTAATTTTTTTTGTTCCATTGGCAAAGTGTTTCATTGACCTCCTCCATTAAAAAACAAATACACTTGTTTTAAGAAAAAAATGATTTATTTAGATTTCCTTTTTTTTGCAGTGTAGGCACCCTAATGGTGATTTTAAGATGATTACACTGCAAAAATAATCTAGAAAAATGTAAAAATGTCTTAATTTGAGCAGGCAAATAAGATGATTTCCCAACAGAATTAGTATTTTCACTCTTAAAATAAGATAAATAGATAATATGGACTTGAAATAAGACAATGCAATTGTTTCTTATTTTAAATGGAAATTGTCTTGTTCAATTGGCAAAATGTCTCAGTTTCCTCCTCAGTTCAAGAAAAAAATGTGCTTATTTTAAGAAAAAAGGACTTATTAAAGTTACATTTTTTGCAGTGTACTTTTCCCAGCCTATTTTGAAATTCTGCATGCTATTCAAATTATTGCATGCCTGAAATAGGCCTACAATAATAGTATTCAACATGCATCTTGGCTGAAATAAAAAAATGTAATCTTTAAAATACCTTTTGTTCCTAAATAAAATCTCAGAAAATTTACCAAAAGCAAAAGGATGTAAAATGAAATAGATAAATAAGACAATTATTTTACCTGGTTTGTATAGACTAGTGTAAAAAAAAAAAAAAATCAAATAAACTTTAACTTTTGCTGCATATTTATCCGCCCCAATCTCAGCTGTTTGGCTCCCTCTAATCAAGCCTCTAATAACAGGTTTCTTCCAGCATTTCTTTTCATTCATCAACTTAAACTTTTAGTTTCAGATAAAGAACAGAATTCCCACATTCTGATCCTTCCACTACCGTGTTATATTACATCAAATGTGTTTTCAAAGTGATCTGGAGCCACAAATTTTACATTTTGTCCTCCTCAGAGCTCAAATTTTAAATGAAACTTCTTACTGGTTTATTTCAATAGTCGCTGTAAAAAAAGAACAACAAAAAACGTCCTTTTATTTGGTGAAAAATGACCTCGGAGACTATATTTATATTATAGGGACAATAATTTTAGTCAGTTTTGTATTCTTTAAAATCATTGAATGAGTTGACAGTTTGTTTCTGGTTATTTCAATGTGTGAAAGTGCTGCTAAAGTTTTTGTTTTTGTTGTGAAAGACAGGGAAACCAACTTTTGGAGGTGGATGTTAAAGTTAAAAGCTCAGGGTTCTTTCATGCCAAATTTTAATGATACAAGCTGCTGCTAAAGATATGCTTTCAAACTAAGCAAAATCTTTACAATGACAAGAAAGCTTCTTATTTAAAGGTATAGTGGAGGATGTTCTTTTTCTAGGTGGATCATCTAAATAAGTGGTCCTCCTAATTGTCAATCATTCTGGTGATATTTTTACGTAAGGCTGTTCTATGTGTTCATCACCATTTTCAATTAATGGTGGTGAGTCTGATGTTAAAAAAAATAGCAAATTTTCTTTTTGAAAGTAAGCTTGTGTGAGCGATGCAAACAGCTACTTTTAAACAGAGCGTGCATGAGGAGAAATGGGCTCGTTCATGCTCCCGCACGCGTTTAATAGGTGTTCCCTCTTGGAAGGGTTGTAAAGGTTTTTTTTTTTTTTTGTTGAGAGTGCGGGCCTTTTCAAAAATTCACAAAAATCCTCCAATATAACTTTACGTTTAAAGTTACTGCAAACTGAAGTTACCAATTTTCAGGGTTTGGAACTACCAAGTGGTTAGAGAGCAGTTCATTGGTTATTTGTGACAACACTGCTCAGGGGTTCGAAACTCAGACTGTTGCTGTCCCTCAAATAAAAAGGGTGCAATGGAAAAGCAGATATCAAATTTCCTCACTAAAAGGCAATGAGCTGTAAATGAGAAGGGATTCTGCAGTAAGACATTTAAGATTTCTAGTTTCATCCTTACCTTTTCTAAGTAAGCACTGCTTTCACATAAGTTGGATGAATGACGGATTCCAACCTACAATAACATAGAATTCATTGGGCAAAGTTGAAGTCCTATGCTCAAAATGTTGCAAACATTTATTGCCTTAAAATGTCCAGTTCTGCAAACATCTAATTTTTCTTTTGAAAAAAGTTATCATCACTTTATATGTCAAAAAGTCTGAATCCAAAGCTCTTCTTTTAACTCATTACAAATTAAAAACCCTCACCATAATTGAACTTTTGCAAATATAATTATATTTTGGAAGGGCACATTACCCTTTTGCTGTAGTTAAATTAGAGACCTTTTAAATTAAGAACAGTACTAACTACTATCTGTTAATAATGGGCAGGATATCTGTTAATAATAGGGCAGGATTTAGCCAGGTGCAAGTTCCCATCCTTTCCAAAGGCAAGAGATCAATTTGGTTCTAGTTCGGTGTATCAGATGCAATAGTTTCACTTTCATATACATTGCAAACAGAACAAGTTGTTTTATTCTTCCTGATTTCTGTAAAAGCACTGAAGCATGTTTGTTTCCAGGAAAACCATCAGCAGCTTTAACATTATCCTCAGATAGTTTGTTTGTAATTTACTTTTGAGTTTGAGATTTTGGTCAATTTTTACAAAAAAAAAAAACCATTTATAAACCCTTCTATCAAGTACTGAATACAGAATTATAGGCATCAGAGGGGTGTTTTTTTTTTGCCTCCAATCCCATGAAGCTCCTGGAAACTTCAACACATATTATCTGTAAATATAAAAAAGCTGAGCTAAGCATGCGTTGGACCTCAGGTCTGACTTCAAACTTCCTCCCTGGAGATGAAGCAGAACCCCGAACTTAACCTGAGCAAAATAAATAAATAAATACAAATCTTTAGAGGGATGAGGAAGCAGCATCCTTTCAGAGCATTGACCTGAACGTCAACATCAAGCCTCCAGCAGCAGCAGCAGCAGCCAGTGACCTTTACTATAATTCATCACACAGCGCTATGACACGGAGGCCCTTCACAGGCCGATAATTTGATTACTATAACATCTGTAACATCAATAATGTCCGATGAGATTGTTTTGCGCAACCAAACATGCAGGGGCTATAAAAGGATGTAGTGACATTTAACCGCGTGCAGTCAGAGTGGAGGATGATGCTGGCGTTGATGCTGATGATGGTGATTTATGGTCTGAAAAGGTTTTTAGATGCTCCGTTTTATGCTCTAGGTGTGAACGACAGCAGAGAGGTGAAAGGACGCACGTCTGTGGAACCTGTCCACTCAAGGACTTTGCATTTCCTCCTCTATTATCATAATAGCTGCATAAAGTAAAAATATTTATAACCCTTTAAAAAGTTGCTGAATGTCGAGAGTAAAGTATCTATTTTCAATTCTCCTCCTATGCAGAATTGACCAAAATCCACCAAGTTTGTAGACATAAATTTTCAAATCAGATTCCCATATAGATCTATGTCTTAATCCATGTATTTATTTTTATTTATTTTATTATTTGAATAAGGACAATGCACATTTATTAACATGTCAGTTTAAAGCATCAATGTAAATATGCCAGAATTAGCACAACAGCTAATTTGCATCCACTGTTGCTTTGACTGGACCACTGTAGCTCATGAATATCTTTTGATCTAAACTCTTTAATCATAGCTCTAGCTGCATATTTAGGGTTGTTCTGTTTGAAGGCAGCCTAGTCTCAAATCTTTTGCTGCCTTTAACATGTTTATTTTGCAGATATGCGCAATATATGCACATAGGCTGACATAAACTAATGTTGGTCCCATATAACTAAAAGCCTCACCATACACTGCTAGTGGTAAGATGCTTCCTATTGCATTATTAAACAGACAGGGCAGATTTGTCAGGTGTATAAACTGGAAACAGAACTGCATGTCTCCCTCTTGCAGTAATGACTTTCCTCTTGCCAGCCTTCAATAAAGATAAACTACCGGGTATGTCTTTAGATGTGTGCCAGTAAGGTTTTATGGTGGCGCATGTAATCATTGTCATGACTTTTACTACATATATTGGGCTCCAGTTAGATGTTAAACTTTGCTTCGCTTTAGCAAATCTCTGGGGCATCAAATGTGTTTAGAACACCAGCGGTTGACCCGGTAACAGATTTTCCCTCCTCCTTAGCTCCTGTGGATTTAGTTCTTAGATGCAACTCTTCTTTTCCTCTAAGCCTAAAGGGGTGTTCATCTTACTCATTTCCTTTTTTGGAACAGAACTGAAGGTTGAGATGTTGTTCTTTTTTGTTTTTGTTTTTTTAAAGCTACAGTGTGTAATTTTCAGCGACATCTAACGTCCAGACTGCAGACCGCAGCAACATGAACATCTCCCCCCCACCGCTTCTCCCCCCCAACAGTACGGCGAGCGTTACGGGACAAAATGTCTTCCACGACGTCGGAATCACCTACCTTCTCAAGTGATGAGGTTTGTTTACATAGATAATTTTACAGATAGTATTTCATTAGTCTGTGTAGGGTATAGATTTCATGTAGACTTTAGATAATAAATATACCCGTTATTTTTTCTACGTCGTTGTGACGTTTTGGTGAGCTGCTTTGCATGGTGATATAAACAGACGAAGTAATTGTAGTCATTAGTTTAACAGCGAGATTGTGTTCGCTAGAAGAATATATATTCCCCGTTTACAGAGTCCAAGTCTTGTTTGTGGCACGGGGGTTACAAGGCGAGGAAGAGGGAGAGGAAGAGGGCGTGCAGCTAGGGCCAGGCGAGAGAGGGGTGCCAGCGGGGTGACTAGAGCAGAGGAGGAAAGGCTTGAAGATCTCCAAAGGAGCCGGAGAGAAGTAACCGAGGTATATATCCAGAAAATTATTTTACAGAAAATTACTGAATCATTACCTGTGAAACATCAGGGACGTTGCTGAATAAGTATACTGGAGAGTAACAGCATCATCACGCAGCATGTTATTGTTTTAGACAGGTCTGAGCATCCTGTACTCCAAAAACTGCAGTGATATTAGACAATTGTGTGTATAGGATTAATTACCTGTCCAAGAGAAAACTGGCAACTTGAGCGTCACTTTGAAAACCTTTTTCCTCCATCAGTGACTTCCATCGTGGAAATGCCGTGCCAATGTTGATCCGTGTTTTTTGCCGTTTCTTGTCACGCTTGAGTTTATTCTCTTCGTGTTTCCGCTTCTTAGATGACGGGGGTTCGGTGTCCTCCGCTTTTCGTTGTGATACAGAGTAGGCATGATCCTCCATTCGTCTGATGTTTGGCCACACAGTGCCAAACAGTTTGCCAAGTCACTCACGCCTGCCGCCTTGTTCACCTTTGTTGTTACTGAAGCGCCGTATACCTGCTTCTTCTTCTTCTTTGGTTTCAGGCAGACTAAACACTTCTCAGGCATAATACTGCCATCTACTGTTCAGTACCATCTCAGTTCATCTCTCTCAACTTGCCGTAGTTATTTTCGAGCGTAATGGGAGATCTCGCAATCGCTAGTTTATTGCCTCTGCACTTGCCGTAGAGCAAAGATGTCAGCCCCCATGGCTGCGCGACCCGCTCCTATGTAATTATAAATAACGAATTCTAAGGCAACGCAAATATTATGGTTAAAAGGCTGAGCTCAAAGGTGATGATAAATAACATAGTTATGTATAATATATTACATTTCTGACTTTATATTCCTGTAAAAATTACACACTGTAGCTTTAAGGATGGGAAGTAAAATGTTGAGGAAGATGGTATTGAATAAGTATCAAAATTTTGAAATCATATGTGGAAATGTCAAGACTTGGCAAAACAATTTGAAATGATTTAAAATGTGTCAGTTGATCAGCATAAAGAAAACAGTGTCATCCTTAGAGGATTGAAAATCTAAAAAAACTATTTGCAAGACTGACCATGAGAAGCAGAGGAAGGACAGAGAGTGAAGCTTATGGAAAGAGAACTAATTCCACTTAAGGAACTGAATTTATCAAAAAAACTAACCTGCATGTTACGAGCCGCTGTGTTGATGAAAGCACCATTGGCAGGCTTAGGCTGCATGTTACGAGGTTAGCAGATGCTTTATTACAGTGTAAATCTTAGAGCCTGGTTAAGAAATATGCACTGAGGTGTGTGGTCAACAGGTCTTGGTAGTGTAATTTGAAGAAATTGGTTGAGTTTGGGTCATAGCTACGAGCCATACAGCACAATGAATTAGTGTGTGTAAGGAAGAGGCTTTTATTTTGTAGAGTCCCTTTAGTCGTATTTAGAAAGTCTATCATGGATGTGTGTCAAGGGAAGGGTCATGCCCAGCAGTGATATAGAATCCATTTCTAAATATGAAATCACTGGTTTTCCATGGTATTGGGTGAATAGATGCTGTATTAGAGCGTAAATGGGAGACTTTCATTGGGAAATTCGCTCTAGGGTATGTTTTGAAAAGGTCCCTAGAGTCTACTAGAAATAAGCTGGTAGAGTTTGGGTCATAATGCTGAGCCATTTGCATCAATTAATACACAAGTATAATATCGAGGCTTTTATTTTGTAGGGTCACTGGAGTCTTATTTTAAAAGTCTAGCATGGTTGTGTGTTGAGAAAAGGGTCAGACCCGGCAGTGATACTTGATGACTTTTCAATCCTTAAATCACTCTTTTCCCCTGTTATTAGGGCAGTAGATAAAGTGGCAATGGGAGGCTTTTATTTTGAAATTTTCTGTGGGGTGTGTTTTGAAAAACCCCTAGAGTCTCATTTTTAAAAAAGTGGTTGAGTTTGGGTCATAATGTTGAGCCATATGCTGGGAAAAAAATATGAGTTTAATGTAGGGGCTTTTATTTTGAAGGGTCCCCAGAATCTTATTTTGAAAGTCTATCAGGGTTGCGTGTGAAGGGAAGGGTCATGGCCAGTAGTCATTATTGTATCCATTTCCAAATGTTAAATCAGTGTTGTCTCCCTCCATTAGATTAAAATGTGCTGTTTAAAGTGGCAGAGGTAAAATCCCTTTGAAGCTCGGTTACCTTGACAACGCTTAACAGCCTGTCAGTGAAAGAGAGAAATGCGCTTCACTTTCGTTCCTTTCCTCTCAGGCTTTTTTGAATAGGAATGTCATCTCCGAACAAACGAGTGCTGAAGACAAACCGTAAATGGTATCTAAAAAATTCTTTCAGTCTAAGCGACAGCTATTCTTTGTCTCCGATTGGGATAACTTTCATGGCTGTAGCTCATTCACAGCCTTAATGGGAAGGAGAAATATAAAAGTTTGTAAATCCTGCTGGTCTCATTTAATAACATGGAGTTCCATGGTAGAGGTGAGCTGTCAAAAGCAAAACTTTTCCTCCGAACAAACGAGTGGTAAGCCAAAACCGTAAAAGGTATTCAAAAAATTCTTTCACCGTGGACATCAGCCATCCTTCAGCTTCGACTGTGCCAACTTTCATGTTTCTACTAAAAACTATTTGGCCACGGTGACGGTGTAAAAATTTGCATTTTCTGAGTTTGAGGATTTTTCTCAGAATCAACGTTTTCCTATGCACGAACAAGTCAGCTAAACAGCTAAACCATAAATGATATTGAAGAAATTCCTTCAATGTGAGTGCTAGAAGGCTCTGAAGATGTTCTATACCAAGTTTCATGTTAGTACATCAAATAGTTAAGAAATGGGAGCTATACGAAAATATGTATCGTTTTGGATTTTGTCTGTGGTCTTCGGAAAGTCTCTCATTGGATTTCTATTGGGGAAGTGTGGACTTCTTCGTGGTCTGGGCCAAACTGCCGGAAAACTGTAAATGCCACACAAATGACGGTTACATTTCCTGAATCCTGACAAAAATCCCTACATTTTGATGTATAATTTATTTCAATTGAGTGAAAAATGAGGGAGTGAGAAGAATTTGTTCGGAAAAACCAGAACAGCTCAAAAGCTAGAGCACGCAATCTAGCAGTTGAAGAATTCCGTCCATAGAAATCTGAAAATCTTAAAATTTTCTTTTAAAGTTTGAAGCTTCACTGAAGCAAAACTGTAAAAGTTAGCAAAAAGCTGAGTTAAACAGTAATAGCAGAAAGATACGGAAACATTTTAAAAGTTGAATGGTGTTTCTAGCTGAAAGTATGCCGAAGTAGTTAAAGGTCGAAGATGATAAAGTTTTAGGTGAATTTTGTTGAAATCTAAGAATTCTACATGCATTTCAATGGGACAAAAAAAACGCAGAAAAAGCTGAATATCGTGAAAACTACAAAAACTATCTTTACCAAAAGACATAGCACAATTCTCCTGAACAAGCTGAACGTTTTGATACCAAAATTGTTGAAATCGGTTGAAAACTGCGGGACTAGTTAGAGTCAGAAAAATGTAAAGTGAACAACAATAAGTGGGAATGCATAAGCATACTTGATTAATTTAATGTATTCTCTAAATATTGTAAATATTCTGCTTTTGAAAAATCCCCTATTTCACGTTGGTCAAGACTTCTTATGAGCCATCTTTCTAGTAATTTGAATATCAGTTTATACGTTTTGCTTCCATCTGACAACCTATTCTATTAGAATGAAGTAGAACCCATTATTATTTTTTTACAACTAGAACTTTGTTGATGGTGTTACATCACTGGCCGAGTCCATCATCAAATAGTCCATCAATAAATTCAGATCCACTAACAAATAGGACTGACATCATGTTGTCATGATTGCCTTTTGATTTTAGGTAGATATTTATTTTGCAGCTAAATATTTCAGTTGTTTTTTTTCTCCATGTTAAGGGAATTTTCTTTTACAATGAATATTTTAAAACCAGAAATACTAAATTTATTTCCCCATGATAACAGCCAATGTTGCTGCATTCCTTGGTCTTTGTGAGTCTGTTTTATCAGTAATCAGTAATTCTCAAACAAACCACTCAGGGTGGAAAAGCTGGATTTATACTGGGACCAGGTTAAATAAAAGATGAACCCTATATGTTATTTGCTTTCATAGGGGATTCTAGACAATGGCTAACAGGGGCCAGTGACCCTGCTGAACTGGTCCTGGCCCCTGTAATGAAAACATACACTGCCACATCTAAAAAAATACAAAGTGCTTTCCATTGATTTGAGCAGGTAGGTTAAAAAATGGCCAACAGAATAAGATGATTTACATTTAAAACATAAAATTATTTCAAGTGCATAATATCTAATTAGCATATTTTTAAGAGCAAATATAGCTACTGCTCAAATGAAGGGAAAGTAGAATTCTTTTAAGAAATTTCTCATGTTTTTAGATAATTCTTTGATTAGTAATTTATTTGCATCTTGGACCAATTTAATGTTTCACCTGAACAGTTAATTCTCTGTAGAAGTTGGAGATAGCATTTAGCTTCAGTCTAAAATACCACTTGTCTCGCTATATATGCTAAGTTATTTGTCTAGCTGACTTTTTTTTAAATATAATTATTGTTTTTTGTGTTTTTGTTATTCTTTTGGTCTGTGGCTGAATGCAAGAAAACAAGAACACACACACCCATATATATATATATATATATATATATATATATATATATATATATATATATATATATATATATATATATATATATATATATATATATATATTTATTAAGAGCTGCATTTATTTTCCAGATAGAACACATGGAAGTCTGTGGTTTCACAATGACACAGATGTGGTAAAGTTCAATGAATAGTGAACTTTTGCAATTGAAGAGTGCATATTTTGTAGGACTATGTGTGTGAGAGACAGAGAGGAAAGAATGGGAGGATATAAATGTTTTTCTTAACCAGAGGAAACACTGTGCCTGCTAACCGATCGTCGGATCCATTAAGCTAATTTATTAAATGCAATTTACTGTGTGTCATTGAGCTGACTAATGCTGGGGGGGAGCTGAAAACGGGGCGACAGAGGGGCCAATGGGTGGGACGGCGTGGGCCCTGACATGCAGAATTAAAGAGGAATAAAGAGACTTGTTGAGAAGGTGCTGACAGACAGACAGACAGACAGACAGACAGACAGACAGACAGAGAGGAAGGGGAAGACTCGTTGCCTTTGGTGGATTCCTGCTCTTAATTGTTGAGTTTTCATGTCTGGATAAAGCCTGATTAGCACTTCTCTCTCTGGAAACTAATATGCTTGAGCTTGTTTTCCCCACGCACCTCCCATTAAATCATCTTCCAGTGGATTTCATTGCAATGCTCTCTGTTTTGCTCTGCAAGTTCCTTTATTCTGCAGCTGCCACATTCTTTTACCAGAAAACAGCATTTTCTGTTAATTCTCCATTTTTTTGGTGCTTTGATTTCAAATCCACCTCAGCTTTTTTTTTTTCCTGTATTTTCCATGAGTCACAGCTGCTAATGTTACATTACAAGACTGATTCCTCATCATTTTCACCATTACTGGGGTTTGAAAATACTCTGAGAAAAAGAAAGTCCAATTCACTTGAGGAACCACAAGGAAAAAAAAAAGCCCTCAACTCATGCGCGATGGTTATTAGCTTGGGTAATTTATTTTGTGTATGTCAGAAAACAAGAAGAGCAGAAAAAGAGAATAACATGCAGTATAGGCTTTCTTTTCCATTACCAAACATTACAACCTTATTTCCATCACTGCACCGTTAAGTAATTTGCAGGAGGAGGAGGAGGGTGGAGAGCTAAAACGCAGAGTCTGAAGGCATTCTGCTGCGTGTGTTTAAAACCATTACTTTGGCTTTTAATCAAACGGTGCGCTCATGTCAAGGCACACTATTTTCTCCATGTCTCTCTCCGCCCATGGTTCCAGCTCACCGGGTGACCTTGGGAATGTTTGCTTTCCTAAACGTACCCCCCCTCCACCAACACCTTCACCAGTGCGCACAATCCCAGCCTTCTGAGCTTCAAGCACCCCTCGTCTATTTCCCATTGATCATCCAGACAGGCACTTTTTCTTCTAGCTGGGGTCATCCCTATGAGGCTGATGTGACGTTGGAAAGAGGAGGAGTCTTTAGAGGGCAATCCTACCTCAGGAATCAACCCAAAACAGCACCAGGCAGTGCCTTGGAAAAGCATTCAAAGCCAGAGAAAGTATTTCATGGCTCTCTACCCAGGGCGGAACCGCTTTGAGGGACGCCGGAAGTGAAAAGCTGAATTTGCTCCCTGGATTGGTTCACTAAGAGCTATTTGCATGTCGGTTAGGGGTCTGCTATTTCTAAAGTGGGAAATCAGATTTGTATTGTGTGAACTGAATCTTATTTTTAATGTGTTTGTATTTGTATCTGTGGTTCAAAACATAAAATATGATATAAAAGGGGGGAATGGTGGCCTAGTGGTTGCTCATCAAGAGGATGGGTTAAATGCAGAGAGTTAATATCATTGCTTTGTACAGACATTGTAATGACAATAAAGTTGAATTCTATTCTAAAATATATTGAGACTGGTTGGACTTCAGCCTGATAACTGCATTTCACTCAACCAATGTACATTCTTCAATGTTTTGTTGAATAATTTCGGTCATTAGAACAAATTAGAAAACATGTCTCACTGCAGGACACTGCATGCAACTTGGTTCAAAATGACCAAATTCTTATCCCTCTTTAGACCTGCTAAAAATGTTTTTAATATAGTAACTAGCAAGTCTATTTGTCCCTAACAAAGGATATTATATAAAACTTCCATTTTAATAGGCTTCATGTTTTTGTACATCCCTGGAATTTTACATACTTCAACGATGAACTTCTAAATTACACAGGAAGCTTAATTATTAGCAAGGGATATGTTTTCTTTAGATAATTGATCACTTTCCTCCCCTAATGCCAAATAATGTGGATGCTGGGCTTTCCACCATTTTTAAAGGACAATGCATCTGCTCTGTTAGCGTCCACGAAAGCCCATGATGTCCTCTTCATGGTACAGGGAGATTATCATAGATTGTAATGATAATGTTTGTATTAGAGTTCTAACCATCATGTCCATGACAGAGCATAATAATAAAAATATACTTGTTTGCTTAGCCATTGATGCTTGTTTCATAATTTTTCTTATTAGTTACATTTATGAATACCTGTTTTCATTTCTTTATGGGTTTCTCTGAGGGAAAGGTTGTATTTGCTAAAAATAAAAAATGGGGCCTTGGTCTGCAGGTCATTCGTGCAAGAACTGCCAATTGTTCTTAAATCTTTCCACATTTTATTACTCCAAACTTGTTTCTTACAGAAACTTAATTAAAATGTTTGTTTCAGGTTGTTGTCCTGCTGGAAGATCAACCTCCTCCTCAGTTTCAAATCCTTTGAAACTGATCTTCTTCCAGCATTTTCCTGTTTTTGTCTCCATCTATCCTCCAATCAATTACAACCAGGTTCTATGTAACAAGAAGATAGATAACCTTTCTTGTAAAACATTCTGAAACCCAAGGGTGTAACTTTGTAATAAAAGTTTGTGGGGACACTCTAAGGGTGGTGGCTGATGGACCTAAAGTTACTCAACCTGAAAGCTTTCATTAGGTTTTTGTATTTTCCAAGAATGAGCTCAAACATATATTTATTGAATGCTTTCCTGTTGTTGAGAAGAGAACCATAATACACTGCTGTTTACATTTATAGATAGTTAGAAGATGCCTTTTAGTGCATTACATATATAGGGTCCAAAAACATTCATGTATAAAAAAATAACGAATAACAGCCGATTCCTTTGCCAAAATCGATACATTATGCATCCCTAGAATGTGCAATTTCAATTCCAACCATCTATCCAGAAAAAATATGGATATGCTGTATTTTAAATATAGCATAGCATATTTTTTGTCTTGTAAACTTACTGGTAAATTTGGAGATATATTGCATGTTGGATATCCCAGTAAATCTGTTTCAGCTTTGAAATCTGCAGCTGTCCCTGCTTCTCTCTGTGCTCTGTTTAAAAAGATGCATGAGCCTCTTAACTAATATAATGATGCCAGAAACTAAATTTCAAGATATGTAGAAGCTCTGCAGACTGATTCTGTCTATACAATAACAAAACATTTTAACCTGTAACTGGGAGTCATGGTCTTCTGAGAGGCCAAGCTTTGTTTTAACTAGTAAAGAAGAACAAACTATATTTTCTCAAGCTTCTTGCATTATATGTCTAACAAACAGATTTTTCAGAGGCATGAATTTTTTTAACCAACCCGTAGAACTTTTACTTAAACATTGAAGTAGCTGCAGGTTAATATTCACTGATTGCTGCATGTCTCTTCTTCTCCACGTAGCAACTTTGTACGCAGTGAAATGCGACCGCAAATCAGATGTCTCAAAGCGACAGATCCGATGATATTACACAGAGAGGAGGGAAACAGGAGCAGGCAGAGGAGGGAAAAAAAAACACTGACAAAAAAAAGCTCTGAATACAGTTAGCCTCCACACAAATGTTACCTTTGGCTGAAGTAAATTAGAGGAAAGGGGGGGGGGGGGAAAGCAGAAATTATTGTCCCCACCATCTTTCAGAAAGTTACGCCTGTGTTGAAGCATTTTTATTCAAGTCCACTTTAAACTGGACATAAAGCTGAAATCTTCCTCCCTAAAAGCCGATGGGATCATGTTTTCCATTTTAGGTAGAGTTAGGGTCCCACCATTTTGGTATTTGATTAATCATATTTAGTTACTTTAACAGAATAGTTTCATGTTAGCATGGTAGGACATAAAACAATTGTGTTAAAGTAACTAAATATGATTAAGTAAATGCCAAAAGTGATTGCAGTATTATTTCAGTCTAGAGCACCATCTTTTACATCCTCACCACGTCCTCTTAAAGCTACAGTGTGTAATTTTCAGCGACATCTAACGTCCAGACTGCAGACCGCAGCAACATGAACATCTCCCCCCCACCGCTTCTCCCCCCCAACAGTACGGCGAGCGTTACGGGACAAAATGTCTTCCACGACGTCGGAATCACCTACCTTCTCAAGTGATGAGGTTTGTTTACATAGATAATTTTACAGATAGTATTTCATTAGTCTGTGTAGGGTATAGATTTCATGTAGACTTTAGATAATAAATATACCCGTTATTTTTTCTACGTCGTTGTGACGTTTTGGTGAGCTGCTTTGCATGGTGATATAAACAGACGAAGGAATTGTAGTCATTAGTTTAACAGCGAGATTGTGTTCGCTAGAAGAATATATATTCCCCGTTTACAGAGTCCAAGTCTTGTTTGTGGCACGGGGGTTACAAGGCGAGGAAGAGGGAGAGGAAGAGGGCGAGGGCGTGCAGCTAGGGCCAGGCGAGAGAGGGGTGCCAGCGGGGTGACTAGAGCAGAGGAGGAAAGGCTTGAAGATCTCCAAAGGAGCCGGAGAGAAGTAACCGAGGTATATATCCAGAAAATTATTTTACAGAAAATTACTGAATCATTACCTGTGAAACGTCAGGGACGTTGCTGAATAAGTATACTGGAGAGTAACAGCATCATCACGCAGCATGTTATTGTTTTAGACAGGTCTGAGCATCCTGTACTCCAAAAACTGCAGTGATATTAGACAATTGTGTGTGTAGGATTAATTACCTGTCCAAGAGAAAACTGGCAACTTGAGCGTCACTTTGAAAACCTTTTTCCTCCATCAGTGACTTCCATCGTGGAAATGCCGTGCCAATGTTGATCCGTGTTTTTTGCCGTTTCTTGTCACGCTTGAGTTTATTCTCGTCGTGTTTCCGCTTCTTAGATGACGGGGGTTCGGTGTCCGCCGCTTTTCGTTGTGATACAGAGTAGGCATGATCCTCCATTCGTCTGATGTTTGGCCACACAGTGCCAAACAGTTTGCCAAGTCACTCACGCCTGCCGCCTTTTTCACCTTTGTTGTTACTGAAGCGCCGTATACCTGCTTCTTCTTCTTCTTTGGTTTCAGGCAGACTAAACGCTTCTCAGGCATAATACTGCCATCTACTGTTCAGTACCATCTCAGTTCATCTCTCTCAACTTGCCGTAGTTATTTTCGAGCGTAATGGGAGATCTCGCAATCGCTAGTTTATTGCCTCTGCACTTGCCGTAGAGCAAAGATGTCAGCCCCCATGGCTGCGCGACCCGCTCCTATGTAATTATAAATAACGAATTCTAAGGCAACGCAAATATTATGGTTAAAAGGCTGAGCTCAAAGGTGATGATAAATAACATAGTTATGTATAATATATTACATTTCTGACTTTATATTCCTGTAAAAATTACACACTGTAGCTTTAAAATATGCTCCACTTGTTCTTATGGATTATTTAATTAGACAACCCTGTGGCCTAAAATGCACTATGACATCACACACATAACTTCTGAATGCAATCAGCTTTGTTATGGGTTTGAAATCAGGGGTTGATTGGAAATGTTTATTTAAAAGGAAAAAAATAATAATACTTTTCCTTTTAATTTTCAAATATGCTCTGTTTAGGACTTTTCTATTATAAAAAAATAAATAAATAAATGCTTACAATTGGGGTGTGGTGCTGTTACATGTGCAAAGCAATGTGTCTTTTGGTTATAAATGATGGATGGCATTAATTTGTGTCATTTAGGGATTAAATAAGCTTAAAAAGGCCTGCAGTCGGGTTTGTTCACAACTGCTCATCCGTGCTAATGTGAGGAAATGACAACGGATCTCACCTGTGTTGCTACTGCTGCTACTGAAAGAAAGAAAATTAAGCACTTTTTCTAAAGCTGCACAAATCCTGATTAGTCCAAAGAATTAAATTAATACCAGGCAGTAATTGTTTTACTGTCATTAATTCAGACTCACATTAAGGACTGCTGCTTCAATTACTCTGCTGATCAGCAGGTTTAACCCGCGGGCGCGGGGGTTAGAGGAAGCGCGTGGCCGTGACGCCACGAGGTAAATATACCTGGGAGTGAGCGCGCGCGCGCAAAGGAAAGGGAGGAGGAGGAGAAGGAAAGAAGGGATGATTTATCGCGATGGGAGCTGCTGGTTTTGTGGCACCCGGCCTGTCCCAACGCATTTCGCTCGAGCCATCAGCCATGATTAAACACCTGCTTTTCCAGGAGGGGGGGGGGGGACAAAGCGCGCTAATCCAATATGTATTTTTGACATCTTAAATATCAGCCGGTCCCCTGACATCACGGACCCCCTCTTTTTTTCTGGAATTCTAACACATATTTTTCTAATTTATGGGCGGACTATAAATCAAAATTAAGCCATCGGACAACGAAATATACATCAGTGAGGAAGGGGGGGAGTAAGTGAGGATGAAGGAGGCGCACGCGCCGCCGCCCATGCCCTCGCGTGTCCTCCATCCTGTTTTTCTCTCCCATTTTTTTGAGACGCGTTTGTAAAAGCGGCACGTGTTTCTGTTTCAGCGCTGCCATTTTCAGCCATTTGAAAAACCCCAAATGTTCATTTAGTCCTACAAATCGAATCAGCGCTCCTGATAAGTCGCTCATTTGCGCCCTTTAACGCGCTCTCAGTCGATTAGACACACTTTCAAAGCTGAACCAGCCAAGGATGTGCGCTTTTCCTTAATCAGCCAATACCGAAATCCCTTTCCTGCCTGCAGACAACGTTTACCATAGAAATATGAAGCAATAAATGAAACAGTATTAATTGACATGAGTGTATTAATCATTTATCCAAAGCAATAATGCCTTAAAACAGTTGTTTTAATGCAACATGTAGGTTGACAGACTCTCTGGATTTTTTTTTTTTCGTTTTGTTTTTATAGACTCCATCTATTTTTTTTTTTTTATATGCAATATGAAAATGATGGCCTGTTGCAAAGAAAAGGTCTAATGCAATCACCTGAGCTCATTAAAACGCTTTAAGAAAATTAGGAATATCATGAAACAAATCGGTATTATCCGCCACTAGTTACAGAAAGTGGAACTCAGACATTATATAGATTTATTAGTGTGAAATATACCAAGAGTTAATTTCATGCAGTTTCATGTTTAGTTAATTAAAACCTCAAATTGTGTGTCCCAGATGATTTGAGTATGAGGTAAGGTTAAGAACAGAAAGGCTATAAAATAAACTGAATTGTCTAGTGGTCATATTTAAAAATACAGTCCTTGTTTGGGTAAATTCGTGCATGAATTAGTGCATCATTGCAGAGTGGTGTGGAGGTGATCCCACTGTAGTTACTGCTGAGGAAGCCTAGGTTGGTTTAAAAACAACCCCTGACTTTAAGAGATGTGATTCTGGGCCGCCCCAAATTTGTTCCTCTAGACTCAGAGATTGTGATTTCTAAAACGAAATAAAAACTTTACTTTAAAGTGAAGATGAATTTGAACCACCGAGCAGCAGCCCAGTTCTTTTTCTCCCTAAGATGAGTGTGGCTCATGTGAAGGATTTGTCTTTGTGCGGTGGTTCTTGATGCACTTACAGCCTCAATTCATTCTTTTAACTTTTTCAATTCTTATAAGTTTGCTCGACAATTCTCTCAAGGCTGCAGTTATCCCTGCTGCACCTTTTCCTCCCACAGTTTTTCCTTCCACTCAACTTTCTATGAATATGTTTGAATGAGGCACTCTGTTAACTACCCAGCTTCTTTAGCAATGACTTATGTTGCTTCTCTACCTTGTTGAGGGTGTCATTGACTGTCTTCTGGTCATATGTCCAGTTAGCAGTTATCCCCATGATGGTGCAGCCTACTGCCCGGGAGAGAAAGATCATTTTCTCATGCTAAATTTTTGGATTATCATTACCTGTAAGTCAGTATAAGAGGCCTGACAACAGGGGAGTTTTTGCTTTTTCTAAAACATTAGAAAGGGCTCGTTTTGCTCTATGCAGCTGATTAAGTGACTACAACAACAAATGTAATGTTTTCAGTTGGAATTACAGAAACAATACATCTCAAAATAAAAGAGTAGCATGAATGTAGGAAGGGAAGCAGAACCTACTAAAACTAAATGTAGAGCCTTTGAAAAAACAACTCAGACAACATTTTAGAAAAACTAAACTGCAGCAAAAAGAAAAGTTAGGATGAAAGAAACCAAATTCTTTTTGTCATTAGAATATTTTGAGGTTTAGGTGTAATTTCTTTTACTAATATTCCTCTAAAATACTCTTTTTTTATTTAATTTTTATATTACTTTAATCAGCCGTTTATGATGTTGAAATTTGCATCCAAACATTATTAGCACTAGTTATTACGCCTATTGTCATTTTGTTTTGTAACTGGCTCTTTTGGGTTCATAATGAGGCTGTCTCCCACCGGATATGCTTAGATGGTAACGATCTTATTCGGACCCCGTGTTGGGTTGTCCCCAACCTGCATTGGCAGACACTACTTTACTAAACTTGTCTGTTCATCTACTATCAGATCAAATGTGGTCCTATGACCCTATTCAATAATATCTACCTACGTGTGGGTTCCCACGGTCATTTTTATCTGGTCTAGGGTCACACCTGTATCAATAAATAGATTTTATTTAATCCTTTTCTTATTATTTGTCTCTGCTGTAATGGAAATACTTAGAGCAATAAGGTACCAAAAATTACCTTCTTTTCATTCCTTTTTGTGCCATTTTCTTCTTATTTTGTCTATTGATACTTCCCCTACCTAAAACCGAAGATTTCTAGTAGACTTCCAGGAGCTTACATGAAATGGTTTGTTTAGGAGGAGGAAATGGAGGCAGGAATGTAGGCCTATGAAATAGTAGCTGGTATTTTTGAGGAACTGACAGGCAGTCTTACTTCGAGCCATCCAAGGGTCATCTTGTTTCCTTATATTTTTCTCTTTTTTTAAGTATAAGTAAACAATTCAGCCATATTTCTCATAAAGGAAAGATTTTTTTTCTCGCTTCTCCAAAGCTGCTTTTGTGTTTTGCTGAATGTGCTCTCCTTTCCCTACACCCCTCTTTCCTGGGATGATGCTCATTATATGTGACTCTTCAATTTTGCTGCTTCCCTGCATTCACACCACATCTCTGCCTGCTGTATCACAGCACCATGAACTATCCCGACAACCGCTGTTTGCACCAGGTAATGGATTGTTTTTTGTATCCACATGAGCCCCCTGCTGTGGTGTTGAGAGACCTTCTCTACCACAAATACCTATATATATTAATATACACCTTTATCAAAGCACAACCATTATTCCATTTGTTCATTTTGTTGCAGGAATTCACGCCCCTTGTCCTTTCTTAAGTGGCATTGTGTAGAGATTATAGTCATGCTTGCTTTGATTCCTTCACAACAATGACCCATTACAGGATAACTGCAAAACTAACTCATATAATTGTTTATATCGGCCCTAATTAATGCCTTAATGACTGCATTTCATGCCTCCTAATGAAAATAAAGTATATTTCCAAACACATAAAGTTGGTGACCAATAGGGCGGCTAATTGTGATAATGCCGTCTTATTGATATTTATGTAAATAAGCAAGCTTCTCCAATCAAACCGTTTGAATCAGGTGAAAACATTTGGATTCACTACAGCGCAGGGGGGCAGAGAATCAGCGTGCATTAATTCCAGCACCACGGACAGCGCACTCAGGGCTAAGGACGGATTGGCCAATTTGCATGTAAAGTGACTCTGTCAAACATGTTTTGGTAATGCGTTTATGAATGTTATTCAAGCATTAGCGCTGTGCATAAAGACCAATATTAGAGTGAATTATTATTTTTACTGGTTAAAAAAAGGGTGAAAAAATGAAACTGGAGAATGATAGTAGCTGCTCTAAAGGAGGCCGGAAGTTATTCATTTTAACGAACAGACCAGATATGATGATGTTTGACACAGAGGTGGAAATGTTCTATTTAGATTTACAGCACAACCACCAGATCACCAGATAAAGCAGCTGTATTTGTTTGATTCAGATGGGATTTCAAAAGGATTTGCAGAAAAAGGGGGCATTAATTAAAAGAGGAATGAAAAATAGAGACGTTCCCATCCACTCAGCGACTTTTATGTCAGACAGCACATTTTAATGGCGACGTCAGTGTCCCCAGAATGAATTGCTGCTTTAACAAACATTTTCATCTACCAGACAAATTGGTTTCTTAAGTCACGTGTCGCTGATAGTCCCCATTTCTGTCTGCCATAACTCTTTAAATCTAACCACACAGCTCGTCAATTTCCTTCTCTCCAAAGCTTCTGAACTACATGAATTCTCATTTACTGTCTCAGCTCAGCTAGCATTTACAGGTCAGGGCCTGTGTTTATTAAAAAAGACCATTTTAGATGATTATTAATTTATTCATATTATTTATTTATTTATTTGAATAGGGGCAATGCACATTAATGAACATCAGTATGAAAACAAATGTAAATATGCCGGATTATAGCTAAAAAGCTAGTTTCCATCCGTAGTCCCTAGGCAGGCAAATACATAAGAAAGAACATATAACATACAATACAAGCATCACAAGGAAATGTTAAGAGTTTAATGGTTACATGACTGGTTTGTTTTCATCTGTAGTTTGAGTTGAGCTCTAAAGCTGATCAGTGTATGGCTCTCCCGTATGCGCAGAGGAAGACTGTTCCAGATGTTAGTGGCTCTCACAGAGAGTGTTCTGAAGTTGTTCTTCTGTGAGGGACCTCACAGTCTCCTCTGGAGGAGGCGCTGGTTCTCAGGCCACTTGAAGTCTTGGGTTTGGACAGAGTAGACACACACAGTTACTGCACCGATAATTTGAAGGTTAATATAACGTCAATATCTGATTACTTTGAAAAGTTTCTACACCCTTAATTCCCCTAAATGCAGCTCATCTTCTTTAAAAACAATAGAAGAAGAATCATGTGAGAATAAAAATAGATTTTAGCACTTTAATCTATCTAGGAAGGGCAAATAGTAAAAAAAAAATCAGCATTAAGGCTCATGTAGACTAAAACAACTCACATGCAGTTTAAAGTCAGAAAGATCTCTAGGATGTCAGTCAGTCAGATGGTGAATACTTCCTTAGTATATCAGTAAAGCAAACTGTCTTTGCCACATACCCAAATACTATTTCAGGCTGTGACTCCAGAAATAACAATGAAACTGACTTGAAGACCACCAAAAAATATATACTGTAAGTACTTCACTTAATATTTTTAATTCATACACATAAAGTGAAGAAATAATAGTTATTTCTAAACAAATGTTGTTGTTTTTTTTAAACAACATTTATTTTTCTAATTCATCATCTTAAATGTATTGGATTTATTTAATGGGACATTTGATTCACAGTACATTTATTTACTAAATGGGAGATTCACTTTTATGGATATATTTTGGCCCTCCATATACCTCAAGGATCAAATCACAGTAATTAAAAAAAAAAAAATTATAATAATTGGACCCACCTACTTTGTGGCTTGCGACCCCCTGGGGGTTCCTAACCTTTACCTTTGGAATTCCTGCATTTGCTGAATCCATCTATCAGCAAATCATCTTACCACGAGTTCATGGTAAACTGCCTTTTAAGCCAAAGTTTTTCTAAAAGGAAATGTCTAACAATTGCCAGACCTGTAGAATCAAGACATGAAGCACATCCGACATTATAAAGTAGGCTGAAGGTTCCTTAAAACAACAAATTCTGCCTGGACCCAAAAATGGTTAATGATTTTAAGGCTTTTTAACTCCAATGAAAAAAAGAAACAGGAAATATGCACACTTGAAAACTACCCTTGACCAAAAAATGAGAGATCTCACATTTTCTTAATAAAGATATTTTTATGATCCCAAAGATTTCTAAGCAAACACTCTTTGAACCAACGAGACAAGAGGAACACTTTTTGAAAGGTGCATGTGCTCATATATCTGAGATGAAAGACAACATTTCAGGGAAAAAGCATCCTCTCTGCAGTCACTGGTTGTACTGAGAGTGTCATAATCTGGGGCTTGTTTCTCTGGAGAACATAAATTATTAAATCCTCTGTTTAACAAAAGCTGAAGGAGGATTTATAGATATGTGTTTGTGATCTCAACCTCAAGTCTACTTGGGATATGCAGGTGGTCAACAATCAAAAGTAGAAAGAGCATCTTTGAATCAAATGCTTTAGCATAATATTAAAGAGACTGGTGTGTGACAGCCATCAAACAGAATAGAATTAAAGCAAAATCCAAGGAAGAGGTGGCCAAAATCACACCATAGCATAGTAGCAGTCCCAATAAACCCTGTAATTACAAATTTCTAGATGCTAAGTTATGTTTCTCATCAGAAAATTAAAGTATTTCAGAAATGAATTATAGTTCTTCAGTACATGATCCCTTTAAAAAACCACAAGAAACAGTAATTATTGTTCTAACAATTTAGATTAATTCCAGGATTTATGGCTTCATCTATTCTTGCCGTTTCTTTATTTTCAGACTGAAATAATTTAGTTATCTGGGACTTGGTCTCATTTTCTTATCCCACCACAGATCATGAATTGGATTTAAAGTATAACCATATAGCGGTAAAAACAAGTAACTATAGTCTATACTTCTCACTAGTTACCTAAATTCTAAAGGAAGGTGCTTGAACTGGTTTTAAGTATTTTTTTAAAAGTAAATTTGGAACACTTTCAAGATTTCTATATCAAAACCATTTTTAAAAACCTCCCCTTCATCTATTTTACAATTACATACTATTCTAAATGTGTCTATCATTTAAAAAACAAATAAAAAAAAATAGATTTATTTAGGTTATAATATGACAAAATTTAAAACAATTTGGCTTCTATTTTATATTTTTCAGCAAATCTTAGGCTTTCCTTTTAAATAATAAGTATTACAAACATGGAAATGGATCAGGGCCATATTTTGTGACTCTAGTGACTGTACCAGGCTCATTAATTACTGTAAATAATAACTAAGTATATGTGCCACACTTGAAACAATTGAAGAATCTCTGTAGAAACTGCAACCCACCAGTGGCCTAGATCTGTTCCAGAACCCCAATCCAGATCCACGCTGGACAATGAAAGAGTTTCTATTTAGCAGGATTTTAGGATATTTCAAATATACCTTGAGCCAAAGTAGGGCCTTCCTTCCTTCCATCCAAAAAAACAAACAAACAAGTATATGAATAGGAAATATCATCAGTAACTTTACTAAATAACAGAATGAAGAAATAAGAACTTACATGTCCCACTATAATGTTAGAAGACTCCTTTGTTTTAGTCAGTAGCAGCTGTTAAAAACCAACTCAGTCTCTTTCCTTAAAAACAAGATCTGAAAAAAAAACAATAAAAAAAACCCACATCAAATATTAAGAGTCAAGCTTAACAGCTACCTTATCTAAACTGTAAATTAGAGAGTAAATAACACAGCTCCAACAGTCTTAGGGGCAGTCTAATTATGTTCTTGAACTTGTTCTAAAAATTCTCAGCTGCATGTTTACTTAATTTGCTGCAGTAGAAATGAAGCACAACAAATACCGCATCTATTTATGTCACAGGGAGAGAAGGCAGCATTCTTCAGCTTGGTAATCTTCTAAGAAAATACAGCTTTTTTTCTCTCTTTTTTTTCTAACAAATACACCAAGAGCAGGTCCAGAGAAGCTGATTGGGGGTGGAGATAGAAAAGTAAACTTCCCTTGATACAAATAAGATATTAACACATTTTCATGCACTTGTTTTGAGACACTTTGTTTTTTTTTTTAGATAAAATAGAAGCAGACCTGAATAGTTACCTGAAGTATTACCATAAATCACACTTTAAAACAATTAAGCCTTTTTTTCTTTAGTTTAAACACAAAATGCTACAGGTTGTTAGAGATGCTGTTAATTTGGAGCTTATAAAATATAAAAAAATGTAAACACATACAATCATGGGGAAATTATTCAATATATATTTGTAAGGATTTTTGGTGGTATAGCAAACTCCCAGATGCCCTTCTTCCTTTTATCAGTATTTCTTTAGCTATACCACCATAAAATGTTAATTATGAATATAAAGTGTTTAAGTATGTAACCTTTAGTCAAATTTAAGGGGCGGAAGCAAAATTATTTTAATATTTGAAGAAGCTATATCATTTTAATACTTTTACAAAAACATATTATGTCTTTCTCCTGGAAAGTACCAATAGGTTCTCAAAATTCATCATTTTTCATGATAGTAACTACTTTCCTTTCAAATTTCTGACCAATGTCAAGAAAAAGGTTTCAACTAGGATGTCTATTATAAACAAAAAAAAAAAAAACAACAACAAAAAAACTTTTGAAACACATCTGTAAGAACAGAATAACATCATTTTGTTTTTTGCAGATCTGATCAGGGAACATTTCTGTCTCTGCAGAGTATGTATCAGGTTCATATAAAAATGACATAAGTAGAAATATGAGAATGACATAAAACAGATTATTTTTTATGCAACTCTACAAAATGGGAAAGATTGCAGAAAATGCCTTTCAACTAAGACAGGTTTATCTTTGGAAATCATAATTTTATTGACATCTCAATTTAGAGTAACAACTAGAACTGATGCAAAAGGCCGGACTTGGCTCGGAAACTCATAAATTCATTATTTATCAACAGGCCTTTTTACCCATCTTTACCAGGGGTGATGATAATGGTTGATAGTTCTTTAAAATCAGTACAACATTATCCCTGTAATATCATGCTAAGGCTTACTGACTGCTTTAGACAGGATGAAACAGCAGTTCTATGCAACCAGACAGAGGTGTGTAGTTAGCCATGAAAATATACCCAAGCGATTATAATGTTAAGAATATATAATACGTGATTATATACATTACTTCAAACTTATTTTTTCTCATATATTAGGAATTAACAGACCAAAGTATTACTGATGTGGGAGTAAATAAGCATTTAGTAAGAAGGCTACTCAGTGAATAAGTCATGAATTATCATGACATCATAATCAGGAAGACAAAAACATAAAATGATCTATAATTTGGGGGATTTAAATACTAAAATGCAAAAGCTAAAAAAAAAAGGTAAAATATTTTATTTCAAATGTTTTCTTTCAACATAAAACTTATGGGGGCCTTGTAGATCGTTAATAAGCAGTTTAATGGTATATTATAAATTAATCTGTAAACACTTTATAACCCATTCATAAGGGTTTATTATTAGGGAGGAAAAAGAAACAAAACTGACCGGTTCTTTATTAGTGAGCCTTAATTAGTCGACAATGTGTTTCATTTAGCATTTCTTATGTTCAAAATTTCAGGCTCTGTGACTAACTTTTACGAACAATTGGCATAAGTAAACATAATATTTTAGATATGAATAATATTTCAAATGCTTAAAAAACACTTATGAATGAGTGATAAAATGTTAACAGGTCAGTAAACTATTATTAGCCATTTATAAGTGGAGCCTTATTGTAAAGTTGTACCAATTTTTTTAAAGCAGTGTGTACAGCAGTCTATGATCAGGCACTATATCAGAAAAAGTATTTAATACTTTTACATGTAGATTCTTAATAATATCCTAGTCTTAGTCTGTAGAGTCAAATGTCTGGATTCCCTGCTCCCTGCAATAGCAAATTGAACTATTCTGTTAGGATCTTCTTCAGTGTTTTTTTTTTCTTTTTTCTTTTTGGTGCTTTAACATTTCTCTACACCCATTTTTTCACCTGCAGCCATGAGAGTGATTGAAATCAAGATCTAAATCCATTGATTTGGTGGCGTGAACGAATACTTGTGACAATATAGTGCATTTTAGAATAGTGCCAAGTACTTCTAAAAGGTCTGTACTTCCGACTGTTTATCGTTCAGCCCACCTCCAAACAGCTCACTTGGCTCCACAGATAGAAAACAACAATAAAACAAACACAAAGTCTCTCTTTAAGATAAACTCTAGGCATGTCTCTCCGGTGCATCTTTGAATAAAACAAGTCTGTTCCCAATTCACTTAGGGTTTCAGAAAAAGCGATACTACTTAATAATGCTTCTCAAGAAAGAGTAAAAAATACAGGACAGTAAAACTACTTCTAAGAGTCAATTTTGTTTAAATAGTTATGTAAGTAAATGTAACTAAGTAAATGTAACTAGTTTTTACCCACCAATGCACTCAGATGACCTTCTCTGTTCCCCCCACTATCCCCCACAGGGCACCTCTTTCATTATTCCATCTGCAGCTCTAAGAATGCTCTAAGGAAACTTATAGGAAGTGATGTTTTCGTTTTAACAGAAGGCGCAGACTTTACATCTAATTCTGATCATATCTAGGATAGAAAAATAAAAATCCAAGAGTGACTTTAACACCTACAGAATTGACTATAACTCTACTTTAGATAACATTTGGCCCCAATCCAAATTAGTGCAAAATTGACTCTATAGAAAGTGTCAACTTTTCTTATAAGTAAATTAGTTTTAGTGTCAAAATCAGGAAAACCTCTCAGAGACTGGGAGGTAATCAGCACCATACAGAGTAAAAGTTACACAGCACGGCTGTCGGATATTCAACTTACTATTAACTTCAACGCTTGAGCAGATCTACACTCAGTATAGTTATAAATACTCTATTTAGAGTAAAATAGGCTGACTCTTTTTAACTCCCAATGTTTTACTGTGCAGATTGTGCATAAAAGCAGACCATGATCCTTTTGTATACTTGATTTCATTTCCAGAATGAAGCACATTTCTAATGGCCTCCCTGGTAAAGGGTTCACATGTGTAGTGATGTGTTTATGTGAAGTCATTGGAATGCATAGTTATGGTACAGATGGGAATCTGTGTGCAGGAGAAGTGAGAAGCGCACAGGGAGAAGATTTTTCATTTTGTGTTTCGCTCCAGCTCTGCCACCCCCCCTCCCCACCCACCACCTTCTACCGAGGATCCAATCAATCTGCCAGCTATTAAGTTTGTTAATTGATAATGCATACTAATTAGGCTGTGCGCAGTTACTTTGGAGACTCTGAGGAGGTAATTGTAGGCACAAATCCAAATGGAGTTTAAAGCAGTCTGTGCCAGGTAAAAATTCATTAGGCGGATAGATTGGAGAGGACGAGGGAGAGGGAGGAGGAGCGGAGCCGAACAGGTGGAGGTGGGTGGGGTGTGTGAGGAGGATGTGGGGGTCAATGCTAATGCCAGTCCGTGGAGAAATTTCCATCTTTGATCCAATCATTGTTTCCTTACCATGCGGCTGCCCATTTATAGAGAAATTTGCTGTTCTGTAAACTTCCCCCTTCAGCTGTGAGGTCACTGAGTTAACTTTACTTTTCTGCCAGATTGAGGCTCAAAGTGTTGGCTAAATATTTAACATTCCTTGAATCCTTTGTCCATCTACTTTCTTATGTAAGTGGGGTTAAAAGCAAGCAACTCTTGTACCTGAAAACATAGATAAGGTATTGGCAACAACATGCTATGGAGATTTATGGAGTTTTAAGAAATATTTGATGCTAAAGGTAGGGAAGATCCTTTTGCATAACTTCTAAGATAATTAACATTCTGCTTTACCTTGGACACACCATTCCCAGTATGACCCATGGTACTAGCAGCATCATGCTAGGGGCTTGTTTACTCAAAGTAACTGAATGCAAAGGCAAGGGACACACTTTAACTTGGACAGTTTATTTTGTAATTTTGTTTACACAAGAACATACAAAAACAGCTCTAGACAATTTCAATTTTTTTTAAGTTGTCATGATCTTATTCAATAATCTGACCCACATGCAGAAAAACACTCAGAAGAACCAGGGGAAGGTTTAAAAGGTTTATTGAAAACTAGTAGAAATGGGTCCAGTGCTGCGCTGAACGGTGGCGAACCTGGACTGAAAAGTGAAAGGGGAAGTTTCTGTGTTTAGTTCAAGCTCAGTGGGAAATTTGAGCTTTGATTTGCAAAAGGCAGAAAAAGCAAGTTTCCAGAAAAGGTGTCTTTCTCTAAATCCAGTCAGTGTGGGTTGTTCCAGAAATTGGTTTGCTCGTTGGAGGGCAGACAGGGTTTACCCAGGTTAAGGTGTTTCCTTGAGGAGCGGAGGAGCTGACTGCCACTAGATTTCCTTTGGTACTTGAACGGTTCTTGTGGAGATGAATCCCCTGCTCAGTGTGAAGCTCAAGACGATCCTTCCAGGGGAAGAAGGTCCAAAACATCCAGTTTTCAGGATGACTTCCTGCCGAGAGGCAAAGACAAAAACAACAAGGTTAAGACTCAGGTTGACAAAAACTCAGTTTGACTCTGCAAAACTCAGCTTGGCTAGAGTACCCAAAACTGGCAAACACTCTGGCGTCGAGGTAGTGGCAGTCAGCAGCTTAAGATTCCTCAGGTAATGAAGCAACCATCCGCAGGTGTGTGAAAGGGCCAACGAGAACCAGGCGCCACCTGGTGGCGGAGGGAGAAAACAAAAAAAACACAACCCACACAAACTGGATTCCTAACAGAAGTGCAGCCTTGAAAACAGTAATAAATACATAAAAAAGTAATATAAACATATGACTGTATATTTAGAGTTCTAACATAAACTTTTAAGGGTTACAAAATAAATATTTCAATTCACACTTTTGAATTGATTTCTGTTTCTCCATCATGTAAATATTTTAATGTTTACATTTTGATTTGACAGTTATTATATATTTTTAACATTCTAGCTAGATGTTTTATTTTGATATTTTCAGCTTGAGCATCACAACTTTCTTTAAGGCCTATCTCTACCAATGCCTCTTCATGTTTTGCAGCCTTGAAGCCTGTGTGACTGACACCCATTTAACATAATAAGACCCATCTCTAAGATCTAAGCGTGACAGCTGGGAATCAAAGGGCCCGGCTGCTAATTGAGACGGTTGCGGTGTGTTTACTGTCCCCTTTTCGGTGTCAGCCCGATGACCCTTTGAACTGTCTGTCAGCCAGCTCGACAAATGAATGTGTCCCTCGCTGTGAGAGGCATGCCTGGGGATCGTGTCAAAAGCGTGTTTTACAGCTCGCCTCAGTGTCTTTGTCACTGAGACAGAGTGACAGAGATATATACTGTGTAGGAGTGGAAATAGGTTTGGCTTAGAAGTGTCTGCAAATCCCTTAAGTAGGCGAGAGATTGAAGAGCGGGGGATTGTGTTACGGTGGACAAGTGTGGAGGAAGATTTGAACTGAGACTGCATGGGCCTGTTACTGATATCAAGGCAGACCAAGTTTTTTATAAAATGAGGGTTTTAATACTTCTTAATGTTCTTCCAATCCTATGATTTAAAGTCATTTTTATGAAATTCCCTGTGTTGTATATATTAAATTCCCTGTTGTATATATTATATGATTATATGAAAAAGAGAAGAGTCCAAGCAACCCCTTGCATTGTACTTAATAAGGTTGCCATATTATAAGAAAACACAAATAGGGAAGGTTGTAAAAGTATTTGTTAGCATTCTTCTTCCTCTGTTTCTATATCGTTAAAACCAGAGACACATTGATCAAACTGTATACAAAACATCTGCATATGTTCAGTTATAGTGCACTCTTCTTAGGTGTCTGAACTCTAATTTTTGAGCACAGTAGAATGCAGCTTTCTCTCATCCCTCGCCCTGCCCCTACATGTTGCTTAGCACTGCTGGTCTATCAGCTGATTAACCAATACATTATTCACCATGTCCTGCTTCACATAACAGTAATAGCTTTTTGCTTTTTGACCAAATTATATAATTTTAGCTCCCATGCCAGTCCAAGAATCCTGAATTTCTGCACCCTAAAAAGACATTGTAAGTACGTCAACAGCTTCATGAGGAAATATGAGGTGGATGAATGCTAGCTCCTACTGGTCAGGATATATAAATATAAACATCTGAAGACATCTTTAATCAGGCCCAGATAAATAACCATGATCAACATCATGATAAACTCTTGAAAATAAATTACTGTCACTATTTAGTGACACGAAAAGTGTTTGAAGGTTTTGAAAATGGCTACTGTATGTTTTCTACTTCTGTCTTTTGTGTGATGTAAGCTGTGGTCTGTGCTGTAGAGTTTTACCATAATATCATCTATTAGCTGCAGGGCGTATAGAAGCTGCAGATGTTTCTTGTGGATCATATGTGTGTCAATTGGGGTCCACTTCAACATAAGTCTATCCCCAGTATAACAGACAGGGAGAGAATCAGGAAGCTCCTGAAATAAATAGTTCTGTAAATCCATTTTCTTTGTTTTTATGGGTGGCGGTTGCACTGTAGTCGACCAAAATCCCGGGCCATTTTAAAATTCCCCACGGACATTTTTTTTAGGTATCAAAAGTAAGACATGTCCTGGTAAAAGGTGACATCTGGTCACCCTACCATATCAACAATTTGATGTTTCAGTGAGTGAGTGCTTGTTGCTATGATGCGTCTTTGCTCAGCAGCTTCGCTCTTTGTAAACCAACCAATCAGCGCATACCATAGCATACCATAAAAGGAAGAAAACCTGTCATTCCATTCTTTAACCAGGCTTGCATTAGGGCTCATAGAACAGCAAATATGCCATTTTCAGCTCAACCAATGTTACACACCCTATTCAGAGACCTTAAGGACCAGCACCAAATACCCCTTTAAAGGCACACTATGCAACATTTTTCAGTTAATTAATGTGTTCCATAACGTTTTGGATGATTAAATGAGTCATTTCAGGTTGAACAAAGGTTTTCTCGGCCGCCCTGGTGGTCTGTGGGGAAAATACCGCACTTGCAATTGCAGGAGCACCGACCCGCACCCACAGGCTCAGAAGTCTCGCGAGAGTCGGTCTTGCTTTACGGCGAGAACTGCTACACCCCCCAGTTAAAAGCATGCTCGTTGCTAGCACAGTGGCGATCTTTGTGCAGTGCTGCTTTCACACCGGACGCAGCAAAAGCAGCAAAATCGCGTCTGCTGCTTCATTTTTGCTGCTTGTACCAGTTAGTTCTGACGCGCGGCTGAAGCAGTTTTGCTACTCTGGCTGCGCGGTGCAAAAGTGTGTCTGACGCGCGTTGGGCGGAGCTTCACTATCCTTTCTCTGCCTTGCAGCTATATTTGCTGTGATCAGTGGGAATAAAGTAGTTTTAATATGTTTTTAAGTGAGAAAATCCACCTGAAAACGTAATCAGTGCAGTCAGTTCATTCAGATTATCATCCTCCCTTACAATATTTTTTCTGTCGGAGCCGCTCAGACCCCCACATACCAGCGGTGCGCCGACAGTAGGAATCCCTTCATCAGCAGCCTCTGGCCGGGTCGCCTCCTCGCGGTTCACCGCGGCAGCAGGATAATAAAAGCCAACATATTCTGCCGGCAGATTTCTGCATTTTAAATTAATTTAGGCGTCAATAAACTGTTTAAGAGGAGTGATCATAGCGCTCTGATCGTCAGCGCTGTGTCTCTCTCCCTGCCAGCTCCCAGATCAGCTTCTCTGATTGGTTGACGCGGTGCGTCGAGCAGCAAAAATAAAATTTTTCCATCTCGAGCAGCAGCGCGTCTGCGGCGCGTCACGCGCGTCAGATGCTTAGTCATTCGTTGCGTTCGCCTGTCTGCTAAGCTCAAAACAACCGCGCCTGGCTTGACGGAGAAACCAGGAGAACAGCTGTGCATATTTACGACAGTGCACTTTTACTTTCGCCCTCTGGGGGGAGCCTCGCTGGAAAACCAACACCGGTTGCATAGTGTACCTTTAACTGTAGCTGTGTCTGAAGAAAAGCAGCCCTAGATCATGATGCTGCCACCACCATATTTCTCTGTGTTTTTGCTGCGCTGTCATGTATGATACTGTTTTATTCTAAGATGAATTTTTGGAATGGTGGATTCAAGGTTGAGTTTGGTTTAATCAGACCATAGAGGGTTTTCCAACAAGGCTTTACATCAATCTGGATGGTTCCTTTGGAATGTTTTACTTCTGTCCTTCTTTCTTTTATAAACCTTTCCCCTGTTAATTCTATTGCTCATAGGGCATTCAGGCTAGCAGGGGTCCTTACGCGGTGACAAAGTGAGCTTATACATCGGCCCAGCTTTTGATGTTATTGTTAGAGGTATAAAAACAACTGTAAACATTGTAACACACTAATTAATCTAAACTAAGCCAAAGCAAACCATTAGCGTGTGTTGTTGGAGTGACTAGTGCTGACCGGATTCTTTTTCATCCTGTCAAATAGATGTCCTTGCTCTTTTCATCTTTCACCAGATGACAAAGTAAATTAGGCATTCTGCAGCTGTAATATGAAAAAGCAGAACAATTTCTACCATCTCAGACTTGATGACGAGAGACTGTAAACTCAACAAATTGCTCTGATGTTCTGCTGTTGTCATTAGTTATCCAGCAGTATCCTCTATTATAAATATCACCGGTCGCATTTCGTTGATTTGATCATAATTTCACTTGCAGTGTGAACCTATCCTTCACTCTTCTTTCCCCTCCTCCCTGTGGTCACTTGTTAAATAATCCCTCTCTCTCTCTGAGTCTGTTTCTCCATCTCACAGTTTTGTTTGTTTGCCTCTCACCTCCTGGGACACCCAGAGACAGACAGCCTCGCCAGATTCATTTTCTGATCAAAGCTGTTTGATTTGGTCAATTTTGCCACATTGGAGACGTTCTCTATTACGGAGATAAATAGCCTCGGGCTAACTGTCAACGAAAACTTGTAAGCTAATAAATTATTCCAATTTCTTCCAGCTGGATTTCTCCTGGGAGTCGGCCTCTAGGAAATACACTTTTTGATTAGTAAATTTCTGCCCGTGCGCGTCTGCGCGGCTTGCGCATGTGTGTGTACGCCCGTACGTTCGAATGTGTCGTTTCTGATTAGCTGGCCTGGCTTCTGGAGGGGAAGGGGCTGTCAGTAGAAGGGGGGCCTCTAATGCATTATGCATTGACAAGGCTTTGGATGCTGCCACCTTCACTGGCACGCCTGGGAGAGGAGGCAGAGCCGAGCTCACCTGAGGGGCCACAGCTCTGCGATCCCTTCTCTGCATCTCGCTGCAGAAAGAGGGGAAACTTTGACAGTACAGCCAGCCTCCCTATACACTACTCCAACTCCTGACAGCCCCTCAGGAGGATATCTGCAACTCTGACTGACACACACAGAATTCCACACTCAAGGCAAATCCACACATGCAGCCAGACTTTTCTCTCCCTGGCCTGGAAATGGGCCGATGGGCAGAGAAACTGTGTCATCAGCAGAAACGGACAGAGTGAGAGGACATGACTGATAGGCTGAGGGGAGGGGGATTGATCGGCTTCACCTCTCCAGGCCAGGCAGTCTGTCCTCCTTCCACCACTCCATCCCTCTAAGCCCACCTTCCTCCTCATCCTCTTCCTCCCTCTCTCCTCCCTTGGCCTGTCTCTCCACTCTGCTGGCTCTGGTGACTCAATAAGGCCCTGCTCGGCTGGGTTTAGGCCGGAGCAGATAAATAGGTGTCCATGTGCGTATGAGCACCAAAGCCACACACACCATTCATCAACCTACCAAAACTGTCCCAAGATGATTACTTCTTCCAAGCTTCCCAAAACCAGAGGGAGGGGAGACAGAGAGGAGGAGATGGTAAATGAAACTTTTGAGGGGTCAGTGGTTTCGTACTTTGGCTATTCATCTTCTCCCTCACCTCGCCGGGCTGCAGGAACACCAGGAGTGCCGCTGGGTAATTACCTCTCAGCGTGCCGCACTGCTTCATTATGTCCTGCAACTCCAATCCGCTGAAACATTTGTAATTTAAGTCTGGGAAGCTTTGTGTATGAGCCACGCTGAGAGCGGCGTGCTTGTGTGTTAGGGTGCATTTGTGAGACCCACTGGTGCGTCTGAGGGCCTCAGAGGATGATGTGTGCATGCATGTTATTGTTTGGGATTATTTCTGTTTAATGGGTCCTTTTTTGGAAATGAATCAAATTTTTATTAATCGGCTGCAGAGATTGTGCATTTTTATTCATTGAGGGTATTTTTCAATCCTTGAACTGAATTAGCAATATGAGACTAGTTAACAAAACCTTGAATATATATATATATATATATATATATATATATATATATATATATATATATATATATATATATATATATATATATATATATATATATATATATATATATATATATATATATATATATATATATATATATACACTCACCGGCCACTTTATTAGGTACCCCATGCTAGTAACGGGTTGGACCCCCTTTTGCCTTCAGAACTGCCGCAATTCTTTGTGGCATAGATTCAACAAGGTGCTGGAAGCATTCCTCAGGGAGTTTGGTCCATATTGACATGATGGCATCACACAGTTGCCGCAGATTTGTTGGCTGCACATCCATGATGCGAATCACCCGTTCCACCACATCCCAAAGATGCTCTATTGGATTGAGATCTGGTGACTGTGGAGGCCATTTGAGTACAGTTAACTCATTGTCATGTTCAAGAAACCAGTCTGAGATGATTCCAGCTTTATGACATGGCGCATTATCCTGCTAAAAGTAGCCATCAGAAGTTGGGTACATTGTGGTCATAAAGGGATGGACATGGTCAGCAAAAATACTCAGGTAGGCTGTGGCGTTGCATCGATGCTCAATTGGTACCAAGGGGCCCAAAGAGTGCCAAGAAAATATTCCCCACACCATGACACCACCACCACCAGCCTGAACCATTGATACAAGGCAGGATGGATCCATGCTTTCATGTTGTAGGTGCCAAATTCTGACCCTACCAATCCAAATGTTGCAGCAGAAATCGAGACTAGGAAATCAGACCAGGCAACGTTTTTCCAATCTTCTATTGTCCAATTTCGATGAGCTTGTGCAAATTGTAGCCTCAGTTTCCTGTTCTTAGCTGAAAGGAGTGGCACCCGGTGTGGTCTTCTGCTGCTGTAGCCCATTTGCCTCAAAGTTCGACGTACTGTGCGTTCAGAGATGCTCCTATGCCCACCTTGGTTGTAACGGGTGGTTATTTGAGTCACTGTTGCCCTTCTATCAGCTCGAACCAATCTGGCCATTCTCCTCTGACCTCTGGCATCAACAAGGCATTTCCCCCCACAGAACTGCCGCTCACTGGATGTTTTTTCTTTTCCGGACCATTCTCTGTAAACCCTAGAGATGGTTGTGCGTGAAAATCCCAGTAGATCAGCAGTTTCTGAAATACTCAGACCAGCCCTTCTGGCACCAACAATCATGCCACGTTCAAAGTCACTCAAATCACCTTTCTTCCCCATACTGATGCTCGGTTTGAACTGCAGGAGATTGTCTTGACCATGTCTACATGCCTAAATGCACTGAGTTGCCGCCATGTGATTGGCTGCTTAGAAATTAAGTGTTAACAGTTGGACAGGTGTACCTAATAAAGTGGCCGGTGAGTGTATATATATGTATATATATATATTGGCTGATGACACAGATGAATTTTTTTGTATACATTTTGAGAACCATTGTTTTCTTCCACTTCACTTCTTTGCTGCATCCCGATGGTCAGAGACATAAAATAATAACGGTTGAGGGGATTGAAACTTTAGCAAGTCACCATGTCTGCACAGAGAGCAGAAGACTTGTCAGCATGTCTGACTTTTGCACATTTCTTAATTCTCCAGCTTTCCTATGCCTGTTGTCACGACCCTTAGTTAATCTTCCGGTGGCATCCTGAGAGCCAATCACGTCCCGGTTAGCTGCATCCTGACCAGGAACAAACATTCATCATGCAGACAGGTTGATGACAACACACTCGCATCACCAGTCCCCCACAGGAGCTGTCGGCCCAGGCCGAGCGCCCAGCCTCTCAGATGTGGACTCAGATGAAGGGACGGATGGATGAGCAGGCCTTTGTTTTGACAGAACCAATGGGAACGGGGTTAAAGTCCCACAGAGTGAGTTCTGTTCACTCTTCTTCTTTAGACTCCACTACAGAAAACGCAGAGTTGTCACTCAAACTGATTTCTATATGACGCTTGTTTTATCTCTTACTTAACCAACCCCAAGTCTAGAAGGCATGGTTCACTTTTAAGAGCAAGAAAGAGTATCTGAAAACAGTTATTGTGAGGTTGTCCTGTAATGGTATAGAACATGGTCCAAATTCAGGGAGGTAAAAAACAACAAAATTTTTACTGATAAAAGAACAACTTTAAAAAAGCTAGAGTCCAGGGTGATCCAAAATAATAAACCACAAGAGCAGCACAGGGAAAGTGGCTGGTAGGAATAGCAGGGGGATCTGACATCTAATGAGAAAACCAAGAAGCATTTGCACTGGGCAGCTTGATGGGCAGGTGAGTTAACAAGCGGTGCAGTGCAGGGAGGCAAGATACTGAAAGAAGCTACCAGATAAAACTGAGAACATAGGGGCATGTTGTAGCTCCCACCTCCTGTCCCTTCACCTATTTGGGGACTCAACAGTCCGACCACTATCCAGGGTAGGATAGGAGCTCAGGACTGTTGTGATGAATCCACTTTCTGGACGTTATTACGGGACGGACATGAACCTGGATGATCCTAGGCAAAACCGGGGCTACAGCCTTTAAGAAAAGAACTACAAAAAGCTAAAGCAAATATACATTTTCATTGTTTAGTATAAGGAATAACATTTATTCTGTTAATTTATAGCAGTGAATCTGTTTGGTTTAGTCAAAATAAAACAACTACTTAAAACGTAACTGGATCGAATATATCTAACGCTTTTCTAGTCAGACTGATCACTTAAAGCTCTGGCTGGACAAACACAAACACATCCATAAACAGGTATGCAGATTGTTAAGCTACTCTGTTGAGTTAAGGCATTACAAATACTTAGTTAAACTAAAATATTTGGTTAGGTTTAGTCCTCGAGAGCTACGGCTTTGCAACTTTTACGGGCATCTCTTCTCCAACAGAGATTAATCAAATGATCGACCATTTCATAAACATGCCATCACATCAGGCATTGGCATGGTAACGAGCCACTTATTGATCAGGTTTGATTGATAAGGTATTCATCTAAAAGCAGAGCAATTAGTCTTAAAGACGGAAGTTGGAGATCACATTTCAACTATATAGGTTAGGTTATTACTGTTGGGATCCTCAGGCTTGCCCACCACAGGGCGCCGAGGATCCTCTTCTGCTCTCTTTGTTTTTTCACTTAGGTTTGGAGTTACTGTGGGGATCTGGAGATTACCCTCTGTCTCCAGCAGGATGCGCTGTGGGTCTTCTGGATCTGGAACTTTCCTGCACACCTGTTCCTAATCCTCTCATTAGAAGACCTCTCCTTTATAAGCTCCTGCCTGACCTTGATCCCACGCCGCAGTGTTGATCTTAGTTGGTTAGCAACCTGAGCCTCTGTTACTGGAAGAATCTTGGTTATCCCAAGTGAGAGATCTGATTCTAACTCTTCCCTGTTTCTGCCTCACAGGAATCCTGTCTCCTCGTGAAAGCTCTGGATGAGCTTAACCCCCTGTCTCCTTGTGAAAGCTCTGGATGAGCTTAACCCCCTGTCTCCTCGTGAAAGCTCTGGATGAGCTTAACCCCCTGTCTCCTCGTGAAGGCTCTGGATGAGCTTAACCTCCTGTCTCCTCGTGAAAGCTCTGGATGAGCTTAACCTCCTGTCTCCTCGTGAAAGCTCTGGATGAGCTTAACCCCCTGTCTCCTCGTGAAGGCTCTGGATGAGCTTAACCTCCTGTCTCCTCGTGAAAGCTCTGGATGAGCTTAACCCCCTGTCTCCTTGTGAAAGCTCTGGATGAGCTTAACCCCCTGTCTCCTCGTGAAAGCTCTGGATGAGCTTAACCACCTGTCTCCTCGTGAAGGCTCTGGATGAGCTTAACCTCCTGTTTCCCTGTGAAGCTCTGGAAGAACTGTCTCTCTGGCAACCTGTCTCTGGCCTGCAGCTCTGGGAGAGTTGCATCATAGGAAGCCAGTCCCAAGCCTGACGCTCAAGGAAAGCTAACCTGCTAATCTGCCCTGGTGAGCCAACCCAAGAAGTCTACGTGGATGCTACCTGTCGACTCCCCTGTGGAGTTTCCCTAAGAGGTTCCCATGTGGATTTCCCCTGTTGTTTCCCTGCAGTGAGCTGGAAGCTCAAATCTAGCCATCCCCCTTTCCCTGCACAGACCCCAGCAAATCCTTCCCCTGCCTGAACTGTGATTCATATACTTGAGCCTTTAATAAACTCTTTGGACTTTTACCAGTGCTTCCGTGTGTGTTCTGCATCTTGGGCTTACTCTCTGTGACACCCATCATGACAATTACGGTAAAAATACCTGGTGTAAGTGATTTAAAATCTCCTAAGACCAGGCCTGATTCCAAGAATCAAGAAGCTGGTATTGTCAACATGCTTTAAGGCAACTGTAGACTGTAAATATTTTGTTTTAGTACCGCTTTTTACCTACTTAAAAGTTCTCTGGAGGTCAAGGGAAATTCCTGACTAAAACCCACTTTGGAAACAAAAAATAAAGCAAAGTTAGTCTAAGACGATTTCATCACATCCATCCAATTTGTGTTATTACCAGAGTGCATCTATAAAACAAAAATGGAAAATTAAAAAAACCTTTAAGCTAGCCTGGCCAGTCAGAGCACCTATGCCATTTATATGTTGCGTCATTCTGGAAAAGGACGAGTAGAGTCTGATTTAAAAGATGGGACTAACAGAGTTACAATAGGTTAAAACCAATCAGATGACTACAGGTGTGACACAAAAACATCAATTTTGTAAACAAAAGCTCCTACAGCAGCCACTTGTTCAAATTCTAGCTCATTTGGGACACAATTAAGGGCATCATTAAAAATGTTTCCACTGTGGTTGCAGTCTTTACTGTTATGGTTATGAAAAAAAGCGCTGTTGCATTATGGGTAACTGTGGCTGTATTTTAAACTCCCTTTAGGGCCGTGATTGGTGAGACTGGGCCCTTACCTACTTATGCCCCATCTAAGTCATTCTGGCTGAACAAACTACTGTTATGTATTTGATTCATTTCTGATAATCATCAAAGTTATTTAAGTAACCCCACATGTTCCCATATCACCTCACTCTCTTTTACTTTTAAAATGTGGTATAATCTTAATAGGTGTTTTGTGCCTCCAACATCACCCCCTCCAACCCCTGCTGGTAATCTGGGAGCTCCATCGTACTAAGCTGCTCCCAGCCAAGTCCCTATTAGAGACTCCTGGCCTCTAATCTGCTAATCAGAAAACTCATTTTTCCCCCCCTATCCGTGAATTCCCAGCAGACCGCAAGAAACACACACGCATCGTGCTTGTTCACCTGCATGTTCACACACAGCTATGCCCTTTCTTGTAGAAGGAGGGGCCTTACAGTAGGAAGAAGTACCCCACCCCAACAAACACACCTATTCCTCCTCTTCTCCCCCCGTTAGTGGAGAACAGAGAGTATGGGGAGGGCAGGAGCAGCCAGCTGGGTTGTAGGTGTAATAAAGAAGGAGAATCAATAGGGCATGCAATGGAGCCAAGGTGCTGCCATTCATCACGCCGCCTCCCTGACTCCCATCATTCATCATGCTCAATGAGGCAGCAAATAGGAAAATGACTATTTGTATCAAACACATCTGCACTCATCCACCAAGGTATTTTATTCCCATTAACTCTCAGAGTAAAATACGCACAGGCTTGTTTTTTTTTTTCAACCCCCCCCCCCCTTCCCGCAATTGTGTGTGTTGGAGAGTGTGTCGTCTTTGTGCCACTCATTGTCTCTCTGTTTGTAAAGAACAGTGGAGAAAAATTTGTGAGCCAAAGAGCACGTCTACAGTCGAGTTTGTTTTTTTTGTCTCCCTCTCAACTCATTTCCCCGTCGAGTATTTTTATGATTCTGCCACGCCCTAATTCCCTCCCCTCTCCTCCCAGGTCTCACACCCACCTTACTATCATCTTTTATCTTCTGTCATTGGTGGGTTTGCAGGAATGTCTCTATTTCTGAACACTGACCACGTAAGAAAAAGAAAAAACTCCCACGCAAACCTTACAGGTGGATTATTTTTGCCTTCTGGGTGAACATTCTCGTAATAAATCTTTGTGGCGGATGGTGTTATTCCAGAGAGTCTTATTCACTTATTCAAGATGGAGGTGCTGCTCAGCAGCTAAAGGTTGGATGGGATGCAAATGTTAAGGGAAGAACTATCATCATTATAGTGTAATACCCCATGAAATGGCGGGATCATTACAGTCTATGGCAGGATCATTATTGTCTATGAGCTTTATGAGGTTCTGGGTAATGGCAGGGAAGCACAATAAAGGGGAAAGAGGCACGTGTGCGCGTACGCTCTCGAAAACTCCTCGTCAAGGCTCTGTGATCCGTTCACTCAACCTTTACATTAAACCAGTGCTGTTTGTGTTGAGGCGGCCCACCTCCCGGCGGGAACCTCGTCATAATATTATAGGGCTACAGTTTTAATTGGAACTGTCAAATTTTAATTAATGTGGATGATTCTTGAAACACAAAACATAAACAAACTGATTCCCAATAAGATAATGCAGCATAAGGTTTTAATGCGCTCCTATTTTTCCCTAGAAAAATGACAGATAAAAAGGTAGGAAGAAGAAAGTATTGGGTCAACTGAGAGGAAATAGATGCCTGTGCTTTACAGAAAGAGTTCATCAAGAGTTTTTTTTTCTACCTTTACAAAACAGGCATTCCTGTCACAAAGGCAGAGAAAATATTTATTCAAGAATGGATCCTTATAAAGGCAAGGCAAGGCAAATTTATTTGTATAGCACAATTTAGTACAAAGACAATGCAAAGTGATTTACATGATTAAAATATAGGAAAATAAAACAGAATCAAGGCAAGTAGGAAAAAAAAATAAATAAAAAATGCAGAAACAAAAAAAAATTAAAAAGTTGAACTAATGATGTTTCAGTTGAACTGTTTAACTAGAACAGTCGAAGGCAATCCTAAACAAATGTGATTTTAGTCTTGATTTAAAGGAACTCTTTAGGCTTTCCACACTTTTACAGTTTTCTTGAAGTTTGTTCCAGATAAGTGGAGCATAGGAACTAAATGCTGCTTCTCCATGTTTAGTTCTGGTTCTAGGTATGCAGAGCAGGCTGGAGCCAGAAGACCTGAGTGGTCTGGAGGGTTGATACACTGATAGCAAGTCTGTGATGTATTTAGGTGCTATGCCATTCAGAGATTTATAGACTAACAGAAGTATTTTAAATTCTATTCCCTGAGATACAGGGAGCCAGTGTAAGGACTTTAGAACTGGGGTGATGTGCTCTACTTTCCTGGTCTTAGTGAGGACACGGGCAGCAGCGTTCTGGATCAGCTGCAGCTGTCTGACCCACTTTTTAGGCAGACCTGTGAAAACACCGTTGCAGTAATCAATTCGACTAAAAATAAACGAACATTGTTACTGATATTTTACTGGTGTTACATTCCATAATATCTTGTTGAATGAAAAAACAGTTTTCCTGGTTACAACCTCAAACTTCATTCTGTTAAAATTGAATTTTATATGTTAGACCAACACAAACTCGTAGATAGTTATAATATTTGTCAAAAAGCATATAAAGTGTGGCCTGGGTTTAATATTAATATTTATATTGAGCCAATAATTGCTTGAGTTACAATGCAATGTTTTCCTAGCTTGTTCATATTGAGGATGAGATGATCGTTACATTGGAAGGAGAAAGACGCTTAAATGCCCATTTTTCTAGTCGTGCCACATAGTTTCTGGGTATTAATCTAAACTGGAGGTGTTCAACAGGGGTCCGTGACCTCTAGGGGGTCCATAGAGGTATCGCATGTGGGTCGCGAAAGTTTTGGTTGATTAGACTTTTTTTTCATAATCCCCTATGCAATTTTTTCCATTTATTGAAATGTCTTTAAATATATATTAACATGAATTCAACGCACTGCAGTAAACGGATAAATGGAGGCAGAAGATGTCTTTCAGTCATTAATGCAAACATTCAGCGACACAGAGGAGCTCTTTCAAGCTGAGCACCTTTTCATTCCCAACACCTGTCCCATCAACCAGGAATCAGAATCAGAATTTACTTTAATAATCCCAGGGAGAAATTACTTCCGTTACATTACTCTATATGTAATAGAGTGACTATAGGACCAGTTTGATATAACACAATTTCATACAATATATATATAATTAGGAGGTCCACGCTCCATCTTGTCATCAGTTTGGGGGTCCTTGGCCTGGAATACGTTGAAGACCCCTGATCTAAACCATTTAATTTATCCCTGGAAAAATATCTGCAGCTAATGGTAACCATCCATTTCTACTTTCCATTTTTTTAAGCTAAAATTCCAGTAACCTTATCACTGACCTGTCTGCTGTATTTCTTAGATTTCATGATGCTTTTCATTCACTAATGTACCCTAAAAAATATGAGACCTTCACAAAACCGCTGACATTAAATTACGCAAAGGCTTGCTGGTATTTATTAGTTAGTTGACTTCCGAGGCTAACTGGTTGCATTGGATTTTTTGACTGGTTCCACTGGACATGAAACTAAGCCTGAATTTAAGCAAGGAAATTCAAGCTGATCAGGTAAGCTCATTTTTAACCCCCTTCTTTTAGTAAGTTGACAAAAACGTGCTGAATTAAATTGTTAAACTAACGAATTAATTTTATGAATGCAATCTCTAATTTGTCAAACAAAATAAGTAAGCAGTGCAATGTTCAATCCTAAAACAGCTTTCTTGTTGCATTGCAACAAAACAGCATTAAATGTGTAGATTCTAATTGAATGCTTACTATAACAAATCTGATTTAATAACTACACTGATTCTGTTTAGTCTCTTATTGTGTGAAGCAGGTATAGGTAGTTAAAGGTCTTACCTGCCAGCTTGTTCTTGGGTTAAAGTTTGATTTGGTCAGGGTGACACAGCAAAACCAGAAGATCAACTATTCTTTTTATTGGAAACAGAAAGTTTCACGATGGTTAATGGAGACATCATGTCTCTGCATGTACAGTATTTTCACATAGATGATCATGATGTGGTATGTTAAGAATAAGCTGGTTAAAGAATTCGTTGGCGACATGAAATGAAACAAGGCAAGTATGAAATAAAATGATTACAGGACAGAAAGAAATATCTGCACAGAAAAAAAAAACTTGAATTATATTTTAATGATTTTTGTCTGTACTGAGAAACAAATTTTTGGTTGATTTCACATCAGTTTTTAACAACGACATAAACACAGATAAAATAATTAGAAAACCAATTAATGTTTTAAAATAAACAGACTCAACCTGATTAGTTTGACTCTAATTGTTCTGATCATATTGGTTTGTCCACAAATTATATAAAAAAGAAAAGATAAAAAGAATTGTTCATCCATCCATCTTCTCCGGCTTATTCCATGCCTATGGGAGAGAGGCGGGTTACTCCCTGGACAGGTTGCCAGTCTAAAAAAAGTGTGAAAAAACTGTAAAATTGTGCAGACTATTGGACCTTTAACACCTTTCCTCATAATTGAAGCTTAGATATGGCCTTTATGAGTCAGATTAGAAGCCCAGCTTGCTAGTAACGATAAGCATTAGCACTGTCGTTATGGAAGCTCGACCTTGTTAAAAATAATCCCTGCAACTCAGATGCTTTCTCATTGTCACGACATTTCCTACCATTTACTATTGTGTGTATATACATTCATATTTCCGTCCATTTTTCTGTCCTATAAACCCACTTGTCTAGGGTGACCAGATCTAATCTAACCTCGGGACATTTCTGTCTCATAGATGAAAATAAATACATATCATGAAAATCAAAATAAGAAACTTGGACAGTGCTGCTTTCATTGTTTTTTTTTTTCGTATTTATTAATATGTATTAAAAAATTCGGCCAAACACCTTATAACTCTACTTACAATAACTAACTCTGAACATATAAACTAAAGGTCACTGATCAGATCTAAAACATCTTTAGGCGAACCCTTGTTGATTCCTGGAGAACCATCCAACCAGATTAACGCCTTACAATGAGTTTTCCATTTTCAGTTTAATGTTATCAGAGTCAATTTCCTTATGCAGGTTGCAGCTAATGGTTTATCTTACTTTTTGTTGATTAGCTTGGTTTATGTTACATTTCAGGTCCTCATCTTTAGTAAAACAAAACATGTCAAAGCACTTTTTTTTATTAACCTTGGCAAGTATCAAACAATGATCACAATGATCATCCCAATTCAAATCAAATGAACTGATTAACACACTCAACATAACACAGGACACATGCGACCAGTTCTGATAACGAACTTCCTTTTCTATTTTAAAAGTGGTGCGCTCTGCTCCTTATCTATATAACAGCTGCCAACCAGCTAGCTAACAGCTGTTTCTGCACACAGCATGCTCACGCACTCTTTTGTTTTTTTAGTTTTTTAACGGCACTAGTGTTTTGTTTTTTTTTGGACATAGGCTGACAGGAAAGGGGGTATGAGAGAGGGGGAGAGACATGCGGCAAAAGACCACAGGTTGGATTCGAACCCGGGTTGGCCATCGCGTGCACTAACCACTGCCCAACGAAGCACGCCCGTTTTGGGCTCTTTCTACTACAAAAACAGTTTACAAACAACATCCCCCCCCCCCCCCCCCATTCATAAAAATTGTAAAATCAGGGACATTCCAGGCACAGCTTTAGCTGGGGACAGGTGGTACAAAATGGGGACTGTCCCCGGAAATCTGGGACATCTGGTCACCGTACACTTGTCTTTGCAGGAATACATAGAAGATGGTGAACATGGGTAGTTCTAGACAGGGGCCTACAGGGTCCAGTGCCTTAGAAATGATCCTGTGCTCTGTTATGACCCCTGTACTGAAGCGGCCATGGCATCATTGGAAAAGTTTGCCTCTATCTGTGGAGCCTTGTAAGCTTGGTGTCACATTTAAAACAGTTCGGTATGAAACTTGTTCCATCCAACCAGTGTAGTGAGACGGCTAGTCATAAAAATGTTGCTTATGTCTGCATGGATTCTGAGCAGATATTCATGGACACATGGCTGCAGAAGTATGTTAGGGTGTTGCACTTTAACCTCAGCTTTATTCAAATCAAATCACAGCTTTGCTGCAGTTCCAGAGCACAAAAAAGACTTGTTGAGGCTCTGTGGCCAATTTAAATATATATCAAAGCTCTATTGTCCAATTGTTGTTTTTTTTTTTTTTTTTTTATCTTTTTGTTTGTTTGTTTTGTGCCCCATGATGAAAAGCAACAGCAAAACATTGCCCCCAACTTGGTGCCTCTTGTTTATTTGGTCAAGAAACATCACTGCTGGTTCTATTCTCCACCTGCCATTGTAGAGTAGGGCACACTCTGTAATAATAATTGAACTTTATTGATCTCACATTGGAGAAATCTACCTCTGAATTTAACCTATCCCCATGGGGAGCTGTGGGCTGCCATTGTGGGGTGCCTGGGGAGCAGTGTGGGGTTAAGGATCTTTTGCTCAGAGAGCTAATGTGTGAGTCTGTGGGAGTGGGGCTCAACCCCTTAAGTTGTACAAGTTGCCAATCCATCACAGAGACAGATGATACACACATTTGTGCATGCCCAATCAAAAGTAAGGGCATTTCAAAATATAGAACTAACCAGTCATTTTTTTAGGCTTTACTCAGAGAAAATCATCACATGCAGGGGAGGAACAACCAAACCCCATGCAGGATTTGAACCCTTCTTGTATCAAGGCTGCAGCACAACCCACCGATTTATACATTTATATATAGATGGATTTGATACCAGAATAACTAGAGAAAAAATATTATTTATAGTGCAGGCTCATATACATAACAACTAAAAAGCCTACTTAGATCTTAACTAGTTTACACCTGCAGACAGGAAGTTCTGTAAAATCCTGCTTTCACTTTCTCCTCTCTCTTTTAAATCACCTCCATCTGGCGCCCTGCCTGCGCCCCACTTTCCAACGGGCTCCTCGGGGAGCAGCCGGCAAAGTCACAGACTGCAGGAGCAGGCCTTTGGAATTCATAAAATTCATAGGATTTTTCACAAATGAATGAACACAATTTTCTACCAATTTCCTCATTATGCAAATATGCAAAATATCACATTTAGGCCAATTAGGCCTCCACACAGTTCTGAATTTAACCGTTTAGGCCATAATTGCAGAAACTATCAAATAATTACCGCTGCTAATTGTGAATATTTGTGACAGATACAACAAATTCACTCCCAAATTACGTTTGATTCAAGATCCCATTGAATTACCCTACAACTTATCTTTTTCTTTTTTTTTCAAATGCAAAGTCTAATTTAACTTACATAATAGAGTGAATTGAGTGCTTGTTATCAAATTTGAACAATTCATAAGGCTGTAATGTGGAATGATGAATTAAATTGGTCTAGGATCCACTCTGTGTTTTAGTGATCTGTTTCACTGGCCGCTCTATTTGTTGAAAAAATGTCTCCTGTTATTATAATGGCTGTCTCAAAGTCTTTCATGGTGTCATAAAAGGAGATAAATGGTTATGGATCCTTAACGCTAGGCTTTATGTTGAGAGTGTGGACTGAGGCTGGTTTTGGGGAAATCTTTTTTTGTTTTGTTGTTGCAAAAAAACATTTCATAGGAATCTAATAAAACATTTTGTGACAAAGCCGTTCTGTCTTCCTTCTCTTTTGCTTTTTCTGCTGTGGTGTAATAAACTGCGCAGAGCTGCAGGTACTGTATTCAGGGAAGGTCATCTTTGGACACGGACATCTATTCTACCCCCACCGCCACATACAGGCATTTATAACCGTCTTAATGGTGACCCGTTAGTGGATTATAGATGTCCACCTCCAGGGGTGATTTGTTTAATCTGTGGAAATGGTCTTTGTGCAATGTAAACAAGCCGGGAGCAGAGTGAAGGGGCCTGCTCGAGCGTGGCAAGGAGCCCCTATCTGTCAGGGACCCCTCATAAAACACTGTTATAACGGTGGAGACATGATGTCTTTATTTCAAATAGAGGGCTAAAAGACTAATTTAAGATACATACATACAAAAAAAAAAAATACTAACAAAAAAAAGGATAATAGATTTGGTCACATGATGAACTAGGAATGTTTTGTATTTTCTAGATCTAAATCATAAGTCAATATTAACAAAAAATTGTTTCTTTTTGTGTTTTTCAAAAATAATTTTTTTTTATTCACCAAAATTAGACATTTAAGATCAGTTTTTTTCCCTAGTTGAGTTTTGAATGTAGTTTTTTTTGACACTGTTAATTAAGACATTCATTTAAAGCTTTATAATTTTTCAGTCTTCTTTTCAGAGAGTAAGTTGGACAAAAAAACAACTTTTTTATTTACCTAATAAAAAGATGTGAAATCAAATAAATTTTTATAAATAGGTAAAGACAATAAGAGCAGTTAAGACTAATAGTTGGTCAGATAGATCTGCTTTTTAGCTGATTTTAGCAAGAGTTCAAACTGAAAATATTTTTCTATACAATCAGGGCTGGATATTATAAATGTGTTGAGATCACTTTAATTAATACTCATTAATAATAATTAATAATACCTCTCAAAATCTGTATTAATAAAAAGAAATTAAAAAAAAAAACTTTATTCCCTTTATACATTGATTTCACATATGTTACGAAAAAACTAACAAAAAACAAATCTAAAAAAACTCAAAATTAAATTAAACTTAAATAAATATTTTTAGGGTTGATATATTTATATATGAGTCTGTCCATATGAGACTAAAGGTTATTTTCTCTAATTTCAAAAAAATGTGTAATAAAAACAATGTTTGAATATTACTTGAATTTACAATACCAATAAGAAAATACAACACAATAAAACAAATCAACGTCTATGGGGCTAAAGGATGTATTTTATGAAATATAAAATACATATAAAAAAGACAACTGCTAAAAATGGCTGCACCCACAAAATCCTGACACCCTGGGCCTCTGCCCCGTATCCTCCTCTAAAAGTCCTTAGCAAAATTCATCTCAATTTTACAAAATATTGAACTTCCACGGCGGAATTTGCTAAATAGTTTTTTTGTTTTGTAAGATTGTGCTTGTTTAACTATCATATGTTTGTAACTTCATTCAGTTGCACATATATATCTGCAACCATTACCAAATAATGAAGTGTCAGTGGAATATATAAAAAAATTAAATGGTGTAAGTATATCCCTATAAGGCTTGAACTTAAAAAAATTAAAAGAATTTTTTTTTTATTAGAGTTGCCAATTAACTTTCTGAAAATGAAATAAAAAAACATACGTAAGTTAAATTGGAGATTTTATTTGCATCAATTTTGATACATTAAACATTTCTGTATAATATTTTACACATTTTCAGGGTTTTCAAGGACAAAAAAAATCACTCTCAAAAACTCATGCATCAAATATAATAAACTTGGCTTTAAGGGGATTTAAAGGACATTTGTTCAAAATGATCAATAGATTTTTCTATAGATTTCTGAATGTTTAATGCCATTCTACAAGTTTCTTAATCTGTTTCAATATAAGAAAAGCACATTTTCTCTCGTGCAAAGGCCTTCATCTTGAGGAAGGAAGACCTACACAAAAATATCTTATCCAGCCTTTAAGGCGATAGAATAAAAATAGTTTTTTGCTGCATTTCTCCCTCAAGAGCATCAATGTTTATGGCTCATTTGGAAGTGACCTCACAAGATACAGTCAGTTGATCAGCCAGACTAATATAACCATATTTCTGTCTGGTAAATAAGAAAACATCAGTCTTAAAAAAAGAAATATGCTAAGTGTAAATGTATATCTGCTAAAGCGTAGTATCCCAAACTGTATCATTTTCAAGTTGAGGTTGCTTTGCAATTGCTAAAATAGCTTACCATTGAGCTTCCACATGCTTTTCTACAAACTTACAGCAAGACATCTTTCTGCTACAGGAAATGGTACTGTTACTGAGCAGAACTTTACAAAACCTTACACCAAAAACAAAAATCTAAATTGGCAAGGAGCCAGAGGTGAAATTCCTTGTGATGATTTAAAGAAAGGTTAAACTGGAAACAGAGGCAAGTAATCCAAAATCCAAATATGAAAACACAAAGTCCAAACCAACAGGAATCCAGGAGTTCAAATAACAAAACAAAAAAAAATGAAAACAAAATCCAAAAGCTAACAGGAAACCAGGAGTCCAAAAAAATAAAATAATAATCCAAAAATAAAAAACGTGAAAACAAGTCTAATCTAACCAGATGCCATGGAGATATCAGGGAGATCACTATCACCAGGAGGAAGGCTCAGAGAGACGAGTTGGAGGAAGTTAGACAACGTTAGACGAGGACCCAGTACACAAGAACTGAAGAGGGAGAGCATTTAAAGGAGACTGAGACAAAGGGAGGGCTAATGGGAAGATTGGGAACAGGTGAGGACAGAGCAGGAGAGGAAAAGAGCCAGGGAAAAAGAAGAACACAAGAGGGCAGCAGAGGGGAACAAATGAAAAACCTAGACTGGAAATAACTCGAAAACACAACAAAATAATAAATAAACCACAAAGAATACAAAACATGGAGCAAAGCAATACTGAAAACTCAAAAGAAAAACATAACAGAGCCAAGACTGAAACAGTAACTGAGAAAAACCCAAAGAACACAACAAAATAAGAATTAAACCATAAAAAACTATAAAACACAGAGCAAAGCAAAACTGAACATCAAAAGAAAAATATAACAGAAACAGAAACCTAACAAATACTGCCTTTAATACATGAGATTTTGTTATCACTTCATTAAGAAGGGAGCTTGAAAAAGAAGATTAATTTTATTAAAACTTATGTTCTTCCCTTAATATTAACTAGAAATGCAATGTGTCATGATACCAAGGAAAAGACATAAGCTGTGGGGACATACATATATAAAGAAAATTGCTATGTTTTTAATATTTACCAAATACCACTTTGAAAGGATTATATGTATGTTCTTAAAAATGGAAACGTTGGAAAATTAGAAAAATTCCTCTTCTTGAAATACAAGAGTGTTTGAAGCACCGTCCTAAGAGACAGATAAAAGAAATCTACTTATCTAAGGTGCAAAAGTATCAGAAAAATATGTTGTTGTAATATTTTTGTTAAACATTGGATTGGCTAAATAATTTATAATAACGGCCATTTTTCTCAGTTTGTTTCTTTACCATAATCACAATGTTCCCATTACTTTGTGCCTTCATGTCTTGGCATCCTTTATCTTTATGAGCTGTGGCCATCAAGGGCGAAAGGAACCCTTTCAACTTGCCAAAAATACCCTAGCATGCAGAGCACGACTGCTTAGTGTTTAAAATGTAACAGCCAACTAAATATTGCATCCAAGCATTCCTTGGTGGTTTTGATATTGCAAAAAGGGGATTAGGATTTATTATGTTTTGCAGCTCTATTTAGCAGCTTCAACAAAGTAGGCACTCATTGCTGCTTGTCATAACTGGACATATGGACTCCTTATTTATGTTGAAGAAATGTGAAAACCAGAACAATCAATGCATAGTGGCTAGAAAAGACAGGGGGATAATGAAAGGAACTTCCAATTTGTGGAGACAGCGCAATCTGCCTCAAACAATTTATGAAACCGTCTAATTCTTTATTTGTTTTCCAGGCTCTTGTCACTTTTTCTACTTTTCATATCTTTTTTACAAAAACCTATCAACAAGTAATGTTACCTAAAAATAAATGATCAAAACAGCTAAACCTTGACAGAAAATGAAATTACGAAACAATTTCTGCTCTGAAGAAAAATAAGATCTATTGTGGTAACCTTGACGACCATGCTGGTGGATCTTACACCAATTTTTTTTTCAGGAAAATGGGGCAGCTCCTAAGATATCTTAACCGATGAACATGTCTATTAAACGTTCAGGTGCAACTCACCCCAAAATCAACTGTTTTACAATGAACTGGGTATAAGCCGTTCTATTTGAAAGTTATTGTGCTTTCTTTTAATATTTTCATGTGAGATATTCTAGTTCTAAAATATTTGTCTTAAAATAGTATTGCGCTGAGTGGTTGACCTTTGGCTATTGCAGTTCGATTTTCCTGTTGGTAAAAGCATAGATTTCAATCAGGCTTTCATTATTGTATCTCTTCTTTTGGTTATAATTAGAACTTGCTCAGTGACACACTGACAAAATAAGTAATTTTGTCCTCCCTAGTCTTGGAAGCACCAGCTTGGGGCTTCGCTAAGTTAGCGCCTTTAAGCAATCGGCTGGTACAGGTAAGGCCCAGTGGGCTCCACAAAGCTAGCCTAGTAAGACCATCCTGATCTCGCGAGCTTTCAAGGTTTCACTCGCAGATCAGTGTGGAGACTCTCCGTTAAAGAAAATTTGGGGCCGTTCACCAAACGAACGTCCAATCAGCGTTGGCTTTGAGGCGGGTTGAGGTGTGACGCAACGAGAAGCGCGACAGTTCAGTCTAAAGAACATGGCGGCTTCAGCCGATGAAACTAGCGTTAGCGTGGCTATCGAGCGAGTTTTATTGGAATTACACAGTATTTCTTCACTGAAAAAAGAGCAAAACACTGCTCTGGAGGCTTTTCTCAGAGGAAAAGATGTTTTTGCTCTTCTCCCGACTGGTTTCGGCAAGAGTAGCCTGGCTTGTGGTTGTGTTTTCGTCGTTGCTGTTAGTACGTCATATGCTTCGTTGATCTGATTGGTTTATTTGGCCCGTCTATCACCAACATAGGCCAATCAGCTAACAAGTATTTTCGCCCCTTCCCAAAATTACTTCAACGGAAGGTTTTCAGATGGATATGCGGAGCAAATCCATCTGGCGGAGTCAGGTTACCACAAAGCTACCCTCAACCTCCAGTGATGAGGGTCGGAAAAACTCTCCCATCTTGTATGACCATCCATGAAGTAACTACTAGCAACCCTCTGCTCACTGCCCATGCCTCAATGTGGCTATGCAAACTCAGCTGCTACTTTCATTCATTTTTCCCACAGTTACGCTACTTAAACCCACAGAACACTTCCCACTTTTAGCCCTGCCCCTCAGGGTGTCTTGGCGATGATCGCTTTGGTGCCATTTTTTCCAAACTTTGGGGTTGAGCTATGTCTTTATATGTGGCCTTATCTTTCCACCTAACTCCATGCTTCCCAATCTGCTGTTCAAAAGCAGTCTTCCAAAACAAAGAAGGAGACTGTTTAAGTTTGCCATGGTACAGTGTTGCCAGCTGCTTTCAGGGCTCCTTAACCTGGGGGCTACATGTCTAGTGCCTCTAGTGGCCCTAGTGGCTAAGAATTAAACAGTGTTGCTCTAAATAGCTGCAGTACTTCAGCATGTTATTAAAAAAACTGATCTATGGCTAACTAATGTTTAAAAGCTCTGCAGCTATGCTCAAAAGAAAACACTTTAAACACATTAAAGCTACAGTGTGTAATTTTTACAGGAATATAAAGTCAGAAATGTAATATATTATACATAACTATGTTATTTATCATCACCTTTGAGCTCAGCCTTTTAACCATAATATTTGCGTTGCCTTAGAATTCGTTATTTATAATTACATAGGAGCGGGTCGCGCAGCCATGGGGGCTGACATCTTTGCTCTACGGCAAGTGCAGAGGCAATAAACTAGCGATTGCGAGATCTCCCATTACGCTCGAAAATAACTACGGCAAGTTGAGAGAGATGAACTGAGATGGTACTGAACAGTAGATGGCAGTATTATGCCTGAGAAGCGTTTAGTCTGCCTGAAACCAAAGAAGAAGAAGAAGCAGGTATACGGCGCTTCAGTAACAACAAAGGTGAACAAGGCGGCAGGCGTGAGTGACTTGGCAAACTGTTTGGCACTGTGTGGCCAAACATCAGACGAATGGAGGATCATGCCTACTCTGTATCACAACGAAAAGCGGCGGACACCGAACCCCCGTCATCTAAGAAGCGGAAACACGACGAGAATAAACTCAAGCGTGACAAGAAACGGCAAAAAACACGGATCAACATTGGCACGGCATTTCCACGATGGAAGTTACTGATGGAGGAAAAAGGTTTTCAAAGTGACGCTCAAGTTGCCAGTTTTCTCTTGGACAGGTAATTAATCCTACACACACAATTGTCTAATATCACTGCAGTTTTTGGAGTACAGAATGCTCAGACCTGTCTAAAACAATAACATGCTGCGTGATGATGCTGTTACTCTCCAGTATACTTATTCAGCAACGTCCCTGACGTTTCACAGGTAATGATTCAGTAATTTTCTGTAAAATAATTTTCTGGATATATACCTCGGTTACTTCTCTCCGGCTCCTTTGGAGATCTTCAAGCCTTTCCTCCTCTGCTCTAGTCACCCCGCTGGCACCCCTCTCTCGCCTGGCCCTAGCTGCACGCCCTCGCCCTCTTCCTCTCCCTCTTCCTCGCCTTGTAACCCCCGTGCCACAAACAAGACTTGGACTCTGTAAACGGGGAATATATATTCTTCTAGCGAACACAATCTCGCTGTTAAACTAATGACTACAATTCCTTCGTCTGTTTATATCACCATGCAAAGCAGCTCACCAAAACGTCACAACGACGTAGAAAAAATAACGGGTATATTTATTATCTAAAGTCTACATGAAATCTATACCCTACACAGACTAATGAAATACTATCTGTAAAATTATCTATGTAAACAAACCTCATCACTTGAGAAGGTAGGTGATTCCGACGTCGTGGAAGACATTTTGTCCCGTAACGCTCGCCGTACTGTTGGGGGGGAGAAGCGGTGGGGGGGAGATGTTCATGTTGCTGCGGTCTGCAGTCTGGACGTTAGATGTCGATGAAAATTACACACTGTAGCTTTAAAGTGAAATACTGAAAGGTAATAACTGTAGTTTAACATATTTGTTGAGAAACAGTGACTTCATAGTTAGCACCACTGCCACCAGGGTCCTGATGTCCCTCTAGAGATTTCACAATTGCTTCTATTGACTTATATTCTAAATACCTTCATACTTTCTTATTTCTTAATTATCCCCTTTGATGCTTCCTTATTCTTGTTCAAACCAGGTGACATTTATGAAATATGCCTTTTAATACCAGAGCTATGAGTTATAACTGCTGTTTATTGCAGTTCATCAGTAGGTTATAGAATACTACTTTTACTTTTTTGTTGAAGTGCAGGTATCAGACTCTACTATTTCCATATAATGCTTAATATATCATTGGCCATTATTGAGGTAAACCCTACTTGTCTTCTGCCCTCTGGTGGAAGATAGAAGTCCAAGATGGCAACTAGAATTATGAAATATTGTTGAGTCAACACAGGGTCTAGAGAGCTTCTTTGTAAATTGTAATGGGTAATAAAACAAACAAACAAATGAACTAATTGATGTTTGTGTCAGTTGTGATTTTTTAGGTATTCTGGTAATGGACTTATTATTTTGGTAGAAAACTTATGATAAATGCTTTACCAATGATGCCTGATGTTACAGTTAGGATTCAAATACTTGATTAGTACTGAAAAAGCACCAAACTTGTTTCGGGTGGTTGATTCCTCTGTATTATTTTCCAATTGGCACAGAAGCACATACTGACTCACACACTCATGGTCATATGTGAAGCTGCAGGGTTTGACCCGCATGGAGAATGATTTTTGGAGTGAATAGAGATGAAGGGGGGGATATTAAGCCACTCTATATAACATCCAGGATACAATGCTGCAGTGATTGATGGGGACAAAGTGGGAACAGCAGGACAGGTGGTGGTTGGTGGAGGGGGCAAGGGAGGGTCCTTGGAGACAGCAGGGAAGGGAGTAAATATAGGGGAGAGAGGAGAGGAGATAAGGTGAACAGAGAGAAAACAGATTTCCAAAGAGACTAGAGAGTTTGGAGTCTATTTGTATGAGTAATCAGCAGCCTATCCACCATACCTAACACTCCCCCAAAACACACACACACACACACATACGCAAACACCCACACAGCTCTGTCCTTCCCTGTCAGCCGTGTTTACCCACTGATTTTCTCAACAAGACAGCCATTGACACTGGATGGATGGGGCTAATCCGACACAGAGAGGAACAGCCCTGCCGGGGTTACAGGTCTGAGATGGAACCCCCCAGACACACTCCCCTCACCTAATCTTCCGGCAAATATTTATCACTATCAATTTGGCTTGACTCTGTGACATTAAAATACCACATATAGATAACCTCTTGCCGGAGAATCGATGGCAGACTCCTGCAGGCTCCCGCTCGTTGGTCCGGCCCTGTCATGCTGTGTCGGCGACCAAAGGAGCAGATTGAGAGGGTCAGTGTGGTTGCACATCACACCTGATACCAAAAGGGTCATCTGTTCAGCTGCAGTGCCCAGGAAGGCTTTTTACATTTTAATAGTGGTTTTACCAGACAGCATTCCAAAGAGAACCACAGGAACCACTTGTGTCCCTAAAAGTGGCTGCACCAAGGGGCTTCTTGAAACTCAATCATTATTTTATTTATCGATAGTATCTGGGAAAAAAAAAAACTATGCATACCCTTTGGACAGTTTTTTTTTTTTTTTTTTTTTTTTTTACATTTGATCATTTAACAATAACAACAGTTTTGCATTATTGAAATTTTACCACAATGACCAACAAAAATATGTAAAACCATTAAGTGGAGTAGAGGAATGTACTATACTGATTCCATCAAGTCATTGACTTTGCAGGATTCGCTCTTCCTCTATGAGCATTTCGTGACAACCTATGTTTACTTGCGTTTTGTCATTGACCCTATAGCACTCACTCTGACCAGGAATGCATGCAGTGACAGTGGAGAGTAAGATATCAATGTTGTGAGGAATCTCCAGCAGAACCAGGCTTATTGTGATTGGATTTCTGCCAAGGCTAACAAGATGTTCAAGGAGACAGAAGCAGACATACAAAAGGAACATAGAAGCAGGGATCCATAAATACTTTCTTTCTCATGGAAGGTAATTGCAAGCTAGTTCCACAGGTGCCTCTGTCTAGGAAAAAAATGGTTAAGGAGATGAGCTCTGAGCCAGTTTTCCTGTTGAAAGGGATGAAAGAGAGCACATACATTTAGTCACAGTGAACATTAAACTCAAAGATCCTTCTAGGAGAGAAACTAGACTGAGCACTGAAAAACAGATCAAACTCCTTCCATAATTGGAGTTGCTGATGGTAGCAAACCAGCTGACATTCCCCTCCAGGATGGTCCCACAGCCAAAAAGAACCAGACCAGATGAAGCTACTATGAGAAAAAGTAGAGAGAAAATAAAGTGTTTAAAATACTACAGAACTGCAAAATAAGGTAAGCAAAATAATAAAAAGTTGTCCCTATGTCCCTATGAGTAACTCTAACTATAAACTTGATCAAATAGGAAAGCAAAAGTGCAACACAGCCCATTTTTTGTGTGAGAAATAAAAAATTTTTGGGCCCCCTGCTGGCTTGGAAGTCTAACGATTTGCTAAATTATTATGACTTGGTTACGTTCTGAATAGTACATTTTGTTAAAAAAAAATAACTTCAATGTATTTAGACAAACAGAGAATTGGTTGCCATTTTAAAAACAAGACAATCAAAATCAGGTACTTTGAAAATGAGAAAATGTGTTTCATTGGGGTTACATTGCACTGAAGGGGAGTAATGTGAGTTTAGATATCCTTTTCTGGTTATCATCACATGCAGAGAAGTTATTTCCTCCAACTCTATTATAATTCAGTTGAAATCACATGAAGCCTCAAATAGGGAGAGGGAGGGCTGCCAGCAGGCTGGATGGAGGAGCTGCTGCAGCTGCTGTGTGTGTGCTCTCTCTCCCTTTCTCTCCAAACAGACAGACCTCCACTATGAGAGCACCAGCTGATTCTGTCGCCTCCTGCCTCCTCTTCCTCTCCTCGCTAATTGACCAAAGGCGTTCATGCACACATTTCTCACTAATTTCACATTGGCTATTCCAGCAGTGGTCGAGGCACGTCTCAAGGAATACATCTCTCCCTTCTCTGCAAAAGAGTCCATTCTAGATCCACCCTAGATCCACCCCCCACCCCCACCCCCATTTTCGAAATGAGATGTTTTTTGTTTGATAATCAAATCACTTTGATTCAGCCTTGTTCTCTGGTGTGTTTTCACAAGTCATGTCTGATGGAGAAAATTGCCAGAATGAATTGACATGTATAGGACAAGGTGCTGGAATAGGCAGGCATAGTCCTATATATAGTGTCACCATGAAGCAATAGAAAACTCCAAAGTCATCCAGTTTTCTCTAATCATTACAATTAGTGGTGAATTATCGCTGGACTCTGACAGACGTTTCTTGTAACTCTCTTTTATTTCCAGCCCTCGCTAATCAGCGGCCCTCATTACAAACGCTGATTAAACTGCAAATTACCCAGCAGCGGCCACGTCCGCGCCTACCAGCGCCACGCTCAATATCAATTAGGCCGAGCAGCCCGTCTGCAGTCTCCCGGCGCTTCCAAATGCTTGATAGTGCCACTTATTAGTTTGGAAAACTCGGAAAATACCAATAATCAACGGCCATGGAGCTGCAGGGAAAGAGCCCTGGGTTTTTTTTCCTTTTTTTTTCCATCACTCAGATGCAATCACACCATAGCTCTCCCTGATAGCCTGCACTGAATTTGTGCACTGCTGTTACTCCCAGTGCAGTTAGAGCAGAAGAAAAGTCAGCACTACCTTTCATTTATGTTTTCACTACTTTTTATAATATTATCACCCATTTTGTTTTCATTGAAGTTCAATCGCAAAATAAAGACTTATGTACAAAAACAGAGAAGTTACATTTGCAGTGTTTTGGTAGGTTTATTATAAATTACCTGCAGTTCATATTGTGTGAAGCTGGTTTAATTACCATCGAATAAAAATAATTAAACAAGTTTTCTCAATAAAACCAATCAAATTAAAGATAATGATTTTCTAGCTGAGGACTGTTAGGACACTCTACTCAGTATAAAAGAGGTTAGTTACCCCATAGTAATTTTAGTGAGATGCTTGTTTTTAGCCATCTATCAGTCTGTGATATCAGTAAAAGAAAAGTTACTACACTTCTAACTTCCAGCTGTAAGATCCTGCCTTTAGAGTCTGTTTAAGATTAACAAACAGCATATCAAGGAGATGAAGATATGGGCTTTACCTAGGCCCAGGATCTTCCATTTCTTAATAACTCAGCCTGTCTTTGGTTAATCTACTTGTATGTCTTGAGTCACAGCCATGTTGCTTGTCTTTTTCTTTCTTTCTTTTTTTGCCAATGAACTTACAATTCTATCAGTATCCCTTTGATATGCATTAAACTGCAGATTAAATGATGGTGAGCTGGTCAGGTCTGAATAAAGTACCCTAAACCATGAGACTTCTACCCCTATGGTTCACAATTGATTAAAAGCTTCTACCTGGAATATGCTGTATCTAGTTTAATCCATCATAATGACCTCAGCACAGGTGCCAAAATAGTAAAATGTCTGACTTGTTTGTCCAAAAAATATCATTTCTGAAGTTTTGGTTAATTTCTTTGGCAAACAATCTGGCTTTCTGATTGCTATTTGGATCTCACCATAGTCTTGAATCTTGGTTTCACATAGAGGAAGAAGACAAACGGCATATCTGAGCTTTACACAGAGTAAAACTCCTTCAAAATGCCAAGCGGAATGGTTTCTTTAGGTGCACCTACTATTAAAGCCTCTTTGAATGCTTTAGATTTGTTATAAATGTGTTTAATTCTGATATATTTCTCATAAAAATCAATGTTTTATTACTTAATACAGAAAAAATTTCCTTGTTTTTGTATGTATTTAACTTTTTATTTTTTTTCTCCCAGTATCATTAAAGCTGAAATAGACTTCCTCGTGACATTGAGACTTTAACTATTTCACTCAAAGTTTTACTCTCTTAGGATTATGTTGATCTTTACAAAGAGTATCTCTTTGTTTATGCAGGAGATTAAGTATCAGGTGAATGTCTTTACAATCATTGTAGTTGCTCTTTTGCTGGAAAATTTCTAGAACTTTTTCAATGGTTGTTTTAATTATACTATTGCTAAAAATAAAATATCCATTATCATCATTATTATGTGTTTCTTTATTTAAAATGTAATAATGCTATCCAATAAAATGGGCCTGTTTTTAAAAGGCTCCAAAAGAGCAAAGTCTGGAGATGAAGTAGTGATGTACTGTTTAGGGATAAAAAACCCTAAACATAAAGCCAGAGATACATTGCGGTTTACATCATTCCAATGTTATATATTGGAATAACCCAATCCCAGTTCCGGTCTCAAATCTGAAACAAAAACTTGGACTTTAAAGTTCCAATACTTTCTGTATCAAGCTCAACTGAACATTTTGCTGATAAAATGTGCAAGACCAATTAATCTGACTGGCAGCAACTTCAAACAACAAAAGAAGTCATGCTAATCCTGTAATAATTTTCTTTTTTTCGGTTAACTATTCCATTTGTAAATAAGTTGCCCTGATTTGATGGCAAAATAATTTAACTTGTACACTCTAATATTCATTGAAGTGAGGAAAATGCAAAACTCTTAAAGAAAACAATACTTTTATTATAATAAAGACCTCTCATAATGAGCAAGACAAATGGACCTAGTGTTCCCTCGCCCAGACGCAGGTCACTGGGGCCCCAATCTGGAGCCAGACCTGGAAGTGGGGTACGCTGGCGAGCGCTTTTACCCATGGAGCCGGGCACAGCCTGAAGAAGAAACATGGCTCCCCCTTCCAATGGGCTAACTACCTGTAGGAGGAGCCAAAGGGGTCGGGTGCAATGTTTGGTGAGTGGCAGTCGAGGGTGGGGACTTTGGCGTTCTGATCCTTGGCTGAAGAAGCTGGCTCTTGGGACATGGAATGTCACCCCTCTAGTGGGGAAGGAGCCTGAACTAGTGTGCGAGGTTGAAAGGTTACGGCTAGAGATAGTTAAACTTACCTCAACGCAAGGCTCTGGCTCTTGTACCAGTCTCCTTGAGAGGGGCTGGACATTCTTCCAGTCTGGAGTTGCCCCTGGTGAGAGGCCCCGAGCAGGAGCAGGCATACTTGTTGCCCCTCATCTTGGTCCCTATTCGTTGGGGTTTATCCAGGTGAACAAGAGGGTGGCCTCTCTCCGCATACGTGTGGGGGGAAGCGTTCTGACTGTTGTTTGCGCTTATGTGCCAAACAGCAGTTCAGATTACCCACCCTTTCTGAAGACCTTGGGGGGGTACTGGAGTGTGCCCCTCCTGTTGACTCCATTGTTCTTCTAGGGGATTTCACCGCTCACATGGGCATTGACAGTGAGACATGGGGAGGCGTGGTTGGGAGGAATGGCCCACCTGACCTGAACTCAAGTGGTGTTCTGTTGTTGGACTTCTGTGCTCGTCATGGATTGTCCATAACAGACACCATGTTCAAGCATAAGGGTGTGCATATGTGCTTTTGGCACCAGGACACCCTAGGCTGTAGTTCAATGATTGAATTTGTTGTTTTTTCATCTGACCTGCAGCCGCATGTCTTGGACGCTCAGGTGAAGAGAGGGCCGGAGCTCTCCACCCACCACTACCTGGTGGTGAGTTGGCTCCGACGGTGGGGGAGGACGCCGGTCTGACCTGGCCTGGGAGCACCTTGGGAACTGGGCCTCCCTACTGAAGCTGCTACCGCAGCAACCTGACCCAGGATAAGCAGAAGATGGACGTATAGATGAATAATTGTTAGTTAACTTGTGAGGCTCATACAAACTGCAGGTATTAGGTATTAGATATAGCTGAAATCTGCAATACAACCAATTTCTCCACCTTGTGGTCATTGGTCAAAGACATTAGGATATTATCTCTACATAGCTTTGAAAAAAACATCAAACTTCTCTGGGAATAATAAATATTGGCTGTATTAAGAGCTTTTTACTGTAATATATATATTTTTTTATATAATTTGCTATATAAAGAAGATTTTCAGCTTGTTAATGAAACTTTAAAATAACATCTGAAAGATTAATCATTTTGGTTAACACCTTGGCGGTAAAAGTGATATGTTTTAGGTGTTTTAGCTATTCATAAAATGATTTATAAAAAAGTGAATGCTGCTATTTACATGTATAAACTTTTAGTGTTATTAGCATCCGGCACAAGTATGTACTTTATACTTATGGAATAAATCTTTGACATAAGTTGCCTCGGATAAGGCTCTGAAATTGATTCTTTTCTCTGAGATCACACAGATCAATATCAGACGCAGACAGATTCAAATGATGTTGAATGTGCCGTCGTTGTAGTACAGCTTTGTAAAGGCATGTCATTTGTTTAGCTTAGGTGGAAAACTGTAAATATAAACACTTTTTTGGTCTATAAACCCTCATTTGACAGATTTTTAAGTGTGGAGAGTTTGATTCTTGTTTTAAGTAAAGAAGATATGAAGGCTGTGCACTGTAAATAAGATTTTTACGTAAATGTTTATGTAGAGGGAAAGTTATTTTTTGACAGTCAAGCTATACTTTTGTGTTTCCAATATTGTTTAGCAGCAGCATGTGCAGGAGGAACAGGCAAGGATGAGAAAGCACTCAACTTGATATAAATACTGATTATACAACAAAAGACTCATTATATGGGTTGTGCAAATGTGGTCAAGTCTTTTCTTAAATTCCATGAGTGGATGCAGGTAAACAGCCATTTTATTCTAGTTACTGAAAATGAGGATAAAAAACAGAGAAAAAGCAAGAAAAGTCACTCTATCCGGAAACTATAACGATGGTATGAAGAGGACTAGAGGTGAAAAATTAATGTGGAGCAGATGAGCCGGATCTGTGCCGAGACAGCAACGTTTCTGACTTTTAGAGCCAAAAGCGACTTCATAAATGAAAGCTTTTTTGTTTTTTTTTTGTGTACATCATTTACAAAGAAGCTAAAGATAAAAACAAAATTACAGTAAATTTATATTAGCAGATTAGTGTGTTCTTGGTAAAGACATAATGAAATCCTTTAAACAGTTGCAACCAGACATTTTAAAGGCTTGATGATAACTGTTGGCTTATATAAAAACTGAGGATTGCATCCCTGTCCCAGGAAACATTGGTGTTAAATTATAGATTCCAGTTTCCCTACATAATTGGTTCCTGCAGGATGACTGGTGTTTCATCATATAGTCCTGGTTGATTGACAAGTTTTAATTCATAGATATCAGTTCCTTCAGAAAGAACTGGTGGGACATCACAACTATTTCTTAGTACAGTAAAGAACAGGCCCTTGTCATAACTTAATGAAGCCTTAATGAAGCCTGATATAAAATAGTTCCACATGTATGAAAATTTGAGTTTATGATCATTTCAATTATCGATTAATCCGATTAATTGTTTCAGCCCTATCCTGAGTCAAAGAAAAAATGCTATTCCATATTTGTTTATATATATGACCCGGAAAATCAATAAAGATCTACTCCGCGGATCGACTTCTCTGTGGATGCCATCCTGACGTCACGGTGGACATCCGACGGGAGTCGGCAGTTGGGCGGGGAGTGATGGCTGCCGACAGGTCACGCTCGAGACTGAGGACGAGGGATCGGGAGACTATGGCGTCTTTAAGAACAGGAGAAGAACTTTCTGGAAATATAGAGAGTATGGCAAGTGAATCGGATGACGAACGAGAAGAGTGGCAAGAAGTTACTTCAAAGAGAACTAGGAAGAATACTTCTGAATCAAGTCTCAGTGAGGCAGAGATACAGAATGAATTGAAAAAAGTAAAAAAAGCCAATACGACAGAGCAATGGAAAGTGGTGATCTAGTTTGGAGAAAAATTTAGTAGCAAGTTACATCCGGTAAAGCTTATTAAGGCAATTCATGATGAAATTGGTCACATTAAACAAGCTAGATTTTTGAGTAAAGGCAAGATGTTGATTGAAGCAGTCAATAAAATACAACAGCAAAAGATTTTGAAAATGAAAACACTGAATGAAGTGCGAGTGAAAAGTCATATTCCTGGCGAAAATCGTAGGAGTAGAGGTGTAATTAGTGGAGTTCCAGTGGATATAAGTACTGAAGAAATTAAGAAAGAAATTAAAGGAAATAAAGTCTCAGAAGTAAAGCGTCTTCTAACAAGATATCAGGGGAAACTTGTGGATAGTCTATCTGTATTGTTGCAATTTGAGGGAGATATGCCACAAAAAGTAATGATTGGATGCATGTGCTTTAATGTGAGGGAATTCATACCTAAACCATTACGTTGCTTTAAGTATCAGAGAATGGGCCATGTAGCTGATCAGTGTAAGTCTAAACCAAGATGTGCCAGGTGTGCAGGAGAACATGAATATGGACAATGCCCAGAAGGTACTAAAACTAAATGCTGTAATTGTGGGGGAGAACATAGTGCAGCATATCAGGGATGTGAAGTACAAAAAAAAGCAAAAGAAATCCAGAGATATAAAATACAGAACAAAGTAACATATGCTGAAGCAGCAAAGCAAGTCACATTGGGAGTGACTGCAGATTCTCAAGCGGTGAATCAAAACACATTCTCAGCAAAGGACTTCCCTGAAATTCAGCAAATGAACAACATGAGTGCCATAAAGTGTTCACATAAGTGTGAAGTAAAGTACGGTACTTTATTGGTAGATAAGTATAAATTTGTAGCTTTCATAGGTATGGTAGTGAATGTAGCAATGCAGCAGACAAAAAAAAGGTCTCGGCTGAGGACTATTGTGGAGGCAGCAAAAAATTTTGAGGATCAATGATATGACTGTAGATAAAATATATGAAATGTTGGTAACTAATGAAGGAATCTCTCAGGGAAGTGATTAAGTTCATAAATAGGTTTCCTTATCCTTCAATGGAATGCCAGAAGCCTATTAGCGAATGGACAAGAATTTAAGAGGTATGTACAACAGCTAAAAGTAAAACCTGATGTTATTTGTATTCAAGAAACATGGTTGAAAACACAACTGGATTATATCATCAGAGGGTATAAAGTTATAAGACAGGATAGAGATAATGGTCAAGGAGGGGGGTGTGCCATCTTTGTTAAAGAAGGTATTTCTTATGGGAGAATTGAAATGACTCATAGTATTGATATAGAGGTAGTGGTAATTGAGATTTGGGTGAATAAAAGAAATATAGTAATTGTAAATTTGTATAATCCATGTAAAAGAATGAAGATTGAAGATTTATTAAAGATTGATCGAGGAAACAAAATAATATGGTGCGGGGATTTTAACGCTCATAATACACTTTGGGGTGGAAAAACTACAGATTATAATGGATTGTTATTGGAAGAATTAATGGAGAATAAAGGCTTGGTTTGTTTAAATAATGGACAAGGCACTAGGGTCAATATAAGTAACGGAGTAGAGTCAATGTTAGACTTAACATTGGTGTCAAGTGAGTTAGTAAGTGAGAGTAAGTGGGAAGTACAAAATGATAATAGTATTGGAAGTGATCATTATCCAATTTTAATTAATTTTGAGGAAAATGTCAGGATTGAACTTGATGGGGTAACAAGATGGAAATTGGATAAAGCGGATTGGAGTAAATTTGCAAGAGCTTGTGATGAGGAGGTACGTAAGATTGACATGACAAGGGAGGTGGAAGAATTAAATGAAAGTATTATCAAAGCTATATCTAATGGTGCATCACAAGCAATTGGTAAGAGTAAAAGTAAAAAGAAAGTTAAAATGGTACCATGGTGGAGCAATGAATGTTCCGAAGCTATTAGAAATAGAAATAAAAAGTTTAGAGAATTGAAAAGAAATCATTCAATGTCAAATTTGATGGAATATAAAAGGGCACAGGCAATATTTAGAAAGGTTATTAAAAGGGCAAAAAAGAATTATTGGAGAGACTTCTGTTGTACTATTGGAAGAACAACACCACTAGATAAAGTTTGGGGAATGATTAAAAGAATGAGGGGAATTAGACACGATAAGGATCTGCCAGTGTTGAAAAAAGGGAAAGAAGTAGTGTGGGAGAATAAAGACAAAGCAGAAATGCTGGTAAAGAATTTTGTTAAGATTCATAGCTCAGATAATCTGACAGAAGTAGGTAAAGTAAGAAGACAACAAACGTTAGATAGATTTCCGGAGGTACTTGAAAAAAGATTAAATACTCAGAGTCCTCTAGATGAGGCATTTACCATACATGAGATGAAGAGGGCTCTAAGTAAGAGTAAAAGAACGGCGCCCGGAAAGGATAATATAAGTTATACCATGATAGAAAACTTAAATGATTTTGCAATGGGTAAAGTATTAGAGTTATTCAATAAAGTTTGGGAGGAGGGTAAGTTACCAAAAGGGTGGAAAGAAGCAATTATCATCCCAATTAAAAAACCTGGAAAAGATCCTACAAATCCTGATCATTATAGACCTATAGCATTAACGTCAAATATGGGTAAAATCATGGAGAAAATGATTACAGAAAGAATAACATATTATTTAGAAAGAAATGGGATATTATCTTCATTTCAGAGTGGATTTAGAAAGGGTAGGAGCACTTTAGACCCTTTAATATGCCTGGAAAATTATATTAGGAAAGCACAAGCAAATAAAGAGGGGATAGTAGCTGTTTTCTTTGATATAGAGAAAGCGTATGACATGATGTGGAAGGAAGGATTATTAATAAAGATAGATAAAATAGGTATAGGTGGGAAAATGTATAACTGGATAAAGGATTTCTTATTTGATAGATATATTCAAGTACGTGTGGGTAATTATATTTCTGACACTTATTTAGTTGAAAACGGCACCCCTCAGGGGAGCGTTGCTTACGTGGAAAAATCATATTAATAAGATAGAAGATAAATGTAAGAAAGTACTGAATATTATGAGGTGTTTATCAGGAAGTATATGGGGAGCTGATCGTATGGCGTTGAAAAATGTATATATTGCATTAATTAGATCAGTTCTAGATTATGGTTGTATTGTTTTTGATTCAGCTGCTAGTTCATCTTTAAAAAGGTTGGACATAATTCAGGCTCAAGCGTTGAGAATATGTTGTGGAGCAGTAAAATCAACTCCAATATCTGCGCTTCAGGTGGAGGTTGGAGAAATGCCATTAAGTCTTAGAAGGAAACAGTTGAGGGCAAATTCTTGGACTAATTTACAAAGTCAAAAAGAAACACATCCAACAAAAAGAATATTAAATGAAAGTTGGGAAAGCAGTAAAATTAAAAAGGAGGTATTTAGTAAGGGAATTATTCCGATAATCAAGGAGTTAGAACTCAATAATTGGGACGTTAGTCTAACTGTCTTAATGCCAGCTATACCATCATGGTTACTACCTCAACCTAGTGTTGATCTTTCTTTATTAAAGAAGATAAAGTCAAGAAATAACATGTTTAGTATACAAACTTATGTGAACACTTTGATTCATGAGAGATATGGGTATTATGTACATATATTCACTGATGGGTCAAAAAATCCAGAGAATGGAAAAACAAGTTGTGCTTTTTACATTCCTGAATTAAAAGTTAAGGTGTTTAAAAGATTAACTGATCATTTGTCGGTTTATACAGCAGAAATGATGGCAATCATGTTGGCATTATGCTGGATAGAGGAAGTCAAACCCCTGAGAATATTGATATGTTCAGATTCAAGTACAGCATTGATTAGTCTTAAAAATACATTATCTAAATGTAGGGAGGATATTATGTTAGAAAATTTATTATCATTATACCGAGTACGTAATCTGGGGATTGATGTTCAGTTTTTATGGATTCCAGCACATAGTGGCATTAAAGGGAATGAGATGGCAGATTCGTTAGCTAAGAAGGGGTTGACGATAAATGAGGTAGAAGTAAAAGTACCAATTAGTAAAACAGAAATCAAATCGTACATAAGAAGCAAAATTAAGGTACAGTGGCAAAAATTATGGGATAATGGAAATAAAGGAAGACATTTATATAGGATACAGCAAAAAGTGGGAGAAGAAGAGCCTCTTGGGAAGAGCAGGAGAGAACAGGGGATGTTTAGTAGAATTAGGTTAGGCCACACGAGGCTAAATGCATCACTGCATGTTATTGGGAAGCATCCAACAGGAGAATGTGACATGTGTAGTCAACCAGAAACAGTAGAACATGTGCTGTTTGAGTGTATTAAATATGCAAGTCAAAGAATAGATTTAAGGAAAAGACTGGAACATGAAGGAATCAAACAACTGGACATTAAAAATATCTTCTCAAATAAATCCAGAAAGACAGTACTTAAAATCATGTCATCTTATCTTCAACAAACTGGACTAAACCTAAGGATTTAAGGAAACATAAATAAGATCAAGTAGGTGGCGATAATGCTCCATTTGGTTGCAAGTCGCCAGTAAAACAAGAAGAAGAAGAAGAAGAATTCTCTGTGATCAACTTGACATCACTGAACTGCGTCATCTCTCTTCCTGCTCTCTGCACAGTTAGCTTGAGAGCGTCCCAAAGCAAGGCTTCCTTTTCTCTTCTACAGCCATGGCGGATCCAAGGATACGAAATATTAAAATCAAAACAGGCGTCGTAAAGAGGTAAATGTTTATTTCACTTGAAACAGGTTTAGTTAGCTTATTTAGGGATCCCGAATGTGCATTTCAAATGCTAATGCTAGTAAGCTGACAGGCTAAGTCCGATAAAAACGTTCCATACATGGGACAGTGTTTGCCGCTCCGACGTTGACACAAGAAGTGTTTGAGGCTCGGTGGATGGTCGTTTGGTGCATGGCGCGTGTTTTGAAGCTGCTTATGGAGAAATGTCTTGGGCCGTGAGTAGTGAGGAAACAGGAAGCGATTCTTGTGGGATGGAAGAGGGAAATAGTGACAATGAAGGTTGGAAAATAGCAACATCAAAAAATGAGAAAAAGCGGAAAAAACAGAGATCAGTTCAAGGGGAATCTAGTTCAGAACAATCCAGTGATGATCATTCCATACATTCCACAGCACAACAAAATGAATTCAAAGTCATATTCAAAGTCGTTAATCAGGCAGACTCTTTTACAAATTGGAATCCGGTTCACTTAACAAAAACCATCAATAAACTTGTCGGAGAAGTCAGAGGTGCCAGAATTCTGTACAGTGGAGACCTGCTAATTAACTGCAGAGACAGCGCCCAGCAAGGCAAAGCAATACGTATCAACAAAATTGACGGGATAAGAGTTCAGTGCAGCCTAATGGAGAACAAAAAGATCAGCAGGGGAGTCATTGGAGGAGTTCCTCTAAAAATTTCTGAAAAAGAGATTCTGGAAAACATAAGCGGTGCAAAAGTAAAAGAAGTAAAACGGTTAAAAACAACAAGAAACGGAGAAAGATCTGACAGTTTATCTGTGCTAATTAAATTCGAAGAAGAGCAATTACCAAGCAAAGTATTCATCGGTTACATAAGCTATAATGTCAAAATCTACAATCCTCCACCATTGAGATGTTTCAAATGCCAAAAATTCGGTCACGTTGCAGCAGTTTGTAAAGGGAAACAGAGGTGTGGAAGGTGTGCAGGAGAACATGAGTACGGAAAATGTGGAAAAGAAGCTAAAATAAAATGCTGTAATTGTGGTGGAGAACATACTGCTGCCTATCGCGGCTGTGAAGCAAGCAAAAGGTCTGAGGAAATTAAAAAAATGAAATTTGAGCTCGGAATAACCTACGCTGAAGCTGCAAAAAGGATCCCATCTCAGTCAGAAAAACCCAAACCTACAGTTCAACACACAGCAAATTCCAAACCTCTAGAGAAATCTCCAAAAATTAATGAAGACTCACTTATTGTTAAAAAGACAAATTTTGTTCTTTTCATGGTAGAAGTAATTAATTGTACTGCACAGACAACAAAAAAAACGGAAAAAATCAAAATAATAGTGAAGGCTGCAGAAAAATATCTGGACATTAAAGATTTGAACTGGGAGATGGTTGGAAGTATGATGGGAGGACCGATGGGACCATCAGAAACTGGCAGAGTTAAGATGACCTAGAGTAAATTAAAATTATATGGGCAAATGTGATTTAGTATTATGTTGGTTTAAGTTACACAGGTTTTTTTTTTTTTTTTTTTTTTTTTTTTTTTTTTTTTTTTTTTTTTTTTGGGGGGGGGGTGAATCGTTTCCTGTTATCTTGCTTTACTCCATATCAGTTGGTGGCGGTAATGCACAATTCACAAGTCTGCCAACCGCCATAAAATCCCATAAGAAGAAGAAGACAGTGTTTGCCGCGTGCGCTTTTAGTGTACTTCGATTGTTCGATGTTGGTTGGGCTGCTTGAACTATGTAGCTTACTTTGCAAGAAAATATCTTGTATTGTTTTCTGTCGCTGTCGTGTAACGGTATCAAGACACATCTTAGTCATTCGACTCTAGACAGTGACGGTGTTTTTTTTTTTTTTTTACTGTAAGATATTATATTATGAAAAGATAACCTGAAGCCGCCAAAGTAAGCGGTGGGCTAACATGCTAGTACATAGCTAATGCCAGGATGTGTACCATGCAGTACTTTGCAGCAATTTCACTATGTATGTCTGCTCTGCTGAAAAACACGTTGCATTTAATAGTTGTCAATGTTTTCAATTGGCAACTATCTTAAACCTACAAAAATAATATGGCCAGAAAGAGCACTCCAAATATGTTATGATTGAAATCATTACTCAACATACATACTCAATGTGTCAGCTGATGGTGTCAGAAATATAAATTATTTGCTTATAAATAAAACGATAGATGTATTTATTTACATTGTATTGCGGCTATGAATTGAAATTTTAAACAAATGATTTACTATGAAAGGAGTAACTTTATTTGTGAGACGCAACTATTTTTTTGTGTTTTAGAATAAAAAAAATTAAAATTAGATGTGGGAACGTGACTTGCTTTAAGGTTAATCAGAATCTGTACTATAATTTCATAGGTTTCTTACCTTCTATAGTTTGGTGAAACCTATAATTTTGTTGCATCCACTGTTTTGAATCATTATTTATTTCACATAAAATGCACTTTAAAGCAAATCCATATTCAAGCAAGAAAAACATCCGTTTTTAAACAGGAATTATGTCTCTCTCTCAAATACAGAACATTCTGGAAAAGGTTTCTGATTTTTAAACAAATCTGGAATAGCATTTTTTCTTTTACTTAGGATAGGGCTGAAACAGTTAATCGGATTAATCGATTATTGAAATAATCAACTAATTTAGTAATCAGTTAATCGTTAATTGGAGTGTAGAGACTCTAAAATATGCTTTTAGCTGACGGAGGAACCCCTTACGATCACTAATTATATCAAAATTGTAAAAGGATATATAAAAATGTCGGTGTTTAAGCTAAAAAAATGTTTTTGTCTGCCAGTATGATGTATCCAAAGCTCTTGAAGTGGGAAATTTTTTGTTTCACTTGGTTTAATTACGTAAATCATAAAAAAATAATCTTTAAGAAAGCTTTGGCTGTCCGACTATTAATCCAAAAAATAATAGACACATTGATCGATTTGCAAAATAATCATTAGTTGCAGCCCTAATTCAGGATATGTATTTGCAACATGTAAAACAAAATGTTTTTCTTGAAAAGTTTTTGTAGTATTCAAGATGCTACATTCTTAACTCACAGTTTCTGTGTCACTTAAAGCCTTTTTGGAAAGAAAAAAAAACACCTTGAAAACATATCAATAGGAAAAACTGTTTAATACACTCTTAAAATGTTATCCACAAGTTCATATACACAAAATTTAAAGAGAAATAAAAATGTATTGTGGCATGTTTAAAAATCTACCTGTTAGTTTTCTGTAGACATTTTTGATAATAAAGTTTGTTTTGTGTGAAAATAGAAGATGAAGAATTGAAGATAAAAGCCTCCCTAAATGATTTAACGCCTCCGCTTTGCGCATCTTCCAACTCTTTCAAGTCACCTTTACGACTTCTGTGTATTTATGTTAATTCAGCTATCACCAGTTTTTTTCTTTTTTCTTTATCAAATATTTTCATATCAATAAAAAAATACATCTTTTTTTCTTTGCTTCTACCTCTAATCTCTCTCAAACACCTACTGGTTGAACTTCAGCCTGTTCCCATAAGAATAAGGCATGTGGCAAGAATAGAACAATGTTTTAGTTTACAAGTCTTTCTTATACTGATATACCCTGTGACTTTTTTCTTATAACCAAATTTAAACCTTTTAGGAAAAAGACAAAAAAAACATTGGTTTTATGAGAGGTTGGTTAAAAATATAGTAACACTTTTTTTTGTGTATTTTCATTTGCTAAGGCAGACCTCCAATTCCCACCTGTTGATTGCATTTTGATTGTTTTAATAAAGTTGACAGTTTTAATGTTTATTAAATTGGTCCTCCAGAAAAGTTTATGGAAATGAATATAGAATGTCCTCTGGGTGATAATTTGTGTCAGAATCAGCTTTACAGGCCAGAATTGTACATACAAACAAATGACCTTACTTCTGTTCAGGTACTCGCACTATGAAGGCATTTCAGGACTTCCTTATAAGTACTAAAGAAAATAAAATGTTCGGTGAGCTGAGTGGTTGACTACTATGGCTGTATGGTTTTCATTGCGTTCATCAGAAAGTATGCTTTTTCCTGCATTTTGAGGTGGAATGAAGCTAATTTTTGTCTTTGCTACAACACTGTTTTTGTTCTGATTATGGTAAATATGTGTGCTTGACTAGCGGTGGAAAATTATAAGGAAGACATGAGATAACTTTCAGGCACAATATGTTTCATAGATTAATTGAAATAAACAGAAAGTGTAATGCTGCGTCACACCGCGATTTGAGCCGCAAAAAAGCACCTGCTGCTTCATTTAAGGTCAAACTCCCCTTAAGAACATCTTTGACGCTCCAGTAAAATGTCTACAAATGGTCCAAAGCTCTTGCTGCTCCTGTGTTCAATGCCAATGAGCGGCTTTGCTATATTAGCTGTGTTACGTGGGCAAAAAGTAGTTTTTAATATATTTTTAAGTGAGAAAGCCCACCTCAAAACATTGTCTGTGCAGTCAGTTCATCAAGATTATGATCCTTGCTTAAAATTTTATGCCACGGTTGGAGGTGCACACTCCCACCTACCGGCAGTACACTGTCACTGGGAATCCCCAGCAGCAGCTTCCTCAGGCTCAGTCATTTCTTGGGATTTTCCCCTACTGTTTGTGGCGACTGGAAGGGAATGTTAGCATTTTTCAGAAATGAGGTACAAACTGCAAGCACCAGGGTAATAAAAGCAAACATATTTTGCTAGCAGATTTGGACATTTTAAATTAATTTAGGCATTAATAAACAGTTTCAGTGGAATGATCATAGCGCTCTGCATGAGCAGTGCTTTCTGTCTCTTTATAGTATCCTGCATCAATCAATCAGCTGCTCTGACTGATTGATGTGGCCCGTCCAGCAACAAAAGTTACATTTTTCCAACTCCAGCATCTGCTGCTTGTGAAATTTTGAAAATTTAAGCAAAGTTTCCAGGGGAGAAAATAGTGTAAAAATTGTCTTTTTTTTTTTTTTTTTTTGTAAAGGCCGCGCTTTGCTAGCTAAAAGCCTGTCAGAGAGAAAGCGTTGTGGAATAAGCTGTATCTTTTGCAGATGCTATTTTCCAAAACCATTCTGTAGTGCCGACCTGAAAGGAAAAGTCTTAGTAATCTGTGTCCAGGATGTGTGGGGTCTGCAGAAATGTTGGCTGCTTCTTTGCTGACAGGGTCTAAACCAGTACAGATCCTGAATATTCTTCTATGGTTGTAGTTTTTGAACCTATACTGTTTTGTGAATAACCCAAAGCCCACTATAATGAAGTGCACAGGATGGATTAAATAATAATGTTGTTAAAATCCTGAATGCTGTCATTGGGAACAAGGAAGCATTGCAGTTACACTGAATAGTTTCAGTCCCTTCCGACTGTATCATGCTATGTACGGTAAACTATTTTCCACATCAGGCGGGAGATGTTGCATCTCGATCCCTCTCATTTCCAAGACATGAATGTTTAATCAAACTCATAGTTTTAAAATCACAGAGTTGTTCTCTCTTATAAGGTCACGCCCCCCCCCCTCAATCTATTCGCCTCCTTCCTTTCTCAGTCCCTCCACCTTTTCATACATTCAGGCTTTGGCTAAGCCTGCCTTGCTCTTTTAGCCGGGTCTATTTCCTGCAGCTTTCTCACATTCCACTCAGTGCTTCTCTGCCCTAGCGAGGCGGATGCCCTTAATAAAATGACAACAGTAATTTGCCTTTGTCATTCCGGTCGCAGCACAGACTACATCGTGGCTCAAAAATACAGTGCTAGAGAAGGCGGCCGAATGTGTGTGTCGGTCGGCTTTAATTCCCTTTTTTTTTTTTTTCTATTTTCCAGAGAGCTGCCTTTTCCATTAAGTTAGAGGTGGCAGGTCTATTTAAAACCAGCCACGACCCCACCCCTCATTCACATAGCGCTCCAAGTCTGGAAGAAATAAGAAATTAACATCCGGACTGGAAGGTGGAGGAATGGACATTTTGTTATTAGACTGTCCTTCAGTTTTATTTAAATCATTCCAGCCTCCCTTCCTCCATCTTTTCCTCCACTACATGCCACCTTCTTCTTTCTAAACAGACGACATCACTCACTGCGCGTCAGACACGAGAGTGGAAGACGGGAGGCGGCGTTGCATATGGTGCCTGTTTAAAAGCTTCTTGATGGAACCGTATTACGATAAGGGGTAATTGATGTAAAATATGACAGAGTGCTGTTGGCTTCCTTGGTTAGGCGAGGAGCAAGCGCAACACAGAGGCAAGGCTCTTCTGTAATGTGACGGACTAATGAAGGATTACTCACTTACACACAGCTGATTTTATGAAAAATGAAATTTGTGTTGTCATTCCGACGAGCAGCCGCAGCCGGAAAAAGACAATTAGATGGAAATCATTACTAATAGCGATATTTTCAAACTCTATTATGCCAATCAGGCCTTGAATCTGTGTAATAGATTTAGTTCCATTTGCCCTGTAATTGATAAATAATCAAAATTTATCAATGTACTCAAGCCCATTTTTACTCTGAATCAATGAAAGAAGGCCCATTTACCACCTGACTTGGTCCAAATTAGGGATTGAATTGATGATCAATTAATCACTAAAAAGGAGTAGTACTATGTAGGAGTGTGAGGAGGAGAGATGATAAGGTAGATTAAAGGGCCAGCTAATAATATTAAGGTGTGAGCTGATGGTTACAGTAGTGACTATGGACAGCAAACGGTTTTGTGGTTGCTTAATAGCTGCTAATGCTAAAGAAATAACTGGATATTAGGGATAATAGGTCAGTTACCAATTTAAACTACAAATGTTTGCCTTGAAATGTTTATTTTGAATGATTAATGAACAAGTAAGACACATTTGTATGAATCAACTTATCATAAACTGCTGCATCTAAATGCACCACATTGTATTTTGCATTCCCTGCCTTCTCATTGATTTAATCATATAATTAAGATCTGTTACTAATATTGTAAAGCTAAGTTGTCTTATCATCCCTAAAATTGCATCTTTTTTTGTCTCATGGTTTAGGAGAATGTTTTTTCATTGTTCAAACTGCAAGAAGAGGGCAGATGGCAGTCAAAGTCATTTGAAAGTTTAAGTTATCTTAAACTCTTAAAGGAATAGTACACCCAAAACATGATTAGCCTTCATTTTCTACTCACCCCCATACTGAACAACACTCTGGAGTACTTTTTTGATATCTCAAATGCATCTGGAGATCTGGGAGGCTTCTTGCTGTCTGCTGACATTCAAATAATGGAGGTCTATGGTGACCGAGACAGAAAGGTCCATAAAAGTCCACAAAAAACGTGTCAATATTCCTCCATACTGCTCGTCCAATGTATTCCAAGTGTCCTGAGTGGGTAGCATCCAGAATTTACTCGAAACGAAGTCATTTAGAATGTTTTTAGAGCATAAACAGTAGTGTATAGGATTTCCTGAAAGCGCGCGCCTGCGCGTTCACGACGCTACGGAAGCCGGCAGACCAAACCAGCGCATTCAGCTCAGCAAAGAACTCATGCTCTTCCTCAACACTGAAGTCCTCAGATATTTTTCTTTCGTTGTTTCTTTCTTTGCACAGGTAAACAGCACATTTCTTCTTCTACGCTTGCATTATTGGAAGAGCAGACGCTGAATGCGCACTTTCATCTGGTTTGATCTGCCGGCTTCCGTAGCGTCGTGAGCGCGCGCGTGCGCGCTTTCAGGAAATCCTATACACTACTGTTTATGCTCTAAAAACATTCTAAATGACTTCGTTTCGAGTAAATTCTGGATGCTACCCACTCAGGACACTTGGAATACATTGGACGAGCAGTATGGAGGAATATTGACACGTTTTTTGTGGACTTTTATGGACCTTTCTGCCTCGGGCGCCATAGACCTCCATTATTTGAATGTCAGCAGACAGCAAGAAGCCTCCCAGATCTCCAGATGCATTTGAGATATCAAAAAAGTACTCCAGAGTGTTGTTCAGCATGGGGGTGAGTAGAAAATGAAGGCTAATCATGTTTTGGGTGTACTATTCCTTTAAGAATAAATACATCTTCTATAAGGAGTGTTAGTTAAATGTTTGCTTTTGTTTCGCAAACCTGAAATTTGATGCGCAGTTATAAAAAAAAACGTAGCTGCTAGACAATATAGAAGACAGTACAGTGAAATGAAACAAATAGAGCTGTAGCCTTTTTATGGCGGTATAACTGCTCTAATTTAGTCTGGACTTATTTAAGGGTCATGGACGTGTTATGCTAATATTATGTTACATTTTATTTCTGGCTTTTTTTTTTTTTTGTTTTTCATGCAAATTCAATCATTTCTTGATTTCCTTTAGGTGCATAGAAAATATTAAAGTGGATGAAATAAGAATAAATGGAACCTTTATTTGAGGAATTTAAAAAGTCAGATCAGCTTTGAAGACTAACAGAAGAACAGTTGCTAGGCGTTTGACCAGTTCACATACAATAATGAAATAAAAAAAATAAATTTGAAAAGTAATGTTAAAAATATTGATTTTTTATGAAGATTTTTTTTCCTGAGTTTAAAGGGTGAGGGGTTTATATTTTGACAGCGCTTCTCATGTAGAAGTGCTAAATGTTGTAAAAACAGTTTCAACGAGCGATGCGTACAGTATGTCGGCTAAAATTTCAAACTTGATATAAATATCTTGAAAAATACTTATTACTTGATACTAAAAGTGGCCATATATCATTATTGTCAAACATTTCTACTCATGATAAGAATTTTTATTGCATATACTGATAATCACACTTTTATGTAACTGGAGTCTGGGATACTGGGGGGACAAAAAGACAAATAATCAAATTGATTTAAATATCTCTCTCCCCAATTATCATGCTTTCTCACAGGTGCTAGTTAAGTAAATGTGCAAAAATAAGTAACCCGGAACTCTATTATTAACAACGGCCAAAATAACGTCGGCCTTTGGTATCGATACAATGCCGGATTTGTATTGTATACGACTACATCTTTTGATTATAGATACTTTGACACCTCTTGTATCGCCTTAATTTTAGTGAAACTTTGACAACTTTCAGCATTTCTGCTGAAATGTGCTGGACAGGCGGCTTGAAGTAGAAGCCCAGATGCCAGCTCCAACCATCTTCCTGTTTTCGACATATTTGTTTATAGCGGAGTTTATAGAGTTTTATAATGCAAGGACGATATAAATACATGGTTTTTATTATCATGTTGACTATTTCATTGTATGTATATTAATATAGCTATACTTAGAAATGAGCATTTCTTCCTCAAAACACTTCTGTACCACCTTGCCAAAGTAGAGCTCTTCCTTGTACTAATTTATGAGTGCTAGTGGTGTGCTGCGGCAAATCACTGCATATACAGAACAAGCTTTATTGTAAACTGTGGTTACAGTTAGGGCTGTTCAATAACAAAAAAATCAATTAATCGCATCAAAATTTAAAACGAGGCCTTTAACCTTTCTATATCAGTTTTATTATTTTGTTGTCTCTCTCTTTCTAAAGAAGACCTCTTTAGAAAGCTCTCGGTCTGCGTACCAGCTGCTACTTTCAAATTTGTCGCTATGCTCTTAAAAAGTCGTGTTGAGAACCCTATATCTGGAATATCTTTATATTTTTAAGCCAAGTGGAAAAATAAGAGATTTTTCCTAATCTGTTTTTCCTTCTCATAAAGGCCCCGTCCACACGAAGTCAAAACGAACACGAAACGCTAATATTTTCCAGAACGTTTGTCGTAAAGACGAAGACGTAAAATAAATGTGATCGACCACACGAATGCATGAAAACGCTGCACAATGTATGTCAGGCCTGTAAGTGGCGCTGTGGTGCCAAAGCAAAAATAGGCGACGAAATGTTGGGCATGCGCACTAATATTTATACACGGTTGCCCTGCGGGTCCATTTTCGTGGTTCAGTCAAATTCAGGTGCTGAACTATGTCGTCGATATTGCTCTGTTCTTCCTGGAGATATTCCAGAAGAAGAAGATTCTGTTGTAAGCCCGACAGCAGGGTGAGTAGCATGAGCAGCAACCATTCAACACAGTACGGTGCCATTGTTGTTGTGATGCTGTGTCGCGCATGCGTGTTTAGAGGCGACGCTATGACTCATGCGTGTAAGAAAAAAAATGCGGTTAGAGCTTAAAGATGGAAACGCGAAATCGGCGTTTCAAAATCTTCCCACTCTGAAGGCTTAATAAAAAAAAGATCGTTTACAGACCCCCGAAACGCCGGCTTCGTATGGATTAGAGGCTGGTTTGTTGAAAAATTTGTGCGTTTAGGCCAGGGTTTGGCTTCGTGTGGACGGGGCCTAAGTAATTATAAAAAGGCTCCCTTTGAAATCAAAGCTTTGTTGAAAAAATGTACCTCTGGAACAAAAACTTGTTCCAGTTCCAATGCCTTATTCTGGAGGCAGGTGGGGGAAACATGTTTTGTCCATGTGATCAGAAACACTGATAAGTGTAAGCTTTGCAAGCACATATTTTGGCAGCAGTGAGGAAGAATGACCTGTTTGGAGTTTTGTTGCTGTGGTGTGTATCTTTACATCCTGTGGGAGATGATCTCGCAGTGTCCCCTCGGTCAGTGGAAGTGCATGAAGATTGATGGCCAAGTCTGTAAAAAGTGACCAACACAGCCTGCCTTTCATGGTTCAGCCCATATTGTGTCTCCAGTGTTGGATGTTGACCCCCTTTTTCCCCCCTCTTGTCCATTTCAGGCTGGCGAAAGAGGAGATTTCATACATAAATGAAGCAAAGCAGCAAGAAGAGAAAGTTGAGCGCGCGAAAGCTGAGGGAGGGGATGAATACGTCATCAAGAAACAGGTATTCAATGCTTACTTGATTCACTTTAACTCCTAAATCCCTCAACACTATATGGAGGATGGATAAGCGGATAATACAAAAATGAAGGAAGCTTGTTATACGAATTTTGTTGCCCTTTGAAATAAGGTCACATGCTAAAGGAGATGATTGAAATAAATACTAAGATAAAAACAAAAAGATTACTTTGTAAGAATAAAAAGCTGGAGATTAGATTTTTAAGCTATATCACCCGGCCCTACATAATGGCTTGCTATATTTGACAAAGTGGGCGTTTGTTTTTAGGGCAGGCGCACCCGAGTTCAGGTAGGTGCTTCCTGGAGGAGGAAGGTGATCTTTACCCTGTTTTGCAGCTTTCCCAGGTCAGGGAGGGGCTGCTGCTCAGAGAGCAAAGCCTATGAGGGCTACACAGACATGCATGATTCTAGCTAATTAACACTTAGTAGGGGATTTCAATTAAGGAATAGCATAGCAGCCCAAAAAAAGTGGATTTTGTATTAAATAGATCCTTCAAAGGTGTAATTTTACTATTTTATTACTTTGTCTTAATTTTCTACTTTTATTGTGTGTTTTTTTAAACGTATATAAAGTTCATTTTAGGGCTGCAACTACAAATCATTGTGCTAATTGGTGTATATTATTTTTTTTCTGATTAATAATTTAATATCTATGAGAACTTTTATTTTTATAACTGAATTTGAACGAGATGAAGTTAAAGCTTTGCAGATTGTTCTGGATAGAGCATATTACCAGACAAAGGTTTTTTCATCTTAAATTAAAAAATATTTATATATATATATATTTTTTTTTACAACTCTTATCTCTTAACACATATTTTAGAGTCGCTGTGCTTCAGTTATCAATTAATCCGTTACTAAATTAGTTGACAGATATTTCAACAATCAATGAATTACAATGGATCCAATGAATTGTTTCAGCCCAACGGCAACATGTATAGTTTTCGCTTAATTGTTGCACTGAGTTGGCTGTTCTTTCAGCAATGGGTGTATTTTAGTCTGTAAACCCTATTATTTATTGATTATTTCCAGTTAACCTCATTAATTATAGCATCCCTAGTTATTTTTTCATACCTGTGTAGTGTGGGATCCACAGTATTTTAGAAATAAAACCTCTGCTCTATCAGAGATTGTGTTTGTGTGTTGATTCATGAAGCAGCTGAGCCTGAGCGCCAGCCTTAGTCGGTGTTAAATGAGTAGATTGGAAGGCCAGGTGGATTATTGAAGATGAGAGGTTTCTGAGACAGGATAGCATAGAGGTTTATATTTTAATGGAATCAATACGCTTTAAGTGTCATCTTTATCCCGTCCTGATGGGATCATTCCACTGCACCAGGAGGGCACCGTGACTTTCCTCCTGTTTCAGCATTTCTCTCTCGCTCACCTTGTCACATCTTAGAAGACAAACAGCGACTTGTCATATACAGCGTGTCAGTGGAACGCTCCGACTCAGCCCCCCAAGGCTGTGCAGTGTCCATGCGAGACACTGTGTCCATGTTTTGACTTTGCAGCGCCGCAACAGGATAGGTGAGGAAGCATCTGTCAAGAAGGAGTGTGTCTGACGACGTTAGCCGACTCTTTTCTGCTCTTTAGGGTGCCCTTCTAGGGAAATTTCACATTAACGGTGGCTTTAAAGTTCCCCACCTGACTGTGTGGTAGTTTCACTACAGGCGCAGTAATACCTCTTTATGCCTGATCACTGCGCCCTCGCCCCAAGGTTTCTTCATTCATCCACGTGTGTAAGCAGATCTATGTGGTCCCCCGCTGCACAGCTCTCAGTCCGATCAATAACTCAATAACAATGTTTCTTTTTTTTAAAGCAGCGCTGCGTTTGCGGAGACGTTAACCACACCAGAGCATGTGTGGGATAACCTCTGTGTCATAAAATCCAGCAAAGTCAATCTGCTTGTACCTAACCTAATGTTCTAAACATGGTAGGAAAAAAAATTACCATTCAGATTTAGAAAGTACTTGTAATGAAATTTTGACAGTAGAAGCAGAACTGAGGGGCTTTCTGATTAACAAAGATGGAACTGACGATGATGTGATCTCTGTGAGCACAGATGGAGGTTCTGCAGGAGTCCAGAATGATGATCCCAGACTGTCGCCGCCGTCTGGCCATAGCCCACGCAGACCTGCTGCAGCTATTAGTAAGTATATAAATACTCGGATTTTCATTTTAATGGAAACCATCTAAACTATTAGGGTTCTAGATAATATATATATATATATATTATTATATATTTTTTTGGGGATATAATATATTTTAATATAAAAATTTTTAATATATAATATTATGTGTATATATATTTATAAAAAGTTATATTATATATATGTTTTATATTATATATTAGTGCTGCCCAAAATTATCGCGTTTTTTAACGCGTTAACGCAAAGGCCATTTTAAAAGGCGAAAATTTTTTTTAACTTTGAGTTTAAACGCTATGTTTTTTTTTAGGGGTACAAATTTTTCCAAGTACATCCCGCACCCTTTGGGGGAAAGGCGGGGTTTTTTCCCCCGCCCTATGCATTTCTCTTTAGGCTTCAAAGAGCGGGCCCCTCAAGGGAAAAAGAGCCCCATCACGGGGTTTTGAGGAAGGTGGCCCTTTTTTTTAACCCCACCCCCAAACTTTAAAAAGTTGGGGTGGGGAAAGCAACCGTTTTTACGCTGAGAAAACGGTTTAAACTGAAGGTGAACTTTGGGATCTCTTTAGCACACTCTTGCCGTCGGTGAAAGCAACGGGTCTCTTCGCGTGTGGGTGGTGGGGGGTTGGGTTTGTCTTGGGGTGGGTGAGGGGGGGTGTGGGGTGTGTTCCCCTTTTTTTTGGTTTAAAAAGGGAAAATAACTTTTTTAGAGAGCATAGACTACCTTTCATTAGTGATGCCCGGGTTTCTATTGATTTTGATGTTTGATTGAAAATTTTTCCCATTATTCCCTTTTGGTTTAAATTTAAAACATTTAATTTTAAACCCCTCTACTAAATTTTTATAGCGGGTGGGGAAAAAATGCTTGTTTTTGTTAAAAAAACTGTATTAACGGTAAAGACGGGTTTTTTTCAATTTTTTTTTTTTTTTGGCCTGTTTTCGGGGCCCTTTTTTTTCCCTTTCATATTTGTTATTTTTTTGCAAACAGGGCCCCCATTTTCTTGCTAATTTTCTTTGGAAAAAAAATTCCAGTATCTTTTTAAAACCTGTTTTTCTTTTTAAAAAAAAAGAACTTTTTGGCAAAAACCTAGCCTGAATGAATTTTTTTTTATGTCACGAGAGTTTTTAAATGATTTTTCAATCGGGAAAAAAAATGTGCGATTAAAATGGATTAATGGGAGGTTTAAACCAGGAAATTAAAGCGATTAATCGCGATTAAAAAATTTTTTAATCGATTTGACAGCACAAATTATAAAATTATGTTTTTATAAAACATTTATATATAATTTAAGTATATTTTATTTTGTTTGGGTGTAAATTTATATAAATTTTTATATTATATGTAGGGGTTTTAAATTTTTTATATTTTTTAATTATTTTATATTTTTATATTATATTTTGTAGGGTGTATATTTATAATATTTTGTAATATTTTATTTATATTTTTTTAAAATTTTTAATATAAAAAAGGGTATGTTTTTGGTATAATAAATATTTTTAAAATTTTTTTAATTATTAAAAATAAAAATTTTTTAAAGTGTTTGTTTTAGGGAATATATAAATTATATATTATATTTTTTTTATTTATTTTTTTAAATATATAAAATTTTAAAACAAAAATTAGCATAAAATTTATATATTTATTTTTAAATTACATTTATAATATAAAATATTTTTTATTTTTTTTTATATTTTTTCAAATTTTTTTTAATATTTATATATATAAAAAATTATATTTTTTTTTAAATTTAAATAACCTTTTATATATATACATTATTTATGTTTTATTTTTAAATAATTTATATAATGTATGTGTGTATATATTTTTTATTTTTTTAAAATTTTTTTTTTATTATGTAATATTATATTTTGTATATATAATTTTTAATTTATTTTGGTTTTTTATATATTGGTTTATTGTTTTAATAGTTTTTTAAAATATTATTTATATATATATTTTTTATGTGTATGTTTTTTTATTTTTATAAAATTTTAAATATATTATATTATAAATTTTAAGTATATTGAAAGTGTATGTGTATGTATATAAAATATATATTTATTATAATATATAAAATATATATGTGTATAATAAATAAAATTACATTAAAAAATTTTTAATTTATATATTATACAAAAATTTAAAATATACATATATATTTTATATATAAAATGTGTATATATATGTGTAATATAAAATTATATATTTATATGTAATTTTATATTTTTTTGTAAAATAGAAATAAATAAAAATTTTAAAATTAATAAAATTTATTTATTTTATAAAATTTTTAAAATGTTTTTGGGTTTTTTAAAATATTTTTATTTTTTTTATATAAATATATTTAAATTTAATATATTTTATAAAATATGTATATATTTTTTATATATGTAATAATATAAAATATTTTATAATTTTTTAAATTTTATATATTTTTTATATAAATTTAAATTTTTTAATATAATATATTTAATATATAAAAAAATTTTTATGTATAAATAAAAATTTTTTTTTATAGGGTTTTTTATATTTTAAAATGTTTATATTTTTTAAATATGTTATATATTTTTATATTTTTATATTTTAATACTTATATATAAATATATATTTTTAAATATTTAAAAATTTATATTTTAAAAAAAATTATTATTTTAGGGTAATATTTAAAATTTTATTTATGTAATATATATATATGTTTTTTATATAAATGTTTTTAAAAATTTTTTAATATTTATGTAAAAATATTTTTAATAAAATTTATGTATATATATATATATATATATAAATGTGTTGTTTTTAATATATTATTTTATATGAAATGGTATTATTTATTTATATATTGTATTGTTTTTTTTATTTTTGTAAATTTTATGTGTATATATAAAATGAAATGGGGTATTTATATATTTTTTAAGATGGTGTTTTTTATATGTATGTGTAATATTTTAATATTTTAAATATATTTTATATATTTTTTTAAAATAATATATATATAAAATATATAAAAATTATATTATATGTATTATTTTATATGTATTTTATATATAGGGTTTTTTAAAAATTAATTTTTTAAATTTTTTAATGTATATTTATAATATAATATATGTAATTTATATATAGGGTATATTATATATTTTAAATAAAATATATGTAAAATAATATTATATTTTTATATGTAATATTTATATATATATATATATGTATGGGTATGTATATATATATATTTTTAGTATGTGTATTTTAATAATATATTTTTTTATATTTTATGTGAAAATTTTAATTTTTATATTTTTATAAATATATATGTATTTTGAAATGTTAAAATTTTTAAAATATATATTTTTATGGGGTATGTATATATATATATATATTTTGAAAAGTGTTGTATATATTAAATATATTATATGTATTTTGTAAAATAATAAAATTAAATATATATTTTAAATAATATTTATGTGGTTTTTTTATAAAAATTTTTATATATATATTTTATTTTATTTTTAATTTTTGTATTTTTAAAAATTTTATTTTATAATAAATATATAATGTTTGTGTATGTTTTAATATATATTTTTAATTTTGGGGTATAAAAATTTAATATGTATGTGTTTTTTATTTTATATAGGAAAGTGTATGATAAATAATTATGTATGTGTATGTATATAAAATATATGAAAATTTGTTTTAGTTTTATTTTATAATATATATGAAAGTGTTTTGGAAAAAATTTTATATAAAGGTATGTGAAAGTAATATATATATATTGTATGTGTATGAATTTTATTTTATATATGTTATTTTGTATATATATTGTATATATAAAAATTAAAATTTATATTAACAAGAAAAATCATAAGAAGGTAAAAAAATAAAAGGTTTTTTGGTATAAAAAGTGAAAAAAAAAATTTTTACTATAATAAAAAAACAAGAACTGACAAAGTAAAAATTATATTACAAAAAAAAAAGTTTTGGGATATAAAAAAAAAAAAGTTTAAATTGAAAAAAAAAAAGTTTGTGTAAAAAAAAAAAAGTGACAATAAAAATTAATAAAAAAGAAGAAAAAAAATTTATAAAAAAGGAAAGAAAAAAATATAAAAATTTTTTAAAAAAAATTTTTTATGTATAAAAAAAAAAATAAAAAATAAATTTTTTATAATCAAAAAGTAAGAAAATTTATAAAAAAAAAGATGTTTTTAAAAGAAAAAAAAATAAAGTAGTTATAAAGCAATTTAAATAAATTAAAAAAAATATTTTTAAATTTAAAAAAAAAGAAATTTTCCCAAAAAAAATATTCAAAATAAAAATTTTAAAAAGAAGGTGAAAAATAAAAAATTTAAATTTTAAAAATTTTGGTAAAATATAAATTTAAATTTAAAACCAATTAAAATACTTATCAGAAAAAAATAAATTACAAAAATTGGGGAATTTTTAAAAAGAAGGGGCCCTTAATATAGAAAAAAATTGCATTTTAATTAAAAAAAATTAATTATAAAAAAAAAAAAAATTTAATAAAAAAAAAAAAATAATTAATAAATTAAATTTTTTTTTAAATTTATTGAAGAAAAACAAAATTACAAAGTTTTTTGGGAAATAATAAAATTTTTTAATAAAAAAAATAATTTAAAATGACTAAAAAAAAAAATTTAAAAAATTAAAGAATAATATAAAAATATATGGGTAGGAAAAAAAAATTTAATATAAAAGGGAAAAATTTAATAATAAAAATTTTATTTAAAAACCCCAAAATTTTTAAAATAAAAATTTTAAAAGGAAAAAAATTTATTTTTTTAAATTTTTAATAATATAAATTAAAAAGCAAGGAAAGGAAAAAATTATATAAATAATTTTTTAAAAAAAAATACATACTATAATATTTTTTAAAAAGATATTAAAAAAGTTTTAATAATTTTTAAAAATTTTTAAAAAGAAATAAAAATAAGTATAACACCCCCTAAAATAACCACACTCAAAAAATTATACAAACACACATAAAACCCCCACACATAAAAAACCCCCCCCCCGCAACGACAAAAACCCCCCCCCCCCAAACGCACACCTATTTAACTCCCCCAAAAATCCACTTTTTTGAAATCCCCAACCCTGGTTAAAATCAAAAAAATCCCTCTGGGCCCCCCCAATCCCCAATAAAAAAACCCCCCCGGCTATTTGGTGCCAAATTTCTTTTTTAAAGGGAAAAGGGGCCCCTTTAACTTTTTAAAACCCCCTGGGAAAAAAAGGGCCCCGAAGTTGGGGGGGCCCAGTTCCCCAAAAATAACAAAATTTTTAGCCAAAAAAAAGGCCCGGGAAAAAAAGGCTAAAATTAAAAACCAGCTTTACAGATTAATCCCAGTCTTTTTAAACCCAAAGCCCCAAACCCTTTTACCCTTACTCAAAATAAAAAATTTTTAAGAAGGTTAATTTTTAAATTTTAAAATTAACCAAAAAAAAAATTTTGAAAAATTTTTTCAATCAATACATCAAAATAAATTAGACCGCCAACATTTAAGTTTGGAGGTAGTTTTTATGCCTAAAAAGTTAAAAATTTCAGCCCCCTTAACAAAAAGGGAAAAACACACACCCCCAAAACCCCCACCCACACAAAAAAGACACACCCCCCCCCCACACATTTATCCCGGCCCCGGGTTTCTTACACAGAGGGCCCAGGAAGAGTGCGGAAAACGAGTTTCCCTTTTCCACCTTTTAAAAAAATCGTTTTTCCAGCAAATTTCGGGTTGTTTATATTTACCAACATTTCAACTTGTTGGGTTGGGGTGGGGGGGAAAAAGGGAAAAAGGGCCCACTAGCGTCACCCAAAGTGTTTTTTTGAGCGCCTTTTTCCCTTAGGAGGTCCGCCTCAAATCCAAATGGAAAAGGGCCATGACTGGGGGAAAAATGGGCCCCCCCTTCCCGCAGGCTGCAGGGGGGAATTGTATTTGGGAAAAAAATTGAAACCAAAAAAACCCACATAGCTTTAAAATCTAAACGTTAAAAAAAATTATCCCCTTTTAAAATGGCCTCGCTTTTAAGGGTTTAAATAACCAAAATTTTGACAGCCACTTTTTAATATATTTTTAACATCAATAATATATATTTTTAAACACACAATATAAATATATAAACACAAATTTTTTTAATATGTAGGGTATTTTTATATTTTTTATAAGGGTTTGGGGGGGGGGTGTAGTTAGAATTTTTTTTTTAAAGAAAAAATTTTTAAATAAAACCTTTTAAATAAGGGAATATATATAAAAAGAATTTTAATTTTTTTAAAAAATTGGAGGGAGTAAAAAATTAAAAAAGTAAAAAAAAAATAAAAGAAAAAATTTTAAAAATTTTGCCCTTAAGAGAGAAAAAAAATAAAAATTAAGAAGAAAAAAGAGAAGTAAAGAAATAAGATTTAAAAAAAAAAAATTTAAATGAAAAAGGGAAATTTTTAACAAATAAATAAAATTATGTTTTTAATAGTTAAAAAAATTTTGGTATGAAAAAAAAAAATTTAAAAACCAATTTTAAACAAAAATTTAAAAATTTTAATGAGAATTTTTATATTAAATTTTAAAAATTAATTAAAAAAAATTTTTAAATATAAAAAATTTTTTTAAAGAAGGGGAAAAATTTTTTTTTAAAAATCCCTTAATTTTTATTAATAGAAACAAAATTAAAAATGAGTTTTAGATTTTAAATATAAATTAATATTTTTTGGGTAATTAAGTTTTGAATATAGAGTTTTTAAATTATTTTTAAAATAAATTTATTTAAAAGGAAATGGTTTTAAAATGAAAGGATGAATACAAGAATTTCATAAAATAATAATAAGGATAAATAATTACAAAGAAAAAATAAAATAAAAAAAGTAATAAAAAAAAAAAAGGGAAATATTAAATTTTTTTTGGAGAAAAAACAGAAAGGATTTAAAATTTTTTAACATTAATTAAAAGCAAATTTTAATAAAGAATAAAGAAATTTTTTTAATATATTAGTTTTAAAATTTTGTGAAATTTATGACAAAAATTAATTAATTAAAAAAGTAATAAAAACCCCCAAGTAAAAGAAATAAAAAAAAAAATTTTTAAAAAAAATTTAAATAGGATAATAAATAAATAAATTTTTAAAAAAGAAGAATATAAATTTTAAAAAACGAAAAATAGAAAAAAAAGAAGAAAATAAAAGGTTTTTGATAAAAAAAATTTTAAAAAAAGATAAAAAAATATTTTTTTTAATAAAAATTATAAAAAAATAAAATTTAAATTTTTTAAATTATAAATTTCATAAAAATAATACCTTCTTTTAGAAACAAACCGGTTTCAAAAGAAATAAACACTTTTAATTTAAATAAAACAAACCCGGAAATTATAGACCCCCCGGGGTTTCCCCCAAAAATTCCTATTTTAGCCCAAAAAAGACATTTTTAAAACCCCCATTTAAAAAAACCCCAAAACCCCCCCAAAACAAAAATTAGAAAAAATGTGAAAAACCCCCCCAAACCCCAACCCCAACTGTGATAGGCAAAAAATAAAAAACCCCTAAGAGGTTAAATGGAATTTTAAAAAAAATGACCCCAAAAATATCTTGGCTAAAAAAGCCCTTTTTGGGGGTTTTATTGGGGCTTTGAAATTAATGTAAAAAGGAGAGTTGTCCACAAGGCCAACCAAAAAGCGGACGGGAAGGAAGCTGGGGTTATGTACAAGTGCAGGAATGTCAGAAAAACGGGAAATTAAAAGATCTTTCCTCCTGCTTACACAATTTATATCCCTGCAGAAAAAAAAACCCAAAAGGGGTGACCAAAAACAATTCAGGTATAAGTAGGGAATAAAACAATTTTGTGTTTTAAATTTCAATGAAAACCCCCTTCCCTTTGAAGTTGACTGGAAAGTTAAAAAAATGTTTGGCAAAAACCACCATCTTTAAGTTGCCCCAAAGAAAAAAAATAAAAAATTTTAAAAAAAGCTTTGGTCAACAACAGTCTTTTTTAATACAATTATTAATAGAAAAAGTTGGCATCCTCCTTTTTAATAAACCCCAGCAAATTCCTGAAACATAATGAAAGGGATGGGGTTTAACACCCCCAAAATTCGTTTGGGAAGTCATTTTTTAAATTTCCCTGCCTCTTCCATGATGTAAAAAGTTGCTTGTTAACGAAGGGGGGGGGGGGGTTTTGGGGGGTGTGGGTTTTGGGCTTTTGAGCAGCCGGTCTGGAGCGCAGGGGGGGTTTGCTGAGGGAAAGTATGAGGGATTTCGGGTTAGCTTGACATGTTGGTCATGTTGCTGTTAGCATAAACAAAAACGGTTAAACAATGCTTGAACACTGTTGAAATTTTTATCCACAACTTTCTTTCTCCCCGTCATGGTTAGGCCCTTTTTAAAATGCAAAGCGGTCCCATACAGCAGACCTATAAAGTGCTGCTGGCGCGTCTTCCAACTCCTGTTCTATCCCACTCGCCAGTCCGACACAATTCTCCACAACAACTGATTTTTTTCCCTGCTACACGTGGCTAAGCTGCTTCGCTTCTTCTTCTTCTTGTTTACTACTGGTGGTTGGCTTTGGTCGCAGTACCGCCACCTTCTGCTCTGGAGTGTAATCGCTTCCTCTATGAGAAAAAGGAGCAGCGCATGAACCGAACGAAACACACGCGAACCGAACCGAGACAGTCGAACCGAACGGTTCGGACGGTTTTCATAAATCGTCCCATCCCTAATATATATATGTTACAGGATCTGTTTATAATTTAGCTCAGTTAAACACATTTATTTTATGCGAAAACCATATATCGACCAAAAGACTCAACCATTTCAATTCAAACCCCCTTTTTCTCCAAAGCTATGGAATAATTACAGATATGACCATAGTAATACAAGTGTTTCTTGTTTTTAATCTATTATTTAGTTAAAGTATCAGATTAGTTAAAAGTTTAAACTATTTAGCTGATTAAAAAAGCTCACATTTACAACTTCTTTTGAAAACTACTTTAAAAGCATGAATATTAATTATAGCACATTTTATTTTATTGAATATGGTAAAAAAAAACTATATAGCAACTACGCATACTATATCACTTTTAGGAGTTTAACTTTTGCTGTAAACAGAATTTAAAGTTCCATTTCTAAAACTGACGGAATTCTGACAGTAGAGTTCAGCATGAATAATTGCCTGTCAGAGCTTAATATTTGCTATTCAATTGCAGCATTTAGTATATTAAAACATACAAACCACTGAGGCTACTTTATTTTCCTTAAGCCAGTTATTATGATAAACAATCCGTATTACAGCCCACAATACCTGGAAGTTGCTTCTGTTTTCAGATGTGGACTTAATGTGTTTCCTCTGAAGCTCGTTTTCTGGTCTGATGAGGGCTGGTTGCAACTGTAGACATTAGCATTGTGAATGTCTGTGCTGCTGCAACATGAGGTCCGTTTTATTCCTTCCAGGTCGAGACTCTAATGTACACAACCCCTAACCACTAGATCCCTCAATCACTATATAGAGCGGGGACTATATAGTGGACTTCATAGTGAACTCGTTTAACTTATATTTCGAACAGAGGTTGACTACTTTTCGCTCCCTGTTGGTCACTTGACTCCGCCTCCACCGTGCAGTGCCTGTGCCATGGTAGGTACCAGATCTGCTCAGGTGGTCAGATCTGCTCGGGGCCCTGCCCCTTCTTATGATGTCAACATTTTTCAACTCCACTCGGACAAACGGTTTTGCACCGGTTTCTTGAGGTCCAAATCTTGTTTGGAGTCTCAACACCTATATTTGCTATTATTTTACATTTCATTGGCGATCTAAAGTAGTTAAAAGTAGAAAACCATCATTGTCCGTCTTGAAGGAAAGTACTGCCTTCTAAGACTGAGCTCTGCCATTTAGCAAGGTGACACAAAAGTCTCAGTTTGTTTTTATTCTTTTATTAAGATCTGAGGGCAGTGGAGGACAAAGGGGACATCTTAAAAACGACTTCTGTAGAGATTTTAGACGAATAAAACAGTTTTTCTGCTTGTAGAAAACTTAACAGTTGTTGACACGAAGTTTAAAGTAGTGTAGCTTATAGCTTAGATCTGGTACCTACACAATCTTTATTAGTCGCTGTGACGACAAATCCCATAATGCTTTGTGAGGAGAGCTCTGCTCCAGGATATATCTGCTCATCTAGTGACCATGGATGATCACTACTTTTCAAGAGGCATCGTGGGAAATTTCAAGTGCACTACTTTTGTATCCACTAGACGTTCAGACACACATTTAAAATGGTGTACCCACTTCATCGTGCCCTATATAGTGATTAGGACAGATTTTCGGACACAGCCAAAGTCAAGAACGTGACGTAGCCCACCTGAGTGTGACATCTATAAATAACACGTAGGGAGCTATGTCTGGTCTCCTGGGTTCCTCTCTTTGAGAAGTTCCAAGTGACTGGTGTGACTGGCAGTCATTCAGAGAACCATGGTTAAGTGTAACTTCAATTGCACTAAGAGGGCTTTTATTTATTTTTTAAAGAATAGCAGACATCAATACATTCCAGCACAGTCTAAATAAAAAGGAGCAGAGAGAAGAACAAATATTTGTTTTCTTCCCCCTTTTTGCAAAACAATAATAACTTATAATTTAACTGAAATGCAATACATTTTAAGGTTAAATATCCCCAGTGAAACACTTGTGATCCTATTTGGACATCAGATTTACAGGTGAACAAGAAACTGCGAATACAAAGGACTTCAGTACAGTGGAATCCGCTCATAGTGGTTATGTATATAGTAATCAACAGCGTATATACCGGTAAATAAAAAGGCTTGGGACAGAATAATTTCTATACAAATGCTGTAAATAATTGTTTTATAGTAATCAAGATATCCGCTTATAGTGCTCATTTTTGGCCATTTTATGAATGTAAACATGCGAAAAAAATAATTGTAAAATTACATGTTCATCGCCGAGGTAGAAGAGAGCTTTGGTGCGGGTAACAGTGCTGCGTACAACAAGGAGGAGAATGATGAAGAAGAGGAGACTGTTGTCCCTTCCAGAGCTGAGATGAGGAATGCAGTTTGCATATTAAAGACTGGTCTCCTGCATGTTGGTTTCAAAAACTTTCACCTTTTACATCGTTTTGAAAAAGAAGTGAACTGGGTGTTGGACAACACTCTGATCCAGGGAACCATGGATAAATATGTGAAGTGATTTCTTAATGCGGCGTAGCAGATCCGCAACACAAAACAGACGTAGGCTAGCTTTAATTTACTGTAGCCTATGCAGTTACCTTCTATGTTGTTGTTCTATGAAACCGTTTGTTTCTAACTTTATTTTCAGACATGTTTAAAAAAAATGCACACGCGGCACAGCAGAGCCAATGCACAGAATAAGCTACATAGGCCTACTGTAGGCTATCAGAGTTACCCGCTGCACAGTACTGTGTTCAAGCATTTGTTTCAAACTTTATTTCGAGACTTGTTAAAAAAATGCACACACACAGCACATAAGTTACGTAGGCTACCAGAGTTATGTCTGCACACAGCACAGTATACTGTAATTAAACTTGCATGGTACTGTAATAACTTTCTGTAAATGCAGAAGCTATCTGTGTCATTTTATTTTAATAGTTGAAGAACCACACAAATGGCATTTAGATGATATTCTGCAAAAAAAAGGGAAATAACTGTAAAAACGGTTTTAGTAATCAACCGAATATAGTGTTCAATTTGGCTCTGGACCAACATAATCACTATAAGCAGATTCCACCGATTTGTTTAAAGCAATTTGTTGCTGAGATGTTTTTAACTTGTTTAAAGCCACATTATTAGTTTAAATTCTTAAATTGTCAATCCTAATAAACATATACTAAAGCAATATAAGGTCTTCAAAAGGGCTGTTTATATATAAATGAAACTTTTGATTTTAGCATTTCATTTACAAAAAATGCATAACTCGGGTAATTTGACTTCCTTCCAATTTAGTTTGCAGTTTTTGACACTTCTGCTCCTTTTCCACCACGTCCACTTGGCCTGGAAACCAACGGTTTTTATTATTGATTTTTCCCTTATTTTTGATTTTACCTACTTCTTAGCTGGACAAAAAATACCGGGACTGAAAATGTTTTCCTCATTTTAACAACAAGCTTCAATTTATTTTATGTGAATTTATTGTGGCTGTTTTTTTTGTTTTTTTTTTAATGGAATTGAAAAAAACAGGAATGCCAAACATGTCCCCTACAATACCAGTTCAAAATCATGAGTCGGTCCCTCAGACCAGGACTTTACCTAGGCCATTCTAATACATAGTTACATTCTGATCTAAGCTGCTCTGGATATATGTTGATGATTGCTGCATTGCCGGAACAACAGTGTCGTCTTTAGCATGTTTACTTTCAATCATTCATTCATTAACACAAGATAGTTCTTCTGAAATGCAACAAACTTTCTCGTAGCAAATTTCAGTTATTGTTTTGATGCCTCGAATGAAGTGAACTTTTTAATATGAACAGAAAACCTCACTCTGAGTTAATTAGCTTCCGTGTGGTTCTATCTATAAAAGCATGCCTAAACCCTGGGGATTTAAGTTGATATGGCGAGAAGAAAACATAAGCATGCGTGGCTCCAGGTCATCTCAATTAATGCAGAGCAGCAGCCGGCCAGCTGGAGGTGTGAGTCACCATGAGGAGAGCGCCAAACGGTAGGCGATGGGAGCGAACCTGAACTTGAGAGATGTGTCCCCTCTCCTTTAGCTCTTCCTCCCTGAGACGGACATGCACATGCTCATCACAGTTCATTAGCAGCGCTGTCACCACGGTGACCACCACAGGAACTCGCATGTACTTCAATAAAGGACAGCTTTACAGTCATGATATCCCTCATAGCGACTGCTTTACCACCAAATATAGGTTCCAGTAACCACTTTCTTAATGGCGGTGACAAACTGCACAGTATAGATTTTTTTTTTTTTTAAAGCTATGAACAATGCGTTGGATTGCAGTAAAAACAAACCTGTGTGCTTGTGTTTGTGTCTGCCCAGGAAACAGAAGAGGATCTGGCTGAATCAGAGGAGTACAAAGAAGCTAGAAACGTGTTGGACTCAGTGAAGCTTGAAGGATAATTTCTGTCGGCTTTCTGCCCTCACTGCTGGATCCGCCGGCTTAAATGTCCATTCCGTTCTTCAGTCCTCCCTCAGAACCACAGAGACCAACAGAATCAAAGTGTAATCATTTCTGCTATTTACCTGTAACGTGCCATCATATTTCCCTGCGCACACATCCTATAAGTATACAGTAAAATTTGGGGCTTATTAATGCAAGTAAACAAGGTTTCTAAGCTTTCTCTGGATAAAATCCACTCTATTGGTCCATTTACTTTTTTGAAGGACACTTGGTTTGAACCATTATTGAATGATTTTTGTTGAATTCTCATAAATTTTTGATTTTTGCCTTCCATTGGCTCATATTTTTAGGGTTCTGAAACTTTAATCAGCCTTATTGTTTCTCAGTAGGTAAGAGATGAGGTTAAAAAATATTGTTTTTAACGAATAAAGTTCCAGATATGCACTATAAAACAACAATGTTGATTTTCATTTCCTTTTAAATGTTAACTCTAGATCACTGAAGAATTGGATGGTTTAATTGCATGCATACACCTGTTGGTGTTCCTGTTAACTCCACTGAACTGGATTTTTGTCTTGATGCTACCAATAAAGACAAAAGCTCTTTGGGAAACCCTGCCTCTTATGATAAATGTTGCTTTGTATCTGAATGACAAAACAAGCAGGTCTCATACCCCTCCTGCGCTTCCATTTATTATTCAAATGGCCTAAAATAACGACACCTTACATTAACGTTGAGTGAGTCCTTCCTAAATAGTCATACTAATAAACGGACTCAATTGCCAGACAAATTAAGGTTACATTTGACTTGATCCTTATTTTGCAGATTTCGATAATTATCGGGATCACCCCAAAGTCTCATTACCGCCCTAATGAGGCGCTGCTACTCCGTGACATCCACCCCGCTCCGTCTCGTTAAGGAAATCGCTCTTCAATGCTGATTATTTTATTTGGAGGTATAATTATATTTCTTTCGGATAAATCACAGCCTAATCGAGTCCGTGCAGGAGGGCACTGGCACTAATTGGAGTATGAGATGCAGCGGCGGGGCGCTCCACCTGCGGCTGGTGTGACCAGGAGGACCTCAGGCAGGCTGAGCGCAGCTTGGAAACACGTGGCTCAGGGGCTGTTCTGTGGGAGGGGGGAGAAAGAAAGAAATGGAAGAACTCAATCTAAGATCCCGCTTTCAGATTTATTGAAGGACCACAAATTACAGCTAAAAGTAAACTTTTGATCCATTTACTTTAACAGCGACGTGTTAGATGAGTAAAGTGTTCAATAGGTGGTAAAAATGTTGTTTAAAGTCTTAAACCAATAGGGTTGCCCTAAAACTAGAGTGGAAATGTAAAATATTTACAACAAAGTAATGGTATAAAATCAAAATATCAACAAAAAACAAACAAACTAACAAACGATAAAATCAAGAAACTTTATTTCCACTAAGTGTAGACCCGACCTAAAACCCTGTGTTATTGACACAGTTTCTAAAAAGTTAAATAGTTTTAGCTGCTTCTAAATACCCCAATTAATTAAGCTTTTAAAAATTAACCCTCAAATGGAGTATTCCCTTATTAACATGCATTTCAACTGTAATGAATAAAATAAAGCTGTGCACCCCTTCACTTCTGTGGTGCTCCAATTTATCAAGCTTTGTTTCTATTATTCCCCACAATATGGGAAATCAAGAATGAAGCCACACTGGAGGGAAAATGGTTTAGAATTCATTGACTGAACAGAACTTATTTGTTAGCAAAAAAATTACTAAATTATTTAATAAATAATTTATCTATTCAGTTCATTTTAAAATGCAGAAAAATCTATTAATTGTACAAAATGAGAACAAAGGTACTATTTTAAAATCTGTATTAATTCAACCCACAATCATCCCTATTTACATGTAAAGGGATAAAGTTTCATACAGCCTCGGTCCTTAACTTGTTTTATGGATGCAGAGGGCTTTTCTGTTTCTCCCTCAGCTGCGGTCATGAATAACAAGCAGCTTGTATGTTTCACAAAGCCATCTGGGTTGTCCTACATGTTAAAAAGAAGCAAAACATATAACCAGTTTGGATTAGAGTATAAAACTTTACAAAAACGGTACAAATGCTAGGATTTAGATATTTATCATGTCAACCAAAGTGAAGACCTGCTTTTTGCATCAAATTGAAGCAACTAGACTTACTGGCAAGCAGCTTTAACGCTGCAACACTGACACTTCACCGCTGATATAATGTGTATTTATATATGTATATATTATTCTCTCATTGTACAACCCAAACCTTTTAACCTTGCAATTAGTTTCTGAATTCTGCACAACCAATCAACTAATCCACTGTGAAAGATCATAACTACACCTTTTTTAACAGTCAGTTAAAAAAAATTACAAAATAGAAGTATAATTTTTTGAGGGGGAAAAGTACACTCCAGGTTATAGTGCCAAAATGAAACATTCAGCACCAATAGGATTAGTTTGAAGTCAGAGACAGAACTCAGGTGTTGTCAAATCCTGGTAGCTCTGTGATAAAGCTGAGAAATTGCTTCTGTTTCTCAGATTAGAAGCCCAAAAAAATCAGGGTGGACAATCAAGCTTTTGGAGTTAGTGCTGATATAAGGAAGAAAATTAGCTCAGAAGCAATGTGGAGGTTGCAGAATTTCTTATAAAATTGTTAAATGTTGGTACAGATTGGGAGCACAGCGACAGAGCATGACACCCATGTACTGAGGCTTTGGGTTTGGGTCACAGGTTAGAGTCTTGGCCTGGTAACCATTGTCGCATTACTTCCCCCTTGCTCTTCTCCGATTTCCTGTCTACCTGCTTACAAATATAAAAGCCACTAAAACCTAAAAAATGGAATAGAATGAGAGCAGCAAATGCAAGTGCGCCACTTACTGGCTGGGAGGAGTGTAACTTGTAGGTAATGCTTTAAATTGAAATATTGTTCATGCAAGTTATGCTATCACAGTTAAAATAGAATTAATTTTGAACAATTATCTTAAAAATTAATGTGCTTGACCACTTTTATCCTCTTTGTAATGACCACTAACTTTCGAAATTCATTTTTAAGTGTATCAGTTTTTCTACCAAGGATTTGATCAGATTTCTAAACCCATTTTCCACAATTTATTGTTAAATCTTCTTTATATTGTGAAGTCAGAAGAGTTGATATGTTGCATAGGATAGTAGACCTTTGGCACTACAACCTTGAAGCCTACATTCATACATTTCCGTCTTTTTAACACAACAGAGGCCGCCACCGTTTTTTACGTCTGTCAGGTGTCAAACTTTCTTGCATCAGCTCACAGCAGCACCCAGTGGCAGCTGTTCTTCTCCTCCTCACCACAGTAACTTCATTCCTCCTGGAATCCCCCAGACTGTCACTAAATCAGCTGCATGAAACAAGAATCTCATTTGTTGAACTGGGAGCATGCTGCAGATGGAAGATCGATTGTTTTTCTCCTCAGAAATCTCTAATTGAGTGAATACGGACTGCAAAGACTGCAGGCAGCAAAAACCAACCGCTCTCTGGTCTGTGTAACCAGAAGGTCATGGGTTCAAGCCTGACCAATCACAAATATGTGGTTGAGGTAAGAAAAAAAGAAAGAAAAAAGGCCTCTGAGGATGTCTGGCACATTAGGTGATGTTTTGCTTTTTTTCTTTTTAACACTGTAAAAATGTATTTCAACTTTTAATTTTTCATCTGTTTTATCCAGCTAGAGATGTGTACATATAAAGCTAGTGTTTACAAAAGCAGTATCATAATTAAGTTTGTCACACTAGTAAAATAAATAAAAGGATTCTGTCAATGCAATAATTTAAGTTAGTATCTCTCTAGTTTAACTCAATAGGTTGCAGTTTTTGATAACAGTATTGTGGTGCCTTATCCAGTGATGGCACAAGAGCTCAACTATAAGAATAAAATGGATCAAACAGAAAACAATATATATATGTATATATATATATATGGCTAAACCCTATGGCTTTGTATAATGCCTCTTAAGGTGGCAACTGATTAGAGGATTTTGATCTGTTCAGAAAATACAAGGCTAACAGGTTCCCTGTATGGTTCAAATGTGAGCAGAAGCTGTTAACCTTGTAAGGTCTTAATTGTCAGAAAATTATTTTATTTCTTGTAACTAGTCTTCAATTTTAAAAATAGATTGTAATTAAATTGTGTCGTTTGGGATGCATGAGGAGTTTCCTTTCTATTTGTGATGCACTCTCTGCTATATATATATATATATATATATATGTATATAATATAGAAAACATAAATATATAAAACTGTGTTTGCTATAGTTTTCTATTTAAAAAAAAAAACATATCTTACAGTCTTGTGTTGGAACACTGATCTAACCCAATGTGCCAAAAATCTAATCTGTTTGGAATTAAAAAAGATTAAAATTGGTTTGAATTCACCTAATTAATGGGAGCAAATTCCATCTGTTTTACTTACAAAATCTCAACTCAGAAAATGTTACAAATTATTTATAGTGTGTTTTCTTTTCTTGGCTAAGTCCTAACAGATCTTTTTACCAGTGTAAAAGTTGCTCTCATCCCCAAAGCGCCCAAAACGAAACCACCCACCCCACACAGATGTGCTGCATTAACTTTGTCAGGGTATCAGTTGTTCGGTTGTCTGGGTGCACTAGAAAAATAAATACATGTTAAAAGATAATTCTTGCAAATATGTTTCCAAATAATGCCAACCTTTATAAAGTCTGCACAGTCACCGTCCAATGACCAGAAGTCTAAAGGTGCTGAATACCAGGAAAATAATGTGCTACATTCCTGATTAAGGGTTAGATTTAAAGCCATGTTCCTTCCTGTTTATTTGTAAAAAGCAAAAGAATTTCATCGCAACATAGGTTGATTTTATTTCAAAAAATATCTTGCACCGCTTGTTGACCATTAAAGAATACAGAACATTTTAATTGTGAGGCGTTTTTTTTATTTTATTTTCTGCAGACGCATCATTTTTCCTGACATCTCATCATCTGCTCTCTGCTGTTCAGGTTAAATAAGAGCCGCTGCTTGGAGAGGAGTCATTCCCAGCCGTTTGCGCACAGCTATAAAAGCGTGGCACTAGTGTAAAGTCGTAAAACGAAGCGCACAATCCATCATCGCGCCATGTGACGGATCTAAATCATCCTCGCTGTACCCGGTGAGCCAGGAGAAGTGCGCACAGGCACCGCGCGCTCTTTGGGCCAAAACCTAGGAAATATGCGCGTAATGATAATTATAACTCCTCCTTTTATTTTAGGAATATAGCAAAAAATATTCAAGAGGAAAAAACGACCCGAATCCAATTAAAGCTACTTCTAAATAAAGAAGATTAAATAAAAAATAATCTAAATTAGTTATCCCTTCTTAAAGAAAAGCAGAGATGAGCGCAAAAGGCGCTCTAAACATCCTCCATCTATTCCCCTTTGGTGTTCTGCCACCAGATTGCAGACAAATAAAAGATGAGCAGCAGCAACCGGAGTCTGGACGGATGGAGAAAGAAAGGAACCCCGGGCTTCACGCTCGGACGCCTCCATTGTGGCGCATGATAAATAAATCTGCTCTCTGCCGACATCTGTCTCCAACATGTGTGATTTTCTTTACTCCACGTCTCTGAATGTGTTGCTGACTTGTAGGCTGTTTGTGTGCATGGAAAATCTATTGTGATTATCACGTTTGCGATGATTTAGAGATGTAAAAATCATTTGTTTTTTCTTTTGAAAAAAAATAATATTATCCTTCAGGCAATTTTTTATAGCGGGACAGAATGGAGAAACAACTCTGCAAATGTCACCTTATTACAGAAAAATGTATTTGGTTAATTTTTTTAAAGGGACAATTTATATAAAGCACATTATCACCATGAAGGCTGAGCAACGTGCTATAATAATAATAATAACCACATAAATTAAAATAATATAAATAACCTATTGATAATAATGGATCTGAAAGGTTTGCAATAAAAATCCTGAAATAATTATCAGTTTCAACACTATCTTAAAGGGGCAGTGAGATTAATTCAACCAGGAACTGTGCAACTCCACTGAAGAAACAAACTGTCTAAATCAAATAAACAGGTTTTAATCATATTGCATTTCAATTATACAGGTTTAACGAAAGCTAAACTAAATTAGACTATGCTGTTTTTAAAATGTTGTAAATCAGTTTCATAAATTCCCCACAAAATATTCTGATATTGCTTTGTTTTACCCTTCTCCCTAAAGAACAATTGAAATAGTGATCATATTTATCCTTAACAAACACTAAGAAGGACTTATTACAGGTGCTAAACGAGTCTAAGATATACGCACAACTTTAATTCTTGAAACTTTTCAACTGGTTTTATACTTTTATCCATTTTACAAAACATCAGCTTTACTGTTTTTGTAACATTTGTAAACATGTAAATGATTTAGATAGATACTGTTTTATGAAAAACAAAGTTCTGTTTTATAGTGTAGCATTTGGCTCTAAATGTGCTTGCTGTGTGTATAATGGGTATTGTCTATGCGCTGGAGCACCAGAAAACTTGTTTTAGCACAATTAAGAGATGCCTTATTTTAAACCCTTATATCACCTCTGTTCATAGCCTACTAAAATCATTAAAAAATGTTTTTACAATGTTCTATGTTTTCCAACATTAGTTCATTAATGTAATTCCTGTGTTGGGCATTAATTAAATAACGGAATGTGATAGGAAATTGAGAAAAGTTTAAATGTATGCTAAAATGCAGAATATGTAAACTTATTGTTCATTTGTGCAGCTTTTATCTACATGAATAATTCCACACCATGTCCCATTGGTCTACACTGTAAAAAGGAATTTTGGAGGCTGCAAAAGTTTAAATTTAAAAAAAATAAAGTAGTTTGGGCAAATTGACATGAACTTCATTAATCTCACATTGGAGAAATTTACCTCTGCATTTCACCCATCCCCTAGGGGAGCAGTGGGCTGAGATTGTGGCACTGAAAAAAATTATGCGACCGTTTTTAGCATTTCCTTAATCATATTTAGTTACTTTAACACAATAGTTTCATGTTAGCAGGGTAGGGCATAAAACAATTGTGTTAAATATGATTAAGTAAATGCCAAAAGCGGTTGCATTATTTTTCAGCAGTGTGGGATTAAAGCTCTTGCTCAGAGACCCAGAGTGGCATTCTGTGGAAGAGGGTTTTAAATTTACAACGTCAGGATACCAAGCTCTATACCCTAACCACTGCCGCCATTCCGACATTTTGTTAGATAAACGTAAACATCCAACCAGATAAACTGTTTTGCTTAAAAGCCCGTGCTAATTATCTTTATTAAATTTAACCTCCATTGTTACAAGTATGCAACAAACCAAGATAACATGTGCAGTGACATAATGCCAGTTATCACATATCGAATGTGCTCCTAGGAACTCTTGTTTCTGGTAAAACTGGTCCCCATCATTGTCCATCATAATTGTTGTCAGAAATTTGCAATATGCACTGTGTGCACTGTTTCGCAGAACTAGTCAAAGCATTTCAAGTTGGAAAATCATTTTAAAGGCAAAAAGTTTTTTTTTCCTCCTCTATTTTTGTATACATGTAAATACAATCAGGCATCAATCATATTTATTGGGTCAATATCATTTTATGGTATGCAGCCCTTGAGAGAAATACATAATAATATTCCACTAGTAGGAGTTAAGAACTGATGTACAGTAGGAATAGTGGATGAGAAAGTTTCTCTCGTCAAGCTAAAGTCTACATAAAATCTGAGCTGTTTTAATGCAGCATTTTGCAACTTCAAACTCACTCCATTTAGTTTTTTACAAAATGTATCTCTGCGCCATTTTGCTATCAAAAACACCAAATTCCTGCCTTGAAATCATCATTAGAATCCATCTCAGACGTAGTCGATATGCTAAGTTCTTGAATTATAAGTTTCTTTTTAGGTGCACTTACAATTAATAAATTCTACAGCATTAAATATGTAGAGTACATTGACTCTTTTACCGTTATTACAACAACTACTACACTATGTAGAGAGTTAATTGAACACTAATTAAGAGAGTGACCAAATGCACTTGGATGGTGTTAAATTTACCTCTTAGTGTTACTTTAACACTGCAAAATTTAATGTGTGAGCTATAATTGAATTTAAAATGTTCTATTTGGAATTAATTCCAAATGTGGTCAGAATGTAAGGGTTATTGATAATTAATCTATTATTTTATTGTTGTTTATTATTATTTTCTTTCATGTAGCTCTATTTAGTACCTTTTTTTATAGTGCATGTTTTGCTATTTGTGCTTAAAATGGTCATAGGGGGTATCAGTTCCGGTCGACTGATGTCATAGAACGGTTCATAGTCATGTTTTGTTGTTGAAATGCTTAATAATAGGTGTATTTGTGGCGCCCCTTAGAGTGAATAACTCCAAAACTCGCTCCAGTTGCCTACAATAAAAAAAAAAAAACTAAACAAGGGACAACACACGCAATTAAACAAATGTTGTGGTCCAACATTTCTCCAACGGGTCGAACCTCGACTTCAGATATTAAATCAGGTTATTTTATTGGCTGTACTAATTTGGAGGAGAAATCAAAGCCAATTACAGGAACGAGGAGGAATGAAGTAGTGAGAGGCGCGCGGATGGATGAGGAGGAGGTGGGAGGTGGGTGGTATGGGCTGGGCTGGGGGCTTCGGCTCTGATTGGTCCTCTATTGGAGGAGCTCATGGGTTCATTCCGCCTCTAAGCGCCTCCCCGTTCCTCTAAACTACATTATAATGCAACGAACCTCCCTTTTAACCACAAACCGAATTTGCTTTCATTTAGGCCATATATTTTTCTTAAATAGGTTAAAGTCATAGAGATTTTTTTTGTTGTTTTTTATTTATTTTTTTTAGTTTTCGTGTGTGGGAATAGCATTTCGCCCTGGAGCGGTGCGCAATGCTTTCTCACGCCGACCTCCTGGATGCTCGCCTCGGTGAGTTATCATCACCAAACTCCGGTCTCCAACTCTACTGTAAGCTGGAGGAACTTCTAATCTTAAATCAAGCTCAGAAAATTGTCCAATTTGCTCCATATATTGTCCTAATGTGCCTGAACAGAGCTAAATTCGCCTAATGATTGGAAAAGTAATTATTATTATTATATTACGCTTTAATTTGATTTAACAATTTTCTAAGATCTCAGTGTGCTCGAGTTGATTAAAGAGTATTTAAGGAGCAGATTGCAGTGTGCATGGTTAAAAAAGGAGCTAGACGTTGATGTTTAATGTTTTTATTAGATGGTTTAATGCATGCGTAAAATAATGCTTCAGTTCTTTCCAATTGAACATTTTCTCCTGTAATGCATTTTTCCAGGTGTATCTAACCATGTTGTTTCTCTTTATAGTTTCACTCTATAAGCTTGGCTCTCACCTGCTCTGCTTGTTCATGTTCAGGGATGAAGGATGCCGCGGCGGAGCTCCTGGGCCACAGGGAGGCTCTGAAGTGCAGGCTCGGCGGCGGCGGACCTGACCCAGGACACTCCGGGGAGCTTGGACCCGGTCCGGACGGCGTGGAAGGAGCCACTATGCTCCCCGGTGACGACATCAGCGGCGGAACCGGATCCAACCCGGTGCAGGTTAACAGCAAGGAGCAGGAGAAGCAGCAACAGCAGCAGCAACAGCAGAACAACAGCAGCGGGAACAACCCGAACCAGTCCGGAGGGCAACAGAGCCAGAAACAGAAGCGGCACCGGACCCGTTTCACCCCGGCGCAGCTCAACGAGCTGGAGCGCAGCTTCGCCAAAACGCACTATCCGGACATCTTCATGCGGGAGGAGCTGGCTCTGCGGATCGGTCTGACGGAGTCCAGAGTTCAGGTGGGCCGCACAGAAATCTGTTGTTTTAATGTATATTCCTGTAAAAATAAAACACTAAAACAACAATAGTTGCTGAATCAAAGGGAAGAGCGCTATAATTAATATGTTAACTGATAATAAACATTTGTCTAAGCGGCGCCTTTAATAAAAATAAAAAATAATCAAAAAGGTAAATTCTGGGGGGAAAAAAACAGCTATAGTTTTATTTGATGTAATAAACTTAAAATTCCTCACCAAGAGCACTCCTTTGTAAATTAATCCCAGATAAATTTAAATAATCATCAGAAGAAAGCAGCAAAAAAGAAAAAAATCCTCCAAAATAAATAAAAATAACAATTAAAAAACGATTTAAACACCAACGCCAAGTCACTAAATTAGTTTTTAAATCTACATCACACAAGCAATATAAATACTTAATATTCTTGCCGCAGAAAAAAATCCCAGACTGTTTCGTTCAGATGAATATTTCTAATCTGTTATAATTTTGAGAAAATAATAATACAAAAAACTAAAATGTTAAATTTTGTCACCTTAAGGTTGGCTGATTCTTCTTATACAAACAAATCTGCGCCTCTTGTGGCTGATTTATTCATGCATTTTATTTTCCCCATTAAATTAAAGTCTAAAAACAACAACAAATGATACCAAATGAAGAAATGTTTTCCTTTAACCAAACAGCACAACTTTGTTTTAGCGCTCGAGTTTAAATATTATTTTTCTGCTGTTCGTGGATGCAATTCGGAAACACAGATTTTATTCTTGCAATTGAACTTGTAATTATAGCAAAATAGCATAATATCAATAATGAGTAAAAAAAAGTGAAGGACAATGATGCTTCCCTTAATATAAACACTGTAACTATTATTCAACTCATGACTGAAAGTCGTTAACTGCATATTATTGTTATTTATTTACATTTTGCTGATTGTAAATATTTAATAAGTCATAGCCTTTTTTAAAGGTTTGTGCAGATAAAATTGATTTAAAAAAATTCCCTTGTAAAAAATTATAGGACTTAATATCAAATTGAGTTTTCTTTTTTTAAACCCTCATTTTATAGGTATTTAACCAAATTGCAGTGCAGGGGTTCTGCCATTAATTCAGCCTAATTAAGATTGCCTTACATTTCCTGCCCATCCCGTATAATGGATCTACAGGGACCCAAACACTGATAGCAGCTTTATTACAGTCATTTAATGGCCGCTGATCAGCACAGTCATGCATTTATTGCATCCTCAGTGTTATTTTATAATTTGCTTGTACCTATATGCTACTATCGCTATTGCTTTTTTGCTATCTGCAGTCTTTCCAATACCGACTCTCCTGCAGAGTTGGGAAAAAAGCCGCATTGTGCATTTATAGGCTTCTTTAGCTGCTCCCCTGTGTAATAATATTCTAATAATCATTATTAGCATCGGATGGCCCCATCCAGTTTCCCAACCATTTGCATAAAATGAGAATTAGTGAAATGATGCTCATCCGCTCTTATGATGCGGCTCAGAGTGAGGCAGAAATGAAGGAAGGTGTTCAGCAGTGCGCCTGTCAGCGCGGCGCGCGTCTTAATAACGGGGCGCAGCGCGCTCTGTCTGCTCAGATCCGATGAGAGATTGCGTTTTCTTTCTGCCCTGCAGAGGTGTAATGCATTTCAGGTCGGATTTCACGGCTGGCTTCGCCGGGAGCGAGATGGTCCCGTTCTTATTACCGCGGCCCGCTTTCTCAAGCAAATCTCCACATTAATCACAGACAGCTACTGCTTACCAGAGCCAACTATTGATTTCACCTGGAATATTGTCTTTGTTAGAGGCGTGTGTGCGCTGGAAATAAGCAGCAAACGAATTATGTTTATTATTGTACATAAAAAAAAAAAAAAATTGTTTAAAATTAATATTTTACTTTTTGCATATTTTATGTAGCCTATCTTTATTTGTAGGGGGCTAAAAATAGGTTTGATATTTCCTTTTCCATGTCAAATAAAAAGGAAGAGGAAAGTAATTGATTATATATAGCCTATATATATATTGGATTTTATACTTCCAGTCTATTGGTAGGCTTTACACTGGAAAAACTATCTAGAAATAAGTAAAATATCCTTAAATTAAGTGTATTTGCCCTTAATTTGAGTGGTTAAATGAGACAGTTTGCCAATGGAATGAGTATTTTTACTCTTAGATAACATGCAAATGAAATAAGACAATGCAATTGTGTATTCTCATTTTAAGTGTAAATTGTCTTGTTCCATTGGTAAAATGTCTCTTTTACTTCCTCAATCCAAGAACAAATGCACTTATTTTAAGAAAAAAATGACTTACCTAGATTTCGATTTTTTTCCAGTCTATAATGTTTCCCTTTAGCTAATTTATTGCAGCTTGCTGCATTATGGTGATGATCACATCATTGTTTCATGGCTGCATGTGTCAGTGCATCATCTCCCTCTGACTCATCACTGTCTGGTCCGCAGGTCTGGTTCCAGAACCGACGCGCCAAGTGGAAGAAGCGCAAGAAGACCACCAACGTATTCAGAGCCCCGGGGACGCTTCTGCCCACGCACCACGGCCTTCCCCAGTTCCCCTCTGCAGCGGCCGCAGCGGCAGCTATGGGCGACAGCCTCTGCTCCTTCCACGCTAACGACACCCGCTGGGCTACAGCGGGGATGCCCGGCGTGTCTCAGCTCCAGCTACCGCCCGCCCTGGGCCGGCAGCAGGCCATGGCTCAGTCTCTGTCCCAGTGCAGCCTCGGCGCGGGGCCTCCGCCCAACTCCATGGGTCTGTCCAACATGTCGTCCAACGGTTCCGGGCTGCAGTCGCACCTCTACCAACCCACGTTCCCCGGGATGGTGCCCGCATCCCTTTCCGGCCCGACCAACGTGACCGGCTCGCCTCAGCTGTGCAGCTCCCCGGACAGTGACGTCTGGAGAGGGACGAGCATCGCGTCGCTGCGCCGCAAAGCGCTGGAGCACACAGTCTCCATGAGCTTCACTTAGTGCCGGGGCTGCCGCGACAAGAGATTTTTTTTTTCCTGCATTTAGTTAACTTGCATTCAGTCGGAAAAAAACAAAAAACAAAAGCAAAACCAGGATACTTCTCCATCTGCAGGCAACTGGCTTCTTATTTTCCTCCTCAAATATAAGGAGGAGACGCGCTCTCCACCAGGCCAGCTGGCCTTTTATCAACCACAGGGCTGGTTCCGTTTAAAGCTATAATTTATTATTTCGCATGTGGCCTCTGTCTATTTATTTATCTATTTAAATTAACTTATTGTTTTGTTTGGTATTTTATTGGGCACGGACCCTCTGTGACTGATTGTTTTCTTGAGGACACATTCTGGAGATGCTTCAGAACACAACAAGGTTGGGAATTTCTCTTTTAGCTCCTGCCGCCAAAGGGCCAAAGGGTTGCACACTGGAAAAACAAAAATAAACAAACAACAAAACAAACAAGCAAACAGAGAAGCACTTGCTTGGAGGTTTCAAAGACTGAGAACTTAATTTCCCCTCCTATCAGGAGAGAGAAATGATCTAAAAGGAATCCGGAAAACATTGACTGCATGTCAGAAAGCAAAATATAATAAAAAAAAATGATGATAAATAAATAAATGACACAAAAAAGGAAGAGGGAGGGGTACTTTAATTAAGACATGGAAGCTGACTTAACTATAACCTGTTCTATAGGATGTTTTTGTGTAGCGGAAGCACTCTTGTTCCCATTTGGTCAGTTTGTGATAACCTATGTTTCCAGAACTCTTTCTGTGCTTATGATCAAAATATGCCTTTCTTAAATGTTGGAACCATTTTGTTTCATGGACATGTTTATATCAATTCAGTGTAAATGAGCCAATAAAAATCATTTTCAATAATGTCACAACATTGATCAACCCTCCTTTCTTGAAAACTGGATAAACACTCAAAAGGTCAGCATAATAAAATTTCCCCCCTTTTTTATAGTTTTAAACTCCCCAACACAAATTACACAGAAATCTCCTTTATGCATTTAATGGCGACAGACACAAATATAAAATAATCTAGATAATTTGGATTAAAATATTTTTTAAATCTTTTTTGTCATTGCATGTAAAAAAAAAATACCAAAAACAAGATTTTTTTCCCATTTAAATACTGATGAAATACGGCTAAAGCTCTTCTTATTATTATATATTTAGATTCTTAAAGGGTGGCATGTAAATGTTTAACTTGATGGCAAAGTTGGTCCATTCATTGGTAATGTCTGTCTGCTTCGTGTAGGTTTTCCTTTAGTGTTAGCATTGTGGCTAAACTGTCTGAATCTGGATGAAACTTAGATTATTGTTTCAAAAAAATTAAAAGTTCTTAAGTCTAAATCCCTGAGGTTCGTAAATTTTACCCAGCTGATATCTCCATTCATAAGACCTTAGACTTAGACAACATTTATTTTTTATTTTGTATACACAAAGTGTGTACAAAACGAAATTTCGTTTTTTACAGCTCTCATGAGATTTCTATTTTCTTAGTGCAGCAGTGATCAAATGTAAACATTCTGGGAGAAAAAAATATGGTGCAAAAAACCCCCCACATTGATATGTTCAGTTTGATGCAGAGTCTGTGACATTATTTAGAGTTTATTCAACATTCAGCTGTCTGATGGTGGTGGGCGAGAAGCTGTTTTGGAGCTGCATTGAATGCTGCAGCCTCTTCCCAGAGGGCAGCAGGGAGTCCATAGTGGGGGTGTGAGGGGCCACTGATGATGTTAAACATAAGACATCCCATTATTATTATAAGCGTTGGATGCTACGTCAAATGAAAACGCAGATTTTTTAGTTTGATAAAATTAATATTTTTTTTAATTTACGCATTTTTAAGCAAATGAGTCACAAACTAAAATACTTTAACCTAATTTAAAGAATTTCAATTTTAAAATATCACTACCGGCATTGCTATCAGTTTGATCTACCCTCTCCCTTTTGGCTGTCAGAAAGAATAAGAAGCTCAATCTTTTTAGGGGCATCAATAAAGGCTTTTTTTCCCCTTAATAAGATGTGTATACTTCCTCTACGGTTTTGCCTAATAACAGAGCCATACCATAGATATCACAAATTTTCACCACGCTCACTTTTAAGATAAAAGTTGTAATTTTGCCACTTTACTAACTTTGCAGCATACAACTGCTGCAATCAAAGAGGACAACTGTGCCAATTGTTAACTTCCATTATGTTCAACCTGACTTATCTACTTGGAAAAAACTTAGTAACTCTTGCAGGTTCATCATAACAGAGAAAAAAAAGACATTTCTATTTAAAACAAGTTCCTGGATGTGTTTTCTAAACACTAACATCCAAGCGATTTTGACTAAATTAGGCAAATCCAATCCTTGTTAGCACTAACAGTAAAATAAGTGCTTCTTTTTCTTTTACGAACAGAAATCATTAAATAACTCTACCTGATATGCTGTAAAGACCACGACTATATGTAAAACGCCAATGAGTGTAAAGCCGAAGAAAATAATTATAATTTTTCATTCAGAATTCAAACACTCCATATAAAAGTCTAAAAAATGGCGTATGACAGTATAATCTCTGAGGGCATGTTTGTTTTGCTGTTCTTTTATAACATTTTCACCTGAGCTGCGAGCGTTTTGGATAATTAAAAATTAATTTAATTATTCTTCACCAACGCTCAGGTATGTGAGGTGAAGGCAGACTAATTAATTTTCTGCGTAGTTGTTATGGAAAATACATCAAATGTTTACCTTAAAACTAATTGATGTGTCCTACACACAACCACACACAAGAAGGTCCTGGGTTTAAATCTTCCATGGATGTGCATCTTGCAAAATTGGCATTTACTTAATCATATTTAGTTACTCTAACACAATTGTTATATGCCGGCTAAAATGAACAATTGTGTAAAAGTAACTAAACATAATTTAATAAAATGGCAAAAATGGTTGCATTATTTTTTTTTTCAGTGTAGTTGGTCTGGCCAATAAATGTAGGCATGTATAGGTGGTTTTTAGCTGTCTTAGCATCTAGCTGATTAGCAACATCACTCCCAACCAACAACCCAGAAACTATAATCATGTGTAGACTTTGGATGGAGGGATGGATGGAAGGAAGGAAGGAAGGAAGGAAGGAAGGAAGGAAGGAAGGAAGGAAGGAAGGAAGGAAGGAAGGAAGGAAGGAAGGAAGGAAGGAAGGAAGGAAGGAAGGAAGGAAGGAAGGAAGGAAGGAAGGAAGGAAGGAAAGAAAGATAAAAACAATAAAACCATCCAAAGTCCAGCATTGATTTTGATCTTCTGCTTTAGGGAGAAATGTGATTCCCACAACTTTGACAACTGATTTAACGTAATTATGAAACACCCAGTTTCACAGTAGCAGTTAATAAGCTATGCTAAGCAACAATATTTAGAAATAATTAGTATCTTTGTCAGTATTATAATCTGAAGAATCAGAGATTTACAAAGGCAAGAGGATGCTTTATATTTCTGAGAAGATATAATTCAGTTCAATTCAGTCATTTATATGGCACCAATTCATAATACATGTAATTTCATGGTATTTTACAGAAACAATTCAATCAAATCATACAGTCAACATGTTTCAAAGGTTTCTATCAAGAGAAAACCAGCTGAGTGCATCCAGTCATTGACTTTCCAAGATAAGCATTGACAGCATTGTCTGCATTGTGTCGTTCTTCTTACATTAATCCAACAGCATGCATGCAGCGACAGTGGAGAGGACAAACTCAGTTTTAACAGGAAGAAACCTGCAGCAGAACCAGGCTCAGTGTGAGCGGCCATCTCCTGAGGCCGACTGCAGGGTCAAGGAGACAAAAGCAGACAGACATAGGGAAAATAGATGCAGTGATTTATAAATACTTTTTCTCTTAGAGAAGGTAACATTAGCCTGTTTCCATAGAAATTATATGCACATTTTAAGCAAACTTAAAAAAATTTATAAAAAAGGAAAAAAATATATTTTTCGGTGTTTCCAATTGGGCTTAAAACGAATTAATCAATCACCGCAAAGTGTAATGTTATCATTAAGTTACACATGACTGTAGTAAACTGTAATAAAATAAGTAGAGGCTGCAATCTGACACTGACCACAGATCAGTAATGGATAACAGTTTTAATGAATATATTGCTAACAGGCAAGTTGCTCTTACTTTAACAGCTAGTAATGGTGATGTTGCTTCCAGCCATGTCGACACAAATAGTAGGAACATCCCAAGAGATGGCGACAGCAGAAAAAGTTGATAAGTCACATGAAGTAAAAGTTTGTTGAATCAGAAATTATTTGAAAAAAGTGTTTTCATCTTGCGTTTTATGCATTAGCCATTTTTCTCAAAGACAAGACCGATTTAAGTGATCTTAAAAACCTTTTTGCAAATTTGAGGGAGTTTTTTTTTATTTTGCTGTTTCCATCAAGCTTTTCTGATGCACTAGGTCAATACGCACTTTAAAAAAAGCTGATGGTAAAACTAACTCCATTAGTGTCTGTCTAGCAGTGAAACAGTCAAGCTATTAGCCAGTTTTTCTTTTCAAAACAGATGGAACAGAGCAGATACAGTTACCGTAGTCAAAGCTGAGCATATAGCTATGGTCTAACAGAGAAACAGGACCAAACTCTAATAAAAAGGCTTAGACATAGATACATTTTATTGTCATCCTGTATACACAGAGTGTATACAAAATGAAATTTCAATGCTTTTCAACAGTGAATGAGCAGCTTACAACAGTAAAATGAACATTACAATTTATAAAGTACAGCAATGGTCAGAATGTAAACAGTGTAGGAGAAAAGGAAAAACCAGTTTAAAGTCATGGTACAAAAGGCATAATAACTTTTAACGTTGGGACTTTAAAAGGTCCAACTGTATCATATATAACTTAAGTTCTCTACGGCAGCAGCAGAGCTTTTGCCTCCAGCTACACAGAACTATGCCGGATGAAGCTATTATGGCAAGAAAAAAGTAGAGAGAACATAGAGTTAGGGGTTTAACAAAAAAAAGGTAAATTTGGAGAATAGAAGTAGAATAAATCTAAATGTAAAAGACAGTGACCCTTATGTCCTCCAGCAGCTTAAGCCTACAGACACACATCTATAGAGATTGATCAAAAAACCAACTACCAACTGAAAATGAATTAAATCAAAATAAACATAATCAAAAAGTGCAGTTAGGTCTGTGTCCTATTTATTTGTTAATGTAAAAAGAAAATATCTAATGGTAAGAAAATTTCAACACATTCTCTATATACTAGTAGACTACTACAGAGAAATAGGGCAAGGTTCTTCAAAGTATAAGGTAACTCATGGTCATTCCAAAAAAAGGAAATTAAAAACGATCCACTGAACTTTGTTTCCAAGTTTGAAGACGTTTCGCTTCCCAGGCAGGAAACTTTCTTAATTCAAAATGTCAGGAATAGCGTTCAGTTCGAGGTTTTATACAGTAGCCCAACAAAGCCTTGTTTTTGTTTGGAGCCCATAGCTACAGTAGGTCTAACAGAGAAACAGGACCAAACTCTAATTAAAAGACTTAGACATAGACTAACGTAATTGTCATCTAAACATAAACAAAAACAATGCTTCGTTGGTATTTTCTTCCTCTATTTAAATGCTCATATTTAGATAAGTTTAGATCTCTTCAAATCCCTGTATATATAGTAAAGATTGGAAAGTTGGCCAGTTTTTACCTCTATAGGTTTTCTTCCACAGTCCAAAAACATTTATAGTTAAAACCCCATATCTTCACATTTTTTTATAAAAACTTTTTTTCTTTATTATTTTAAATTACGTTACATAAATCATTTGCTGTTAATTAAAAAAAAAGCCCTGTACTTAAATGGAACTGCGTTGCAAAAAATAATCTACAAACAAGTAAACGTTACTTGGAATAAATGTTTTTGCTTTAATTAGAGCAGGTACAAAAGAGGATCTGCCAAAGGAATTAGCATTTTTTTTACCCTAAAATATGGTAGTTATTATCTTACTTTGCTGCTCACATCAAGGTTTGAAAAGGTTTGGCAGAGAAAGCCAGCTTATTGGTTTCATTTAAAGACATCAAAGAGTTCAGTCTGGAGGTAAATATTAACTGTTCAATCAATTATTAATCAATTACCATATTTTTTTTGTGAAACAAAACCCTGACCAAAAACATACTTCCCTCATAGCTGTAGATATTTAGTGACTTTGTTATTCCTAACCCTAACCCTTGCAAGTCAGAATAAATGAAAGAGAGAAATGCAACAAAAGGTTGTGGAGGTAGAGAATTTTGCAGTCCAGCGACAGATGTGAAATGATATTATATAAAATGTAATAATTTGTTTCACTATCACCCAGGTTAATTAGTTTGTGGAAACGGGTAACCGGTTTTTCATTGGGTAATTTGTCACACAACGATGAGGCAGCCAATCAGTGACCCTGCTGTTGGTGGGATCATTTCTCCCAGAATGCTGTGCAGCGAGTGTGTCACAGAAAATGTGAACTTGAGCCAATGTTTACCTCCTACTTATTCCACACAAATAAATGAAATCAGTCAATAAACCATCCAAGGGTGAATACGGCTCTCTCTATCTGGGATTATGAATGAGAGCTCATTAATTTTCCTGCATGTGAGGGTAAATGTCTGTGTTAGACAGCTTAGGTGTGTTTGCTGTGTATGTATTTGTGCTTATAGAGAGAATTTCAGGATAAAAATTTGTGAATTTACAACCTCTATGAATATCAATAAGGGTTTACATATTTGTAATGAGGGTGACAAATTGGCAATAATAGTTTGACATTTTGGTAATAAATTGCTTTGCCTTTGTGCAGGCTTATAGGTTTATAAGATTAATACAAATCTGTGCATTAAGAGTAAAGGTAAAGGCATGATTTGAGTCCACAGCTATGTTTATGTGCACACTATTTAGTGTCTTGCAAATATATTCATACTACAAAAACATTTCCATATTTTTTTAATTTGAAACTTTTCCTTTTCTACATAAAAAACAAGTGGATTTTCATCTAGCTCATTCTCTTTGATTTTCCTCACAGATTATCTAACGAAGCACCATTATTTAACAAAATCAAAGAGTCTGGCACAATCCTAAACTTATCAAGACATAGTCTTCCATGTAAACTCTAATATGACAATTTATTTGTTTGTTTAAGCAAACATAAACTGACAACAAAAATACTGTAGTTAATTATTCACTATACATCCATGCTCAAAAATGTTAAGTTAAAGGTATAAGGAGGATTTTCACATTTTTTAAAAGACCCGCCCTTTCCATTAAAAAAAAAGAAAATGCACATGCAAAACCCTTTACCCGCACCAATACAGTAAACCATGATCCATCCGTAAATAAACCTTTAAAAGATAAATTTTTCAAAATTGTCATATGAAATTGTTTCACCACTATTAGATGTATTACCTCATTGCTGTTAATCTTTCACAAAGGCACCGAAAACGGAAATGTTGTTCAATCCAACTTCAGGCAACCAGGAGATCAGGAGTTTACCACGCTATGCTCTGCTCCTCATGGTAAATGCTGTCTTCCATCTGGCAAAACATCCATCCATCCTCTTCTGCTTATCCGGGTCCGGGTCCCGGGGGTTGCATCTTCAGTAGGGAGGCCCAGACGTCAGTCTCCCCAGCCACTTGGGCCTGCTCCTCCGAGGGAATCCCAAGGCATCCCCAGGCCAGCTGCGAAGCAAAGTCCCGTAACCATGTCCTAGAGGGACTCCCAGTGGGACATGCCCAGAACCCCTCACCAGGGAGGGGTCCAGGAGACATTGTAACCAGATGCCCGAGCCACCTCAGCTGGCTTCTCTTGATGTGGAGGAGCAGTGGCTCTACTCTGAGTCCTCCCCAGATGACTGAGCTCTTCACACTGTCACAAAGGGAGAGGCCAGACACAGTTAGAAGAAAACTCACTTCAGCCGATTGTATCTGGGATCTCGTTCTTTTGGTCATGACCCAAAGCTCATAACCATAGATAAGAGTAAGATGGAATATTAAGCACTAATTCAAGAGCTTGGCATTTTGGCTCAGCTCTCCCTTTACCACAACAGACCGGTATAGCACCTGCTTCACAGCAGACGCCGCACCACTCCGCCTATCGATCTATCGCTACATCTTCCCCTCATTCATGAACAAGACCCCAAGATAATTAAACTTCTCCAATAGGAGGAGTTTAAGTATCCTGGTGTTCCAACCTCGATAAGGCACTCTACCCTTTTTTCAACCCTTCTCCAGGTTAGGTCCTTCCAACCCAAAGAAAGCACTCTACCCTTTTCTGGCTCAAGACCATGGTCTTAGATTGGGAGGCACTGATCCTCGTCCCGGTTGCTTCATACTTGGCTGTAGATCACACCCCATTGTAGCCAATAGAACCGTGTCATCTGCAAATACCAGAGACGCGGTCCCAAGGCTTCCAAAACAGATCCCCTCCAAACCTTGGCTGAGTCTACAAATTCTGTCCATAAAAGTTATAAACAGAATTGTTGACAAAGGTCAACCTTGGCGGAGTCCAACTCTCACTGGAAACAAGTCCAACTTACTGCCATTAATGTGGACCAGGCACCAACACCGGTCATACAGAGACCTAATAGTCCTTATTATAGGGCCCGGTACTCCATACTCCCAGAGTGTGCCCCCCACAGGACACCCCAAGGGACACGGTCGAATGCCATCTCCAGATGGACAAGACACATGAATGGCTAAGCAAACTCACATGCACCCTCCAGGATCCTGCTGAGGGTGTAGAGCTGATCTAGACCTTACTAGGGAGGCATAAGAGCGTGATTCCTCTGTAGTTGGATCACACCCTCTGGTCCCCCCTTTTAAATAGGGGGACAACCATCTAAGTGTTCCAATCCAGGGGAACTTCCCCCCCATGTTCACCCAGTGTTGCAGAACCGGTTAACCAACACAGCTCTACAACATCCAGAGCCTTAAGGTAAAACAATGCAGCTCTTGTCCACTTGGGGTAGCCAAAATTGACCAAAACTGAAAGTTTGTAAAACTGTTTTATGATATGTGTATATTAATATTATTTAGAACCGTAATTGATTAAAGGTTTAGTGGGCGATTTATCCGGAAACGTAAAAACGCACAAGTCACTTGTTGAGTAACTGCAAGTTCATCCTTCAAAAGTGTTCTGCCAACTGGTAAAAGGATCGACCAGATACACTCTGTTGTTTCTTTCTGTTGATTCCTTCGGCTTCTTCTCATTAACTTATAAGATGGTATGTTTCTTGAAACATTTTTCAAAGTATGTGGTCAAAGCAGTTGAGCTGCAATAAATGGCTGAAATCAAAGCTAAATGGATAAACCCTGGAAGTCTGCATGTGTAGCAAGAGCACAATCAAAGACTGGCATGTGAGACAACCATAAAATAAGATGTAGATATGACTGCCCATGTTTCACATCTCACTCCCATGTACAAAGGCCCCATCCAGATGAAGCTGGTGTTAACGGTTATTGGTTCCATCATGACAAAGTGCCAAAGGCATACATTTGACTACATTTGAAACTAGCTCCAAGAGTGGATAAATTTTATGCTGCCACTTGTGGCCCAATGATTCCTCTAAAAACATAGACAACTAAACACTAGTGTTTTTGTTTATGCAAGACAATGCAGCCTCCTCCAACCTTAAAACTCATACAAGAAACAAAGAACATCCGTGGCCTGTTCTTGGTCCTGTTTTCTTTGTTTACATCCCACCTCTCCCTTCTTTCTTCTACCTTCTTTACCTTTATGGCGGTATAACAAAGCCTATTTAAAATTTGTCAAGCCAGTACACCTAAGATTTTTTCTGCAGATAACTTATTTGACTTTTTGTGGATGTAGCCATAGCCCCAGCTTATAGGGTCTACTTGCAGCCTCACCAACAACTAACCCCACCCCACTCTAAGGATGAATAGATTAAATTGGAAGATGCTGATCATGTCTTTAACTGACTAAATTGGAAGAAGGACCTCACAGTGTCTCAACTCTTTAAGAAAACAGGTACAGAGCAAATAATCCCTATTTTAACTCATGTCGTTAAGGTGTCCCTGATAGAGGTTCCCCCCATCATGGTATCCAAGAGGTGCATCATCACAGGGTTAAATAACTATTAGACAGTCTCTGATGTCTCTGATTGTGAAATTTATCTAAGCATCTAATGCTAAAGCATCTGAAGGAGATCACAGGCTCCCCTGCTGGACCTCCTGTAATTTGCTGACCAGGCCCATAGGTCAATCGGGTCTACAGTTCAGCTTGCACCACAAAGGGATATGCACCAGGATCCACTTTGTGAATTAATCTCTGGGTTAAATTATCCTCTACCAGAAACTCACCCAGCTGACAATTCTGGTCTACATGTATCAGTGGATCATCTGCTTCCTGACTGACTGGTAGCAACAGGTGAGCCTGAAGCCTATTCTCCTGAAAATAAAATATCATCATCAGAGGAAGTACTCTCTCTACACTTCTTACTGTTTAAAAACTATTACACCTCTAATCCGAGAAGTACAACCTTCCACCAGAGCTGATGTAACTGAGGAGGTGAGGCGTGCATGTCACATTACATCTTCCATGAAATTTTGATGTTTTTTTTTTTCGCATGATCATTTTCTTAAACAAAATAATGCAAAAGTGTTGACTGCAAATCAGACCTTTAACACTAGCATAAGCCCCGTTTATCCTTACTACCAATAAAACAGATCTAATCCTGCGAGTTTCAGGACGCACTTTGGGGGTTTCACATCCATGTTCCAAGTTCAGATTCATGAGAAATTTAATCTTATTTGACAGTCTGAGTCTTGGAGTGTCTGTGATTGTTATTCCAGATGGTGCTGAGAAGATTCCATTTGCAGGTTTTATTAATTTTCGTTTAAAACGGGGCCTCGCCGATCCTGTCTTTGCTTTCTCCCTTGATGAGGCTGACTGACATCTCACTGCTCCCTCCATTTGTCATTGTTTGAAAAGGTCTTAATTGCATTACATGCAAATGAAGAGATTTGATTTTTGCCTATTATCTATTCATAAGAGAAAATGAACGGAACATTAGTGGGTCACTAAATGATGAAGGGAGGCTTGAGAGATGAGATGGCGAGGTTCAGTTGGGCATTATAGAGTGAAAGCGACCCGCCAGCACTACGTTGTCATGGAGTGTCATCTAACTTTTGGTGTTTAGATATAATCCCTCCACCCTGCTGCTGAGACTTTGCCGGTATGGGCGTTTGTAATACTGCAGGTCAGGACTGATAATTAACCCATGATGACTGAAACACAGCAATTACAGTCATGCTCATGTGGCAAATCAAAGTGACAGAAGCTAAAATGCACTCTCTCTCACCGATCAGTATATGAATGCCATTAAAAGGCACATATATTTAAATCAATCTTATTTTACATAGTACTGACAGTGGTACCAGCGTTACTTTCATGACGAAAACAGAACTGGACTGCTTTGCAAATTCGGACAACCTTCAACTCAAAGGTAGGACGTGTTCAAATTCCCAGCAGTGATGGAATATGTTTTAAAGCTAATCATTGGGATGTGTTTTGAAAAGGCCCCTAGAGTATTCTATAAAAACTGGTTGTGTTTGGGCCATAATGTTGAGCCATATGCTGCAATTACAGTAGCAGCCATTCAAAATGCCCTTCAGAGTCAAAAACCAGCCGGATGGCAACAAAATCCCCTCCAACTTCAAGCCACTGGCCTGCATATTTTTTTAATCTGACTCAGCCCTTTAACTGAATTACAGGGTCTGACCAGGAGATAATCCTTCTCTTTAGGTCTTAATGTTCACAAATCATGACTGAAATAATATTTTAGATGTTTAAAAAGGAATTGTTGGTGGCTAGCCAAGGATCAGCCAATGGCCCATCAAGGAAATTGGGGAAATTTTGAATTGCTACTACTTTAATATCAGCGTGTAATGTAGAGGCTTTTATTTTGTTATTACCTAATAATCAGCATGCCGCTTTATTTTTGGTACCTGGCCTAATCAGTTATATCAAACTCGTTGTCCTCATCCTAACCACACCCCTGGTCCATCCTAACAATTGGTGGTTTTTCCTACCACTACTCACTTTGGTGACCTTTTTCAAAATTTGTACAGGATTTTGCATGTCTTTTAGCAAAACTTTAAACTAAGTTGAAGCTGGAATTTAAAAAAAAATATGGTGTATGCTTTATCTGTTTCCAATAATGCAGTTGCTATAGAAAGCCAAACCAATGCATTCTGATATGCACCACTTTCTGATATGCACTGACACTACCCGATCCGTCCATCGCATGCCCCATCAGCTCATTTGCGCATCCAGGTATAAATGGGGGTCCCCCTCAATTTTATTTTGTTAAAAATACCTAAATGATGTTTTTTTCCTCCCCCAAAATAGTAAGCGTACTAAAATATAATGTGTTAAAGGTTAATAATGTATTTCCTGAGAAAATAAATGCCTTAAAATCCTTTCTGTTTTATCATTTGTCTGTGGCCGATCTGCACCGGAAATGGGATCGCTCCTTCTGGGAGCTAACTTTTTCAGATTTAAACATAAATGTAGTCTTTTTGAGTTTTATGTTTTCCTTTCGTGTTAACATTATGGTATATAGTGCGTAATCTAAACAAAGAAACAACTAAAATGCAGATAAACATGGTTTAATCATATTTTGCCGGACTACTCTAAACATGTCTGATCATGACGTCAGAGAAGCAGTTTAACGAAGAAAATGAAAAAAGCATGTAAAAAGTGGTCTCACAAAAGTCATAAAGCATTTTTTAAAAGATGTGTATTAGCAGTCTTTAGCGATTTAAGGATAGAAATAAGTAATTTTAGTACCTTAATTACATTATTTATGGTCACACCACTACACCACCTTGAATTTCTTCTGCTTGTTCACATTTTGTCATGTTGCAATTCCATAATGTCTTTTATAAAAATTTTATATAATTATGCAATATAATAAGTAACACAAGATGTTGTTGAACTGTGCATTGGAAAAAAATCTTTTTGAAATAGTCCACAAATAATTGTCCGCAAATGTGTGTATTTGAACATAGATGTTTTACTTTCTTCCAGAACCACATTTTGCTGCAGTTACAGATGCAAGTCATCTGGGTGTAAATATCGACTACCATGTTTGGATATTTAGAGACTAAAATTCTTTCTATGATATTTTTTGAAGGAGAGCATCTTTGTACATCATGGCTGGGCTCTTGCAAGGATTTTCAATCAGATTTATATGTGAACTTAATTAGGACATTTAAAAACCAATATATGATATATATGATTTGATCTAAGCCCTTCCCATCAAATTCCACTTGTATGTTTGGCTTTGTTGTCCTTCTGGAAAGTAAACTCTGGTCTAGTTTAAGGTTTTTGCAGGTTGTAAGTGTCTCCTTCCCTCAATATTTTCCTTTATTTAGCTCTCCCCTTCAGCTCTAACAGACTTCCCTGTTCCCGCCAGAATTAGAATTCCGCCCACATGTTGCTGCCATCACCATATCTTAGTATGTGGATGGTGGACAGAGGCATGCATTGTTAATTTTCATTCACACAAAGGGTTCTGGATAGAAGCCTGAAAGCTCACTTTACACTGCAAAAAAATGCAGATCTAAATAAGTATTTTTTTCTTAAAATATGTGCATGTGTCTTGAATTGAGGACTTAAAGCTACAGTGTGTAATTTTCAGCGACATCTAACGTTCAGACTGCAGACTGCAGCAACATGAACATCTCCCCCCCCCCCCCCCTCCACCGCTTCTCCCCCCCAACAGTACGGCGAGCGTTACGGGACAAAATGTCTTCCACGACGTCCGCATCACCTACCTTCTCAAGTGATGAGGTTTGTTTACATAGATCATTTTAATACTGCCATCTATTGTTCAGCACCGTCTCAGTTCATCTCTCTCAACTTGCCGTAGTTACTTTCGAGCGTAATGGGCGATCTCGCAATCGCTAGTTTGTTGGCTCTGCGCTGCCGTAGCGCAAAGATGTCTGCCTCCATGGCTGCGAGACCCGCTCCTATGTAATTATAAATAACGAATTCTAAGGCAACGCAAATATTAAGGTTAAGAGGCTGAGCTCGTAGATGATGATAAATAACATAGTTATGTATAATATATTACATTTCTGACTGTATATCCCTATAATTATTACACACTGTAGCTTTAAGTCAGACACTTTGCCAATGGGACAAGACAATTTACATTTGAATTAAGAAAAAAACAATTGTATTGTCTTATTTCAAGTGCATATTATCTAATTATCTTATTTTAATAGTAAAAAAAACCCTCATATCATTGGCAAATGATCTCATTTACCTACTCAAATTAAGGGTAGATACACTGAATTTATTTATATTTTAACTTATTTCTAGATAGTTTTTGCAGTGTAGGTTTTCTAACACCTATTGTTTATAGGTAACTGTATATATCCATGTGTAGAATCTATTAATAAAAAAAAAAAGAGAAAACAAAATTATATTTTTCTTCCATCTCACAATTATATACTAGTTGCTGTAGGTTAAACTACATACATCAGTAATAAAACAGATTAAAGTTTGTAATTTTTAAAATCTGAAATCTTAAAAAATGACCAGATTATATTGCTTCTTTGGAGGGGACTATTTTTTTAACCCAGCTTTGACTGTCCTGCTCTGAGTGCTGAGGTCTGAGCAGAGCCGGGGCCACACAGAATAGAGCAGGACACAGTGAAATCCTGATGAAGAGGGACGGTGAAAGGTGTTGGCCAGGAATCAGAGCCTTTCTCCAACAAGACTGACAGAGCAGCTCGGGAGGATCCCTGTTACTGAATGCTGTTGTTGGTCCATTGTTGAATTAGAGCCTAATTCCTCCTCCATCATCATAACCAGTTGTTTTCTTTGCAGGCACAGGGGACTGTGGGATAAGATCAGCTACTATATTGGAGAAAGAGTGAACAGGCTGACTTTTATTCTCTCTTATTGTAGCTCCTTGTTGGTCTAAAATGCTGTGATTGTAGCAAAGGATATTGGATCATGACTTCCACCTTTAGTAGATTTCTGCCATTGGTCATGTCTGACACCACATCTACTCAACTCATCCACTGTTTCCCTCTCTAGTCCTTAGCTCCTTTTTTAAATCATGTTTTGTACCAGCTAAAATTGTCTGCATCTTCTGGACTTTTTGAGTTCTTTGCAAGCGATACTAATAAGAAAAAAAAACAACAATATTTGTTCTGACATTAAAATCCACTTACAATTTATGTAATTATATTACAAATTGTTGCATTTGCTAATCTATATATCTACTATATAGTATCTACTATATCAGCATAAAATGGAGGAATAAATCTTTTTCTATCCAGAAATATTTATATAGAAAATCTTACTTTTCAGATATTTACCCCAAGCTACCAAGATGACAGAATGAGGCTTACAAAGCTATAACATTATAATCTGCATTTACTTTTTAATGGTTCAAAGTAAATTAACCTTTTTGTAACATAAAAATGCAGAAGAAAAAAAGGGTCTAATTTTTCTGACATTAAAGAAGCAATAATAGAAATTTCACCACTAAGTGGGGCTGCTGAAGACTGTCTGTGGACCAAAACAAGAGTTAAGGAATCTATAATGATTAATGGTAATTTTGCATTAGGATATTTAACTTTTCTAAAGCCATTATGAGGCCTGTTAGAAAAGTTTACAGCCTTCACTAATGAGTTATATCATAGCATAACTATTTTTATATTTAGTAGTGGTGTTAAACACACAGTATGGCAAGCAGACGACGGGTATTATGCTGTTCAAAATTATTTTACATCATCATATCAAAAAATTTGAGAATACAAACCTTAAAATAAAAAATGGCTTCATTATTAAATTTTATCAGTTGTGATATGGCGACAAATATCTTTGTGATAACAGGTCGACATCATATGCTTTTTCAGACATTAAAAAAACCAGATAAGGCACCTAATAGCACATTGCTCAATGGCTGAGGTCTGAAAGTATCACCATGACTTAGAGAGATCTCTACCTTTTAATTTCTTTCTTTGAAGATTTTGGGGGGTCTTATTGCCATTGTTATCAATGATCAGGTTTGCCGGTTGTAGGACATTAAATTTAATCAATATTGATTAGACTTTAATATTTTAGTTATTAGAATTCAACCAATAAACAAATGTGATCCTTTTAGATCTTTTCAATATAGGTTAATTCACTGGAATGGGATGATTTTTTAATGGCTGACCAACCAGCCGTGGTGGACATTAACCAAAAATTAACCTTTCTGACCATAATTCAACATTATTCCCATTGCCAACAGGTAGGGGCTAAGCCTTGAGTAGCAAACACTTTTAATCTAAATTGATGATTAATTCAAATAAACAAGAGGGATCAAAGATTTTGTACAATACAAATCAATCCTTTGCAATAGAACCAATGGGTTCTGATCTTTTCTGTTTAAATTTTTTTTATCTTTCAGACCAAATAAATGCAGTGTTGATGGCATACATTGGTCTTTTCAAGCAACTTTAGAGTTAAGAAACTTATGTCATTTATGGATTTGTACAAATACTACCATAATGCACTCTGCACACATTTTTACATAAAAAACATCTCTTAACTCTTTACTAACATCAGCCGGTGTGAAAATACAGCCTCAAACTTCTTACCTGTTAAATCAGATCACATTCTCATCAGGGGCGGAGCTAGATGGGGGGCCAGAGGTGGCCTTTGCCACCCTTAGCCAATCATTGACCATCCCTGTGGCCACCCCTACCATTTTTCCCCCTCCAATGATTAAGTGGAATATTCAAAACATTTTAATATATATATATATATATATATATATATATATATATATATATATATATATATATATATATATATATATATATATATATATATATATATATATATATATATATATATATATATATATATATATATATATATATATATATATATATATATATATATATATATATAAATATATTACTTGCTATTTTTCAATTTTTTCATATAGTCATAATTACTTGATAACAAAAACACTGTGGTTAATTATGCACATCAATATACTGACATTAAAGATGATAAGTACAGAATTCATGATCTTTTCATAAATAGATTTAGTGTTTTATGGGGTAAAGAAAAAATAATGTGTCTCTGTATGTCATCTAGGAGTCTTCAGTGAAATCATAGATAAATAATTATTTTAATAAAAACGTATTAAATAATCAATTTATGTAGATAATAGTACTTGTAAATATAAATTTAATGCGGGATGATTAGTGATAAAAGTAGGTAAGTAATGAAAATGATGTTTGATTTACGCCCCAGAACTCAAACCTGAAGGATTTTATCCCCTTTACCTTTTATCTAAAAAGCATGGATGTTTAAATATATGCGTCATTTTGTTAGCAAAGGCTGTAGGAAAGTATAGTTAGTTTTATTTAGAAAATATGGATGTTTTGCTCGTTCATTTTCCTATTAGAACATTGTAGACTGGCCCTGAGGTTCTGGTTCCTATCCGCTTTCGGCCACCCCTCAATAGGGGTGTAAATAATAATCGTTTTGTATCGATGCATCGATCCAACAGCCGACGATCCGCTGCATCGACACGCCCGCAAGAGTATCAATTCATGTTTTTTTCCCCTCTGGTCTATTTTTATCCATTTGGTCCTGGACGTATTCTGACTCTAGTGCTGCTTTGGCGCTAAACCTATTTTGCCCTCCTACCTCGCTTCCTTTAGCCACTACCCTTTTTCCGCTTGCACACACACCCATGTAAACACAGAGGCATTATTATTTTTCAGTGAATGAGGTTTTCATAGGCCTAGATGGAGTACAACTTTGCTACTTTTCTGTTGTTTCTCAAATAAAATGCATAACGATATTACAGCTTTCATTAATTTATTTCAAATTTGAAACATTGTGTAGCCGTTAAGGTAAAGAAAACAAAAACAAACAATTAATCGAATCGTATCGTGGTGTACTCTTGAGTATCGAAAATAATCAAGTCGTTTCAGGAAATTGATACTGAATCAAATCGCCATGATGGGTGGGATTTACACCCCTACCCCTCAGTGTACATTGGTTATTGCCTGGCCCCCCTTATAAAAATGTTCTGGCTACGCCTCTGATTCTCATCTTTTGCAATAAGAGCAAAGCAAACAGTTTCATTCACTCAAATGATCCCTCTGCTCAGATACCTGCTGGTAAGTGCAGTAAAACAAACACAGCCTCACATTTAAAAGCCATTCACTTCACGTCATCCAATCCCTCTCCCTAACCCTTCTCCTCTTCTCAAGCTGCCCTTGAGCTTTTCTATTACCGCATGGAAAACACCTCGCAGCCTCTGACAAGCGCAGCGGATCGACACTAAATCAGAAATCAGTGCCAGCCGCAGATCTGAGCCACCATGAAGGTCACAGGGCCCACACTGCATGTCGTCTCAATCGGGGGAGCAGAGGCAGACAAGACCGGGGTTGATGTGTGACTCTGTGAGAGTGTGCACTGTATATGTTAGTGCTGTCAGGAGGTTCATCAGAAGGAAAGGCTGGCTGGAGAGGAGGAAGGAGGTCTGGGATGGGAGCAGAGGGGATATAATGCCAGGAGGAGAAGTAAGAAGTAGAAGAAATGCTGATTGGGTTTGAAATGAATGAAAGACAAACAATTCTCTAATCATTCTTTGTGTAATTTATGTAATAACTAAGGAAACACCCAGGATACACTGAAAAAAATAATGCTACCGCATTTGGCATTTACTTAATCATGTTTAGTTACTTTAACACACCTGTTTTATGACCTACCCTGCTAACATGAAACAATTGTATTAAAGTTACTAAATATGATTAGGTAAATGCCAAAAATCGTTGCTTTATTTTTTTCAGTGTAAACTATTAGCTCTTCCATCACAGCATTTGTCCCTAGTTCATACTGTCATCTAGTGGTTAAACTATGAATAGCACCCCTTATAAACCTGACTGAAAACAGTTCCAGATTTCCGTTGGGGATATTTAAAGATGATTAAAAGATGATTAACTTCTCTGAAATAACTTATTAATACAGTACAGGTGATAAATACTTAGAAATAGAAAAATAAAAATATGAATGAATAAGTTTCCCCACCAAAAACAAAAAACAAAATTTGGTATCTTATAATAATCAAAAACATTAAAAAATTATTATAATTTTCCAGCTGATGTGGTACGTAAATTCATAAACAACGAATGTAGTTCAGCAGTTTGAATTTAGTGAATATTGCAGCTGAAAACAGCTTCTTCAAACTAACAGAGGTGAAATAAAGCCATATAAATGTCTGTACACAGAAATCAGATATGAATAATGAATCCCATGATCCTGCCATGAAAGTCAAGACCCCATAAAGAAAATACAACCTTAAATAATTAGACTTCTAATTTTTATTATAACATTTAATATGTAATGTAGTTGTTTATTATGATAAAGGATATTACTGTTGTAGATACAGGAATACAACCTTTATCCCGACTCCAAATTGAGATAAATTTGTTCAGATAATACTCCTGAGGTTTTAAAAACATATAATTCCAAACCATTTGTTTAGATGTAATTTGCCTGTTGTTTTGTATGTTGTATTCTCATTTCAAATGACCCAATGCCTACCTTCACCTTGGGCCATCACTTTCTTAAACCTACCACTGTTGTATTTCTTGACACTTTTAAATAATCTGGATTTGGATTCCAAAAAAGGGACCAATAAATACCCACATTATCTGGAAAAGAGGCTGCAGCTGGTGTTTGCCTATAGGAACTGGTTTGCAGCCAGGGTTGAACTACCAAGCAGATATATGGGACATTAAGAGCCACAGGTTATGGGATGTTGACAACACAAGACCAGATCCAAGGCAATGAGCAATAATCTGTTGTTATTTTCTACTTTTTAATTTACTGTAGCTAAAAAGCTTGTCCTCTGTCAAATTTCTTTATTATCTCTCTTCAAAACCTTTAAATTAATTAACAAAATACATTTGTTTTAAATTAAAATCAGTGCAAAGAAATGATAATAATTTAAAAAAAGTCAAATTTATGCATGAAGACTTTTATTGACATTGTGGTGTGAGACTCTTTGGCTTTTAATCTTGATATCTTGATTCAGCTTTAACTTTTTTTTTATCCAGGCCTTTTTCATGAGATAATTCTTTATTAAATCACTCATGATCAAGCATGATTAAAAAGCAACATCTGACTTTGATTTGATTATGTTTATGGTGTTTTTCTTTGTTATCACTTTTGTTAGATTTTAGTAATTTCTAGGACCACTGTGTGTTTTTCTTTCAATAAAAGAGAGGCACCAACAATTATGTCCATGTGTTTACAGTGTATTGCATGCAGTTAGTATTGATTTCTTAGGTTTTATGCTTGCAGTTAAGCTTGCATTTTTTTTTATCTATAAAACAGCAGATTTTGAAGAAAAAAAACCCTACCAAACTTTATAATTCTGTCTCCATTGTTATATTGTTTTATAAAGTAAAGGAAATGCAATGATTTGTTACTCAGTACTTGAGTAGCCTTCATACCAATTACTTGCTTGACTAATTTCCTGGATGGCCACTCTTTATTTTTACTTTCATAGAAATACATTAAAAATTAGGCTACCCTTACTTTAGTTTAATTGTTGGGAACTCTACCCAGATAATAGATATAGTTTACATAGGTTTTAACTCAAAGAGGTTTGGACTAAATGTGACTCTAATGACAATATTGTTGATCTAAGACCAGACAGACTAACACAATCAATAGGGCTGATAGCCTTAATAAATCCCAGAATTGTTGTATAAATATATAAAGGGATCAATGGAATAAATTGCTGTTTGTTTTATTTAGATTTTTTTTTTACCTATGCAGTTGCTTTAAGTTATTTAAAAGACAACATAGTTCAGTATGTCTACATTAAAAGAGAAGTTAAGATGATTTTAGTGATTTTATCAATCTAGGAAAACTTTTCTATAGAGTTTATAAAATTAAGGTCTACAAAATCTGTTACTTAGAGACCAGAAACTCAGTGAGGCTAAAGGAGGGATAGTTAGATGACAACTTAGAGCCAACATGTCAGCTCATGTCTGAATCCAGTTTTATAGTCAGATGATCAGATGGTCATTATCCACAAAGCACCACTGTTACATTAACCTTTTATATGTATGATCAGTAAAATAAAATCAGTAAATGTCCACATTTCTAATACAAACTGTGATGTCACGTGGATTAACGTCCCAAATAGCAATCGACTTTAGTTTAGCTTGTCCCTGAAAAGCTTCCGTAGTCACATGAATGGTTTGTTGTGGTTGTCGTTTCATATTTTTTTTCTCATGTTATATAGCGTTATTCCTGACAAGGTGTTATCGTAGTTTTGTTCTTCGCACAAAATAAGATTCTTGATATTTGTGTCACATTTAAATTGCTTAAATAGCAGTCCGATTTCTCGATTTTTCCGATGATTTAAAGGTATATCCACTGATGCAGCCTGAAGTTGACAGAAAAACACGCTGTTATAGATGAGATTTTTCCTTATTTCACTCTGACTGACTGAGAGAGTGGTTGGTTTCCCAGCCTTGATCATGCTGCGATGGATACTTGGAGGTCGGGAAGCCCAGAGCTCAGTGGAGGTAAGCTAGCTGCTGCAGGTGTTGTGTCGAGTTTGGTTCCCCCGTAGAGATCTGGTTCCATTTCACTTCTTTTCCGCTTTTAGACGTTTTTGCTTCTAATCCCACCGACCTTATATGGTTCCCATTGGGCCTGTTAGAGCCTTCCCTTCCACTGGGCCTGTTTCTACTTTTCCTTTGTAGTTCAGAATTTCCTTGATCATAAATAGACTCATAAATGATATATTTCTTTCTATTTGTGCATTTTCCCTAAAAAATACACAAATAAACGAAAATCCCAATAACTTTGGTGTACACCCCTAATCTGACCTAATGTCCCCTGTTAAACATGGTGGAGGATCTGTGATGCTGTGGGGCTGTCTCTCTCTTCTAAGGCCTATCTTTGTTGGGGTACAAAGGGCTGTCAACTCTCACCCATTTGGAGTGAGACTCACCCATCTCAGTGTCTTCACACACTCTCACTCCATATTCCCAATTTTTCACAATAAAAAAAAGACAGACATTAAAACTCAACTCATTTCCACTTATTTATATGTAAAAATACTATGGTGATCAAAATCCAGTTTTTAATACAACCTTAGTGCAAACACAGGAGGACATGCCAGGTTCATATCCAGTCAATATTCCCACCTATTCACTGTGCTAGATATTGAAAAAAGACAGTTGCTACGAGGTATTTCATTAAATTGTTTATCGAGGTGCTAACGTCTCTGTTAAACACTTTAAAAAACTCTGAAAATGGAATACGAAAGGTGGATTCTTGATTCTCGACGTCGGAGTACACAGAGTGAAGCGAAAAGACTACAACTGTGTAAACAGGCCCCATTTCCGTTTCCGGTGGCAGGGGAATATTGACTATTCCAACAGAACTCAATGGGATTTACAAAATGCTAAATAAAACACTACAGGAACGTTTTTTCTTCACGAAACTTTTTGGAACGTCATTCAACAGCGCTGACGACACGGTGAGTAGCATATTAAAAAAAAAGAACGTTTAAGGTTGTTTTAAGGACATTATCGGACATGCACTATGGCAGCCATTGTGAAGCAGCCAGGGGGGGATTCTAAATGAGCCAAAAAGCAGAGACAGGAGCAATTGTCAAACTTTTGGTGTCGATCATTCGATTTCATCCTGGACACTACAGAAAATGGGCTTAAAGTGTAAAAAACCGGAATTCTCCTTTAATTTCCATCATATTTTCTAAATGAAACATCCAGAGAAGTGCTGTCTCCTGTCATGGTGAGTTAAAAAAAAATCTACGCCTCCTAGAAGGTCTGAATTGTTTAGCCGTTTTGCAAATGTAAGAAAAACTAATAACATAATGAATGATTACCAATATTACCAGGTATTCATACACAGTGTAGTTTGCATTTTCATTTCATTGCACTGGTTCCTGTATCAGTGCCAGTAATCCAGTAATAGCTTATTAGTTCCTCATTGTTTAATTAACTTGACCTGCAGAGAATAATTAATAAACAAAGTTGTGAAATTGTTAGTTTACAGTATATTTAATATGCAAGTATTTTAGTAGGGCCCATTCTGCTTTACTTCAATTCTCTAAAAATCACCAGAATGTAGAACATAATGTATATTGTGAGAAAAATGTTCCACATAACTACGGATCACTTGTTGTTCAGTAACATTTACTGTGCTATATTATTTCCACGTTTTGCTACTTAGTTTCAGTTGAATGCTCTGAAAACCTCCAACCTGTAGCTGCACCTTTCCTCAGAGACTTTTGATCGAATCCTGACAGGGTTTCCTGTCCAAACTATCTCAGAATCTCACCCCAAGGTTTGGTAAAAAGCTGGCAGCCCTGGGTACATAAATACAAATCCTTTTAATAGAAATCAAAACAAAAACAGTCATGTTTTTCTTTAAATGAAGAAATGGATAAATAAACATCCAACCGAATAAACCCATATAGGGTTCATCAGATGCACCAATACCTTCCTCCATGGCCATCTTAGTCCCCACATCTTTTATTTTTTTAACTATATCCTGTGTGGCAATGTGGCAATAAGAATAATTGTCTTGATGCAAAAAAGAACCCAACAGAATTTGCTTTCACAAGTGGAGCAGTATGCCTATCACCATAGTGTCACACTTGATTTATGGATATAAATAACTTTATTATAATTCATGAAGGGAGTATTAGAGATTATATGGACACTGTAATGTAAGTAGAACCGGAAAGGAAAAACAGAAAGAAAAGGAGAAAAAATGAAGGAAAGAGGAGATAAAATGAAGACGGACATGTTACGAGACATAAATTAAAGTAACACCTTGATACTATTGCTATTAAGTAGTATTCTTTAATCTGACACCTATACTGTGGTAGCTGAAGATAAGAATATGGGCTATCTGTATGGAAGTGAATCTCTTAAGTTAGTAAGTTGGTCCACATCTAATTCATCTTGTTCACCTGTGTGAAACTGAAGGCCTCATGCCCACAAGAGCATAAAAAAGGCAAATCATGTCATAAATAGAGGCATTAGTTTTTATATGGCGTTCAAAGTGGCTAAAACTGCTAAATAAATGAGAGAAAAGTTATAATGCTCTTATGAAAATGAAAGCTACAGCTGGACCTTTTACAAGACTCGATATTGCAGAAGTTGTCGGATACAGAAATGAGTTTGACACCCCTCGCTCTCGATCTTCTGTTTTATAATAAATTGAATTGAATTCAGTTTATTTCTACTGCGCCAATTCACAACACGTCATCTCAAGGCACTTTACATTTCACCTGATCATACAGTCAAATTGATTAAAAGTTTTCTATCTAAGGAAAACTAGTTGATAGCATCGACTCATTGACTCAAATACAATCCCTCACACTAAGCATGCTTGTAGCGACAGTGGAGAGGGAAAACTCCCTTTTAACAGGAAGAAACCTCCAGCAGAACCAGGATCAGTGTGAGCGGCCATCTGCTGAGGCTGACTGGGTTCAAGGAGACAGAAGCAGAGATACAAACAGCAGCTGTTAAAGGTGGCCCCGTCCAGGAAACACACAGCGAGGCCGACGATCTCTGAGCCAACTCCCATGTCAGAGGATGAAGAGAGCACATCCAGCCAGTCACAGTCAGAGAAACAGGACTACACTGGAAAAAAAGGCAGATCTCAAACATCTATAAACAAAGGTGTTGATGGCAGCAGAACAGCTGATATTTCTCTCCAGGATGGGGTCACAGCCAAACAGGAACAGATGAGGCAAAGCTACTATGAGAAAAAGCAGAGAGAGCATAATGTTAGAGATTGAACTAACAGATTCTGCAGAGCGGGAGAATAGAGCTAGAATGAAGCAAAATGATGAAATAGGGGTCCCTATGTCCTCCAGAAGTCTAAGCCTATAGCAGCATAACTATAGAGATAGCTCAGGACTAAACTGAACAAAAAAACAATGAAAACAGGAAGACAATTTCCACCTCCTCTTAGGTCCCTGCCCAACTTCTGCTCTCTGTTCCTGTAAATCAAAGAGGCCAGAATGTAGCATCTTCACTCTTTAATGTGGTTTATTGCAGCATGATAAGTATATTGGATAAACATAGCAATGATATTTTATTAAATATAATGATTTCATTTCATTAACATGATGGATTCATGCAGATGGTAAGAGGTAGTTTGCTTTTAGCTGCCATGCTGATTCTGATGATTTTTGTGACCCGAGGGCAGTTGGAGACCACTCTCTAGTTGTCAACCATAATCAATTAATTGTCCAAAGAGATTCCTATAAATATCTTGGATTAAAAATTAACAATAAATTATCATGGACTGATCAAGTTGATTATGTCTGCAACAGGGTCCAGCAGCGGCTACATTTGGGCCTTTGGTGTCAGTCATATGGAAGTAAGTAAATCTGTGTCGCTGGGATTTGAATTAAAATGGCACTGAAATTTAAATGTTGTAAATTTATACTTACTGTTTCAGTGTTAAAATATATTCAGAACAAATTTTTGACCTAAAAAAAAATTGTCATTATTTCTACACAGTTGAAATTTAATTTATTTTCTCTTCAAGCTAAAAATTCACATTACTATTTCAAAGTGATTACATTTTCAATACTTATTTTTCAGTTTAATTTTTCAGTGTTAAAAAAATCTGCATATAAAAAATTTAAACCTTTCAAAATTCAAACTCAATATTTTCAGCCTCCTGAGATTCAACTGGCTCTATTTCACTGTCTTAAATTCGGTGTCTAAATTCAGTGTAAAAAGGGAAGGGTTACTTCAGGTCACAGACATTAGCAATGGATTGTGGCGTCCAACACCCAGCCAATCCTGTTACGCTTTCTTAGTCACGTGACGTGACGCTGGTGGCGCTAATACTGAAGGAAAACCAGCATGACGGAGCCGGTCATGCAAGCTAACGCTAACTCAACTACAGAAAAGGAAAGTAATAAACTCACCATTGAGTGTTGGACACCACAATCCATTGCTAATGTCTGTGACCTGAAGTAACCCTTCCTTTTTACACTGAATAGGGCTTGGTCGTCATGACGTAAGCACTTTGCGTCGCCGCCATCTTGGATGCCTCTTTTACCGCTGCTCAGACTACTGCCTATGACTACCGCGTACTGTACTCCCTCTCAGCCGTGTTTTAATTTGATTAATTTCACCTTAACTTGATTTCAACCATGGTAAACGGTTGCTGTATTGTGGGCTGTAACAGCTCAACACATGATCGGCATGGGAAAAACATAGAAAATGAGTTAATTTTCCACCGCTTTCCTGCCTGGAGGCGTAACCATGGAGACCAAGTGTCAGAGATAACAAAGAGTCGTCGGCTAGCTTGGATCGCGGCTGTAAGACGACCAAACATAACTTTCCACAGTATCCCGATGTTAATGAGAGTGTGTTCCCTGCATTTTCATTCTGGTAAGTTAAAGATGCGCGGTTTTATTTTATAGCCTACATTGTTACTTTCCTTAAAGGAATAGTACACCCAAAACATGATTAGCCTTCATTTTCTACTCACCCCCATGCTGAACAACACTCTGGAGTACTTTTTTGATATCTCAAATGCATCTGGAGATCTGGGAGGCTTCTTGCTGTCTGCTGACATTCAAATAATGGAGGTCTATGGTGCCCGAGGCAGAAAGGTCCATAAAAGTCCACAAAAAACGTGTCAATATTCCTCCATACTGCTCGTCCAATGTATTCCAAGTGTCCTGAGTGGGTAGCATCCAGAATTTACTCGAAACGAAGTCATTTAGAATGTTTTTAGAGCATAAACAGTAGTGTATAGGATTTCCTGAAAGCGTGCGCCTGCGCGTTCACGACGCTACGGAAGCCGGCAGACCAAACCACATGAAAGTGCGCATTCAGCGTCTGCTCTGCCGATAATGCAAGCGTAGAAGAAGAAATGTGCTGTTTACCTGTGCAAAGAAAGAAACAACGAAAGAAAAATGTCTGAGGACTTCAGTGTTGAGGAAGAGCATGAGTTCTTTGCCGAGCTGAATGCGCACTTTCATCTGGCTTGGTCTGCCGCGGTTTCCGTAGGCTCGTGAACGCGCTTTTAGGAAATCCTATACACTACTGTTTATGCTCTAAAAACATTCTAAATGACTTCGTTTCGAGTAAATTCTGGATGCTACCCACTCAGGACACTTGGAATACATTGGACGAGCAGTATGGAGGAATATTGACACGTTTTTTGTGGACTTTTATGGACCTTTCTGTCTCGGGCACCATGGACCTCCATTATTTGAATGTCAGCAGACAGCAAGAAGCCTCCCAGATCTCCAGATGCATTTGTGATATCAAAAAAGTACTCCAGAGTGTTGTTCAGCATGGGGGTCAGTAGAAAATGAAGGCTAATCATGTTTTGGGTGTACTATTCCTTTAAAGGTTGGGACCTTTTACGGGAAAATAATAAAAACGGCAGCGTGAAAAGGCTCAAATACGTGAGAAAACCGGAGGGTTGGCAGTTAACGTTACTAACTACACCTTTGAAACACATAGCAGCTAGTTAAAAGTACATTACATGCGTGAGTGGTTGTTAGCATTAGCGGTTAGCAGTTGCTAAACTACCAGGTTCCAGAGCCCATCTAAGCACAGCGTACCTTTGTACGGATTACTGTGTTCCCACTGTTTGCTGGCTTTATGATCTGCAGCTCCTAAACCCATCCATTCATGAACTGCATATGAGACTCCAAGGACTTGTAGCTTGGAACTGTTTTGAAGTATAGGCGCTCACTCATCGGTGCTCCACTCATTGTTTGGAACTTCATATGGATCCAAATTATTAATAATGCTGATTTTGTCAACATACTGGTCCGTGGCTTCTCTATTTAATGTGTCCTGGTAAATTCCAGATCTTTTTCGGGATTTTAACATCTTTTTTCTCTCTACTTCTACATCTCTTCTTTCAACAACAACGTTGTATCAGAGCTATGTTTACGTTTGCGTAGCCGTCAATATGGCCGCCACGTCCCACAATGGAACGTGGATCCCGAGCCCTATTCAACCTTTCAAAATTCAAACTCAATATTTTCAGCCTCCTGAGATTCAACTGGCTCTATTTCACTGTCTTAAATTCGGCGTCTAAATTCAGTGTAAAAAGGGACTCAACTACAGAAAATGAAAGTAATAAACTCACCGTTGAGTTAGCGTTAGCTTGCATGACCGGCTCCGTCATGCTGGTTTTTACTTCAGTATTAGCGCCACAACCGTCACGTGACTAAGAAACCGTAACGGGATTGGCTGGGTGTTGGACGCCACAATCCATTGCTAATTTCTCTGACCTGAAGTAACCCTTCCCTTTTTACACTGAATTTAGACGCCGAATTTAAGACAGTGAAACAGAGCCAGTTGAATCTCAGGAGGCTGAAAATTTTGAGTTTGAATTTTGAAAGGTTGAATTTTTTTATATGCATTTTTTTAACACTGAAATATTAAACTGAAAAATAAGTATTGAAAATGTAATTACTTTGAAATAGTAATGTGATTTTTAAGCTTGAAGAGAAAACAAATTAAATTTCAACTGTGTAGAAATAATGACAATTAACTTTTTTTTAGGTAAAAAATGTGTTCTGAATATATTTTAACACTGAAACAGTAAGTACAAACATACAGCATTTAAATTTCAGTGGCATTTTTAATTTAAATCTCAGCGACACAGATTTACTTCCATACAGTCAGAAAGTCATGCTGCTCTTATAGCATGCTGTTATAGAGAGCATCATTAGGTACGGCACTTCTGCCTAGTTTGGTTACCTGTCTGTCCAAACGAAGGCCGAACTTACTTGCCTGACTCAAAGAGCAATGAAGCTGACGGGAGTCAAGCAGAAACCTACCTTCAGACCATCTCGAATGAAACCAGACGAGCCCAGAAAATCATCTCAGATCCAGGTCATATTCTTTAGTCAGAGTATCAGTTTCTTCCTTCAGGTCGCCGTCTTAGAGTCGCTGTAGATTGAACTCGTTTGTTCCGCTTTCCATTAAGGTAATAAACATTATCAAGCAGTAAATTGTGGAAAAGGCAATGGTATTCCACATTTAAACTAAACTGACATGCTTTTTTATGTTTTCATTATCTCATATAACAGATTTGTATTATGAATGCTTCCTCATGTATTTATTTATTGTCTTATAATGGTATTTCTATAGCAGTGTTTTTATGTATGAATGCAGTGTGACCCATAGTTTGGACTATGTAGCAGCCAGAGTCGGTACCCAAATCAAATTTCCTTTGGGAAAATAAATTTAATCTAATGTAATGATGGTTAACACAGCAGCTCATTTACAGGAGTTGGTCTAAGAAATGGAGGCTTACTGATAGGAAGTTGACTAAAATATTTCCGCTGTCTCTCATCCATCTGTCCCCTAACCGCCTCGCTCCTTCCCTCTCCTGTGCGTGCAGAAAAGCTCCGTGCTGTGCATCGGAGAGGAACAGCCCAAAAACTGCTTCACTGAGCTGCAGGTGCTGAAAGGACATTTTGACATCGTTCGATTTCTGGTGAAGATTGATGACTTCAGGTAAGCTGACCACAACCCCCCTCCCTCACACCACCCTTTTTTTTTTACTCTAACCTCTCCACCCTTGGCTGGCTTCCATCCCCCTGCGATTGACAGGAGATCCTCACCTACAGCAAACTTACAGAGCATGACAAGAGGCCCATCATCACCAGAAGGTGACTGTGTGTTCGCAGTAGACTTCTAAAGCCGTCCACACACAGATGGAAAGGTGCTGCACCTGCTGTCCTCCTCTTTGTAAAAATAAAACGAACCTGCGCTGCACCCTGGCATGCTAGAGTGGGTCAGCATAAGTGGTCAGATGGGGTTTTATAACGGAGCTAAGTAAGTGTGTATGTGTCAGGAGGTGGGGGTTGCTTTACGCCTGGTCTGCTGCAGTAATAATCTCCTCCTAGGGGGCTTCGTCTTCCCGCCTCAAAGGCTCGCGGTTGGGAGGGTGGAGGGCAAAGGCCAGAAAATTCCCTCCAGATTGCTTCTGAAGTCCAAGAAATATATCCTCAACAGTTTCTCCCTTTTCATTTAATCTCTGTTTCATCAGCTCATCCTGTGTTGATCTTTGGGAACAGGCGGGGCGGATGGTTCAGGGTCAGAGGGCGAGTGGAGGCGATAAGCTGACGAGTCCCACGTTCTGTTGGGTTTCCTAAGCAAAGATGAGGGGGAAATCATCCCCTCTATGAGTGGAGAGAGGCTGAGTATTGATTCTGGCTCAGCCCGAACCCATGATGTCCTTTTTGTCTTCCAGGTTTGCTTCAGCGGGGGACGATGGTCTGGTTCTGGTCTGGAACATCGAGGTAATGACTTAAATATCGCTGACATTAAATTTCAGAGCTTTGCCAAAGTAACCAAACTTCAGAAATTAAGATTCTCTAATGTAACATCCACAACCATGGACTATGAAAAGGAAGAAAAATTGTAATTATTTTTTTATGGTTTAGAAAAAGAAAAATGTATTATATTTATGTTTAATTGTACTCCGTATTTTTTATTCACCCCCTTTTTAATAGTACACCTAGACAAAATCCAGAGGTTTGTTATATCAAAAAGTATAATTTTCATGCGAACTTTGTTTACTTATATAGTAACGGTTCCCACCACATGTTTTAGATTACCGTAGATTAGATTCAACTTTATTGCCATTACACAGGTACAGGTACAAGGCAACGAAATGCAGTTTAGGTCTAACCAAAAGTGCAATAGCAGCAAGTGCAGGATAAATGTTACCTCAAGGCCTTTTACAGATCAAAGGAAACACAGCAGACGGCTTCCAGTCATTTGCTCTGTTCGAAAACCTGGGACGCGTCCTTAGAAGGCCGGATTCGAAGGACGATTACGTCATAGCGCGGCGCCGAGGTCTGGTCGGATTCCAAGAGTCCTCGTTATGCGACCTTTAAATGCGTCCTTCTTTTTGCCCGATATGAAGGACGGGTCCGATGTATCCTTGGTATCCTTGGTTTACGCAGGATTCATTGCCAGACCAAGCAAGCCGGCTGCTCCGTGATCAGAGTAAAGGTTACTTGGCGCAGAACAGTGGTGAAAATTGGAAGTTCCGTTTAATATAATACAAATCTATGAATAGTTCCGTCTGAAATGAATGAAAATAGTTGTTTTAATGGTTATAGAGTCAGATATGTGGCGGTAATGTTTGGTTTATCTAAAGGTTTTAATCTGTTACTGTGTAAATGGGTTTGGCTGTAATTTAAGGACAGATTCTAATATATCTGCAGAGTGGGAACTATAAATCTGATAGGAGTTTAATTTTTTTTATTGCTGTTTTGCACAATATGCTTAACTAAGTATTTTTTTTTCGTTGAATATTAGAGATTTTGCAGATATATTTTTAGACATACATTGTTTAGATTTACTTATATCTCTCTACCCCTTTTATAGAATAGAGTAGAAAATCCCTTTATTGTCCCACAATGGGCAAATATACAGCAGCAGAAAGATTATTGAAAATGGTCACACAAATGAGGACCTTAGAAAAATGTCTAAGAATAACATGATAGGGAAGAGTTAAAAGATAAACAATAAAATACTGTAAAGTGTTTTAACAACATAAAACTGGAGAATAAATAACCAATATGCAGCTATGGACATTTTTACAGTGATGGATATTTGAAAATAGCAGCAACATCAGAGATGTGCAGAATGACAGCAGCAGGTTATTTAACTGACTAAGGTTTCTATCATTACATTTGATTTTATTTGTTCCTGCTCCCGGTGGTTGGAACCTTTATTCCACTCTGGATTCTTGTTAATGTAGTCTTTGTTCACTTTATAATAAAAAATAAATAAATAAATAAACAGTTTTGAAAACTTCGGTTTTCATTCTTTTCCTGCTTTGTGCGTCAACTTTCACAGTTGCTAAGCAACAGAGCATATGGCGGTAAAACCCGCCGAAGGGAGGACCTGTTCGAATTCACAGCCAAAACTCTTCCGGTCTCCTTATTTTCAAGGACTTGGAAGGATCCAGTCTAAGTAGACCGTGTCCTTGGAGGATGCAGCCCAGGTTTTCGAACAGAGCCTCTGACTTTGCTAAATGTTCGCCGTCTGGATGAGCACATATGCGCTTGATATTTGCTTACATTGAGTTGTTGACTCTGCAGCAGTTCTATGCTGTCAGGATTATGACAAAAGTGAACCCCAGATGTCTATCATGCTCTAAAGTTGCATTGGGGTCCTAAACTTAATTCATCACTAGCTCATATAACGTTAAATTTAGAAAAATTTAAATCTCTTTGTTATGTATGTTTTTGTTTTGTTTTTTAAGTAAAACCTAATGTCTTTTTAAGCCTCTCTTTATTGCAACTGTAGGAGACAGGTGTGAGAATAATCTGCAAATATTGTGATTCTAAGCCACAATAATACAAATTCCCCTTTCTTGAACATAAATTTGTTTATTCAAATCAAATAATTTGAATAAAGCGAACCTTCCCTTTTGCAATTAATTGTCTTTTTTTTTTTTTCTTACTAACTTGTGCTTTTCTGTCAGTTTGATGATTATGCAGCAAACCAGTAAAACCTGCATTTAAATGAAGCTGTGTCCTCCGTCAATAGGTCGCCGTTAATATAGTTATCTTATATTAAAAGGAAATTGAAAATGGCTTTCCTCATTCCGGCCGGCCTTTTATTTTACCTTTGCAAGTGAGAATAGATACAGTCTTGCCGTATTCCTGCCTGTTTTGGGCACACAAATTTTATTGTTTCTCACATAGATAGGTTCGCACAAACCAAAGCATTTGTTGAAATTGTAAATGGCTACTAAATGTTAAAATTCTCCTTCTTGTTCATTAGTTAAACAGTGACACCTTGTGGTTAATTTGTGCTTTTATTTTGAATAACGCTAGACTTCTTCGTGTGTTTTGTGGTTCTGCACTTCCTGTTCTTGCTAAGCGTGATGAGTCAGCGTTAGATCCTGAAGAAAGCTAAAGAAAATCGTTAAAATAGCGCCCTTGGAAAGCAGAATGAGTTTTCACGGTGTCTAAAGATTAAACTGCACCCGTTTGGAACTCCCTGCGTCTGGCTGTTTATTCCAAGTTCCCGCTACAGTGAAAACTCACCGCAAGAGACCAGATCTTTCGGCAGTGAAGCTGACACCATCCTTTCTGGAAGCCAGCTGTCTCCAGTCGGACCAATGATCTCACACAGGCAAGTTAAACCATAAAGTTAAAGTGGACCATCACATGAACAAGCTCACAACATAACTGAATTGGCGTAGTGTGTCTTCAGTGAACCCAAAGCAGTTGAAGAAAGCAAAAATGTCACTTCCAACAGAGAAAACAGATAATGCTGTAGACATGCCACTCAGGTCTAGCTCCAGAGAAAGAAAACTAACAGAAAAAGGCCAAGAGATGCACATCCAAGAGAACAAAAAACATGAGAAAACGTTCCACAAGGTCTATGATTCTTGGAAGTGGGTGGCAAGAGAAAGTAGGAAAAAACTAAAGGCCCTCTGTACATTAGAAGAACTCAATGATTTACAGGAAACCATTCAAGCAAAATATGAGGCTGTAAGACTACAGTACGAACCCATTCTACGTAACAGTAACACCACAGCAGAGATTGTCAAAAAGATGGAAGCCTGTGTTACGCTCACAAAAGAAATTTGTGACCTCATAAACAATCGTACAGAGACTATTGATAAAGATTATAATAGTCATCTTGAGAAAGAAAGAGTAAGAGAAACATTAAACAAAGATGAATATGGATCTATCTTTGGTCACACTCAAACTGAAACTGTAAGCTCATCTAAATCATCAGAGGGTTCAAGCAGCCATTCCAACTCATCTAGTACTAATGACAACAAAGCAGATGCACAAGCAGAGCTTGCTGCTAAAGTGGAACAATCAAAGGCCACAAAAGAAATTCAAGCACAACAAGCACAGCTCCAAAAATTAGAAAACGAATGGAAACTTAAAGAGTCAAAGATGCTGTCAGAAATGAAGCAAAAAGAAGTGGAAATGCAACAACAACTGGATCAAGAAAGAGCAAAACTGCAGCGGTTAAAAGAAGAAAAGGAAATAGCTGTAGCAGCAGCTCGTGTGAGAGCATACGATGAATTTGAACGCTGTGTAAGCAATGTTGAAGAAGTTGAAGATCTTAATTACAGAACTAACCCTGTCTTCTCTAGAGATAAACCCTGCTTAAATCCAGATGCTGCATTTTTCCAGCCTTACCAATCAGCTCCAGAGGTGACAACAAATCCAGAGACATCCAATCTAGCTGAAGCAATTGCCAGCTCATTAAGCATGAGTCGCTTACCAGTCCCTGAACCCACAGTATTCAGTGGAGATCCTTTAAGGTTTACTGATTGGAAAATGTCATTTATGACTCTTATTGACAGAAAGCCCCTCCCAGCTAGTGAGAAGATGTTTTATCTCAGAAACTATCTTGCTGGAGAAGCACGCAAAGCTGTTGAAGGTTTCTTCTACCGTGACTCAGAAAGTGCATACATTGGTGCTTGGAAAGTCTTACAGGACAGATATGGCAACGCTTTCATTATACAGAAAGCTTTTCGTGACAAGCTTGCAAGATGGCCAAAGATCAATGCAAATGACTCACTTGCACTACGCGAGTTTTCTGACTTCCTTGCTCAAAAGATTACCTGAATGGATTGTTCGCAAGTGGAGTCGAATAGTAGTGGATGAACTTGATGAATCAGGTGATTATCCAGATTTTAAATGCTTCACAGAGTTTTTGAGCAAAGAGGCAAAGATAGCGTGTAATCCCATCGCCTCACCCCTGTTGGGCAATTTCAAGTTTGCAGATGACAGAACCCCAAAGAGAGCCAAAACTTTCAACACAAATGCACAACAAAAAGGTTTCAGTCATAGGGCACAAGATACAAATAGCTGTAAACCAAAATCACTGTGCTATGTTTGTAAAAGTGAGGACCATGGCATCACCAGGTGTCCCGCTTTTGCTTCAAAGACTGTTGAAGATAAGAGGACATTCATACATGAAAATCGGCTCTGCTTTGGTTGCCTGAGAAGGGGTCATGTGACCAAGGATTGTAGGAGACGACACACATGCAATATATGCAGACGTCGTCATCCAACCTGCTTACATGAAGAGAGGAAGGAAAAACCTGTGAGACAACAACAAATAGCTCCACTTCCACAGAACCACCTTCAAGCCAAGAAACACACAGAGTTGTGTCCCATACTTCAACACAGCATACTTCTGCCACCACCAGTATTGTACCAGTACTTGTGTCTTCACTACAAGAGCCACATAGAGAAATACTAACATATGCAATGCTGGACACACAAAGTGACTCAACATTTGTGTTAGAAGATGTCATTGACAGACTGAATGTGGATTCTCATCCAACAAAGCTGAAGCTCAGTACTATGACTGCTGTCGACACAATCATTTCCAGCAAGAGTGTTCATGGTCTACAAGTTCGAGGACTTAACTCGGACAGTCGCATCCAACTACATCAAGCTTACAGCAGAGATTTTATCCCAGTGGACAAGTCGTACATCCCAACGAAAGAAACTGCATTAATGTGGCCTCATCTCAGAAACTTGGCAGATAAGTTACCACCCGTTCAAGACTGTGATGTAGGGCTTCTCATTGGATACGACTGTCCAGCTGCTTTAGCTCCACTTGAAGTTATAACAGGTGACCAAAACCAACCCTTTGCACAAAGATCAGAACTAGGATGGAGTATAATAGGCTCATCAAATCCCCACCTAGACAGACAAGGAAGTCAAAGCTTTGTGCATCGACTCTCAGTAAAGGAGCTACCAATCCCATCGCAGACTGACATTTTAAAGACCTTAGAATCGGATTTCATGGAGAGAAGCTACGAAGATAAATATGTGTCCCAAGATGATGTTAATTTTATACAGTTTCTCAGTAACAACATCACACAGAAGGATGACGGGCATTATGAAATGCCTCTCCCATTCAAAGGCAGCAATCCGCCTAATCTACCGAACAATAAAAGACTAGCCCAAGTTCGCCTGCAGTGTCTTAAGAAAAAATTAAAGGCCAACAAACACTACTATGAACAATACAAAACATTCATGGAAGAAACCATAAATAAGGGTGATGCAGAGCCTGCCCCTACAATATCTGAGGGAGAAACAGAGTGGTACCTTCCACATCATGGCATCTACCATCCCAGAAAACCAGATAAGCTGAGAGTTGTTTTTGACTGTTCAGCCAAATTCCATGGTGTTTCTCTTAATGACACACTGCTTACTGGGCCTGATTTAATCAATCCTTTGTTAGGAGTGCTATGTCGCTTCAGGAAAGAGACCATAGCAATAATTTGTGACATAGAAAGAATGTTTTACCAATTTTCTGTCACTCCTGAATCCAGAAATTATCCTAAATTCCTCTGGTGGAAAGGTGGAGATTTGGAGAAAGAACCACAGGAGTACAGAATGGCAGTTCATCTCTTTGGAGCTGCGTCATCTCCAGGATGTGCTAATTTTGGGTTAAAACATCTGGCACAGCAACACAAGACTAACTATCCTCAAGCAGCCACATTTATTGAGAAAAACTTTTATGTGGATGATGGCTTAGTTAGTGTGCCATCAGTTGAGGAAGCCAAGAAACTGATCATTGAGTCACAAGAGTTGTGTAAAAAAGGAGGCTTACGGCTTCATAAATTCAACTCAAACAAGGAAGCTGCTCTCGCCTGCTTGGATCCTTCGGAAGTAGCAGCAGCCATCGAGCCCCGTGGTTTGGATCCAGCCTCATTAGAGCGTGCACTCGGCATTCAGTGGTTGATAAAGAACGACACCTTTGTTTTTAACATCAGCTTAAAGGATCAACCTTCAACCCGCCGAAGCTGCTTGTCCATCGTTGCTTCGCTTTATGACCCTCTTGGATTCATTGCTCCATTCAGCCTTAGTGGAAAACTTATCCTTCAAGAGCTTTGTCACAGAGGCATAGGATGGGACGATCCTCTCCCAGAAGATATAAAGCCACGGTGGGAGAAATGGATAAATGATCTACTGAAATTGAAAGAGATCTCGATTCCAAGATGTTACCACCTCCCTGACTTCCACAACATTGTCAGAGTAGAGCTGCACCATTTTTCTGATGCCAGTTGTGTAGGATATGGTGCATGTTCTTACCTGAGGTACATAAATGACAAAGATGAAGTCCATTGCAGTCTTGTGATAGCAAAGGCAAGAGTTGCTCCCTCAAAGGTCACAAGTATCCCAAGATTAGAACTAGCAGCAGCAGTGGTTTCTACAAAGGTCAGTGTTATGCTCAAATGTGAACTTGACCTGAAGATTGATCAAGAATTTTTCTGGTCTGACTCACGAGTTGTACTAGGGTACATCAATAAAGATGCTCGCAGGTTCCTCATATTTGTTGCCAACCGTGTTCAACTGATTAGAAATAACAGTGATCCTAATCAGTGGGATTATGTTGAAACCTCAGAAAACCCTGCGGATTATGCATCCAGAGGTCTTTGTGCTTCAGATATTCATTCGACAAACTGGCTGCAAGGACCGAGGTTTCTTTGGGAGCATGAGTTACACCTAACACCCAGCAATTCAACAGAATTACTTGTCGGTGATCCTGAAGTAAAGACAATTCAGGTGCTTGTAACTGAAGTCAAAGACAGTAATGACATCCTCAAACGCCTGAATCGGTTTTCCTCTTGGACAACACTTCTAAAGGTGGTTGCAAGAATCAAGAGACTGGGTTCAAAGCAACGACATAGTGAACATGTGACTGTTGAAGAGCGTGAAAAGGCTGCTGAAACAGTGATTAAGATTGTACAACAACAAGCCTTCCCAAATGAGATAAAGATGCTTGAAGGTGAAAAGAACATTCCAAACACCAGCGCTCTTTTCAGTTTTGATCCTATCTGGTCTGAAGGGCTTCTCCGTGTGGGTGGGAGATTAAAGCAGTCATCTCTCTGTCTTAAAGTCAAGCACCCAGTGATACTACCCAGCAACAGTCACATTACTAAGCTTATTGTGTCCCACTACCATGCTAAGACATGCCATCAGGGTCGAGGCCAGACACAAATGGAGCTTAGAACCAATGGATTCTGGGTCATTGGGGGGAGTAAGTTGGTGGCCAAGCTGATACGCGACTGTGTGTTTTGCAGAAAACTTAGGAGGCCAACAGAAAAGCAGAGAATGGCTGACCTTCCTAAAGAACGTGTCGAATCCTCTGCACCTTTCACATATAGTGGCATGGACTGTTTTGGCCCTTTCATTGTGAAGAAAGCCCGCTAAGAGTACAAAAGATATGGCCTAATTTTCACATGTCTCTACTCTAGAGCTGTCCATATCGAAATGCTTGAAGATCTGTCGACTGACTCATTCATAAATGCACTGAGATGCTTTATCAGCATTAGAGGAGCTGTACGACAACTGCACTGTGATCAAGGCTCTAATTTTGTTGGTGCCAAGAATGAGTTCACACAAGCACTGAAACAATGTGACACCAAGGTACTAGAAGTTTTCTTGACTGATAAACAGTGTGAATTTGTTTTCAATTCCCCCTCTGCCAGTCATGCAGGTGGTATCTGGGAAAGACAGATCAGAACCATCAGAAACGTTTTGAATGCTACCTTTGCACAGTGCTCAGGCCGACTTGATGACGCCTCCCTCAGGACATTGCTGTATGAGGCCATGGCTATTGTCAACAGCCGCCCATTAACAGTGGATGGAATCAACGATCCTCAAGCTTTGGAGCCCATAACACCGAACCATCTCATTATGATGAAATCTAAGATTGCTCTTCCCCCCCCTGGAGTGTTTGTCAAAGAGAACCTATATGCCACAAAGAGGTGGAGGAGAGTCCAGTATCTCATTGAACAATTCTGGAGTCGCTGGAAAAGAGAATATTTATTGAACATTTCCATGAGACAGAAATGGCACTCAGCTCAGCGCAACCTGAAAAAGGAGGACATTGTCATTATCAAAGATGATAACCTTCCAAGGAATCAGTGGCAACTAGGACGAGTGGTTGAAACTGTTCAAGGCAGTGATGGCTTGGTCCGTCGAGTCAAAGTTCAAGTTGGAGAGTGAAAGTCAAATTCCTCTTCCAAACCCTCAGTTATTGAGAGGCCAATCCAGAAATTGGTTCTTCTTTTGGAAAATTGATGAGAACAGAAGAACAACTTTTGTACAGTTCATTTACTTCCTGATAGTTTATGCAAGCATATTCATTTAGTAGAGTCAGGAAATCCTGTTCAATTGATTTACCCTTTATATGTTACTTTGTTCTTTCATTGTGACAGGATTTGGTGGGAGTGTAAATGGCTACTAAATGTTAAAATTCTCCTTCTTGTTCATTAGTTAAACAGTGACACCTTGTGGTTAATTTGTGCTTTTATTTTGAATAACGCTAGACTTCTTCGTGTGTTTTGTGGTTCTGCACTTCCTGTTCTTGCTAAGCGTGATGAGTCAGCGTTAGATCCTGAAGAAAGCTAAAGAAAATCGTTAAAATAGCGCCCTTGGAAAGCAGAATGAGTTTTCACGGTGTCTAAAGATTAAACTGCACCCGTTTGGAACTCCCTGCGTCTGGCTGTTTATTCCAAGTGGCCGCTACAGAAATAACTTTAAGTCTAAGGAGTCAAACAACTAAACTGGAGGCGTCAGAAAGATAACACATTCAGCCTTGCCTACCAGGTGCTCCATTAGAGTGAATACTTTTAAAAGTAAGTGAATCATAATCAGCAGAAGAAGGAATGTGGTAGTAAATAGATTTTCCTAGCAACATGATCCAGACTTGCTATTTAAGTGCTGAACGGTTCACTCGCCCTCCTCGCTATGTGGTTTGGGACAGCCATTAATATGGAGGACCCTGCGTGGAAACGTGCAAACGGAGGGTTAATGTGTAGGGTTAGTGTTTAGGGGCCAGCTTGGATTGGCCCTGCTTGTTGATGCCCAGCTTTGATGACACAAAAAGGGGGAAAGTCCACAGATGCACCATGGATTTATTTTACGCAGGCAAAAAGAAAAAAATGTTCCAGGTAAACTCCTTTATTTTTTCCTCAGGCAAGCAAACAAAAGAAGACAAACATTTCCTCCATGTTTCTCTTGCGCTGATAAAAAAAACCGTACGCCCACCCAGATGCACGCTCGTCCTTAGATTGACTGCCTATTTATAAAAAATAATTAACCTAAATTAATCATAACTAACCAAAAATAAAGGAACATGACTAAATAACCAAAAAACATAATCTCATAACAGATATTAAACAATAAAGTAAAATAAACTTGGCTAGATTATGCACAAAAAACATTTTTAATCATTAAAATAATTGGCTCCTACTCTGCTTGTCTGCTGGAGTTAAACACCCACAATGCTTTGCTACATCATATTCTCTGTCACATGACCAATTAAATACCAGATAACAGATTTCATTCCTTCTGAAATAAAAACCGTAACTAAATGGAAATAAACATTTGTTGTTTATATCGACTCATTGGATTTACCTGAAACTGATATTAATGCTGATATATTATGAATCCCCATCAAGAAGATTCATCAAGGTTTGAGATTCTAACATAAATATACATAGAAAGATTAATTGCAAATCAATCCTGTTGCCAGAAAATGTTTGCTTTTTTTGTTGAAAGACTGGAGAGAGGCTGCAGGAGCTGAGAGGCCACTCACAGCAAATCACAGCCATGGCCGTCTTCACCTGCACTACCGGCTTCACGTCGCTCATCACCGCCTCCTCAGACCGAAGTCTCAGCGTATCCTTAAGTCCTGCACAATCAGTGTCATGTCTGTACACGCCTCATGCTCCGTTCTCCTTGACTTTAACGTCAGTTGTGGGATCCGGATACGGGAAACAGAGTTCAGATCGTTTCAGATCTTCAGTCTTCTGTAAAGGTACAGATTCAGTGCAACCTTTTTTAATCTCACTGGATTGATTGATTTATGTTGTTAGGAAATCAAAGAATCACAATGTAAAGGATGAAAATAAGAGGAAAAAATGAGACAAAACCAAAAGCAGAGCGCTAATCAAACTTAATGGATTAAAAGTGTAGCAACAGCTTTAGCAGTTTAAATTAAACTTTATTCTCATTGCATGTGACTCAGGCTGCAACTAAGGATTATTTAGCAAACTGATTAATCTGTCAATAATTTTTTTCTATTAATCAGTTAATAATCGGATATCCAAAGATTCCTTAAAGATGACTTTTTACTAAATTAAACCAGACTAAACTCAAACTTTTACCCTTGAGATTTTCTCGATAGGGGATATTGACAGTTGATTTTTTTTTTTTTAAATCTTAAATGCAAAATACTTATACATTTTTTTACAAACTTGGTATAATTACTGCTTAAAGCAGGTTGCTCTGTCAGCTAAAGGCATGTTTTAGAGTCTCCATACTCGAGTTAAGGATTAATCAGTTACTACATTATTGACGATTGTTTCAATAATCGATTAATCAGAATTAATTGTTTCAGCCCTACATGTAAAAAGTACAAAACAACAGAACAAAAAGTGCATCCAGCCAGAAGCACTAAAGCAGTGATAAGATCAAATGCATTGAAAGAACTTTTGCTGCAGAGATGTACATGCTAAGACTAGATGTTTTCATTACATTTTGTTTATATAGCAAATAATCTAATTTCTGATGATGACAATTTCGTTACTTGTAGAATGAAATATACCAAGCCTATTTTTTTTGTCATTTTGATGATTATAGCTTACAGATAATGAAAAACCAACAATAAAAAATGTGACCTGGTAGCTTTGCAGCTCATTAGTACAAATTGCAAAATATTATCTTTGTTAATGTATAGGTATCGTATAGCCAGATAATTGCCAATTCACACCCCTACTGCCAAGTAAAGCAAGCTGAATGTCCAAAATATGATTTTGATAAAGTTTTTTATGTTAAAATACAATTTTAGAAATGTTAAAAAGGTTTGTTTTGCATCATATTGCCCTTTTTTTGATCGCAGATGAAGGTTAATTGCATAAAGTGCAGGTTGATTGTTTTTCTCATCCCTCTGATCTGTGTTTGTCTCAGTGTTTGCTTGTGTTGGAGCGACTGTCCGTGTGGATCTCCGGCGGGGAAGAGCTGTGCGTCTGGGACCAAAACTTCCAGCTGCTGTGTCACAGACAAAAGCGCAGCGACACAGGTGAGAAAAGACAGCGATGACAGAAAGGCTGTTGGAGGAAGGGTTCTGCATTGTTGCACCAGCAGAGGTTACCTTTGATGTTTCGTTTGGACGTAAAATGATGGCTGTTTATTTTGCACGTTGCAGGAATCACCGCTCTTATAGAGCTGCCGAAGAACTGCATCGCAGCCGCTGTGGATAAAGACATAGGTGAAAGAAAGATGAATAAAATATCTGCTAGCGATGCGTGCATTGACTCCTTCTTCTTTGCAGTGATCTACAGGTTGATGGTCTCAGCTGACTCCTCTGTGACTCTGACTGATATTTCCCGTTGTACTGATCACCATGACCAGATTCGAGCTCTGATTAACGTCAACGGTCAGCTTGCTTTGCAAGACTCTGAAGCTGCCAAAGTGCTTTTTATTTTTTTTTTGGGGAGTTTTAACATTTTTGGTTTCTTCTTCCTCTTCCTTAGATCAGATTTTTGCCAGCGGTTCCCATGCGGGGGAGTTGATCTTGTGGGATTCGTCTGATTTCAGTAACCTGGCCTATGAGCACATCCTGTGGGAGGAGTCACAGTCCAGCTGCCAGAGTGAAATAAAGCTGGCTGCCCCCAAACCCAGCGAGATGTCCATCCAGCACCTGACCACCGATGGGAGGGTGAGAGCAGGAGTCCAATTTTATATATATATATATATATATATGTATATATATATGGTTTTCTAATGAGCTATCATGAAGTTGGAAAAAACTGTTCATTTATTTATTTTGTAGCTCATCCTGGCAGCTGTGGGCAGTGGGCTCTATGTGTATGATGTTGTGACCAAAGCCGTGGTGGCATACAGGAAGGCGGCACATGACTCCAATGTGCTGCATACCATGCTGCTGTCTGACAGGTACGGCGCCACGCTGCGCTTCATCTCTGGAAATAAGCCAGAACACAGCCCTGCAGGCTAATTCATTTACAAATATTAAAAGGTCTATTAAAGGTATAGTGGAGGATGTTCTTTTTCCGGGTGGATCATCAAAATAAGTTGTTCTTCCAAACTGTCCATCAATCTGGTTATATGTTTAAATAAGGCACGTTCTACCTGCTCGTCTCCATTTTCCTTTACTGGTGGTGATTCTCACATAGTGGAAAAATTGCAAATCTTCTTTTGAAAGTAAGCTTGTATGAGTCATGCAAAAAGCAACTTTTAAACAGAGCATGCATGAGGAGAAATGGGCTTGTGCACGTGTTTAATAGGCGTTCCCATACAGGGTTGTGCATGAGATTATTTTTTATTTTTAAGTGGCGAGGGTGGCTCTTTTAAAAAAAAATTAAAAATCTTCCACTATACATTTAAGGGTTTATTGCTTTAACAGGATTTAAAGTAATTAACTTTAAAGTTGCTACAAATTTAATGATTTTTCTAATCCAATGGGATGATTTAATTTAAAGAAGGATGTTCTGCTGGAGCCAGACGCTGCTGATCTTAAACAGGTTTTAAAGGGACACAATAAATAGAACATTATAGGATTTTATGGCACTCGCCACTTAATAAACTGTATGTAAACAAGCTGTGCTACTAGCCTAAAAGGAAAAATGTTTCTGTCTAATCTTAGATCTTCTTTTTTCTTCCAGCCTCTGAGGGGTAGCCTAATGTAAAACTCTGATTTCTTCCAAAATGATGCCTTTGCTTTAACCAAATAAATATGTTGTTATTTTACAGTAAAGTTCTAGATGAAGAGTCAGATAAAAAAGCACATAGACCTTCCTAAACTAGTTCTCTCCCATAATTCCTCCATTTCGATTTGGCAAAATAAGATGGAATTGTTTCCTTCTTTCTATGTGAATTGCTTTTCTCCCTATTTTTTTTAAATATTTTTATATTTTAGTAAACTGATCAGGTGATTTAGAAATTGCACAAGTGTCAGGAACTAGAGCAAAACTTAACGAAATCATAAAAGTTGGGGGTTTTTCCATCCAGAGTTAAAATAACTTCCTATTTATTAGCAGATCTTAATTTAAAAAAAACGAGTTGTGTGGGTGTTGCTACAGCCAGAGTTACAGTTTATTCTAAGATATGAATATCTATTTCATTATCATGACCCCAATGAAAGCATTTCCATCTACTGTAAAGGTCATGATTAATTAATAAGAAAAATGTGTAAATACTCTACATCATACTTTCCGTTAACGTTGCCCTATTAGTCTTAATTTCTTTACAACAAAATTGTGACCAAAGGAAATGCTGGGTGGCTAACTTTGGAAAAACAGAAGCCAACATGGCTGGTGAGATAAAAAACTTCTTTTCCTGCTCTGTTGATAACATGTTAGGTGGTAACAGACGGAAAATAGTTAAACTATCAGCCTTTCAGACCAGCAGGTCTCCTGGTCCAAGACTATCCTGCATCCTTAGAATCAGAACCAAAAATTTTCTTATGCTCCACTGGTTATTTTGAAGGAGAACAAGAATCATAATATGAAATAAATTAAATTAAAGAAGTTAATCTTTTTTTTTTTACCTTATGTTAAAGGAGGAGAAAAAAGCTAAACAGAGGGGGGCAGAAAGTGGCATATGAGATAGATTACCATATATTTAATAATAAAATGGTAGGCATATAAAGATGCAGAAAAAAAACATACAAAACATAATTATAATGACCTCAAATAAATAAATGAGAAACAGTTATATGTATATTGTAGGTCATATAATAAATCTGTGGGTAAAGTAAAAGGAGAATGATAATAAAAATAAATCTGTAAACAGATTAGGAAAAGAAAATAATAAATAAAATAATAATTTAAATAAATAAAATAATAATTTAAATATAATGATGCAGGGGTAATGCTAGTGATATTAATAATAATGATGATAATGAAAAACAACAGTAATAATCATCTTATTAACGTTATCCAATGTTAACATTATCCTCATGTGGAAATTATATGTAATAAAAACTCTTATACAAGCTCAAGCTAATTTATATATGTCTATAGCATCTATAGAGTTGTTGCATTGAAAGATATGATCTGTGCAAACATTTCTATACACATTTATTATAGCAAGATGTAATACACTTTATAGCCACATGAGGGTGCCATTGGTCCCAACTGTTTCTGTAGATTAGAAGCATTGCTGCAAAAATCTGATTCAAATCTTTTACATTTTTGTTTTTTAAATAATGGATAATCAAAACATTTTATTTCAGTTAACAAAATCTATTTTTTATGGATGTTGAAAGTCTAGCCCCCCGTAAAAGGCCTTTTGTTTGTCACAAAAGATAATCTGCAAAAAACAAATTGGTTAAAAACCTTCACTAACCTGGTGTCTCCGACTCTTTAGACACACTCTTAATGTAATGAATGTTCAGCTGTGCTTTCCTAATATTATTTATAGTCCTTCTGATTCACCAAAATTAAAATTCAGCTGGAACAGCTAAATGGCACCATAGTTTGCAGGGATGCTATAGATTGTCCAAAAAATGCTTCAACAATTTTCAAAATAGTTGAAGACTAGAATAAAACTCCAGCTGTGTGTGACGCCATCTTTGTTCCAGTGAGCTGCTGTCGTGCTCTGAAGACGGCAGCGTGAGGATGTGGGAGATCCAAGATTTACCTCTGGCTGCTGAACCGGCATCTGCAGGTGAACCCACACTGCAGCCAAACACATGGTTCACGGGGTGGGGGTGTAGTATGGGGCTCAAAATTAAATAAATTAATGAATCATTAATAAAAATCTACTTGAATTTGTACTATAAAAACAATAAATGTGACAATTAAAATATGAATGAACTAAATGCGAGTATTATGCAATGCTATGCTTGTCTACATGAAGGTCAGAGGTCAAGTAAAGCATGAACAGATACGTCTGAGGCTTTTACTTCTGTATTGAATGGCAGAGCGGCTTTGCTATATTTGCTGTGATAAGTTGGTAAAAAAAATATATATTTTTAAGTGAGAAAATCCACCTTAAACATTGTGCAGTCAGTTTATCAAGATTATGATCCTACCTTAAAATATTATTTTGCTGTCGCAGCTGCACAGAACCCCACATACCGGCGGCTGGACATCCCCAGCAGCAGCTGCCTCAGGTCGGCCAGCCTCTCAGGGATTTTCAGCTACTGTTTGAAGTAGATGTTAGCTTTTTTTTTTGGATATTTGGTACAAACTGCTAGCGCCATAATACTAAAATCAGACATATTTTGCCGGTTTAAGTGTTTTAGTATAACTTCACAAGATTCTCAATAGTCCTTATTTTAGTGCAGGGGATGGATGACCTCACCAGAGTTCCCATTAAATAATTATTTTTTTCTCACCTAATTACGCATTTAATCTTGTAATATTACAACTTAACAATGTTATCTTTTTATATTCACATTATAATGACTTTATCCTTGTAATTCTACTGCTTTATTCTCATAATATTACAACCAATCATTAACAAAGTTCTTTTTAGTCTGGCCCTTCCATCATAATTTCAACATTTATGTGTTCTGTATTTATTTTATAATGAGTGATTTATTTTATTTTAAAAATGTATTTTTAAAGCTTTCGTGCTCCATAGGTGTCAGGTCTAAGCATCTAATCATCATACATACATACATACATACAGGGAAAGAAAGAAAGCACAGAGACAATTAATTTAGTTTTACTAGCGAGGAGAGTAGGAAGAGAGTTTACAAATCTCCAACCCACTCTGCCGGTCTTCAGCTTTCTCCTCGCTATTTATTGAAGTCAGGGGATGTCCCTAATTACACAAGCTGAAGCTTAACTGAAGGAAAGGGAAACAAAATGATCTTACTTTAAACCTCAGCACATATGTTAAAACAAAGCATGTGGTTGTTTTTACAATTGAATTGTTCCAAGAACACATGTTTAGAAGAAACATGTGATAGAGGATGTTCAGGCCTCTTTCACAACCCGCCCGTTGCATGACCTTTATCTGGAACGATCTTTAGCAAGAGTTAATAAATGATGAATCACACATTATACATCATAATAGTTCATTAGTACACAACCCATGAAACACAAGCGGAGTATAAATAAAATATTTCTAACAATAGGTGAGGAGTTAGTCAGGTTGTCCTCTTAAGCTGTTGTCAACATGAACCTGTTAACTGGATCTGATGTAGGAGCATCAGGGGAAATCAGGGAATCGGTACAAATGCAGATGATAATTCCTATTAAAGCTGTAATAAATGAGCAAAATGTTCTTAAAAGCTGTGTTTTTACAGGGTTCTTTGGGATGTGGTCTTTTGGACGGTCAAGCAAACAACCCGGACCTCAGGCGAAGAAGGTCCTGGAAATTCCCAACCTGAAGACATTGGAGCTGATTGGAGATCTGATCGGACACTCTGGAGCGATCCAGGTATGAATGAAAAGACGTTCAGATGAAATAGATGTTCTGTATCTTTATATGTCTGGACTTCTACTTTCAGATGTTCCTGAGCTTTAAGGAGAAAGGCTTGGTGACGTGCTCTACGGACCACCTGCTGATTCTGTGGAAGGACGGGGAGAGACAGTCCCGTCTGCGCAGCCAGGCGCTCTTCCAGAAACTGGAGGAGAACGGAGGCCTTTGATGTTTCACCCGCTGCCCGTATTCAGGAGGGCGTAAAGAGTATTGTTACTGAGAAATCAGAAGACCCCACTCCACTAATTATTTTCTATGTTTGGTAAAACGAACAAACAGATTTAGTTTCACCTTTTCCATCAGTGTTTGATATCTTTGAAACTAGTCCTAAAAAATGTCCTTACTGTGATTACCTGAAATTTCACATTTTCTTTTCAACTTATGCCCAGTATTATGTGACAAAACTCCTACCAATTAAATTCATGATACGTTTTTTTTATTTTTTAAGGCTTACACTGGTGCAGGCCGTACGGGCTGCAGCTAGAAATCTCTCCTCCCAGTTCATTTGTGGTTAAAGTGTTTTGGGAAGAATCACAGACAGACGCCACAATCCTCCTAAATTGTTCTAATTTAATAAATGCAACCATTTGCCCCTAAAAGCTGCCATATAAACTGTGATGTACTGTAATTGTGATATTGCCCTTCTCTTTATTTGTGAAATAAATATTTTTTTTTTCAGCATGGCTGGATACTGGTCTTTCCATTCAGTTTTATAGGAATAAAACTTCAAGTTTAGTTTTTACTTGTCTGTAATAAAATCTGATAAAAATCTCTGTCCTGTTTACCTGGACCTGCTCCAGCGCCTCTTTTCCAAACCAAAGATGTTCAAAGTCCAGACCAGGGGCGATTTTTAACCCTGTGGTTTGTACTAAAGTAGTTCAAAAAAGTACTAATTCAACCCTGTGACAAGTAGGAACACCTTCTTAATTTCTTAGAATGAAAACATCAGTTAATGTTATTTTTTTTTTGTTATGTTAGGCATGTTTTTTTTTTCAGTTGCTTTCATATTTTTAGAGAAAGAAGTGACACAAACATCAAAGGAACAAAGAAATAGCCAGCCAGTAACTCTGAAGGGGACAAGATGCTCGTCCTCTGCAAACTGGTCCAGGTATGTACACCGCCGGGAGCAGGTATGATGATAAATAGATTGCTAATATTTAAAAGTGCATACAACTGATTTTTTTATTTCCCTACAGCAGCAAATGTGAAAACATTTCTATCAATTCAATTCAGTTTATTCATGTAGCGCCAATTCACAACACGTCATCTCAAGGCACTTTACAGTTTACCAGATCATACAGTCAAATTGATTCAAACTTTTCCATCTAAGGAAAACCAGTTGATTGCACAGTAAGCATGCTTGCAGCGACAGTGGAGTGGAAAAACTCCCTTTTAACAGGAAGACACCTCCAGCAGAACCAGGCTTAGTGTGAGCGGCCATCTGCCGAGGCCGACTGGGATTCAAGGAGACAGAAGCACTGATATAAAAAGCAGCTGTAAAAGGCGGCTCCATCCAGGAAACACACAGCCAGGCAGACGAGCTCTGAGCCAGCTCCCATGTCAGAGGATGAAGAGAGCACATCCAGCCAATCACAGAGAAACAGGACTACACTGGAATTGTGTTATTGTGTTTCTTATATTTCTCTAATTAAATTTAATTCATTATGTACATTTATTTTCTTGTATATATTACCATTCCCTCAATTGGAGTGGAAATGATTTTAGGATTTTTGTTTAATGAGGACAGTAAATCATTCCTCATTCTAAACACAAACAGTCGTAGTTCCTCATTCCTCATCTTCCTCACAAGAGGGAGACTACAAACTTTTCATCGTAGAAAATTGTTTTATTCAAAATGTGTTTATTGAAGCCTTTATTGTGAAAAATATTAGAAAGAAATTTCCATAAATTAAATTTATTATATTACTTCATTGTGGATATATTTACTATTGGGGGGGAAAAATCAAGAAACTAATTCTTTAGATATTTCAATGATGACAAATGATTCCTCATTCTTACTCGTCACAAGCAATTGTAGTTCCCTTTTTTGACCACAAGAGGGAGACTGAACTGTTCTTGGTAGAATTGTTTCATGTAAAACGTATATTTTCGTAAAGTGAAATATCTTTTCACTTTATTTTATTATTTATTTCCTATTGCTATAAAATATTTAAATGTACACCGCAAATATGTAGAATGGTGGATAGGCCTTATGGTAGTAGTCACAAACAGCTGTGTTTCTCACTTCCACCACAAGAGGGCGACTATAAGCTGTTCTGAGTGGTATTGCTTTATTATAAATACTTGAAGCCTTTGTACTACAAAAGTATGTTTGGTATTTTTCTGTCGCTGTATTACATTTCTATCACATGTTGACTTTTTAATGTGGTCCATCAACATTTTTGGGACTCTTTATTAACTAATATTCTAGTATTCTTCGCAATAAGTTGTAGTTGCACATTGTCACCACAAGAGGGCGGAAAGAAACTGTTTTTGGTAGAATTTGTTCCTATGAAATAAATAAATTGAAGCCTTTGTATTATAAAGGCTTTATATGTTTATATACTTGAGATATATTTAAACACGCATAGAACTGAGTTTTTTTTTATATTGTTTTATATAAAAAATGTGAACATTTTACTGTCCTTCTCTTACTAAATGTAGTTTATCAGGAACAGTTACTTTCTTGTATGTTATGTTATTATTCATACAATTGGAGTTGAGATTCTACCCCTGAAGACTAACTAGCTAACTAAAACGTGGCTCATCAAATCACTTTTAAAAGTTGGCAATTCTTTTTTATATTGGTCTTTAGTGTCACAACCATAGGCTTCACATTTTACGACGTCTGTTTTAAAAATGTAAATACTGAAAAAAGGTCCATAAATTAGATGTATTATATTATTCTATTACATTTAGATTTAATGCAGATATATTTGCTATATTTACTATGAATATATTTGAAACAAACATGGTGACAATAAATTATGACTCATTCTTACTAATAACAAACAGTCGTAGTTTCTCACTTTGACCACCAGAGGGAGACTCTGAACCGTTCTTGATATTTTAGTTTTCTTTAAAATAAGTTAGTTGAAGCCTTTATAGTGAAAAATACTGAAAGAAAATTGCCATAAATTACATTTATTATACTATAGGGTTATTTTCATATTTTTTGTAGATATATTTGCTGTAGGTATATTTTCTAAAAAAAAATAAATAAATAAAAAATAAATGTAAGACTAATTCTTAAGATACTTTAATGATTACCTCATTCTTACTAAGCACAAACAGTTGTAGTTCCTTATGTGACCACAAGAGGGAGACTACGAACTGTTCCTGGTAGAATTGTTTAATTTAAAATCAGTTATTTGAAGTCGTTATGGTGAGAAATATATATGTATATATTTCATTTCCTATTCTTGTGAACTATTTAAATGTACGCCACAAATATGTATGTAGAGTGGTTGGGCAGTCTTACTGTAGTAGTAACACACAGCTTTGTTTTCAATTCCACCACAAGAGGGCGACTACAAACTGTTCTTGGTAGTATTAGTTTATAATAAATTGCATGAACCCTTTGTACTAAAAAACTTATGTTTGGCATTTTCCTTGGCTGTAAAACATTTACATTTCACTCACATGTTGTATTTTTAATGTAGTGCATCAGAATTTCTGGGACTCTTTATTAAAGGGGAACACTGTTTTTTTTACATTGGCCCTTGATTTTACATTATTACATCATGTTCTACTCACCCATATGAGTTTTGTGTCATTTGGAGCTGTTCTGAAGATATTCCGTTAGTCTATATCCAAGTAACGTCTTCCTATGGGCAACGACTTGAAGGCACAACCTGAACTGTTCATAATTGATCATTTATGGTAAACCAGCATTCATAACATGTAGGCGAATCACTGTCCCCCAGACATCTGCGGTTATATTTTTTATATTTATATTTTTTTTAAAACAAAGCGGCACGTGTTTGACGTTACTATGTTAGACTGTTATACTCCCTTTGAGTCAAATGTTGATGCCAGTGACATAGCGACAACCTAGTTAAATAATACTTTAATTATTTCACACAATGTTTTCTGTTTTACAGAAAACATCAAAAAATAAGACATAACATGGGAAAAGGAAATAATACACAAACTTTTCAACATAAACAAACATGGCCGACTTTTGGAAGCTGCAGCGTAAAGCTTTCACAACTATTCTGCATGAGGAGGCAGTAAAATCTTTATAAACACACAGTACAGTTGTAATGGGCAATAATAATAATAATACTTTTCTAAAAAATAGATTTTTCTTAAATCTACATATATATATATATATATTCTTCTTTGATGATGGTTTCCTTTCTATGCAGTGCAAAACTCAGGAATGGCTTTTTTATGGTCAGTAATGCTGTGGATGAATGCAAAGCTCATTGTGCTTCATTAGACACAAAGCGAGGCTGAAAGACACTAAATCACATTCAAATTGCTGATCCATAATGGAAAAGGCATGGTTGTCTTAGGTGAGAATATTAAATAGTTAAAATATCGCTTTCTCTAAAAAAATCTACTTAGATCCTAGCAGAAATGATGATCGGTGATTGCAGCCATGAAATAAACAAAGCTGGACCAGAGTAATGAGACATTGTATATTTTGACATGATGAACAAAAGAGAAACAAGCAGTGAAACATGCTAAAAGCAAAGCAAGGCAAAGGACAGCTGGTGGCATAAGGTAGCTTTACAGTATAACAGAAGCGAATTACCCTCCAGAAATGACAGGATTAAGGCGTTCTCTTCAAACCGCGATCATCCATAATGTGATAGCAAATACAATGAACGTGGATCAGAGAGGGTTTCTCTTTTCTGAAAGTGATTCACAACCAAAAACAAAAGCCCAAAAAAGATGTTGTCTCAGTTGATTACAGGCCGGGACAAACTGTCAGGATAACTATGAAGCAACATTGCAAAAGTATGCGTTTCCTAAAACACGCTTTCAACACTTATGGCTTTTCTTGTGATTTTCTTTGTACAGAGAGCAGGAGCTGGTACAAAAAAATAAAATAAAAATACTGCAGTGTTTGTGAAGATATGCGAGATATAAGGCACCTATGAGGAGAATCTCTGTGCCTTTGGTTAATACTGCAGTGTGTAACCTACAGGAGCCGATAACTGCTCCTAAAGGATATAAAATGACTTGATTACTTGAGAACACAAATATAATCACCACCATAAGATCTCCAAGTGGCTTTAGGGGCTTCCATTGCCTCTTTTTTTTTCTTTTACAAGAGAGAGGTCAGAAAACATATGCCTTTTAAAAAGAAACAAGCAAAAATGAATAATTTTTCCTTCCCAATCATAGACACAATTTAAGGTTTTATGTGCAAGTCTTCAGTCTTCCTTATGTCCACTAGGGGGCATACATACCCAAATACTTATTTTTTTTTAGACTTATGGAAACCACTTGTTTCCATTGTGTTTAATGTATTTCTTCAGGTAAAATAACACAAAAGCAGGAAACTGTGGATAACAAGGGTCGTCTAATATCTTTTAGGCCTGTATTATTAATGGGTCATAATTACTGCATCTGGGATTTGCAGAAAAAAACCAAGTGAGCCTCATGTTTATACCCTTTGAGCAAATGTGTGAAATAAATTCACCCTTTACAGCAGCAGCAGGAACTCACACGCTAAATTTGAGAGAAATCCAAAATTGTCCTTACAAAATCAATACATTCAAAGTTTTTGGTCACCCCCAAGTATTTACAGTAATTATAAATGAAACTGTTTGGGATTTAACAAAAGAAAAAGAGACACCTTAAGCCCACCGTTAAGTACAGTAGAGGGTCTATAAAAACTGTTTTTTTTTTTTTTTAACCTCCAAAGGCATTGGGAGCTTTATCAAAGTGCAAAACATCTTAAAATCTTTTAGAAACCAGAACATTAAAATGAAAAACCTTCTATTATACAGGAGGCATGTTATCATTTACCGTACTATTTATATCATAAGCCTCAGTGATCTGTTTCCTGTGTCTGCCCTATAACTGTTTTTACAATTTAAATCTTTTGGACAAAATAGAACAAATAATTTTTTTAATGACACATGTGAATAGCATTTATTTTAGAGTCTGTGCAACATATTTTTAACTTTGTTTATTGTACTCTTTATAGGGCAGGATTTAGATTTAAAGGGAATAAATAGGTTCACCTAGTTAAAAACAATAAATGATTGACCTTTGCAATGGATTTCATGTTTGAAGTAGAAATCCAGCTGTTATAGCCTTGCAAAGAGAATTAATATTTTATTTTTGCTTGATTTCAAATTTTTCATGTGAGCCCACTGAGGATCATTTGTGGCCATATCAGATTTTTTTTAAATCTACCTCAGCCTTGTGATACGATTCAAAGGGTTCTGTTCTGTTGGAAATAGGGGGATGTTTAAAGTATTGTCAGCAAGAGAGTCAATTGCTCTGGCACTAGTGGTTTGTTTACATCATTTTATTTCTTAATAAGGGACCCCCCCCCCCCCTCAATGGCTCAGCTGGAGATTTTTGCTTTGTGAGTTTGTTGCTTAAAAATGCAAAACATTTATTTTAAAGCTTTTTATTTTTAAACTTTTATCAGAGCTACTAAAATAGCAGTGCTATATACTTTGGGCCACTGTATGACAAAAATAAAAATCTGATGTCAGCATAGCCCCAAATGAAACCATGGACATGTACTGTGCAGATGCTTACATAGTGTTTCTACAGTTAGTGTTGCAAAGCTAAAAATGAGAGTGCATTCTGTTTGTTCAGGCTTAACAAAGATCTCCATCTTCCTCACCAGCTCCTTCATGGTGCGCTACTGATGGGTGGGCTTAAAGAGGCTATAGCTGCAGATTATGCGGTGACATGTTTAAGACTCCTTTTTAGCTACACGACCTTAAAATCCCCAGAACATACAGTCCAGCCCTTCGTTGTCAAGTTTATCTGTTGGGCTGACCTTCTGCTGAAGGCTGGAACTACACCCTGCGCTCTGCGGTCCCAAGAGATCTGCTCTTGAAACATTTCCAACATGCTTTTCCTGCTCAGGGCTACGAGGGGCAGAGGTTGCTTACAGTTTGGTCCCACACACAAATGTTTTCTCTGTTTTACAGCTTTAGGATGAATAATTCCAGCTGAGCACCTTCAAAAGTCAAGATAGGAAGTTTGGTCTACTAAGAAGCACAATCGATAGCGCCTCTCGCTGTTATCGTTGATGTTTCATTTGTGACAACACCAAGATATAAAATGACACAGTTAAAAATAAAGTTTATAAAAGCAAACAGCAAAATGGAGCTTGAAATCCAAATGTCTTGATTTGCTAAAGTGCAGGTTTCTGGCATGTTGCGCTGTATGGTGCAGATTGTCAGGTGAACCATGAGGTCCATGCAGTTCCAAAGAGGTGCCATAAAGTGGCAGCAGACACTCATCAAGGCTGTCAGATGAAAACCAGCTGAGACAACAACAGAGCTGCAGTGCTCGGCTGTCGATTATCTTGTGCATCAGAGGCGTTATTTGGCCCTTTTTGTTGCCGTACGCTGCTCTGGCATAGAGCTTTGGTATATCACAGCTGAACTAATTGTTTTAGTGCAGAGCTGCATCTGGAGTCCAACCCTGCTAAAGGTGCCAGAGGGCGTCAGAGGAGGAGGTCAAGAGGGCGGCGGAGGACGCAGGCTTTTGCACTTCATCTCGTCCAGGTTCTTCCAGTACTTGTAGTTCTCAGATAAGTGCTCCATCAGGTTAGGAAGGCTGGCAAAAGCTGCAACACACAAAACAGGAAGTGAAGCTTTCGTCAATCACGTAAAGGAAGATATGCAGCTTGTGAGTCAGGCAACTATTTTCAGACAATAGCTACGTTTACATGCGCAAAATTTCCCCGATCCGATCCAAACGTTGGTTGATCGGAAATTCAAAATCTCCGTTTACATGGACACTAAATGAAATGATCCGATCATGACGTGTGTATACATGTACCAAGCGTTGGATCAGATTAAACCTTTTAAGCATGCGCAGAACTTCCTGCCAAACTTGGCAGTTCTGTCTGCGTCTGGTTTTTGGGAGGCCTGACAATCGATGCGCTCGGAGCGAGCGGAAAGAAAAACGGAGAGAGGAGGAAAAAAGCGCTTGGCAGCGAAATGTCCGAGAGAAAATGTAGAGAATGAGCGATTGAACCGGCGTGAGAGAGCAATTGGCCTGTGGAGAGAGAAAAGAGGAAGAGGAGGATAAATTCCTGCTTCCTGCAGCTTTAAATGAACTTGAATGTATAAGTCGGCGTTCCTAGACTCCTCCCGCCATGTTGTTCACAACAAGAGCGAGAGCGACCGGTGGTTTCCTGTTGTTGACAAGGCGGAAAAACGTCACGCTGACGTCGCACACATGCGCAGTGAAGATTATTTTACTCTTAAGATCCGAATGGGTGTTTACATGGACGCCAATCAGAATGGCGATCGGCAAAAACCACCTCTCTCTTTCGGAATTAAATTTATTTACGATCGGACCGAATCGGATTAGAATCTTCAGTCTGACATGTTTACATGAAACATTTTTGATCTGATCAGGCCTTCAATCCGATTATTTGTGTCCATGTAAACGTAGCTGATAGAATTTATTTCAAAGACCTTAGCATACTCAGTTAGTCTCATGCCACACAATGTTGATGCTCTGTCTACACTGATTAAGATCTGCTCAGCTCCGCATGCTGAAAGCTCTAAGTAGCTCCAGCTGAAAGCAGCATAACCTATTTTATGAGGAATTTGAATAATAACAGTTTGTCTACTTGTGGAAAATCATAGAGGAGTGAAAGTTTTTTTTTTTTTATTAAACAGGCGATTGATTCTAAAATCAAAAAAGAAATATAACGTTGTTTAGTACACCTGACAGGATACACTAATATATATAAGGTAAGAAACAGCTTTTACAGCTTTAGAATACGTCTACTGAGGGGGATAACGTCCATATTTAGGGTTAAACGTCCAACCTAACAATGAAACTGAAATAAATCATTTTAAGTTCTAAGTTTTTTCCCCCTAACCAAATGTTTTAGTCCATTGAACACGTTTAAATGTGAAAATTACAAGCCTTTTAAATAAAGAATGTACAATTTTTACAAAATTCGAATAACATTTTTTAAAGGAAGAATTAACATGGCACTGTGTAAGATAAACAAAACAAAACAAAAAAAGCCTAAAAATGATGATGCCATGCTGAGCAGCTATCAGCGTTTGTAATGGCTGACTATGGGACTTTTACATCTCTTTTTTGACCAACTTATCTATCCAGTATGGCTTGCTTTTAGTATTATTTTGAAGTTTTCAGAGATAAATCAGCTGTTTAGGGTCATGTTATAGCATCTTAGTCAGGTAGAAGTCTGCACTTTAGATATACCAATCCAAAACCTTGATTTTTGTTTTCAGTTAGCTGCTGTTCTGATCTGAAGCGAGTGAAGCTGGCAGTGCTTTAGATGTTCTTAGCCTCTTCAGGACCTCCTAGATGAGTTTACATGTGCTCTTGGGTTAAATTAATAAAACTATCTCCTCTTGGAAAGTTGGAAAGAAACAGGTTAACATGGCATCGGCAGAATTGAGGAACGGAAATTTCACTTTCTAGTCCCGCAGCAGGGACATTTGTCCTCTGGGTTTAACCCACCCAGTGTGTTGCCACCCTACACTGCAAAAATGATCTAGAAATAAGTGAAAATGTCTTAAATTAAGTGAATTTACTCTTAATTTAAAGCAGGAAAATAAAATCGTTTGCCAAAGGAATTAGTATTTTTACTCTTAGAATAAGTTAATTAGATAATATGCATTTGAAATGAGACAATGCAGTTCTTTTTTCTTATTTTAAGGGTAAATTGTCTCGTTTCATTGGCAAAATGTCTCACTTACCCCCTCAATTCAAGAAAAAAATGCACTTATTTTAAGAAAACATGACTTAATTAGATTTACAATTTTTGCAGTGTAAACAATGCACAGGGAACAATCTGGAGTAATGAGGCACTCTCTTGCTCAATTTTACATAAAAAAAGAGAACAAACATTTGTGGAGATTAACCCCTCTGTCCTTATTCAGTTTTCATATTATGCTAACAGCTTTGCAGAAGCGATCACAGTTTGCATGTAGTGTGTGTCTCCCAGAAAACTCCTGGATTAGTTTATCTGATTGCTTGGTGCTCTCTATCAAGCTGCAAAAGTTCAGCCCTGAAGCTAGGATGCTAAGACACTCCGATGCTCTGAGACCCAGACGCTCAGATGCATTGCAGGACCTCTTGACTGATTAATGCCGTCCACTGCAGACTGCATGTAAATTAGATTCTCTGAGGGCCAGAACACGTTTGGTCTGAACACACCAGGGGTCTTGTTGGAACTGGTTATAATGCAACCTCTCTAGGATGGCTCTCTAATCTCTACGCCACCAGTAGTTATTAGAATTAGAAAATGTTCCAAAAAAGTTAAAAAAAGTAAAAAAAAAAAACTACTGGACTTTCTTTTCCAAGATTGAAAACGTTTCGCTTCCCATCTAGGAAGCTTTCTTAATTCAAAATGTCTGGACTAGTGTTGCGTTCCAAGCTTTTATAGATTAGCCCAAAAAAGTCTTGTTATGGCTTAGAAAAAATGCTAATTGAACCGAAAAAATCAAGTCCACCCCTTAGTAATTGGGAGTCGCTAAGGTCGTTCTTGTCCTGCAATACCCAATACTGGCCTATGCCTCTGAAAAGGCCTGGCTGACCAGACGAGATGTTTTGGCCCCCTGCATAGCAATGGGGGTTGAAATGATAGCGGGAAAGAATCCGCTCTATTGCTGCGTTGTAGGTTTTTGAGAGCTGGAACCTGAGGCCACCTGGATGAGGAGCGAAACTCTTCAAATTTGGAAAACAAAGTCCACTCGTTTTTTTTTTTTTACTTTTTTGGAATGACTATGACCTGGATGACTGATAATCTTCAACAGCATAAGTTAAAAGAGTGTCTTTGAAACTGTGGAAATGTGTGTTTTTCATATTAAGCTCAGGAATTAAAAGCATTTTTGCCATTTTAATGTTGCTTAAACTATGAGCTAAAACACATAAAAACAGATAATAAAATCTGTTTACTGCTGACCTGGGAAAACATCAGCCTGACTAATGACTCCGACTCTGGTCTTGAGGGAGGAAATCAGTATTTCCAGGCTTCCGGTGGAACCAGGGGAGATGTGGATAACACACAAGTGACCCAGGGCTTTTTGGGGGATTTTTCTCTCATTTAATACACAATTTATATCTAATATTAATGTATTTTATCCTATGCAAAAAAAGAAAAATATAAAATACCCTGTTCCTTTTAGCTTTGCTGCACTTTAGTTCATATCGTACTCCGTAGAGGTAGAGCAACCATTTCTGCTTTGGTTTTCCTCCTGTATCCTCTGTTGTAGAAGGAATACGCTCATTAACTCTGCCATGTTGCTCCCACATAAAAGTTCAGATGAGGTTGAGAGGTGTTCCTGCCTTTCCATCTCACACACAAACCTCTGGCTGCACAAATGTGTGCGTTCTCAGTGTTCTCGCACTCACTTGTTTACATCCTCGTTTCCGGCTCGCTAATAGCCCATGCTGTATCTGTGACCCCCGACATGAACTGACAGCGACCTCAGTGAATTGAAAAGTGTCTTGTGTTTATGTATGAATGGATTTTAGAACTAGTGTTGGTCCCTCTCCAGATTGAGCGATCATAACCTCCCATACTCCCTGATATCCCAGCTAGAACTTTCCCAACTCCCCTTTCTTTGACACTCTCTGAGTTTCTCCCAGTAGCATTGGAAGTCTTTCCGTGACATCAGAGCTGTGCTGACATTAAGCCACTTTCCTCCTGGGGTTTATATGAAGAGGGAAAATTAGTGGGAATGAGGAGATAATCCAAGGATGTTTTCCATATTTTGCCAATCTAGTTCTTTTTAGTTAAAGGCTTGGTTAAAATAATGTGCTTGGATTTAAGATAAAACACACACACAAATTAGCAGATCTGGATTAGAAAAGTTATTTTCCTGTTAAAGCACAATTTGTGTAACCAAAAAGTGACACAATCTATCTCCCCAGATTTCAACAGGGACTTTATTTGTAACTGGTCCATCCAAACTCAACGGGCACATAAATTTAAACAGATTTGGATTAAACAGAATTTTCAATCAACCATGAGTAAACATCTTCTGATTAATTAACTGATCCATTTATCAGTTTTGGCATTATAAAACTGTTTAAAATTATTCTTATTTTACATTTAATAATATTTATACTTTTTATATTTTTTTACATTTACTAACAAATATTAATACCCTCCTTAATAATTACTGGAAAGTATTTCTTGGGATCCCAATGATAAAATGCTGCTTATTATAATTATGTATTTACCAGCTTTTGCCTGTTTCCACTGGTATTTTGATGATTATTCTGGATTCCATCCTAATCTATGGCCCAAAGATTCTCTATCAGATTCTTGTTGGAGCTCTTAATGGACCACTATGAACTATTATTTCATGACAGAAGACACATCAAACACAATTACTTATTAATAATTTTGTGTTTACCCGAAAGAAAGGGCCAAAAACAATTTTAGACATCGGTCAGGGCTATTATCTGACTAACTCAGATATGAAAATAAATAAATAAATAAATGATTTATTGCTAATAATACTCTCCTCTCTACTGATTTTAATTTAGCTTGATAATAATAATAATATTTCTTTGTAACATTTTTTGTTCATAACATCATTTTTATCGTGTTTATGTCCTAATTTTGTATAAATTCTCGTTTAGGGTTTTTTCGCTCTCTAAAGACATTAAACCTGTATGTGTTTGTTTGTTTTATCAGTCTAATTGTTCCCAAACAGCATGAACCCTGATTGTGATGTGTGAATAATAAAATCCTGTGATGTCCTGATGCATGTTTTCACTTTTGAGGCACCCTCATTTTGAATAGTGTTCAACTATTGAGATCAGATTTTATTTTTTAACATATTACAGCTTTGTTCTTTTTTTAACAGACATAAAAAGTGAAAAATTACCAAATTAAAATCTTAAAAAATATTTTGTTTTTGCTACTCTGCTGCACGTAACACTACAACCAAGCCTCTCAACTTTTGATCTGAGCATGGGATGATATTTTGAGCACTAAAGATTTTTCTGTCAGTGCTGAAAATCTCCCTCCAAATAAATGGAAAAATAAATCTGAACTTCCAACATGTTTAAATAATAAATAACCGACCAATTTGATGCATTTTGTTATTGCTTTGATTAAACTGTTTTATATGAAAGAGAACAGATTCTGTTTCTTTAATCATCTTCCAAAATATGTGCAATAACATCAGTTTTCTTTACCATCCAATACTGATAAAAAAATAGTCTGGTAGCAGCGGAGCTGGACCTGAGCCAGATATTTAAAAAATACAGGGATTTCTCTGCAGTTATTTCGTCACTTGAATTTATCTTATCTTATCTGGACTAAGATAATTCACTCTATTAATTAATGAATATTGGAGGCAAAGCAATTGAGTAAATATGAATAAAATATTCAGCAGCTAGCTTAATTATCAATGTGGAGACTGAGTGTAGGATCACATCAAATTGACATCAAATGGTTTGTTTTCTCTACATCTAGTGCTTTTTCTTAGTAAGTTTAATCCTTTTTTGTACAACCAAGACAAGCTAATGTTAGCTTGTAATAAGCTATGTTAGCATTCCCAATAGAAAGTCTTCTGTAGGTTGTTTGTTTTACTGACTGACAAGCTAACTCCTGTAACACGTTGCCTGTTTTCATTAGAATGGTTTTTACCTAGGTATTTATGTTATAGAAGCCATAAATATGTTTTGTTTTCATTTTAACCATGCCCAAATGTTAAATCTTTTCCTATTGGAAGCTTTTAGGGCAAACTCCTCTCATTGGGCTAACATTTATAGTTGACTAAAGGCCAATTTATGCTTCTGACGCATAGCCTCTGCAACCGTCAAATCTGTCTCTGTGTCACACCCCCCGTGCAGAGGTTCTGCAACCGTTGTGCGCACCTAAAAAAAATCCTGACTAAAGGGCTTGACGCAGTCATTTTTGATTTATGCTCAATATCGAAGTGTGGTCTGTGCTATACGGCCGAGGTGATGAGGAAGTGGGGGCGAGTTTAGTTCGCCAACTGAGGGACATGACAGCGAAAAAGAGCGGGGATCCAGGTGGAAAAAGGGTCCCGGTGTTCTCGCGCACCTCGATTTTCTAGCTGGTCAAACTTCACGAGTTGTTTTCTGCAATTTCGGTCATAAAAACAAAACAAGCCGGCCTCCTGTCTGCGGCACTTTCTGCGGTCAGTCACAATTTGGGAGAGGTGCAGTGGAGTGTCTGCGGAGGGGGCAGGGACGTCTTTTTGTTCACTGTGACTCCTACGCAGGGGACCTGGTTTTGAAGTATAAATCGGCCTTAGGCCTCAGACCAGTGTTGCCAACTCTTCTGTAAGGAAAGTAGCTATTGGCTGTGCTGTAAGTCACTAGAAGTCGCTGAATGACGTCATTGCCTAATTTGCATAATATATATATATTTTAACTTTTTCTTTTCCCCTTGTGGTCCACTAAGGAGCTTAAAAATCATGGTAAAACATCAACATTTTGAACCATACATTTTTTTTTACATTACATTAACATTAACAATCTAAATGGAACAAAAAAAAGCCTACAAAGAATCAATGACAATGTGAGCAAATAATGGTAATTATTGTTATTTTTTTAAACTAATAAGATTTCCCTCCACACACACAGGCTGTGCCTGCCTGCTCACAGAAAGAGTGAGTCCTCGTCATGTTGGTCAAGGCTCTCTATGGCAGGTTCAGCAGCTGAGGGAGCTGACTTCAGCGTGATCAACCTGCACCGTCAATCCCTGCACATGCGCGCAGTTCATTTGCAGTCTGGAAGCTGAGGGTAAACATGCTGTGGCTCTGACTGCAGCGCTCAGAGGTACTCCTGTGGAAGCGGGAGAACGGGGTTCGGACGGGGAGGTGCACCACAGCAGACACCAGGAAAGTCGCTAGATTTGTCGATAGTCGCTTTTTTGAAAAAGAGTCGCTGCAGGGGTCTGAAAAGTCGCTAAATATAGCGACAAAGTCGCTGAGTTGGCAACACTGCCTCAGACTGTCGCAAAGCAGTGCAGACCTCAAGCGGAAGTGCGCAAACAAAAAGCAGCTGTGATTGGTCCTTGGTATGCCTTTCCTGTCTGTTTGGTCGTCCTCCTCAATTTGGTGCCGGGGCGCGCCATTCTTAAAAAAACGAGGAACAACTACGACAAAAGGTTAATCTGACTTTTTACCAACTCCAATAGCAGAACTTGTTCCTCTTTGATGTCTTGCAACTCTAGATCCGTCTCCGTGATATCTTGCAGACGCACCATTGTTGTTTTGGAAGATAAACACTCCTGCCGGCGCGCCAAAGTTCTCGTGACCACCGCAAGTTCTTGAATAGGCTCCCCCTTGCGCTATGGCGGGAAACTGCTGTGCGTCCTTAGAAATTCCAGTCGCCGGTGCGGAAGCATAGCAGCAAAACTGGTTCGCGACCAGCTGTGTGCAGTTGCAGAAATATAATCTGCCCTTAAAGTTAAAGGCAGCTGGTGGGGGAAGGGAAGTGTTTCTCTTCTCTGGCTTGTTACTGAAAGGGATTTTAAACAGCGGGAAAGGTATGACAGAAAATTATAATCAGTTTGAAAAGGTTTTTAAACCCTGTTCTACCTTGTCGTCTTAAACCAGAGCAGAACCAGTTTTTATTATAGACTGAATTTTGCCAAACAAAGAAACCACTTTCTGGAAATGACATGGTTATAATAAGATTTTTATACGACTTTCAAGAATGAAACACGGAGCACAGCACTTTAAGCACATGACAATGTGAAACAAGTCAGTGTAGCTGGAACTGAGAGAAGAGATCAGATGGTCTTCAGGGAAACAGCTGGAACAAAACCATGTTAAAAGGAGCCATGAAGCTGACTTTGTCCAGAACAAGAAGATGTTTATTTCTTGGAAAGGCATTTGGCTTGATCTCAGTCTACGAGACTGGCCAGTAAGCAGGGCTTAACCATTCATTTGGAAATATTTCAAAGAAACCACATTCCTATTAAAAAGGAAATTAAATCCCTGTAAATACAAAAAACTGGGAAAAATTAAATAAAAATGTTAATCTTACCATCCCAGGCGTCAAACATATCTGTGATGAAGTAGTCTATGAACGAGATCTGAGACTTAGGCACGCTGCAGGTGTTCCTGTCAAACACAGGCATCACCACGGGCAGCCCCTGTCGCTTCTCCTCATCCGTCTGCAGGAAAAGACAAAGCCAGCAAGAAAATAAACAGTTTCAACACAAAACTATGTGATTGGTGACACAAAACAAATGGCCGAATCTCCCTTTACAAAAACAGTTATTGTTCATGCTTTTAAAAAGCTTTGCTATGTTAGTCCAGTTTCCGCCCTACCTGGGCGAAGTATTCCTCCGAGATTCGGCCTGCCCACTCGATGCACAGCTCAAGAGGCCTGCAGGGGTTCGCCACATCAGCACACTTTATGAGCATCCTCTTTATCAGCAGACGGTTCTCTGGAGAGTTTCTAATGTTGCTCTGACCCTCGCAGTCGCTGTTCATGCTCTAATGAAAGAACAAAGATATTTTCATTACATTTTATCATTATTTTTATTTGATCATTACGATCAAGATACAAATAATAACTTAGATTAGCAAAACATAGCTAATCATCATAGCTGAACATGGACAATTTGAGAAATAAATACAATCATCCATAAGTTTGTTTTAGTAACTGCAATGCATCTTTGGCAGATTCCCCCTTCTAGCAGTTTTTTTTTGGTTTTGTTTTGTGTTTTAAACACAAAATAAAGAACCCAACGATGGAAAAATGTGGTTTAATTGTTCAAGTCAGATGAGCAACAAAATAGCTCTTGTCATCGACTCAAAAGATGCAATTTTTTCTGTTTTTTCATTCAATATCAAAATTGTTTTGGCAACGCTTTGCTGACAAGTAGAATAGCAAAATAGACTTTTTTTATTATTGTTTAGCATTGTTTTGCAATCAAATAAAGCGTGTCCAGCACGTGAGAGTATGAGAATAGTCAGCATCGCTGGAGTTGAGAGGAGACATCAGGTGGTCTTCAGGGAAACAGCTGGAACAAAAGCATGCGAGGAAGAGCCATGAAGCTGATTTTCTACAGAACAAGAAGATTGTTATTTCTTGGAAAGCCTGTTGGATTGATCTCAATCTATGAGTCTGGATAGTTACAAGCAGGCTTCTCAGACTGAAGAAATCTCTTGGAGAAGAGATAACATATTTCAACCCTTCAAGAGGAATTATGCAATTTATTCTTTTTTGATAAAGGAAAAATCTTTTATTAACACTGTTAATTTACAGCAAACGCAGCAATATTTTTGGATTACATCTTCGTATTGGATCAAGATAATATATAAATAATTACCAATTTTAAAAGGAGGGAGTGTAACTAATTTGGCTTTTGATTAGCAAAAACATGTACTAATTTTATAAATACATACATTTCAGCCAAAGAATAATTACAATACCCTATCATATGTTATTAATAATTAAAACTAAAGAAATAATGAAAACTAAAATTATGAAAACCTTTTTATTAACTGAAATAAAAATAACAAGTTGCAACCTTGTAAAAAAGGTTTGACAAAAATTATTAAAACTAACAACATTTTAAGGGAGAATGTGCTTAGTTGCTTAATGATTGTCTCTTAATCATAATGTATCTATATCAGGTTTAGTTTCCAGTTGCTATTTTCATTTTTTTACAGAAGTCAGGTCATTTGTGTTGCTGCAGTGGTCTGTCATTATTTGGGATTTTATTTCTATTATTAAGTTGTGTTTTTTTTTTTTTTCTTGCCTCGGGTATGTAGATTACATTACAAAAACGACACTGAAACAAAGCATTTTAGAAAAATAAATACAACTAAAATAGCTTGCAAATACTAAAAACGAAAAAAAAAAAATAGAATTGAAAATAAGATGTCAAAAGTAAATAAAAAGAGTAGAAAATTTGAAAACTCTTTAAACCTTGGATCCTATAGCTTAGAATGAGCTGTTTATAAATGCATGCAGAAAACTATAGTCTATAATTCATGAGAGGGCGGGGCTTAAAAACAGAAGGGGAGGTTGCAGGTTTTCTGCTGGACAGGTCAGTTAATTCACTGTAACAGTGAAGTTTATTTTGGCGTTAAGTGATAAACAGGACGGTGCAGTCAAGCAACTAGTCTGTGCCTCGGTAGAGCCGGCTAATTTATTTATTGCATACACTGGACGAGCTCCAATGCAGCAGTTATGTATCAGCCGCTTCACAGAAGTCATACCATATTTTCCATGTATTTCATCGCCTATTTTAGCTGATTAGTCAAGGTTAGTGGATGTTAATGTATTCCCTCTACTGAGAAAGAATAGACCAAAATAAAACCAGTGTCTAATAGTGAGTTCATCACGAGAGCTGCAAGCATTATATCATAAAAATATAATATAAGACAGAGTTATTGATTGTTTTGTACCTCACCACCTGATGGGACACTTGAACTCCTGCAGGATGTTGACATTGTCACAGTGTTTATATAGAAATGAGTAACTCTAATGTAATGCTTTTTAATGCCCTTAGAAATAATTTTAATGCAGCCAACAAGTAGCTATGACTCTCATATATATATATCTATAGTGAGTCATAGGTCATATATACAGAGTCATAGGATTGTCGACAGGCTGCAGCAATGTCCTGAATTCCTCGTTTTCTAGCCACTTTTGTTGAAATTTGCATTTTCCCCATTCTCTAGCTTTTTCTCCGTCTCAAGCTTCTTTTCCGAACATACGGCTTTACGATCAACCAGAAGCAGTTCCACACACGCAGAACATATTATATCTGACTAAAATAAAGCAATTTAATGCCAGGATAATCACAATTAAGAAATTGTAATGCCTATTAAGACCTTAATTTAAAACATAATAATTCTCTTTCCCATATAATCTCCTCCTGTTCAGTCAGTCTTTGCTGGTTTGTTGTCATTACGTTATCCCCTTCTGGTTGTGAGTATTCTTGGTTTTGAGTATTTTTGTGGATTTATGTTTTGGATTTTTGCGTCTATTGAACGTTTGGTTAATTCAACTTCAAGAAACCTCCTCACTGTGACAGAAAATGATATCTACTAAGACTTACACTTGTGCTGGTTTCATCAATGGCTGCCATTGGCTTGTTGATGCTGTTGACGAACTTGCTGACGTGCTCAAAGTGCCTGGTCATCTCTGTGGCGAGAACCATGTCGATGATGGCCTGTCGCAGCGTTCGGAACTGATTCCTTAAATGCAGATTAAAAGGACAAAATGAGAGATAGTTCCATCTATTATATAGCTAATTGAGAAATTATTTAGCTTTCAATTTTTCCACATTTTGCTAAGTTAAAACCCCAAAGGTGAGCGTTTTTTTTTTCTATCACTCATACTGCATCTAGGCCAGAAAGTTTAGAAATGATCTCTTTAGATGTGAACCCTTGACCCGGTCCTCCTTTTCTTCTCACCATTCATTCATAGATAGACAATGTTATTCTATTGACAGCTGAATGCTAGCATATATGTCACTTAAATAGGACCATAAAAAAAGATGATTCAACTGTTTATTTTTATTAGCATGATGAGGACATGTTTGTTATGTGCTACCAGATAATATTTCTAGCTACACTCAGCCTCAGAAGGGCCATATTAGGTGGTGCTTTATAACATAATTGAGGGGACAGCGGGACCTTAACTGTAGAGTACATGCACAAGTTTCATTATCCCAGTCAGTTGCATATATAATTTACCCTGGACTCCCTATTCAGGGGAACAGAACACATCGACTGTACAGCCAGGCCTACAATTCCCCCTAAAAACCCCCCTTTCAGAGGTGTAGACCAGTATTGGGTATTGCAGGCTAACAAAGAACCCAAAAGACTGCCCATTCCCAAAGTGAATTCAATTTCTATATTTTCTAAGCCAAAACAAAGGCTTTGTATTTGGTCCACTCTATGAAACCTCGAACTTAACACTATTTCTGACATTTTGAATTGAAAAAGCTTCTTGGATGGGAAACGAAACGTCTTCAAACGTGGAAACGAAATCCATTGGATTGTTTTATAACTTTTTTGGAATGACTATGACCTGGATGACTGAGAATCTTCACCTGCACATTCTATTGTTTGTTGGTCTTTGTTGTAAAATGTCTGAGTCTCAGAGTTCTGAGTGAAATAAAATACGTTATTATCATTTCTATGCTTTTTTTTTTCTTAAATTGTATCTTCTCATATGATGTACATTTACCTTGACTGTATAGACTGTTTTGTTAGTTTTGTTTCTTTTTGAAAGCTTGAATTGCTTGTTAGTTCTTGCTGTTAATACAAATAAATTTTCTCTCTGAAGGACAAGAAAGGATATTTGTATTCCAGTCTTCTCTAAATATACTGATGCTTTTTTCCTTACGCAGCTGTTCAGGGTTTGACTGTGAATTAAGGCTTGTAGTCTAATAAAATCCCTCAAGATTATTATTTTTTTTTTTATCATTGGTGCCAAATCCAGGATAACCAACCAATCACTGCAGTTGTTTCTTCTGGTTTAGAACTATTCCATTTATTAGAAATTACTGCAGAGCAAACCTCAGATATCAGCACCAACTGACCTGTCAATGCTTTTAAAGATGTTACTTTTGCCGTCACGGATGGTGAGCTGGAAGGCAAGGGCCGCATGGTGGCTTTCCAGCACGGCTGTGTCGTTGTAAAGGATGGCCAGTTCGCTGCCCGCGTTACACAGGAAGGAGTTGGTCCTGCCCGGGTGGTCCACGTCGTGGACTGTGGCTGCTATCAGTGCTGCCACCTCATCCAGCTGGTCAAGACTGTTCTGGAGAGATGGCAAAGATGAAACAAATGTCAGTGATGGACTGCAGAAATATATACATAACTTTATAAACATGAAAAGTCTTCCTCCATCTATGAACAGATGTCGTTTCTGGTTGGGTGGTCCTTTTTTCCAGCTTCATCAGTATAGGTTATGTGAAGGGAAATATTACCCAGAGTAATGTTGCATCTTTGACGTCTTTTTGTTGTTTTTATAAAAAAAAAAAAAAAAGGAAGCCATCTATGTTAAGAAAGGAAAAACCAACCTTAAACAGACGTAAACAGCGATAGAGTTGATTCCTTCCTACTATCATCACAATCCCCACCCCCTTACAGGGGAACAGAACACCACACTTGTTCAGCAAGGCCAACAATTCCCTCTAATGACCCTTTCAGAGACATAGACAGGTATTGGGTATTGCAGGCTAACAACGAACCCAAATGACCCCCCATTCCAAAGGGGCAGACCCGTTCGTCTGATTCAATTTGCATGTTTTCTAAGCCAAAACAAGGCTCTGTTTTTGGTCCACTCTATAAACCCTCCAACTCACACCATTTCTGACATTTTGAATCGAAAGCTTCCTGGATGGGAAGCAAAACATCTTCAAACTTAAGAAAAAGAGTACATTGGATTGTTGCAGGAAGTATTTAATTTTCTTTTACCCTCACATAGCCTACTGATATTTAAAACACAAAAAAAAAACCTTGTTAAATATGCTTTTAGGGCTAGATGGATAGATGAACTATTAGATATGAATCGGACTATTAAGGGGACAATTTCTATACTCTACATTAAAGGAAAATTCCGGTTTTTAACACTTTTAGCCCCTTTTCTGTAGTGTCCAGGATGAAATCGAATGATCGACACCAAAATTTTGACGATTGGTCCTGTCTCGGCTATTTGGCTCATGCAGAATCCCCCCCTGGCTGCTTCAGAATGGCTTGCATAGTGCATGTCAGATAATGTCCTTAAAACAACCTTAAACTTTCTTTTTTTTAAATATGCTACTCACCGAGTCGTCAACGCTGTTCAATGACGTTCAAAAACAAGTTTCGTAAAGAAAAAACGTTCCTGTAGTGTTTTATTTAGCATTTTGTAAATCCCATTGAGTTCTGTTGGAATAGTCAATATCCCTCCGCCACCGGAAACGGAAAGGGGACCTGTTTACACAGTTGTAGTCTTTTCGCAAGGCCCAAGTGTTTCTGCTTCACTCTGTGTACTCCGACGTCGAGGTGCTAACGTCTCTGTTAAACACTTTAAAAAACTCTGAAAATGGAATAAGAAAGGTGGATTCTTGAGGAGGACATATTGGACTTTGAGTTTGACGGTGGTCTGGAGTGTGCAACGCTTCAGATTCGAACGGGAAGCGGAAGTTTATAAGCGGTTGTGATGTATCGGAAAAAATAGTTCTGGGATTTACAAAATGCTAAATAAAACACTACAGGAACGGTTTTTCTTCACGAAACTTTTTTTGGAACGTCATTGAACAGCGCTGACGACCCGGTGAGTAGCATATTTTAAAAAAAGAACGTTTAAGGTTGTTTTAAGGACATTATCTGACATGCACTATGCAAGCCATTCTGAAGCAGCCAGGGGGGGATTCTACATGAGCCAAATAGCCGAGACAGGACCAATCGTCAAAATTTTGGTGTCGATCATTCGATTTCATCCTGGACACTACAGAAAAGGGGCTAAAAGTGTTAAAAACCGGAATTTTCCTTTAATATTCAAAGGATGACTTCCCCATCCCTCGACCATATAAAAAGAAAATGGGAAGAAGAACTAGGGCTAAACATCTCAAATAATGAATGGAGGTGGGCGGTAGAATACAGTCATTCTTCATCAGTGTGTGTTAGACATGGATTAACACAATTTAAACTGGTACATAGGCTTCATTTCACCAGAGACAAATTGGCGAGAATGTTTCAGGGAGCCGATCCGACTTGCCCTAGATGTAAAAAGGTGCCAGCCAACACATCCCATATGTTTTGGTCCTGCCCCAACCTCAAAGAATTCTGGATTGAAATCTTTAAAACTTTCTCATCTGTCTTCAGGAAAGATATTGAACTGGTCCCTCTGGTAGCCATTTTTGGTGTGGCACCGGGGGGGATAGAATTAACGACAGCTCAAAGGAAGGCAATGGCATTTACTTCACTGTTGGCCAGGAGATTGATTTAATTTAATTTAAAAGGCAGCACCACCAACACATAAACGATGGATAGAGGAGGTAATGGCACACCTAAAGCTAGAACATCTTCGATTTACGTCACAGGGTACCATTAAGAGATATTTCAAGATTTGGCAACCTTTTATTTCCTATTTTGAATCCGAGGTTCAATCTGCTTCAGCATAATCAGCATTTTATTTTTTTGGCTGAATTATTATCATTATGATTGTTATTCATACTTATGTTTTTGGTTTTCAATCCATGGATGTCTGGAACATGGGTTGTATGTGCGGGTGTAGTAATTGTCTTGTTGATAGTTTTTTTTTTTTTTTTGTGATGTCGTTGTGATGTAATTATGGAGTCTTTTTGTTTTGTTTTGTTTTGTACGCCCTGGATGGGGTGTTTGTTGCTTTAATATGAAAAACTAATAAAAACAATTTGATTAAATATACTTTTAGGGCTAAAAACATTGTTATTTTGCATGTTGCTTTTCAGTGAGTATTGTGTATTAAAGCATTGAAACAATCAGATCACTCATGATTACTTGTTAACTGAAATAGTCGACTACTTTGGTTGTCAAATTAAATCATTAACTGGAATATTCAGATTCTAAAACCATCAAAATTTTAACAGCCGACTGAGGGGGCTGGAAAACGCTGACACATTTAACCCTGATAGCAGATGGGGGCTGAAGGCAATGGCGTAAGTATTGGTAGGCAGAGACAGCGGTTGCTTAGGGGCCCCGTCACTGACACCTGGTAGGCTACCTATGCAATTGTAGACTAGGACGTCTCTTTGCAGATGTAATGGTCTAAAAAATTCCTCTTAAAACCACATGATAATCAAGCGACTCACTGGACCGGACAGTATTTATACCCCAACACATGCCAGATTTCAACATGATGGTGAGCCGTTTAAACACGACACCAATAGCAAAGCAGACAGTGGTACTTTTAATGACTATGTTAATAACTATGTATAGTATATTAGATGGTTGGTAAAAAATACACTCATATAATATGTTTCAAACTGCAATAAAGATCTTAAAGGAACAATGTATTTGAGTATTTTATTTTTTACACTATGACTTGGAATTATGGGTAACTCAGAGCGTAGATTAAAACAATAACCGTTACGTACAATGTGTTAGCGATGATGGATAAGGATTCGATAAGCACTTTGGATGTCTTTAACATGTGGTGGTGCGCTGTCACCAATGGTTCCATTCAAGATGCGCAGTCACTATTTTTCTGTGTGTGATGTGTGATCATATACTACTGAGAATTGCATAATTTTATCTTCTTGGCCAATTTTACTGAACTGTCGGCGTATCCTGAACCTTTATCACGTGTTGTACCTCATGGGGCCCACCCAGATAATGTTGTTTACGGGCCTATTGTTGTGTCATTACGCCATTGGCCGAAGGGGTTAATAACGAGGATTTAAGCTCTCAGACCCAAATTGTTGGTGGCAGAATTGTGCAATGTAGAACCGTTTATCAAAGAGATCTGGCCTCACTCTGGGGGGAAAGCATCACTAAGAAGGCTGTTCAGATCATAGAATTTAATTAAGGCGTTTGAGTTTAATGCCCTCAAGTCGGCATTATTACATGTTTCTAATCAAAACCAATCAATTTTCTAAATCCATTCAGTTTTTTGAACCTGAATTAACTGTCTTGTTTGTATTTCTGAACTACGTGAACTGCTGTAGCTCTGGCCAAGTCACTGAAATAAATTACCATTCATGGGATCAATAAAGTCTCTGATTCTGACTTTATCAGGCAGAAGGAATCTGGTTTGAGTTGATGAATGAATTAATGGAACTCAACCCCTCAGAGGCCAAAGAGTGGGCTGGATGTTTCCTCTTGCAGGAGAAAAACAACCAGAAACATAGCATAGACTAAGGGGATGTAAATAGAGACTACAACTAACGTTTTCCTTTCAGTGTTGGATAATGCTCTATTTAATGTTTGGGTCAAACCCACTTTGCTATGAATCTATCACCATGGATATTTTGTAGTGTCACGTCACCTACTGCTACTTGTGTTAATAGAGCCAAAATAGAGAAAATAGAGAACAGCTCTGCTTTTCTCAACCTTGTTGGGACCACAGGGAAACTAAAATCATCTGCCCGGACCATCCTCATCTGCTGCAATTTACCCAGGGAATAAATTTCAGTTCCCAGAAACTGTTCCCGCAACAAAAACACAAAACGCCAGACCTGGTGCTGGTCTCTGTGGTCTCCAAGAAGTTTAGTTTTCCGTAGAGTTTATTGTTTCCTGATAGGATGAATTCATGAGGCTAACAGAGGCCAGCCTGAGACTAGACGAAGATGGTAAATGATACTGAACTAGTGAGAGACCCTGGCAAGAAAGAAGTGTCTTAAGAATGAACATGTAGGCCTTTGGTGTCTTAAGGAAGTAAGCATTGAGTAAAGAGGCCCTTAAGGTGGTATTTGAAGCAACAGAGGTTTCTTTGAGATGAAGTCACAGGTTTGGTTTGAAGCTTTTCTTTAAAAATCAAGCTGCTCATTCACTAAAAGTCCTTACTTTGACTCTCTCCTTACGCAGGAAGTAGGCGGTAGCATGCAGGACATCTGCAGCGTGCGTGGAGTTGTGGTAGGAGTTGGAAGAGTGATAATTGGCCTCCATGAGCTGCAGCCAGGAGCGCAGCGTGGCCTCTGAGCAGTTTAGGAACTCACACACTCCAAAACTGGTAAAGATCTTTAACCCGAGATAAGTGAGCGGTCTGTAGGGGAGCAAACAACAAAGCAAACACTATTTCAGAGGGTGAAAACTGACTGCATTAGATTTCAGTTTCTTTTGTCTTATATTTAAATGGCGCAGTGATAAACAGAATATGTAAGCAGCATGTGCTTAGTCTATGAGCTTTAGGTTGCTTTGTCTAAATAAAAACTAGTTTCCTTCATGGGAAAGTATTGTTGTACCTTTTATGCGTTGCTGCCTCCAGGTCCAGGATGTTAAACTCCCAGCGCTCCTCATCGTTTAGCATCTCAGCAATTGATGGAGGAACATCGCTCAGCGTGACTGGGATGGCCAGCTGACTCTGGCTCATATCTAGAAAAGAGACAGAAAATAGGATAGTGGTAAAAAGTATCCAATATGTTTTCACATTTTACTATAAAAGTGGAAAGCTAGACTCTGGGTGGTTGTTTGACAGTGTAATAATGACTGTCCCCTTGCCTCTAGGGCATGTGCCCATGAGCAAATGCCTCCTCCCCTGAACACTAGATATTAATGACATTTTGGGAAGATTTTTTTCTTATTGGCCAGAAATATTATCCTTTCGCTGCTATTTAAACATAGCCCTGTCTCAATACTCATACAGAATTGAAGCAGGGTTTCCTCTGGACTGAGGAGCAAAGACATGTTCCTATTAACCTGCATGGATGTTAGCATGTTTTTTTTAAATTGTTTTATCAAAAATGACATTTAAAAAATTTGATCTAAAAATGTAAAATTTGAAAAATGACAGTAGCGCAGTAGGTAGCACTGCTGCCTTGCAGCAAGAAGGTTCTGGGTTCAATTCCTGCCCTCGGGTCTTTCTGCATCTGAAAGATGCTTTTTTAATGTTAATTTCTGTTTAGTATCTTTTCCCATTTCCATTCACTAAATGTTTTCTTTGTTTTGCACAAATATAAGAACAAATACATGTGTGAATACAAAGCGATTTGTTATTAAAGTTTTTAAATAAGTTTTAATATTAAAAAGGGGAAAAGATCGACCGGTGTTGTCATTTGTAATGTCTTCTTTACGATGCAGAGGTGCAGGTAGTAGGCTACCTGTTCTAATTCTCACAGTTGAAGCCTGCATACTTAGGCCCTTATCTACACGTCAGACAGGTACACACTTTTTTAAGCGGATGTAATGCGAGTACTCAGACGGAGCTTAGGTCAAAAATACATCCTGTCCAAAATCTTGCCAAAGAAAAGTTCTGAAGGTCAGCCTTGTTTCGTCTATTTCAGGGGCCTTCAATGGTTTCCAGGCCAAGGACCCCTAAAGAGGTGACGGGATAGTGCGGGGACCCCCAATTAATATATATTGTTTGAAATTGTGTTATATCCAACTGATCCTATAGTCACTATTACTTATGTTATAGAGTGACTATAGAGTAATGTAATGGAAGTAATTTGGCCCCGGGATTATTAAAGTATTTCTGATTCCTGGTTGATGGGACTGGTGTTGTGAATGAAACGGTGCCCAGCTTGAAAGAGCTCCTGTGTGACGCTGAATGTGTGCATTGATGACTGAAAGGACCCCCTGTAGAAGAACTCCGGTCTATTTGATCTGCCCTAACAGCTTAGGCATGAATAAACATCTTTATGATGACAACTTTTCTTTTTTACATTCAAACCATGTTTGAAAGTGATGAAGTCCCTTTAGTGATGTATTTTTAACAGAACCATGTCAATGTTTTTTTTTTTGTTTTTTATCCCCCCACTCAAATAGAAAGTGCTCCTAGTCTTATGCTAATAGGTTTCTTGTGTGACCTGTCCTTTCAGATCAGTGTTGAAGGTAACAGCTCAGAGAATAATCTTGTTAGTAACGTTATTCTTTTCAGCAACTGAGTAATCTAATTATTTTTTCTTCTTTCTGTAAATCATTACATTACTTATAATACAAATTTCATCAAATAAAGCCACTGTTAAAAAAGGCATTAATTTGCTGTGGGAGAGAACAGCTTTATGTTTCTCGGAGAGCGGGAGAGGTGTAATATTCTGTAATATTGAAGACCTGGACTGAATTTTAATAAATCGATTAGTAATATTTGTTAAATTCAATTGATAAATTGGAATCACATAATTACATATTATATAAACAAAGTTGAGTATTGTTTAATGTGACATTTCTCCTTTTGTGCACCCCAATACAAGAACCTCAATCCTGGTGCAGAACATAGAAATATTTGCTGAAGTATGTAACGGATTACAAAACGTGAATAGATTATGATTCTTTCACCAATAAATCTAAAATCTGTAGGATTTTAGACCTGTAAGAAAATCTGTGTCATCACTGCTGCCATGTTGTGGTCTGGTAGAGGTTTGATTTTTTCAGGTGTTTTAGTGACGTTCTGAAACTTACTTTTGCAGAAAACATATTCATTCCCAGAGAGTCTCCGGAGTCCGTCCTGAAGAGTAGAAAAAAATGAACAGCGTTACGATTACCTTTATTCTTAATCATTTCACCATCAACTTATTTTTCATCAACCTAGCACAGGCTAAATTAAAAATGCAGATGAAAAACAACGCTAGCAATCTACTTTAACACTGATGGTTTTTTAAAGCATCTGAAAGTGTCACGCTGTAGTTTTTGTTTTGGTTTCGACTATTACCGGTACTCCAAATCCATGCTTCATTATCTCCAAAGTCACTTCCAATTTTATTTTATAATTATTTCTGGTTTTATTTTAGGCAACTTCACTTCCTAAGTTCGCCTCTGCAATCCGGCTCTGCAACACCCTAATGTCATTTATCTGTTCCTCCTTTGTTTGCTACCCTATTTATTCCCTGTTCATGCAGCTTCCCTTTGCCACTCCGTACTCTCGTACAGCTTTGCTTGGTTTAAGGTTCCTTTAACTCAATTTCTAGGTCATATACCACAACATCCAATACAGCAGCCTTAGATACAGTAATGTAGCATGCAATTGGAGTAAAACTAAAACCAAAACCACAGCATGACACAAAGTAAATGAATAAAACAAACTATGATTGTATGACTCTTCAAATGTTTGATTTGGGGATTTTTTTCCCCCTTTTACCTGAACATGAACACAGTGTCCTAAATGATCTTTAATGGTTGTTGAGTGTTTAGGCAAAGACAAAAACTATTCACATTGTGTCATGTAACATGATGACCACAACCTTTAATAGAAACAATTGGATTTGGTCTAATTGTTCTGAAAAGTGTGGCACGTGTTTTTATCCAGCCCAGATATGAGTTTATTAGCTTTGCACATTTAAACAATAAAGATTTTCCACCATCTCTGTAAAACAGCTCAGGTGAGATTGCATGAGGAGCATCTTTGGTTGAATCAAGGTACTTTGACTGGATAATTTTGAATCACAGATTTTACTAAGATGTTCAAAACTTGGGATTTCGATTGATAACAAAACCCTTTTTTTAAGGCTATATGCATTTTTTCCCTTCCCCTAATAAGTATGCTCTACTCTGTGTTGCTCTGCTTCCTAAATGTTGTTGTAGTGTCATAAAAACGCAAAGAAATTCCGAAAATATAGAGATTTTAGCAAATCTCTGTATTAAATATATTGCTTTAAAAGCTAAAAAAGGAAACAAGCCGGCTGCTCCTTACACTCATAAGCCCCCCAACCAGATCATTGGTGTGAGGGTCATCCTCTTTGGAAGCAAGCTGAGGGGAGTAGAGCTCCGTGGTCCTCAGGATCTCCAGCACACGCTCCAGAGCCTCGGCTACTGTCACCGGACTGCTCTCCTGGGCTGCATTGATGATGTTTATCACCTGCGGATGCAAAGTTGAGGCACACATGTCCTTGTTACACACAATCCCACCATCTACCAAACATGCGATAACAGAGTGGTTCTTTGTGCATGGGTCATGGAGATATACATGTGATGCGCTACAAATTTCTTCTGGCGCAAAACAGAAGAGATTCAGCTATTTCTAAGTTTATAAAAGCATCATAGGACCTGTTGCAGAAAGCAAAATGAGACAATCTGATACAAGTGTGATCCTCCCTACAGCTTCATTTGGAGAAACCTCTACATATGTCCCCTTAAGACTTTTAATTTTTCTTTGGGAGGAATAAATAATTTTTAGTGTATGATCATATATATTACCTATGGGTGTTCCTTCTTTTTTTTTTTTGCATTGTTATGATACTAAAATGTAACAGAAGGGCTGTGAAAATGTATCACATCAATAATGGTTGCAGTATATAGAAAAGTGTGATACAAGAAAAAAAAAAAAAAAAAAAAAAAAAAAAAAATATATATATATATATATATATATATATATACACATACATACATACACACATATATATATACGTTTATATATATATATATATATATATATATATATATATACATATATATATATATATATATATATACATATATATATATATATATATATATATATATAAATATATATATATATATATATATATATACACACATACATACATACACACACACATATATATATACGTTTATATATATATATATATATATATATATACATACATATATATATATATATATATATCTATATATATATATATATATATAGATATATATATATAAAACAACAAATCTAAAGACAAAGTCAACTTTGTTTTTTTTTTTAGAAGCATCATGATAAATCAACATTTATTATGACAATACATTTTATACTACAATCAAATAACAATACAACCAATTTTAAATCCTGTTATAAAACTTTTTTTTCCCCCCAAAGTGATTACACAACATAAAACATAAAAAAAAAAAAAAAACTATATTTTTCTTGTGCATCTTCTTCAGTCCAACTAGGATCGAATACATATAACATCTGGTTCAGACCTATAATATATTCTATTAAGAATTGGTTAAATGTTTCATAAATTTCACCCACAATCAACATGTAAATTGCTTTTTTTTTTGCCACAGCGCTGACCACTAATCTTTGCAAAAAGTGTTAAATTTCAACTGAATAAAAATAAGAAAAAATTACTTTTTAATTAATTGCAAAAATAAATGATTTAAATCCATATGAAGGGGGTCTAAGTTGTGTACCTTGGTGATGGGGGCCTCGATTGTCATGGAATGAATCCTGGCGACAGAGGAATATCTTCGATTCTGTAAACTAGGAGCTGTAAGGAAAGAAGAAATGATTTTGAGTACAGAGTAAAATTGGTCTATGATATGTTTCTAGTACAGTTATCCCCAAACATATCAGCCTGTGATCTGAGAAAAACAAAGCAGAAAACTAAATTCATAGAATTACTTTATATTAATTTATATGTATATAGTTAATTGGTTAAATTCATTTAAAAATGTCAATGCCATTTAATAATTCAATACATTTTTTATAAATTAGTTGGAAATTTAGTTATTACTTTGTGCATTATACAACTTTATGGTATATTTAACATTTGAATCATATATTGGATATAAATAAATAAACAAATAAATAAGGTTTTTTACTACTTATTTAATGAGACATTCCCATTTACGTATTCTGGTCCTAAATATCTAAATGACTGAGAAAATCCTCTCATAACCCCCCTCACTTGGTGTTTTGTGCCCCAAGGGGTGTCCTGACCCCCACTTTGGGAGTCTGTGTTCCAGTATATGTGAACTTTGTTAAAAATGCAGACTAAAAAACAAAGATTAGAGAGTTCTGATCATAAACATTTACAAGACTATATAGGAGAGAAATAGGATGTCTGACAGAAAATGTTTTAATTAATAAGTTCAAGCAATCATGTAGACAAAGATCAAGAAGAGCTGCATGGAGAAGAGCTATCTGAAAATAGCAGCGGTGGCTGGGTAAAGGCGATTCAGTCTATAACATCTCGCATCTCTTCAGCTCCAAGTACCGACCATGACACCGAGTCACTCTCTGATGTAGCTCCAATGTTTGCTTCACACTGTGGAACCAATGCTGCTCTATTGGGTAAAACAGGCCAAAACAAACAAAAAGAAAACATTTGAGCTGACCCACCGTCACTGCCACGGGAACCGACCGATCTGGCATCGATTGAATCTTTCCTTCTGTCTCTGTGACGAAGTGAATGGCACTCTGTACAGGAAGGTAAAGAGATGACTTATTGCTTGTTTCTATCATGAAAACATTTCCATATATGTTTGTGGGATTTTAGATTATGCTGCAACTTCTATTAAGATGACTGTCCTGAAGGTCCTTTAGTTATTCATACTTTAGTTTTTCGTTTTTAGACTCCGATTTTATTTGAACTCTATAAATTCAGACTATAGTAAAAACTATTTATTTTAATCCACACACAGATTGCACAAAACAGAAACAACCACACCCATCATGTCCAGTAAATGGGTGTTTTTGTATTTATTTATTTTTTTCAAGAAACCCTCTGTTTGATAAATAAAAAAAGCTCTTTGACTTCTAGTGTGGGAAAGCACTTGCGCTTTGCTACAACTTTGGACTTTGGAAAGGCCAAGCTCTTTGCTCTGCCTTTTAGGAACCTAAATATGTAAAAACAGTCTTTCCTTTAAATGTGTGCATAAAACCTCATTTAAATGGGTTATTGGAGTCACACTAAACTGGTGTCTATCTAAAGATAGGGTTTCATTAGGTGACAAAGGATCTCTGCTTCGAAAAATATGACTCCTGAGGGAAAATAAATACGATAGTATTACAGCATTGGGAATTAATAAAGGAGTATACACATATATTATGTTTAACAACCTCAGTATTTTGGGCTTAACATACCTATTTAAAAATGATGGATAATATTTTTTAAGGTCCGAAGGAATATTTTTGCATAACTGTGTGTAAATCTGACCTTAACTTGGTGATCAGCTTGCTAAAAGGCATACTCTACATGTAGACAGTAGTTAAGACACATAAATCTGTTACCTGATTGAGAATGGTCCCCACTGCATCTATCTTCCTTGTTGGTCTTAAGGATCTGACAGAAACAGAGCAGGAGACAATTGGAGTTGAGATATGAGAGAAGTAGGTTTAATCAGGTAACATCTCCATCACAGAGCCAAAAAAAAAAAAATGTTAAAGACAACCAGATAGAAGGAAATATTCTATCTAAAACTTATCAAAAGAGATGTTTTTCATTTTCAAAATAAAGCTGCACCTTTTTAGCCTGGGTGCCAGTCCGAACTTAGTCCCGCCCACAAGGTTTGAGGTCGGGGAAGTTCGGTCTGGCTCTGCTCCATAGTAGCGCGAGTATTAAAGCCCACTGTCAGGCGATTCCAATCAAATTGTCAGGGCGGGCTTTATACGATGATGGACAGATGATCAAGAGTAACGTTATCAACCACGTGACCAAAGCGCGCTTGTGTGACAACAACAATGGCTGCCGCTGGAGAGTTTGGGTGAGTAGATTCTGCTATTAGGTCTGTTCTAGAAGATATCGACAGCAAATTAATTTTAAAAGAGGAACAGAGAAACGCGATCAAGTCTCATCTTCTTATTATAGGCGTGAAACTGCACGCTTTGATTTTTGTGGACAACAACTATGCCTCGCTTAAGATACGTCACGCACTCCGTTGCTCTTATTGGTTGTAGGTCTATCCAATTGAGTGCAGAGGCATTTTTTTTCCTGGTTCGTTCGAAACACGCCCCATAATCACAGCTCTATGGAGCAGTATCAGACTCATATTCTGACTAGAATTGAGTCGGACTACGTCAGGCTAGCACCTTTTGGTCTTAAAAATAAATTTAAAGTAAAACATTCAAACACCATTTTTTTATTTTGTTCTCCGAGGCAATTTGTAAATGACTTAAATGATAAATAAAATACAACTTTATATTTACATTTCAAAAGATGTCCCAGCTTAAGTTACCAAAAGACAAAAAGAATTTTTAATTGAAAGCCAAATCTGCCTTTTTTGACTCATGAATAAAACTGCTGATAGATCATCCAAACTGTGTTTTTAATTTCTAAGACAACTGTTTTTGGTACATCATTCAAATAATTGAAGAAAGGTATGTTTGAAATTTCATTTTCAAAAGAAAAAACTTCCAAAAATCATTTTTAGAGGCCAGATTTTTGCATTAAAATGCATCAGAAGAAATATTTCTTTAATGCAAGTCAAAGCTCCATTATTTTACCTCAATTTATAAATAAAAAATGCTTAAAATTCAGTTTTATTAAGATACCAGGAAAAAGTGACCAAAAATCATCTATAAATTTTAATGTCTAACAGAATTTTTTTAAGTCAAAGCTGCAAATAATGACTCATAAATTAAATGCTAATAAATCAATATGAAAAAGTGCTCCATAAATCTATTTGATTCAATTCCCAGAAGCGCTGGAGAGAGACGTAGTTTGACGTAGTTTATTTTATTTGTAAAAATGCTCCTTCATTTTGAAAATAAAAAAGCATTTCTTTTAAACAATTTCATAAAAAAATTGGGACTAATTTGCTTCCACAGACCCCATAAAGGCAATACTCCATGCAGCACAACCCCCGGCCCGAGTTAGCTAAATAGAAGAAGGAATTTGCAGTCAAATCAGGTCAGAAACGTATTAAATAGATGTAACCGCAGTGCTCATAATGATGCCGATCTGCTCATGGTTTGATTAGGATAATTCTTCTGATCTGTCTCCAACAGTTCCAGCTACTCAGCGATTTTCTTCTTCGTCCTTCCGCTACTGAGAGCGCTTTATTTTGTTTGCTGCTTCTGATGTTCAAACTTGAGGCTCACAATTGCAGGGGACAGTTTGTACGGTACGCTGTGTTTGTCACGCCAAGGTTACATAGTTATGGATGCGCAGAGCCACTAATCTGGTTATAGAAGATTTTCCTCACTCAGTCACTCTCTGTACCTTTGCATAGCGCTGACAAATAAACATGCAGAGATATGTAATAGTCACTGTGTATCTCAAAAGATTGTGTACAGGATATAGATTGACTTTTAGGTGTAAAAAATGTGGCTATTGAGAGCTAAAAGTGAATATTATAATACAAGGTATAGGAAGGAGGGAAATAGAAACTATCTTCTTTCAAAGGTTTACAATTCAAGAACAGGATCAGTCGCTACCATGTCCAAGCAGTTTCATTCCCCCAGAAGCTGTTATGGTTGGATTTTCAGCTTTGACAGCAGCTGACTCACCTTGTGTCCAAAGCATGAAACAGAACAATGAGCTAAAGCGGCTTTCTGTGCAGCACCTCCTGATATAAAAATAGCTTTGGCACCTGCCTTCTAGCCTTGGTAGGCGTTAGAGGGAGATCCTAGTGCTAAGCTGCGGCTTAGCATGCTATGACGGTATTGGCCTGGAACTCGGCTGAGAGCAGCAACACGTCTGCTTCCTGCTAAATGCACAGTGCCCTGCAGTCCTGCCACCATGTCGGGCCATGTCCCCAACAAGTTCATTTATTCCAACCTCAAACTTTTTCAGTGTAGTCCTGTGATAAACAATTGGTCCTGCTTTAGTTTTCTTGATTATCTTTCATAATGTTTTTAGATAAAATACATCCTGAGGGAACAGAAAAGACACTTTTAATAAGTATTTGTGATAACTAGCGTTAAGTCTTTAATATCAGTGTATTTTTTACAATCAGAACTGGATTTCCCAGTGTCCTTTTGACAACATAGGAAAGCTTGTCTAAGCCCGATTTTCTGGTACAGAGCAGAATCCACGGTACTATTTACTGTGACCAGTTCTCTAGGTCATAAAGCAACAATGCATCCCCAACGTCAACATGCTACTACTACTACCGTGCTGAACAATAGTTAAGGTGTTCTTTTGGTGAAACGCAAATACCAGCAATCTGGCACAAACTTCCCATAAATCTCCGCTTTTGTCTTGGTCAATTTATACAGTTTTTTCCAATGATCACTGACCAGACCTTTAAAAAGGCATTCAGATACCTTAGATGTTGCTTGTGTTGTGAATGGAAGACTTGTTTTATGTTTTCACACTTTGTGGATAAATGCTCTCATTGTTGTTAACTGGAGCCCACAAAACTTTCGAAAATACTCAGTTGCCCTTCTCAAGATCACACATCAGAGACTTTGTTCTCTGACATCTCTTCTTGATTTTTTTTTTTAGATTAGAGGTTGATGTTGTCATGATCTGCCCTGATAGCTGATCTAATTGCTCACTTCATTCACCTGCCAAACCCTCGCCGCTCACCATTATCATTAATCTTATCCACCTGCTCCTTCTGCTTTACATAAGGTTACATAAGGCCCTGTTCCTGTTTTGGGTCAGTGGAGGGGGCCAGTTTAAAGTACCGCAGTTCTCCTGGTACCATGTCTTGTCTCTGCCTCTGAACTGCTGAGCCCGCCTGTGTCCATCTGAGCATGTCTGCCTGAGCTCATGGAGCTCTGATTCTTCTTCTCGGGGGATTCCTGGAACCCCGGATCTGTCTTTTCCTGTTTGGATCGGAGCCCCTGAACGGGTTACGGACTCCTGGATCTCAGAATCTTCCAGTTCTGGACTTTTTCCCTGACTTGGCACGGACTCCTGCCTGTTCACTGGGGCTGCTGCATCGGGAAGGCTCCGGGCGGCTTCTGCCGCATCTCATTGGCATTCCATCTGCTGTTTCTCAGATCCAGCCTTACTTGGAGGATGGACTGAACTGTTAAACAATAGTTAAGTGACTGACTTTGATAATCATCTTCCATCAGATTATCATGGTCACTTACCAGTATTTCTCCCTATAAGACTGTTTAGAAACCAACAGACAACTGAAGAAAAAACAATTATTCACCTGATTATTGTTGTCGGTGTGAGCTCGCTTGATGGCAACGAAATGTCGTATTTTTCTGTTGGAAGAAGGATAGGAATAGCTCAGAGATCTTTGAATTTAATTTAAGCTACAGAAGCTATATATGGCGTAAATGAAGCTTACCCTCCTTGGCCAATGACAGGTAGTATCTTCACTTGTTGTGGAATGCTGTCGCCTGACTTCTTCCTGGCAAAGTAAATGCCCTGCCATTCCTTTAGACACAATAGAGACATCAGGCTGATGAAAACCACCCCGACTTGGAAAGAAAAACCGACTCTGGCTGAAAATGACTGAAAAACTCACTTTGCCTTTTTTGATGCAAGTGTTGATTGTATCAAGCAGATCGGCTCTGTTCTTGTCGCTCTTGGGAAGTTCAGTCAGCTCCTTCCCAATCAGCTCCCCCCTGTGGTATCCCATCATCCTCTCAAAGGCTGGGTTCACATACTGGATCACAACAACAGGAAGATTCCAGTCATCAGACTGATTGATATATTGCTACTTTCCTGTTAATATCTGTTTGATCAATAGTTGTTAATAGCAATCCAAAATGAAACCTGGACAAATTAAAATCGAACACCAAACTACAGTAAAACAAAATCATGTACAAGGACTGAAAATTCTTGGTATTTCTTGGAAAAGAAGGACAAACCCCCTTATAAATGGCTAATAAAGAGAAAACAAAACAGACACTTAAACTGTTACCAGTTAATCACCATTAAAAGTAGTTATTTTAGAAATGAAAAGTTCATCAATAATAAGTAAACGATTATTCATACAATAACATTTTATGATAAAAGACCCCTTAAAAGTGATCAGTAATATTAGGCCATATACTAATTCAACTCTAAGCACCTAATGAAGCCAGTAATAAATATCATTATTGATAATTTATTACAATATAAAACTATTGTTAATTAAAGATAAGCATATCTATTGGTGAATCTTCATAATATAAGTAATTTCTAACTTTCTAACAGAATAATAATAAATAATTATGTTTTTTTAATAAATATGAATTTATTAAGGGATAGGAGCTTTAAATGGTTGTTAAGTTAGTATCAATGGTAACGAGTTGTCCAATAATATGCCTGTGCAGAATTAGAAAAACTGACCGAAAGTTCAGTTAACTCCGCTTTAAGTTTATTTTATGATATGTGAAATAATGATTAGCCAATCAACTATGAATAAATCAATAAAATGCTTCTCAGTTAATGAGAGGAGAGCTAAAATATGCTCAATAGGATTTAGGTCCAGACTCATAGAAGGCCCCTTTAGAATAGTCCGAAGTTTCCCTTTTAGCCATTCTTGGCTGTTTTTATCTGTGTCTTTTGGGTCATTATCCTGTTGACCTGTGACAGAGACCAAGCTGTCTGACACTGAGCAGCACATTTCTCTCTACAAACCCCTGATATTCTGGAGATTTCAAAGCAGTCCCAGAAATTAACAGAATCTCCTCCATGTTTCACAACAGGGACAAAGCTCTCCTGTTGATACGCTTCATTTTTCCAACTGTGAACATAAAGCTGATGTTCCTTGGCATAAAGTTAATTTTTTGTCTCCTCTGTCCATAGGACATTCTACCAGAGGCTTCATGGCTTGTTAACGTGTGGTTTGACAAATCCCAGTCTGTTTTTTATGATTTGTTTTAACAACGGTGTCCTTCTAGGTAATCTCTGATTGAGTCAGTTATGGCTGAAACAACAACAGATGGTATGACCTAACACTAATGTTCCTTGAGTTCATCTTTAATCTCTTTAGAAGTTTTTCAGAGCTCTTTTGTTTCTATTCCTGTTTGATTTATCACCAATTTTCCTCCTTCATCCTCCTCCAGGGAGGTCGTCTACAGTCTCCTGGATCTTAAATCTCTGAATAATATGTGCAACTGTAGTCACAGGAACATCAAGCTGCTTTGAAATGTGCTTATAGCCTTTACCTTTAACATGTTTGTCTCTTAATTATCTTTCTAATATCCTTAGACAACCCTTTCCACTGCGTCCTCTGGTCCATGTTTATTGTGGCACACACCACCAGCATAGTGACCTATAGCTGTAGTACCTATACCTATAGCACTATATATAGGCCCACTGACTGATTACAAGATTGTAAACACCTGTGATGATGATTAGTGAACACCCTTTGATCAAATGATTGGGTAACTGTCATTATTGCCCAGGCTTGTTTTATGATTATTTTATCACTCTGTTAAAGCATGGTTAAAATGGAATGTATGTATATATATATATATATATATATATATATATATATATATATATATATATATATTAGGGATGGGACGATTTATGAAAACCGTCCGAACCTTTCGGTTCGGTTCGCGTGTGTTGCGTTCGGTTCATGCGCTGCTCCTTTTTCTCATAGGCGAAGCGTTTACACTCCAGAGCAGAAGGTGGCGGTACTGCGACCAAAGCCAACCACCAGTAGTAAACCAGAAGAAGAAGAAGAAGCGGAAAAGCTTAGCCGGGTGTAGCAGGGAAAAAAATCGGTTGTGGAGAATTGTGTGGGTATGGCGAGTTAGACAACCCTTTCCACTGCGTCCTCTGGTCCATGTTTATTGTGGCACACACCACCAGCATAGTGACCTATAGCTGTAGTACCTATACCTATAGCACTATATATAGGCCCACTGACTGATTACAAGATTGTAAACACCTGTGATGATGATTAGTGAACACCCTTTGATCAAATGATTGGGTAACTGTCATTATTGCCCAGGCTTGTTTTATGATTATTTTATCACTCTGTTAAAGCATGGTTAAAATGGAATGTATGTATATATATATATATATATATATATATATATATATATATATATATATATATATATTAGGGATGGGACGATTTATGAAAACCGTCCGAACCTTTCGGTTCGGTTCGCGTGTGTTGCGTTCGGTTCATGCGCTGCTCCTTTTTCTCATAGGCGAAGCGTTTACACTCCAGAGCAGAAGGTGGCGGTACTGCGACCAAAGCCAACCACCAGTAGTAAACCAGAAGAAGAAGAAGAAGCGGAAAAGCTTAGCCGGGTGTAGCAGGGAAAAAAATCGGTTGTGGAGAATTGTGTGGGTATGGCGAGTGGGAAAGAACAGGAGTTGGAAGACGCGCCAGCAGCATTTTATAGGTCTGCTGTATGGGACCGCTTTGCATTTAGAGTGACCTACAGTACGAGGACAGCGATGAAGTGCAAAAGTGTGCAAGCATTGTGCAACACGTTTTGTTTATGCTAACAGCAACATGTCATTCTAACCCCGAAATCCCTCATACTCCGTCAGCAACCCCCGCTCCGCCCCGCTGCGCTCCAGACCGGCTGCTCAAAGCAAAGCCTACAGCCTCCACTGTGGCTCCCGTCCGCTCCCCTCTGAGTTCCTTGGAGATGGTAGAGAGCATGCGCCAGATGATTAAATTCAAAGAAGCAAAACATGCGGAAATGATCCAGGGTTTTCGTGAATCATTTAAAATAATTACAATCCACTATTTTCTGGGGGATTTTTTCATTAATTTAATAATTTTTTATGGGATTTCGGTGTAACAATCAACATATACAGAATCGAACCGAACCAAAAACCGTGACCACAAAACCGTAAATCGAACCGAACCGTGGATTTTGTGAACCGTTCCACCCCTAATATATATATATAGATATATATATATATATATATATACATATACACACACAATTTCTATACTATATATAAATATACAGGCGTCTGTTTATTTGTAGAAATCCTACCTGAATGATGTGATCCTCACTGGTGATTTCCACCGCCTCTTGGCAGTGCTCCAAGGCTGTAAAAGCAGAGTTGCAGGCCCTACGGAGGAGTAAAGTTGGGTAAAGTCAAAATCTTAAAACTATATTGATTTCTTCATGTTGCCTCTGAGCCAAGATCACATTCTGTGTGCCATACCTGAGTTTGAAATGACAGCGCACCTCTCCATGTTCGATCTGTACGAGTTCATTATAGCACGCTGAAACACTGCTGCTCTCAACAAACCTCTGGAGGCCGACCCAGGTTAAGTGGTGTTTTGAAGTAGAGGTGGAGAGAGGAGAGGGGAATGGAATGAGTCAGGATTCACTCAACAGGGACTGATTTAGAAACCGCCCACGCCATTTTCACACCGTTTAACACTAGAAGCAACACGACTTGCACTCAAAATGACCATCAAGCTTACAATTATCTAGAAAAACGTTTTCAGATTTCTTTTAAAGCAAGTCCAGAAACACATAAAACGGTAAAAAAATGAGGTAAAAGGTTGGACATACCCGGCTAAATCCAGCACAGAGAAGAGGGAGGACAGATGGTTCCTCTTGATCAGGGAGTCTATGGATTGACAGAAGGGAATCGTTACTGTTTGCACTTTTTAAGAACATGATTATGCCTACACACATAAACACCTGACTCAGGTTGCAGAGACAGGAACAACAGAGAGACCAGATGAAGCCAACTGCTTAGCTTAAAATAGTGTCTATACGTGCTTATTAGGGATTTTATGTGTTGACGACCACCTACTCCTTGGAGATGTTCCTAACAGCTTTAAAATGGAACTACGGCCTAATCTTTTTAAAAAGTGTTTGATAAGTTTGGATGGAGAACAGTGGTGGTTTGCAACAAATATCAATCAGATTTAGTCCTGGATCTGGACTGGAGCGCTCTATGCTTGATCCAAACCTTTGTTTAAGACTTTTTTTGCTTTGAATACCATCTGTTTAGCTCCATCTATCTTAATATCATCTCCGACTACCTTACTTTTACTAAAAAAGAAAAGCATCCCACAGCATTTTTCCCTGTAAGACGATGTTCATTCCCATAACCAACTGTTGTATTTTAAGGGATTCTTAAACCTGAGCTGTGGATTTGTGCAGCTGCTTCAGAGCAACCATGGACTTCTGCCTTCTTTTGTTATTGATGCTGTCTTTGCTAAGACAGCCCAGGTCTGTGGTTTTAGTCCCTCCATGTTCTTATAATTAATTCTTCTATGTTTTATTTAATGTTGAAAGCTTAGGATATTGTTTTAAAAATGGATTGTGCTTCAAATGTCTTCCTAAATTTATAACGGGGGCATTTAAGCCCTATTAATTTACTCATTTTATAGGAGTATAGGTTACAGAAAAAAGGGAAAAAAATCCCAATAAGCACCACTGAGTTTAAGTCTATTGCATAGAATCTCAATAAACTCCATAAAGATTAGGAACTGTGCCAGGAAAATGTGCCACTTTCATATATAATAAATAAGAAGATAATTGAAAATGTATTTTAAAACTAAAGCTTACTTTTTAGGGACAACAGCAAGAATAACCGTGTTTTCGGAGGGCTTTGTGGCACGGATCATCCTGAAAAAGAAATAAAAGGTAAAACTCAGCAGGACAATCGTTCAATTCTGACTTTTGAGAAGTGGCTTGGATTGAGGTGCAGGATAAACATGTGGGCAGAACCAGGCGGGTGATGTCATAGGGAAGAACATTTGTGTGTTTAACACAGTAACAGCAAATGCAGCTTGTGCTTCAGAGGTTTGGCCACCAAGCCGCACAGTTGGCAGGAAGTGTGGGAAAGTGGTCTGGAGGTGGAGGAGCAACGAGTCGACAGTGATGGAGCACAAAAGGAGCAACATGGGGGAAAGGATGATGGCAGAAATCCTCAGGGGGGGAAAGGAATACAGAAAAAAATGATATCAAGGAAGAGAAAGATAGAGGCTAGGCAGAGCTGCAGCCAGGACTGTGGTAATCTGAGGATAGGGGAGACTAATGGATCACTTTCTTGGGAACATTTTGAAAGTCCTTACAATAAATCACTTGACAAAATACATAGTGGTGAATTCTGCTGCAGATCTTTGGACTGCACACTCCAGCAATAACTAAAGCACATAAATCTGCAGGACACTTGAACACATTTGTTTGTGGTAAAAACAATGACAAATAGGCTGATATATATATTATATATATAGTGAATGACTTAGTTTGTGATCCTGTAGCTCTTTTCAGAGACCAGTGCTTTCAATTTCACACTAAATCCAGACACAGAACTCACATTAATGTCAGCGTTTCAGAAATATGCCTGGAAAACTCGGCAGGAAGGGGAAACAGTGAAAAATACGGGACTAAAAATATCCTTAGAATAAATCCTCATACTCGTGCACACCACAAAGCAAGAGGGGACAGAAGCACAAACCAGTATGAACTTAACAGCTGTTAAAGCTCAAAGAGTGACAAAAAAACAAAGCTGAAAGTTACTTTACAAGAAATAAACTTTTCTTTTCTTCAGTAGTTTACTTTAGCGTCTTTTGGCCTGTGATATCCTTGTATTTTAACAGCTAAAGCTTCTCAGTTACACAGTTATTCAAAGTTATGCACAAGGTTCTTTTGCAGTTCATGTTTCTGTTTCCTTGCAGTGAACACTAGATGGCGGCGACGTGCCCTTACAATAAAACTGCATTCAATTTGTTTGTAGAGCTCTTTAAAGTATTCAGGTAAAAATAAATGTATATAGTAGGAGAAGTTGAAATAAATGGGTTAACTTTAATTTATTAAAGTATCATTAAGGTACTTTATGAAGGTAGAATCTAAGGAAACCAGTCAATAAAAGTAAAATATCTTGCATTTCAGTAGACATGAGAATTATTTCCAGGTTATTTATTCACGCTGACTAAAAAAAAAGTAAATTTTTATCTCCATAAACTTATTTGAGTCAACGCTCACCTGCAGACGGCCTCGGGTTCAAAGTAGCGCGAGTGACGTCCGTCAATTACTATTATCTCGTGGTGCTTGTCCAGAAAACACTCGACGGCAGACTCGGGTGTCCGTGCAATGTTACACCGGAACCCGGCTCGCTCGCAGGCCCACCAGAAGGCATCGCTCTGGCTATCCTCCTTGGCAAACACGAGCAAGACCTGAGGACAAGAAAACCAGGATTAGATGGTGTTACTATCAGAGGCCCCTATTATGCTTCGAAGGGATTAAAGCATTCTCCACTGGGTTTACTTTTCTAAAAGACCCTCTTAATGGAGTGTTGCATTGCATCGCAGTAATCTATATAAGATATAAAGTTTTTAAAAGTCAGACATGTCAGCACATTTTATTAAAGTGTTGCATGATGAAGCAACAGAAACACATGAGTTTCTATTCAGGACTTAAGAGCAGATGGATGCAAGGAAGCAGCAAGGTGAGGCCATGAATTTAATAAGAGATTAGCAACATAACAGCCTTCAGGCATAGAGATAAACAGACTTTACTGTAGACTATTTCTATGGGGAAAATAAAGAAAAATGACTTAAACGGGGGTAACAGGGAAAAACAACACTTAGAATCTAACAGACTGCAGAAACAATAAGAATTACACAAGAAAGATAAACTAGAAAACACCCGGCAAAAATTTTTGAACCCAGAGACGGGGCTAGACTCTTTTTGTTGGAGGGCAAAAGGGAGCAAGGCTATCTTATAATATAGGAGCAAATATATTAAAATATGCTAAACACATATTTCGTGTTTAGTGATTTCTAAAAAAATGCAACTAATTCAGAAATCTAAAACTCAGCTAGGCAGATATCAGCGTGTGGATGTTTGTGAATAGGAACTGGAGTATTTTCAAAGCAGAGAAGCAAAATTAAGTAGGGCTGGGTAAAAGAAAATCGATTTTGAATCGATTTCTTTACATTTTTGCAAAATCGATGTCTAGGGAATGAGATTGATTCATTTTATAGTGACGTTCACATTCAAATGAGTAGGAAGATGCACTCAATATTCCTTCAAGCCAGACAGCTGCAAATATAGCCAATAGGTTATTGTTGGCGCAAAATTGTTGAAATGTTTTTAAAATTTTTAATTCATCTTTCTATTTATTGCAACTGTTATCTATTAATAAAACATTTAAGATCAACATCTTGTCCTTTCATTGATTAAATGGACCAAAATTGTTTCTGCTTGCTTAGCTAACAAATTTTGCTTACATAATTTTTACTCTTATTTGGGTAACTTTTGTTTTAACTTACTGTACTTTTACTGAAGTAAATTTTTTGGCACTCTTTTCACCTTTACATAGCACTAAGTACTGCACCAAAGTATTCATGTGATGTTACATGTCAATCATGTAGGGGGGCACCTGGGGGCCAACCAGGTTTTCAGTCCCTCCCCAACTCCATCCCTGAGTAAACCTTACCTATTAGGCAAATGGCTAAATAACAGAAAAAGATGAGGAAAAACCCAAAAATAAAAATGCAACAGACTGGTAACCCCGTAAAAATACATAAAATGACTTACAATTATATTGATTTACTTATAAATATTTGCATTTTTAATAAATGTATTGTTAATGACCATGAATTATTAGATTTTTCATTGAAACATTTTTTTTGGTTATTTAACGGGGTATGTAATTATTTAATTGTTAATTTTAGGATTAAATGGTTTATTTAACAGAACAATTATCCATTTTATGGCTAATTTAAATAACTGTATTCCTAATATATTTTGTTGCTTCATATATTTCGGGGATCACACCGCAACGATGGCAGAAACCATCTCACAACAAACATACCCCCACTGTGGGAACCCCTGGTCTAAAAAATAAAATTCTTACAGAATAAAAATAAGTTGACTGCTTTACCCTCTTATTAAAGGAACCTTATGAGACTTTATTCTTTTTAGGGTGTTTATAAAATCCTAGTTTAATCTATTCGATGTAGTTGTTTTGTTCACATAACTGGAAGTTTGTTTCCTTCAAAGTATGTTATATTTTTTCTATTTTCACATAAATATGAAAAAAAGAAAAACCTTTAAATCAATATTAGTTTTCAAGAGCTAGCTGCTTTATTACTGAGAAGTTGGACTAAAGTTTATTTTCTTATTTGATTTGAAACTTAGCTGCATTAAAATCCTCCGATCTCCTGATTGGACACATAGAGCTTTGAGTTGAATTTGGATCACTAACACACCAGGCCACCTTTGGTACAGCGGTGCAGAAAAGCAACAGGGAAAGCACACGTTCTCGTGCTCCGAACACAGCTGGCCTGCAGCCAGAACTAACAGCACTCGGCTCTGCCTCGCAGCGGCATCACCTCCTGAACCGCTCCGAGGACAACAAAGCATCCAGACACAAAGTCAGAACAGCCAGCACTCAGAGGGACGAGAGATAATGACGGGGTGAGAAGAAGAAGGAGAGCATGGCTAAAGCCGTGACTTTTCACATTTCTTTACAGAAATAAAACAGGAGTATCATCTTGTGTGACATGTTGTCCTTCACAGCTGGGAACAGGGAGAAAAAACACAGAATCTGGGAAAAAAAGAAGAGAAAAAGAATGGGTGGGACTTGGAGAAGAGGATAGAAGTAAAGGTCAGAGGAAAAAGGTAGGCTGGTACTTTTGAGTGCCTGTGAAAGGTCCACAATCTTTGATACTGAGCAGGCTTGTGTAACCATGATGGTAACATGTGAAATTCCACATAGAGGGGACCCCACGGATGCTGGAGCGCACACCTTCCACTCAAGAATGTTACCAAAAAAAAAAAAAAAGGCTTATAGGAGGCGCCATTGGTCTGAATACGACATCAGATGGACAACAACATATTATGCAATATATAATGCAACATCAGAAAATAAGAAAGCAACCAAAACTCGAGAAGCCTTTGTCCTTTTTAATATTATTTAGAGTGCTGTTTCCCCCTAGCAATAACTTTTGTTTAATAGATGTAAGATCTTAGTTTATTTTTATTTTTTCTTGTCCTTTTTCCTTATTCTTTCTTGTTTTGCACAAAATGAGGTCATTTACTTGACTGGTAAAAATGTGAATTTACACTTGTTGAAAATGTCTGTAAATAATGGTTGTTGTGAATTCCTATAGTGCAATATGGTTGCTCTGTATTGTTCTTTGCAGAAAGAAGTTGTATAAAAAAAAAAATATATATTTATATATATATATATATATATATATATATATATATATATATATATATATATATATATATATATATATATATATATATATATATATATATATATAATGCAACTAAACTGCAATATGCTGACAGCACTGTGACATTATCACAGCGCTAAGGCACCTTAAGGTTTAGGATATTCGTAAACAGATCACAGTAGACCAGTGGTTCTCAAACTTTTTCTGTCATTCCCCACTTTGGACAAGGGGGAATTTTCAAGCCCCGCCTGTCCCCATCGCCCCAACACAATGCTAATGAAATATGCAACAATCTTAAAATTTTCCAATTTTATTGAAGTAACAAGTAGTATCTAAATACAAACTATCTACATCAAATAACAGCAAGCTCAAATATAAAGAAAATAAAAATGCAGCTGTGTCAAAATTTGTATCAAGCTCAAAGATAGAAAAAATTAAAGTGCCACTCTGCAATCTGTTAATAAAAGAAAAGAAGTGAAATCCATCTGGCAATACAGGTCTATTTATCCCTGCATCAGTGGCTGCAATGAGCCTGTTTTGCATTGCACAGTTTCTCAAAACGGGGTTGCAGGCTTGATACTGCCACTCTCAAGTCATGCTCAATGTTCAGCTGAGATCTGTATTTTGTTTTCAGTAAAGCAACAGTTGAAAAGCCCATCTCACAGAGATATGATGTGGCAAAGGGAAGAAGAATGCACACAGCTCTCTGCCCGATGAGTGGATACTCCCTCTCCACTCCAAACCAGAATTCACTATTAGTCTGAGCATTAAACCTGAGCCTCAGGGTGGAGTCAGACGTCATTTCAATAAACTGGTCCTATTTATTTAAGAAAAAATATTTCAAATTCAGTTACTTATGATCAACCTGCGCCGTCAATCCCGGCGCATGTGCGCTTTATTTGCAGTCTGGACGCTGAGGGTAAACATGCTGTGTCTCTGCAGCGCTGAGAGGGACTCCTGCGATAGCGGGGGAGAACGGGGTTGGGACGGAGGAGGCGCCCCACGGCAGCACCTGCCGCTGGAGGACAAGAAAAGGAACGATACGTGCTTTCACGTAAGAGTCTCCAAAAGTCGCTAATTTGTCGCTAGTCCCTTTTTTAAAAAAGAGTCGCTGGAGGGGTCTAAAATATAGCGACAAAGTCGCTGAGTTGGCAACACTGGGGCGCGAAAGTTTATTCCGTTACAAATAATATGCCGACGTCACGTCAATCATTATTTTGGCACTTCAGTTCCAGGTGAAATTTTTCTCATATCTAATGTTCTTTTAATTAGACTGCATGTAGGCTATTAATGATTACTTTGTGGGTTTGATTGGTCTAAAAAGCGGCAACATGCAGCTATAAGGACAGTTTGCTCTCACACGTTCTACATTTATAGTCACACAACACACACACACACACACCGGAACTTGGCGCGCCCCACCTGTCACGTCTCAATTCCCCACCAGTGGGTCGCGCCACACACTTTGAGAACCGCGGCAGTAGACCAATAATCACTGTTACTCTACGTTGCTAAGAATTCTCTACTGTTCTAACTACTTATTTCCACATATGAAAATGCATTTAATTGATAAATTGATGCACTGCTGCAGACCCATGTGAGAGTTTTTGCCTGTTGGAGTTCATTTCAAATCCTCTAAATTAGATTTATCTTTGACTAGGGCACTTCAAAACATTCCTATTAGATTTTTTTAAATGACTGAAGCAGTAACAGGTAGATTTATTTAACATTCTGGATGTCCTCAAGAAATAAAGCAGTCCCTGATCACGCCACTACAACCACTGACCCTGTTAGATATTCCATTTAAAATGCTATATTACACTTAAGCTACATGTGACACATTCCTAAGAAAATGTTCCATTTAAATTCAGTCCATATAATGTTTTCCCAAAAGTTTTAGGGAAGCTATTTTCAGCAATCTTTTTGCTTTGATCTCCATGAAATAGATACTGTGGATCACAGACCTATTGTTTAATTATTAATACACATTAACTCAGGAAAAGGAATTCCAAAGTGTTAGAAATTGCTCCGTAACCCTTTCCAGAAAGTTGAATGTTGATGATTCTGTTTATCGTTAGATTCTTCTTTATAAAAAACAGGGCATAATGAGTTACTTCTTAAAATCGTCATGTTGTCATGTGGGTTATATGCCTATAGTGTCTATAGGATACAGACCAGGCAGTTATCAGGGTTAGTGTGGTTACTGAAACTGTTGCAAAACATATGATCATTCACAGTAAAGTCCTGATTTACCAAGAGGGGAAAATATATTTTCAGAAAGTTTGAGGTTGGTTTAAATAAAGCGGAAACCTTTTGCACAGCACTGTTTTCTGTTTGGGTGTTAGAGCCTCAAAACCAAATTTCCTTACTTCGGAAACAGGCGGCCTGTAAAGAGAAGCATTAGGTCAGTGGTTGTTAAAATTGGTACAAACTGTTCACCGAGCTGCCATGAACTGACCCGTGATGGGTGGAAAATGTGCTCTGGCAGATGAGAATGTTACAGAGGACAAGCTTCTTCACACCGTCATCAGTGCTATAGGTATCTTCTTGTACCTCTCTATTAAAAGCACACGAAGACTAACTGTTGACATTATCACCAAGATAAAGCACCTTTAAAATACACTCCTCTGTTCTATTTATGAATATAGTTATGATGGCAGCAAATTTATTATATTATACGTTATATTATATATTAAAACATAAACATTTATATATATCAGAGGTCACGGGTTAGCGGACAGCGGTCCGGATCCTGACCCACCTGCTGGCTAATCCGGACCCAACCTGATTTACAACATTTATAAATTACCACATGTTGTCTGACCACATTGTCTAAATGTCACTTGCACCTCTTCTCCTGTTACAGCCTCCGCTGTTCTTCCCGTATTGCTGCGCTCCGACTTATCCTCGGAGCTCGAGGAGAGCATGCACGATATTATCATTACCGGTAAATTCATAGGAGCAAAACATGCAGAAATTAACGCTTAATTTAATATGACATAAAAAAATCCCCATCAGCATCCAACAGATGTGCGGTTTCTGATGGAGATGAGAAATCTGCTTCCTGGTCTGTTGAAGAACCAATAGTTTGCATCCAATCTTTTAAATAAACTTTGTTAGCTTTTTGAAATATATAAAAATTATGCTCTAATTTGTAGTTAACGATCTGTTGTTACTATATTTTAATTTGACAAACCAGATCTTCTTGCCGTTCTTTTTCCTGTTTGGTGCGATTGCAATAACGGATCTTCCCCTGGCTGAACATTTAGAGAATGTTTGGCTCAACCTGCTGCTGTGAAGCAGGATTCTCCACCATGAACAGTATTAAAAATAAATATGGATCCAGGTTCAAAATGAGCACCTTGATATGTGCTTAATAATGGCTTGACCTAGCTGTCGCCATTCAAATCCAGGTTTAAAGCCTTGCAGGGCAGCCTAAAGCCCACTGCTCTCATTAAGCCATAAAAAAGGAAAAAAAGAAAACAACAAGCGGTCAGTTCAGGTGTTTAATTAAATATGTAAATCAGGAAATTGTCTATATACCAAACTGAACGATTGTTGTTCTTTACTTAAAAAACACATTTTTTTTTAAAATAGAAAGATGTTCTATTTTTTCTTTTTATATTTTTTTTATTTAAAAATTCAATGTATTACATGGACATAAAAACCTAATTTTATTTAAGTGTTAAATTCTGTTTAAAGTAACAGATTATAATTAAAATTGTCTCCAGAGCTTTACTGGTTGATGATTTTCTTTTCGATTTTTAATTGGTTGCCCCTGGTAAATATTATTGATTTTTTGTAAGTTAATGAATAATTTGAAAGCTGTAAAGGGATTTTAGAAAAACAAGAGATTAGGGCTGCAGTTCTTGACTCCAACTTATCAACTTATCTATTGATACATTTTTCAATTATCCAAGAAGAAATATATATATATATATATATATATATATATATATATATATATATATATATATATATATATATATATATATATATATATATATATATATATAGGCCTGGGATCTGATGTATTTCCAGGAATCTACTGTAACCACTCCTCCAGTTTGGGGGTCACTGCCCTGAGGGCCCCAATGACCACGGGTGCCACTGATGCCTCGACCTTCCAGGTTTTCTCCAGCTGTTCTCTAAGCCATGTTGCTTTTTCCTGATTTTGCAGTCCCTTGCTGTTGCTATATCAACTGCTTTATGTCCACTACCACAATATCCGGTTGGTTTGCCATTATCATTCAGTTCCGGTTCCATTGTCTTTTAAGTTCTCTTTTTCACTTTGTTGGGGATGGTGAAACCATTTATTATATATGCATTGTCCTGCATTGTGCTGCAGCAGTGCTGATTTTCAGTTGTTGCGTTAGCATTTCCAAAGGATCTTCCCCACCGCCTCTCACTGAACTGAGAGCCAAAAGAAACATGTAGTCATTCCCCATGTTAGTACTATAATATTCCTTCCGGCATATGTACAATGAAGACGGCAGACTGTCATGGCGCTTTACACACGGGTGACCAGCCTTACCATATAGGCTAATATAAAATTGTTTGCTTATTAAAATGTATCAGTTTATTAGTGGAGATATTACACCAACAATAACACACATGTAAATGCAGTCATTGATTCCAGCCAGTAAAAAAGGAATGTTTACACAATATCCCTTTAAAATCATAGTTTTATGGGAGAAAAATAGTCTCATTGGAATATGCCTTTTTTAACACCGAATTTTAAACACTGAATTTTTTTAACACCGAATTTTAAACACTGATTTTTTTTTTTAGACATTGAATTCCTTACACTAAATTTTTATCTGGTAAAAATTCACCAGAAAAAAATTCAGCTGCAAAAATTTCAGCTGCAAATTTGTTGACCTTTTGGTGAACTCAAGCCAAAGCAATCTACACTTGATAGAGTCGAGCAGCTTCTAGCCAATGAAATTAGCTCATTTGGTCACGTGACACAGTGGCTGGGCTCAGCGCTGTTCCCGGCTGAATGAGGATTTTTTTTTGTTAAACAGAATCACAAAACGTTAGTTAGCTACTAACAGACAGCTATTAGAGTTTTTCCTCTTATCAGACTGGGTGAAACACCTGAGCCGATCCCAGCTAGTACGGCACCCCTGTCTGCCAAGGCTCTTGGTTTGATCTGGAAGAAGCGGCCGGCGGCAAACTTTTTTTCTTCTCCATTTCCAAGTACATCCCGCTGCAGCCTGTGGGAAGGCGGGGCTTGACATCAAGTGGTGTCGTTAGTGCTGGTGCAGTGGATTCTGGACAGATTTCCAGTCCATCGCAGATTAAGAAAAAATCTATCCATCAAATTTCTGACCCGCTTAGTCCCTCATGGGGTCGCGGGGGTTGCTCGTGCCTATCTCCAGCGTTGATTAAGAAAACCGATATAACCAAATACTTGCTGGTGCTGAAGTTCAAATAATTGTGTTCAAGCTGAACACACTAATGATGCCTCAGCACTGTGCGGCGTATTTTTGTTTAAATTGACGGACTATTGACATCAGGGCTTGAGGATTAACTTTTCACAACTAAGATGAAAACATATCTTTACATATATCTTTATATATATATCTTCATATATGTCTATGTGCTTCCCTCCCCTGTTACGTCAGCATTTCCAATATGGCTGTCCTTGATGTGGGCAGGGCTTGACATCAAGCCCCGCCTTCCCGCAGGCTGCAGCGGGATGCTTCTCTCCATTTTGGCCAGCGGCCGGTTTGCCGCCTGCCGCTTCTTCCGGATCAAACCAAGAGCCTTGGCAGACAGGGGTGCCGTTAAAAAAAAGGCAGATTCCAATGAAACTGTTTTTCTTCCATATAGTTTGTACCCATTACACATTTTTTTATTCTTCACAAACCTCTCTGCATAATCTCAAACTGACATTTAATAAATAACATTTAATAAATTCCAAAAGATTTTATGTAGAGGTGTATCAGTAAAGGAGGTTGAAATTTCCTTTCACTACAGTCTTCACATAAATAAAAACTCCTATAAATTGACTCAAGACTGCAGCTGTGACTTAAATATATAGGAAGGAGTTCATGGGGCCATGCATTCTCAGCATGGCACTGTATGTTCTGTAGCACCAGCACGAGTTTATGAAAGTTTTAAGTGGCAGAATAATTGAAAGGCTATGTTTTACAACATACTACAGGTGCTCTGTAAATGGATATATGAGAAATACGATAGCCTACGAGTTGCTTTGTTTACCTTGCCTGCATCGTGTTATTAGATGAAGGCAGTATATGTGGATTTTAAAACTATCCAGGCCTGAGAGGCTGGAACGGTAAATGTCAAAGAAAACCCTCAATATATTGCTCTCCCCTTCAGAGCATTTTATCTCTCGTTTCATCTCATGAACATTTCATGTTCCTTGGGATGTGGGGGGGGGAGTCAAACAGGGTTAGGTCATACGGAGAGTAGTTGGAGGAACAACAACAGTGGAAGAGTTTAAGTTTTATGGTCCATAAAAAAGGCTCTGAAACCTTTTTAATAAAGCTTCCTCCACCTGCATGGATGGATGGATGGATGGATGGATGGATGGATGGATGGATGGATGGATGGATGGATGGATCCTGGAGCACAGCATGAACACAAGTAGCATGCCTGGCCTCTCACATCACTGAGCTGTACTCAGAAACCCCTGGAGATGGGTCAAAGCCTCACACAGCTAAAATCCAAGCAAATCAAATCAAGGCAATAAACCAGCACCTAATAAAGCTGCTCATTCTCGGGCTATGGGCTGAATTGCCAGAACAGAGGAATGCTTTGTGGTGCTCTCTTCCCAACCATCTGGGTAACCTCGACAAGCTCTTACTTTCTCTGTTACATAAGGATAAATCTTAGCAGCATATGGCCTAATCCGTAACCTGGGGATGAGTCCAGACAATCCCTGACTCAAGCCTTGGCCCTACGTTCTTAGTGGAAGGGGGTGTGAATTCACCCACCTTGGACTCACACCATAGAGGACGTATGCTGTTCACGGCTCCCAACTAAACTACAATCGCTAAACTAAGTCAGCTCAGGGCAAACTTTGAAAAACAGGTCACAAGGAATGGAGCATGGATTTCGTGTCACAGCATTTGATGTCTGAGAACTAAATCAAGCTATAATTGGTGTTTCTAATAAAAATACAAATGTCTTTTAAGGACAAAGTTAGGAACAACTTTGTCTCAGTTGAACTTTTTAATGTGTTTTCTGACTCGTAAGCCACTGACGGTTATCCCATTAAATTGTGATTTAATTGAACTGTTTCCCTCTGTGAGAGGAATAGAGGGAGAAATAAATTAAGAGGACTTTTTTTATAGCTCTTTCCTTAATGTTGTTACCTACAATCGTAAGTCGATGATTATTTCCAGTCTACAATATTACATTGGCAGAGTCCTTATCTAGACCCAACCTAATGCACATGTGAAAACGGTTTATGGACAAACTCTAACTATATTTAGGGGGAAAGGCTTCTATTGAACTAAAGACAAAATTATATGATCTATTGAACATTCATTGCCTTGCAGAAATATTCATTCCTGGACTTTTACACATTCTTTCTCAATATAGCAACAGGCTTGAATTTACAGACCGCCACAGACCGCCGCATTATGGTAAAGTACAATAAACAAAATACTTTTCAAAATTTTACTTAAAAAAATAAAATAAAATATATATGCATATCTACTCAGCTCTAAGGTAGTATCAATAATGTTAACTTATGTTACATAATAAAATAAGCAAACTTAAAATGATCCCACTTTTAAAGTAGCCGTTGTCAAATTAAGGATATTCTAGTTTACATATGGTAATTTTATATATTTTACTGCATTTGACTTCTCTTTGTTCAAATGTTAACAAGACAGTTGGGTCGAGCGGGTGCAAAAACTTTCTTGTGAGCCAAAGGAACAGGCCAGCAAACAAAAAGTATGAGAGCCACTTTCTTAAAGCCAGGCTGCATGACTTTTGGCCCGAGCATCAGTTTAATTTCAGATATGTTTCTAGGTCAGTATACAGCTCTTAACTCCTAACCATGTCCTGTGTGGGCTCTTCTCGAAGACACGCCTGTGTAACTTGGGATGGTCAGATCCGTCACTGGATGGATCGTGTGATTAAATACTCTAAATACATCTAAAGCTAAAAATTGACTCTTTAAATTAATAATAATTACATAATATTAGACCCAAACGTAAACTGTAGAAATCATTGTTATGCATTCTAAATTCACACACACTGGTGAAACTATGTATGAATTAAATGCAGGGGGTGGAATCAAATAGAATAACATGTTTGACATTCCATCTACATCAGATGACACATTTTCAATGTGATAACAGAATGGAACTGCACTGCCCTGACTACAGCCATCGTTTCCTGTGGATTAACTGCCTGTCAGTGCCTAACCCCGAAATCCCACATCCTCAGGAACCCCAAAGCAATGCCTACAACCTCTGCGGTTCCTCCCCTTTTGCTCCACACTAAGTTCCTCGGAGCTCATGGAGCGCATGCGCGATGTTATCACAAGAGGTAATGAACCCTTAATCTAATATATCAAATAAAATTCACCATCAGTATCCATCACACTTTCAGATTCTGCCCAGACATTTTCTTTTCGTTGTGGGTCTTTATAATAGGGATAAGTAGGGTCATACAAAATTGGTTTGTTCTCTACTCCCAGAATCAGCATCTCTTCGTCAATGCCTGCAATAAGAAGTTTGGATGGATGTGACAAAATTTTGAGGCCTTTCAGCTTAAAATAAATCATTTAATCGAGATGAAAAAATATGCTTCTAGGTATGTTGAGGTACCAATACCGGTAGTTTGCATCCAATCAAATTGCCTTCTCTTTTGGAAATATACAAAATGTAAGCTCTAATTAGTTATAACTGATCTGTAGTCACCCTGTTTTACTTTGACAAACTTTCGAATCTTCTCCATGTTCTTTTTCCTGTTTGATACCATTGCAAATGCGCATCTTGACCTAGCTGGCTTCCAGCGGACTGGAGCGGAGTAAAAAACGGCATGGCTGACTGACTGCGGGGACGTGCGGCAGAGTAGAGCTGGATGTGGAACAGTTCTCATTGATCAATATGACTGCACTAGTGCTCCATTTGAGGTACGTGAGCAGGGCGGAGCAGTGACGGAAGATGTGTAATCTGGGGGGTTACCTCTAAATTTATTATTTTTCTGTTATTTTGTATTCAATAAGAATATTTCATTCTTTCAGATCAAGGATGTGTTATTTGAGTGTTCCAAAAAAAGTTAAAAAACAATCCACTGAACTTTTTTTCCAAGCTTGAAGACGCTGCACTTCCCATCCAGGAAGCTTTTTCAGTTCAAAATGTCAGGAATAACTTTTTTTGGAATGACTATGACCTGGATGTCTGAGAATCTTTACCAGCATGTTTGAGTGTTCCCTTTATTTTTTGAGCAGTGTAAAACATGTTTATATCAATGTGTACACACATTAAAATGGTCCAAAGTAGAGACCTGATCAATTACATTCAGAAATACTCTCCATCCAACATGACTTAGATTAAGCTCTATTGCGAAGAGGAAATGGAGTAAATATATGCAAAGCTGCTAAGGATATATTACTCTGCTGTAAATGCAGGAAAATTGTTTACTCAGGAGGGGAGTGGGGAATAAAAATTAATTAAAAAACTCTTTACATTTTCATTCATAAAAAAAAAATCTAACAACAAACAAAATATAAATAGGTTTGAAGGAAAAAAACAAAATTAGTCTAAGACAGTATCTGGCTTAAAAAATACAAGTTAGAACCAAAGTGGTTTGTTACTCTCGGCTAAAATAAAAGCTGGCCAACTTTTGTCACAGATCCTTGAATCTGTGGTCCTCAAACATGTTTCCAAGCTATATAAATGTAAGTGTTTGCAGATGTTGCTACATGCTCTTACCTGAATTGGCTCCTTTGTCAGTCTCATAGGTCCCACACATTCTTCTGTGGCTGAAACCTGCAGAAAAAAATATAACAATCACTTAAAGAAAACAAGGAAATTGAAGATACATAAAAAAAAAAACAATTAAAACAGGGTAATCCTTACCATTTTACCATTTATCTCAAGAAGCATATCGATTTTTTTTCCTCCTCAACCTGCCTGTCACTGTTGTACTACAAAACTTCTGTCGTCTTTACTGCTTGTCTTTGGCTTTGAGTTCAGACAGCAGCAAGTGCTGTTAGGATGGAGATGCAGTGAGTAGAACATGACAGTAAACTCCCCCTAAAAAAAAAAATATGGGATCTAGATCTGTGGACGCAGCTTTTGAGGGGAACACGCCTAGGTGGTAGTCATGGGTATTATCATGGAGCCAAAGGAGTCTGCAGTCGTTTGCTGCAAACCTCTTTTAGAGCGTATTAGCTGCCTAGCCACAGTCTGAACCCGCCGGATTTACGGGCTTAATCCTACAGCAGGATCATCTCACACACTGTGCTGCAGAAATGTGTGTTTCTCTTCATGCAGGCTTCTAAACCATACGCGTCACCCAGGTGTTAATACGCGACTCAGGTACATGTGCATCCTTCAAAGCATATGTGTGCCCACATGCTTCTGCCTTGCACAGAATGAATAGGATGTGAAGTACATCATGATGTACCGTAGCTGACATGGTGTGGGCTCTCTGTGTGTCATGTCTGAGTACTTCCTTCTTTAAATCCACCTGTTTGTGAGCTTGCTTTTTCTTGATGAGGAGAATATATGGTCATAAACCACAAAGGCTGGAGGAGGCATTCTGTGTCTGAGGGAAAGCAAACACTGCAGTGATAAATGCGATGTAACATGGTGGAGTTTGGCTTACTCTGTGCTAAAACTACTCACTGTCACACAAACTGAGTAAGGGAGGTACAAGCTGATGAGTCAACTACACAATATTGACTAAATGATTCGTTGCTGGTCATTTTTGACCACTCAAGAAATCACTAAAAATCTCTAACACTCCAGTACAATCACACAGTGCACAAATTTTGGGTAGCCATCACTATTTCAGATCAGAAAGGTGTGAAATCAGAAATGCAAAAAGTTAATTACTGATTTAGTAAATGCTGTTCCCATTAGGTGACAACAAAGTACCATCTCTGCAGTACAGGATTGGATCACAATGTTCTCCATGTCAAAGATACAGCAAGGAGTTTGAAAAATTCCTTGATGTAAGTAAAGTCTGAAATGCTAAACGGCCTGTGATTATGGATAAAGGATACCAAAGCGCTTAACACAATATTCAGTCTTTCACAAACTGATTGTGGAAAGCTACATTGTAGCCACCGCTGCCCTGGGGCTCACTGACAGAAGAAGGCAGCTGCACACTGATGCCAACAAACCCTCTGACCAGTATTAATAGACAATGAGGGTGAAGTGTCTTGCCCAAGGACACAACATGACTGAAGCCAGAGCTGGGGTTTGAACCGTCAACCCTTCGATTTCAGGGAAAACTCCTGCATCCGATGCCACTGTCCCCAGGGGTAGTTACTGTGCTATTTATTAGAATCACATCCATGGCAAACATCTTCCTGAATAACCAAAGATAAAAAACAATGAACTCATCATGTTTGCGATTTGTTGCTTTTGTTTGCTAGACTACGGAAAGGTATAAATGGTAGGGTATACTGTGGTCACAAAGGAATGGACATTGACTACATTACTAAGATATGCTGTGGAGTAAAAATATTGTCCAGTTGCTTTAAAGGAAACTTGCAAAGAAAGCATTCCTAAAGTTAAACCCAATATATACCCACTCATAAAGGTATGGATGGATACATGCTCTCATGTTGTGCATTTTTGACCAGTGAAGAGTTCTGGCAATCTGTTTTTGTCAAAAACCAAGGAGCTCGGGTGAATTATAGCCATAGTATATCGTTATCAGGCTATAGGAGAGGCACCAGACAGCCCTTGGATCAATATTTTGAATTTTACAAGCCAAACAAGAAAAGCCAGGCACCAGATGGTAAAGAGTTGCAGCGAATTTAGAATAAAACCAACCAACTGTACCAACTGGACTAGTGTAAACAAAACAGCATAACAGGAACCAGAGGGGCTATATGTTTTCCATTCAGAACTATGGGGGGCACTATTTTTGTTGGTTTCTGTTAAGAACGTCTGGAAGCATGTTGCATGCAGACTGGGGCACGGAAGCGAGATTTGGAGAACGGTTGAAGGTCTAAGTTTTGGCTGAACACAGCAACTCTGTATCGGGTTAAATTAAGTCATAAAAGAATTATGTGGTCTTGATCTGAATAAGTGATCAGGTCCAGCTGTATAGGGCCACCTGTCCATCTCAGATCACATCAATATGGCATCAAACTCAGGCCAACTTTGTAGAATAAGCATCCGAGATTTTCAGGTTGTTTATAGCAGGTCTTTTCACCGTCATGGACTCTACAAAGTACTAAAATATTTTTTCATTGTTGTAACATTAGGTCATTATTAACCTCCTTAACGTTGTGGCAGGGTGAGGAATTGATAAACCACATTCTTTTATAAAAAATACATGAGAATATACCCTTTTTTGAGTAATTGCTAGCCAGTGTAAATAAATGCTGACCTTATTCAAGCAGAAATAAGTTCCACTATAACCATGGTGGTGGAAGTAAACCACAAATGCTCGAAAAACATGTCAATTGGAGAAGAATAAGGATGATTATGTGCAATAATAGCAAGTTCTGCCCTACAGCTCCTGAAAAATAGCATGAGCCTGTGTGAACTTCTGTTTTTTCTTCTGTGTCCTGTTTTGGCAATATAGCTCAGGGAATAGATGTCAGACACAGGCTCACCCTACAGGGCCCAGGACTAATAAAGTGAAGGTCCCTGCTTCTGATATTAAAAGGCACTGGGACACAAGGAGGACAGACATAGGGATGGCTGTACCCACCAGAGAAGAGCAGACAAGAGCACCAGGAGCCCGACCTCAGAGAGATCAAACCCAAAAGGGACCCAGTCCACAAGGGGCCTTAACCCGGAGATTCTTTCACGTACTATGGCGTACGCTGAATGTGCAGGTGGGGCTTTCCACTGATGCCTGTTGCAAAGTTTCTACTTGTAAGGTAAAGTTTGGCATGCTATTTGAAGAAATCCATTTGACATCACTGCTGGTAAAAGTTCACTACCTCTATATTATTTGTTTATTTAGTAATTTGCATCATTAGTAGTTATACAGTGGCCTCAGATTCTTACTTACCCTGCAAACATGTCCAAATTTCCACTGCAGCACAAACACACATACCAGCAGGTCATGTTTTTTTTTTTTTTTAATGTACCAGTAATCTTATTTGCGGGGAAACTTTTAATATATAGATATGGGTGAGATGAGATCCACTCGAGCGACTGTCTTATAATTTCATCCCCACACCTCCTCGGGGAGAAATGGGTTCATGCATGCTCTTGTACATGTTTAATAGGTCGGGTAAATGGTCATACATGTGTAATCCTCCACCATACCTTTAACTATTAAAATTAGTTATTTACCTTTCTATTATGTCAAACCAGTCTGCCCATTTAGACCTAACCTCTGATATCAAGTTTCCTGTAAACCTAAACAATGGGTGTGTATGTCATCTTCTCCACAACTAGAGGCTTAAAGGTAGAGGCATTAAGTTCCTGTTATATACACTGCATGAAAAGTGGGATTTTCGTCAATATACGGCACTGTAGATTGTCGTGGAACTTCAGGTTAGCGGCAGTTTACGGCAATTTGCAGGCTTCGTCGAAAACTCCCGTAAATTGTCAGAAATTGACGTGGAATTTCTCAGGCAGTGTTCCCCCCATGCCTCCCCCCCATGGAATTCTAGGGGAGGCTTTAACATGTAAATGAACATGCTGTGAGCTATACAAATGCAAACCAGGGTTGCAGGGGGGGTTTTACCCCAAGTGACATCTTTCTGAGGAAGAAAATCCCTGATACAAAGAGATCAGGCTTAGTATACACTGCATGAAAAGTGGGATTTTCGTCAATATACGGCACTGTAGATTGTCGTGGAACTTCAGGTTAGCGGCAGTTTACGGCAATTTGCAGGCTTCGTCGAAAACTCCCGTAAATTGTCAGAAATTGACGTGGAATTTCTTAGGCAGTGTTCCCCCCATGCCTCCCCCCCATGGAATTCTAGGGGAGGCTTTAACATGTAAATGAACATGCTGTGAGCTATACAAATGCAAACCAGGGTTGCAGGGGGGGTTTTACCCCAAGTGACATCTTTCTGAGGAAGAAAATCTCTGATACAAAGAGATCAGGCTTAGTATAGCCTCTCACATTTTAGCTTGAATTGATTTATTTAATTAAAGTATAGAGACCAAAACAAATCTTTAGCCGACAGAGCAATACATTTAGAGCAGTAATTATTTTTTTAAAAATTTGCATTTAAGATAAAAAAATAAAATGTTGTCTGTCAATATGCTCAATTCACAATTACTTAAGTGGAAAAGTTTCAAGAAATGAGTCTGAGATGATTCACTTTATAACATGGCGCATTATCCTGTTGGAAGTAGCCATCAGAAGATTGGTACACTGTGGTCATAAGGTCCGGCCAGGTCAAGATCCGCAATTGCAATCGCACCAAACAGGAAAAAGAACATCGACAAATTCCGGTTCGTCAAATTAAAATATAGCAGCAACAGATCGGTGACTAGAAATTATAGCACAATTCTTATATATATATATATAAAAAAAAAAAAACTAACACCGTTTATTTAAATGATTGGATCCAAACTATTGGTTATTCACCAATGAGGAAGCAATTCAATTCAATTCAATTCAGTTTATTTATATAGCGCCAAATTCACAACACATGTCATCTCAAGGCACTTTACAGTTCAACCAGATCATACAGTCAAATTGATACAAAGTTTTCTATCTAAGGAAAACCAGTTGATTGCATTGACTCATTGACTCAAATACAATCCCCCACACTAAGCAGATTTCTCATCTCCATCAAAATATTTATTTTATACCGAGGGACTTAAACTTTAATGAAATCCATTCAAAAGAAACTTCTTATTACAGGAATGAAAAGAGATGCTGAGTTTGGAAGTAGTGAACAAGTTCATTAAAAAAAAGCAGTTTTGAATTATCCTTATCCCCGTTACAAAAATCTACAAAAATATATATATATATATATTTGGGCAGAAACTGAACATATGCTGGATGATGGTGGGATTTTTTTAATATGTCATATTAAATTAAGCGCTCACAGGGTTCATACAGGAATGAGTGACTCTAATTTAATGCTATTTAAATGCTATTAGAAATGATTTTAATACCATCAACAAGAATCATGTACACAAGTTATTAGTGTACATGAAATATGAAGGAGCTGCAAGCAGAGTTCCTTGACTCCTGTATGTATGTAAACACACACACACACACATATATACGTATATATATATCCTCTAGCTTTTTCTCCGCCTGGAGCGATATAATATATCTGACGAAATTGTTTTTATAAGCATTTTTTATTAAAGAATTATAAATGCTTCGATAAACATATTTAAATAATTTTAGTGCCAATTAAGGCCTTGATTTAAAAAAAAAAAAAAAAAAAGAATGATTTTTTAATTATTTTTATTGATCCGCGGAAACTCTGGTTCATCTCGCGCATGCTCTGTACGATCTCCAAGAAACTTAGAGCGGCGGGGTCTGGATCCACAATGGAGGATGCTGCTTTGCTTTGTGCAGGCGGTCTGGAGCGTCTGGATTTCGGGGTAAAACTCCTCTTGGACGCGATGGCGACTCTGAATCGAACAAGAAGAACTCAAAGAAGAGATGCTAGCGGTAAATATATGTTCGATTACTGCCTGCTAAGCTAAAAGCAGCCTAGCCTAAGCTACCGGCTAATAGCAGCCTAGCTATTAGCCTATCTAGCCTAGCCCTGCAAGAACAAGCTTTATTAAAGTGTATTTTTTGTGATTACAGGAAGCAGTATGCCGTCTTAACAACTCGGAGACTAATTGCAGGCGCTATGAACCGGAGCAAGGGTAAGATTTAAAGAATATGCTTTCATTCTGCGGTAAAAGGCAATGGATACGGATAGATACCGATCATAGCTTTTACATTTTGTTTTCACAGACTACTGTCGCCTCACAATGAGGCGGTGACCTCCTATTTGCTCGGAGCCATAATCAGCAAGTCCAGATTTGCACGATGTTGATAAAGACGACATTGTGTGTAAGTGACTTGTTTTAATGTTTTCTCCTTCCTTGTTACTGTGACTTGCGTTTGATTTTTTATTTATACCACTCTCATTTAATTGTTTTCCAGCTGCCTGTAAGACGTATTTTCAGACGGTACGCAGGAGCTTCAGATATACGCAGCCAGCCAACACCCTGCGTGCGGAGGCAATCTGCTCGGAGTCGGGCCAGAAGAAAGAGGGTAAGACTTTATTTGGTGACTATTTTTCAGGTGCATTAATAGATGTGTTGTGTCCATACGCAGTGCGCTGATTCATTGTTTTTTTTTTCAGCTGCTGAAAGCGAGGCAGAGTGTGATAGCAGATGAGGAAGTGGAACTCTGGAAGTCCGCCTTCCTCGGCGGTGTCTCTGGATGGATTGTACGGTCGCCGCCATTTCGTAGGCCGGATCTTACTGAACTCTGTGTTAAGCTGCAGTCCCGGTTAGAAGCGATGCCGAAGTACAGGGCCACGCACAGTATGCGTCTGCACATCGGACCTGCCTCGGAGGGAATGCTGCCAGTTACCTCCAACCCCGAGGAAGCAAACGGACCGTTCACGGACTTTTAATTTTTAGAAACGCATGTGTTTGGATACGCGTTGTATATAGTTGTGTGTGTTTCAATAAAGCTCTTTCTTTGCATAAACAGCTTCCTGCAAATGTTCATTTCCTGTATAAATTCATTCATGTCCTTGATGGTAGCCTAATAATTGTGTAGTAGTGTAGGATAACATAAATACACACCATATGAATGAATAAATATATGAATGAATAAATATATATATATATGAATAAATATATATATGTAAATATATATATATGCCAACCAATCACGAGCGACTTTACTTGTTTAAAAAGAAGTGGTTCCGTCCAATACTCAGTAAGAAAATTAAAGCCTGGCGTGGCCACGTGTGGTTTTGCTGCCAATCACGAGCGATTTCATTTGTTTGAGAATAGTGGTTTCAGCCAATACTGAGAAGGTTATTCAAGCCAGACCTGGCCAGCCGCGCGGGTTTGCTGCATTCATATGCTAATTAGGGCCATTAGTACAGCTGATCGCTCTCCACATACGTCACGGTACGTTTTCGACAATTTGTGGCACGACAAACGCGGACAAGCACGGGTTGCAAATTGTCGGAAACTGACGAAAATCAGGCAGATCTGCGGGAGTTTACGGGGGTTTACGGGGACGAAAATCTCACTTTTCATGCAGTGATAATCAGATAATTTAGCATCTGGGTGAACAAGCAAATGAACAAGTTCACCTTTCACATACATATAAAGCCTTTTGATAGTAAAGTCAGGTATTTAACAGGGGAATACTCTTTTTTGCTCTTTGAAGAGCAAATCTGCACTAACGGTAATGTAAACAGATGCAGCACAATTTCCAAAAACAGGATCACAACTGTAAAGACTATAAACAAATATTCTTAACTTTGATTGGTCTGGAAGAATATTTGGCTGCGTTTAAACTTATTGGATTGACTGAAGTCAAAGCCTCTCGAATATTAATAAAAAACGGCAACAAAAGAAATGCAGCAAACAAAAGCAGAATTTTCAAAAGCAAAATAATTACCAAGATCTTTACACCTAGGAGACGCGTCTCAGCTGTTCTACACCCAATAAACTTTACAATAACACGCTGTTTATCCTCCCATTTTGCCCCAGACATGGCAAAATGTTCCACCGAATACCTGCAAATGGGGTGCATGTTGTTCATGCTAATGCAAAGCGGGTGTGTGGAACTGTGACAGATAAGAGCGGTCGACTAGTTCAGGGAGATCTCTCACTATCCCACATCATAGTAAAAGGACAGTTAGTGATTATTTCATACAGCAAACAAAAGCAGAGGAAATAGTTTGGTTGAGAGCATCAGAGATACATTTTTTTTAAAAGATCAGAATTACCTCACTGTCACTCTTCAGTCAGGTTATTTAACAGATGCCAAATGCAACACGTTTCGTTTGCAGGATAAAACTTTTGTGTTTGTTATAACTCCATAAGAGTCTTAAATAAAGGAGTAAGGCAGACATCACTGAGCTGCAAATCATACAGAGGTCTCTGCTGGTTGCACCAAAAAAGGCAACAGGTTGGTATGAGGTGTTCTTGCAGGTGTTAGAAGCAGAGAGGAAAGATTGAGACAGAAAAGCAGAGATGATAGATGGAGCTTATGTATGTATTAACAACAAAGGATTTTAAAAGGAAATAAGTAACATTGGAGCATCTCAATAAATTTGAATGACATCGAAAAGTTTATTTACTTTGGACAGTAAATAAAAAAGGTAAAATAATAATATATTTATTACATACACGTTTATTTCTGTTCATTTTGATATTTCTGGCTTTGTTACATGTCTGCTACACTACTTGTGTGTTTTTTCCCACTACTTCTTTGTTCAGAGTGCAGGCTGGTGCCAATTCGCCCTGATTGGTTCGAGGGAACCAACAACAGGACTCGAAACAGCTCTATATATGCTGCCGAACCCTGCTTCACCTAACTGGCCAACTGCCACATGCTAAGTGTACTCTCATTATCAGTTCGTATGTAATCGTACGAAAAGTTATGCACCGTAATTTCGTACTTTTTAGACGTTTTTTTCGTGGTATTTCATCGTATTTTTACGTCTTGCCTCGAGACAGAATATCCTTGCGCATGTGCATCTTACGCACCATTCAATAACATAGAATTTAACATACAATTAACCCTAACCCTGACCCTGTACCTAACCCTAAGATACAAAACAGCAAGCAACGTAGTTAGAGACATGAAGAAGTAATTATTGCGCTGTTTTTCCCAGTTTTACGTCTGTCCGCGAATCTGCTTTTTTCGTCTGTCTGGTTGCGCATGCGCACTGATCTGTTTTTTTTCGAGGAAAAGCGTCAAAAACGTACAAAATACTGTGCATAATTTTTCGTACGATTTCATATGAACTGATAATGAGAATATGTTGACATGCTTTGCTCTCTGGCTTTGTCAGAAAGTTTGTGGTAAGAGTTTGTGGGCTAGTTAAGTTGGGTTACCCAGTATATGTCCAAAGTTTTATTTCTGTTATGAAACCTAAAGTATGTTGGTTCAACCCAAGTAATGTTTTCAGACATGGTTTTCCTTCCCTTTATTTTTTTATTTTAGCAAATAGTTAGGCCCTGTTTTAATCAGTTGTTTGATTTGACACAACCTAATGTCCCATTTTGTTCCCCATAGGACTCTGACATTTCATTGAGGTTATCCTAAATTTATTCCCTTCTCTTTATGCATTTGTCACAGGCATATAACTAAAAAAATAGGTAAATAAATAAAAAAGCTGGTTATGGAGGCAGTCAGCCCACTGTTCTGCTGGGGAGTACTGAAGCAGTCAATTCCTTATGGGGTTCAAGTCAGGCCACTTTGCTGGCTAGTCGAGCACAGTGTGATAACATGGTTATACACACAGGTACTGATAGTTTTGACAGTCTGAGCAGGATCCAAGTCTTGCTGGGAAATTAAATACGAAAATATGCTTTATGATAGATGACTGCATTGGCTGCAGACCTCTGAAAAACACAGCAGAGATCATGACACCAAAAATCAGCTTAGATTCTGTGCATCTGAACGGAGGTCTTTGCGACTGCCAAACTAAACTATGGTCCTTTTTTTTTTTCTTTAGCTCAGGTAAAACACTACTTATACTGTCTCTTATACTTCATGTACCCCCTGCTGGTCCAACTTGTTCTACCACACTTTTCTTTTCACTCAACCCTCTATCTGTACGCTTAGATAAAGCAATCTGAAAAGCCAGCGTCTTTTTTCTTAGGCACTAGAGGCCTTCATTTTAATTTTAAATTAGGAAGTTAGGAAATGGGATTAAGAGAGCAGAATGACATGCAACAAAGGTCAAAAGGTTCAGAACTGCACCACCACTGCACCCAAGTCAGGTTCTTTTGCAATGACCTCTTATCCATTAGCTTCCTGGACGACAGTGGCAGTCTGCTGGACACATTGCAGGACATATAAATCTGTAGCTCTTAATTGACAATAGTATCATTCTTTTTTAGTCTTGTAACATTTATATTTTTTTCTTTAATTGCAATACTCTAAATTATTAACAAGAACTTGTAAGTCTTGTCGCAACATTTTTACAGGAGAAGCAAACGTCTCCTTATTTTTTTCCAACAGATTTGCAGGATCTGGTCATTCCTAAGCTGGGGTTTGTCAGCGACAGGGTAAGGTCTAAACGCATGAGGTCAACCTCAGAAATCGGTGAGCAAGAACCAGTTCAGGTGGTAGAGGATTAAGAGACTGTAAAAATGACAGGCGGTGCACGGGCACAGAGGACTGAATCACTGCTAAACGCATCAGTGTGGACAAGCACAAAATCCAAATATATCAGTGTGGTTGGGGGTTGGCTTCATGGGAACTTGAGTAATTGTGTTTTTCTTAAGGACGACATTGCCAGATGTGAAACAGGACAGGAAGGAGGGCAGCAGAAGTAGGAACAGTTCTGTAAACAACGCCATGAGAACAAATTGAAGGGAAAACTATCAGTAAACGTAACAGTATGTGTCGGAAACGCTGAGAGGTGGCCATTTGGTTGGAGAGATCTTTAAAGTGGAGTGTGGTACAGATATATAGACATAATAGAGCAAAAGTAACAGTAGTGTTGGTACTGATGAGATCCAGAAGAGTTAGGTAGGTTGACATTGTGTTTATTGTCTTGATTTATAAGGCTTAGACAGAGAAAGAAGAGAACACCAAAATGTTTGTCATAGGTAGATTGCAGGAGAAATTTTGTAAATAATATAAATTTACAAGGAAAAAAGACTGAGGGATGAAAAAAGCTTTGAGTGAAAAACAAAACAAAATTAAACCTTTTTAAACTGCTTTTAAAACAAAAATATGTACAATCTCTCAATATGTTTTTTAATCCATCGTCAAATTATTGAACAGAAAAATCCTGATAGATATAACAAAAAAGCAAAGATGAATCAAGCGAGCAATCGACTGTGCCATTACTTAAAATTGTTTTATGAACTTACCTCTACAAGCACCTGATCAAAGTTTACCCCCCTATATAAAACTAAGATTGTGTCATTTATGTGTGCTGTTTGTAAAGAAAGTCTTTGTCTGTGCCTCTATAATTTCAAAGATGATAATGAATATTCCAGAGGTCACCAAAGGTCAACCAATCACCCCAGGTTTATGTAACACACATTTTGATTTGCAGTGCCTTTGTTTTAAAGTTTTAACTGTTTCAAGTTGTTGATAAAAAGCTGTTTTCAAGTCCTGATAACTACGGAGCAATTTATGTTTATACAAATCTTTAAACTTTAATCAGAAACTCTAAAACAAAAACAGTTTTTTTGCTGCAAAAGGCAGAATTTTATTTGACACCATGTTTGTTTGATTTGATTGATATTAGTAGGCTGGTCATCTTTTTGATCTTTGAACTTTAGTTAATAACTTAAGAAAAAAATAGCACAGACAGCCTTACAAACTGGCACAAACAGCATATTGATTAACACCGTTTGATTTGAAGAAGCTGGGGGGACTGGTGGAAAGTTGGTGAAATCTGCAAGCTTCCATTAATACTTTCAAAATTAACAGCACAAATATAAATGTTTGCTTGCAAAGCATCAATTTGAAGAAAGTGGCCAACCTACCATACAGGTGCAACATGTTTGGTTTAAAGGTACATACTCATTGTTGGGATCTGGAGGTCTGTCCACTTTCTCCACCAGAGGGCGTACTAGATCTCCTGGAGCCGGAGCTGATTGCAACCACCTGTCGCTCATCTGCTCATCAGGAGATCTGTTTTTAAGGAGGCAGAGGACTTCTCTCCAGTGCCAAAGTGTTTGCCAGTTACGGTTAGCAAGCCTGAGCCAACCTGCCTGTCTGAATCTCTGTCTCCCTAAAAACCAGAACCTGATCTGTTTTCTCCTCTCTGCTTCCTAGATTGAACCTGTATGAAACCTGAAACCCAGAAGAGTATCTCTGCCGGTGATCTGCCTGTCTGTTCTCTGAAGAACCCTGGAAAACTATTCCTGTCAAAGACCTGCCTGCCCACTCTCTGAAGAAACCGGAAGGGAAACTCTAATCTGTAATCTGCCAACACTCAAACCTAAGCTCTGCCTCCGCCTAGCCCTCAGCCTGCCGACAGCCTCTGGACCCTCAAGGTTCCCCCCTTAGCTGCTCAGCTCAACTCCTGTACAGGTACAGCCCTGCACACTCTAATCCTGCAAATTACCTGGACCTCCACTAACTCCTCTGTCCCCCTCTGCAGTGAACCCACTCGTGACCAATACATGACCTGTAACTCTGTGTGCTTTTCAGAATCCACTCGTGACCAGACGAGTTCCCCTTGGGATCTGTTTATTTATTGTATTCCATCTTCTAAATAAACCTTTGAACTTTTATCCTGTCTCGGAGTGTTCTGCATGTGGGTTAAGCACCTGAAGCCAAACATGACACTCATGTTATATTTTTATACCAAAAAGACTACAATCTGCTTGATTATGATAAGATAAAATAATCGTTCATGTCAATATTGTTTTGATAGTCTTTTTGGAGACTAAATGGAACCCAAAGACCAGGAGGGATAAGCTGACAATAACAAATGTGGCGCCATCTATCAGAAAGTAGGATGATGGCCATTGAAGCAGCTACTGAATAATTTCTGCCCATGCTGTAATGGCATTGCTAACACCTGTAGCACTATTAAAAAACACTCATATGTCTACAGCTCCAGCTTTAGTTTACTCACGCCATCATATGGTTTTCCCAGCACAACCCAAGTGTTTTATATGTCTTGGGATTAAACTTCTTCTTGTAATTTCTTGTAAACATTTAGTCAAATGTTAAAGGACACACCCTCTGAAAATCTCACATTTTTCTCATTAGTCCACATAATATTTTTCCTTATGTCTTTTCATCCATCAAGATATTTAATAATTTTGGGGGGTAAATACAGTATGAGATGGCCTTTACATTATCTTGAATGGGATGCAGCGGTTTAGATGTTCCTGGTGTTTTCATCTAAACAATGAGAAATAATGCAATTCTGGGAGTTCTAAAGAAGCCGACCACTAGGGATGCATGATATATTGCCATTAAAATCCACATCGGCCATATTGTTGTCGGTCTGATAAGGGAAACTGGGTCGATATTAACAACCGTTATTTATTGTTGCAGGATTGGATGGGTCATGAGGTTTGATGTCCAGTGACTATAACTATAACGTAGCAAAGGATTGTGGGTGTTTAACTGAAGCACAGATGAAATTGAATCTCTGTTAGTCTGTCATGGTGTTTAAAGTGTAGGGAAATATATGCCATATTATCTTGGTTAATATCATTTATTTGCCTTGACTGCCATATTAATCTCGGATATTCATATCAGTTCATCTCTATTCACCAACATTATATTTTTCTCAATTTGTGCTACATTTGATCTTTCCTTGACTGTTGCCTGAAATCTTTCTGGCTCCTTCAAATTATTAGGCAGGTTCTCTTGGAGCGATTTCTGTGGATGTATAAAGTAGGCATAACTATCAGCATTACTGTAAAATTTGGTGTCGTTTCGACGACAGTCCTTTCAACAAGGCTTCATATTATCTGCATTGCTTATGGCCTTCAATAGTATCAGGATTGTTAGACATTCGGGGTGCCTTGGACTCTGCACAGCTACGCTTCTCATTCTTATCTCTGGAGCTTCTGTTCACACCATGAAGCCGGCGATAAACACTCACTTATCATCTGACACTTTGACATAACTCTCTTTTGTCATGTGAGAAAACATATTAACTGCGTTCTTCAGATGTTACGATTATACTATCAGGAATACCAGGAATAAGGTCAGTTTTGTCTTGCTTGTTAATACAAAGTGAGGGTTAAAATCAATGAAATAAAACGTCATGGAAATGTCCATGGATATTATAATAATGAAGCAAACCCATTAAATGAGATTAAAGCATCTGAATGCATGTCTTGTAAACATACACTCACCGGCCACTTTATTAGGTACACCTGTCCAACTGCTCGTTAACACTTAATTTCTAAGCAGCCAATCACATGGCGGCAACTCAGTGCATTTAGGCATGTAGACATGGTCAAGACAATCTCCTGCAGTTCAACCGAGCATCAGTATGGGGAAGAAAGGTGATTTGAGTGACTTTGAACGTGGCATGATTGTTGGTGCCAGAAGGGCTGGTCTGAGTATTTCAGAAACTGCTGATCTACTGGGATTTTCACGCACAACCATCTCTAGGGTTTACAGAGAATGGTCCAAAAAAGAAAAAACATCCAGTGAGCGGCAGTTCTTTGGGCGGAAATGCCTTGTTGATGCCAGAGGTCAGAGGAGAATGGCCAGACTGGTTCGAGCTGATAGAAGGGCAACAGTGACTCAAGTAACCACCCGTTACAACCAAGGTGGGCAGAAGAGCATCTCTGAACGCACAGTACGTCGAACTTGGAGGCAGATGGGCTACAGCAGCAGAAGAACACACCAGGTGCCACTCCTTTCAGCTAAGAACAGGAAACTGAGGCTACAATTTGCACAAGCTCATCGAAATTTGACAATAGAAAATTGGAAAAACGTTGCCTGGTCTGATGAGTCTCGATTTCTGCTGCGACATTCGGATGGTAGGGTCAGAATTTGGCATCTACAACATGAAAGCATGGATCCATCCTGCCTTGTATCAACGGTTCAGGCTGGTGTTGGTGGTGTCATGCTGTGGGGAATATTTTCTTGGCACTCTTTGGGCCCCTTGGTACCAACTGAGCATCGTTGCAACGCCAAAGCCTACCTGAGTATTTTTGCTGACCATGTCCATCCCTTTATGACCACAATGCACCCAACTTCTGATGGCTACTTTCAGCAGGATAATGCGCCATGTCATAAAGCTGGAATCATCTCAGACTGGTTTCTTGAACATGACAATGAGTTCACTGTACTCCAATGGCCTCCACAGTCACCAGATCTCAATCCAATAGAGCATCTTTGGGATGTGGTGGAATGGGAGATTCGCATCATGGATATGCAGCCGACAAATCTGCGGCAACTGTGTGATGCCATAATGTCAATATGGACCAAACTCCCTGAGGAATGCTTCCAGCACCTTGTTGAATCTATGCCACGAAGAATTGAGGCAGTTCTGAAGGCAAAAGGGGGTCCAACCCGTTACTAGCATGGGGTACCTAATAAAGTGGGCGGTGAGTGTAGTAAAATGGGAACTAGACTTTAGATACGTGTAGGGTGGCAATAATCAAAGTCACCTTGATTTTGACTGAACTAACATGCTTAGATCATTAGCCGAATAAGAAAGTTGTAGGATTAAAAGCAATATTTTAAGTTATTAAATCAATGCAGACAACACATGTACAGAAGATTTGTAAAAAACAACTCAGTTTTTTTTTAACATAAATTTGAAAATCTTAACAGTAACCCTTGTAATACGGTAACCAGTAATGAATCTGTACAGCTGAAACCCACTGTTGCTCTTTTAGCTCATCAGTCTTTGTATTTACTCTGCAGAGACTGAAACAGAGGCAAGTTAGGCCAATTTTGACATCTTTTTCTTTGAATCTGCATGTCCTGCTAGCAGTTATGTCGTTTTCATAAAATCCATGTCTGTAGCTCATCGGTGCACTTCGAAATGCTCTGGGTCAGAATGACAGTGACAAGCAGGCGATCGTTGTGACGCTTGAGTCAGGTACCATCAAATCACAGCAGTTAAATACGGCTTCACTCACAGGAGAAAGACAGAATGGGTGCAACAGTATGATTTCATTAAAATGGCCAGAGAAGAGGCTGAGTCAGGAGAAAATAATGTGGAAAGTGTGACAGAACAGATGTTACATACATGTAATGATTGTGATGATTACACATAAATGACTGTGGTCAGAACAAACAATTATAGCCTGGGATTATGTAATAACTGTGACAGGCCAAATTATGGCCACACACTATACAACTGCTTGTATAGAGATATAAGCCAAAAGTCCCCCCCCGCAAACTTCTAAAGCTACTTCCACATCAAGTCAACATGAGGAATCTATCTAAATCTACTTCTTAATTCAAAATGTACCATCAATAAAGAAGTATAATGCATTGCTACTTCAAGCATTAAGAACAATGCATGATCTCCATGGTACTGCTGGTAAATTAAGTGATTATAAAAGTTTGTGGGGGAATACAACGCTTTGAGTTTGATGCAAAAAAATACACATAATGTTAATTCTCAGTGTTTACCATTGAACTAGAACATTTTTTTTGTTTAACGCCAATTAGGATCACTGCAAATCTTTTTAACAAAGAACACAAAGAGGGTTTTTGTCTTTTCATTTTTGCTGTATTTGAAATCAGATGTTTTCATACTCTTGGTCTGTATTTGGTAGAGTCACCTTTGGACTGTATAGCCTCTTTCACAGTAAAATTAGCGGGTTAACATGGGTTTTTCAAACACCAGTCAACCCGCTATCAATCATCACTTGGCTTCCTTCCCATTGACAAAAAATGCTGAGTATGATCCCCTGCTGTCAAGCTGTGTAGCCTCTGTCCCCGCATTGCTAAGTGTCTGGTGACGCCATCAAGGTGGATTAGCATTGATGATGTCACTAGTGCGACAGACATCAGGAAAGTAAACAATGGAGAGCAACATGAAACAAAGCCAGAGTGTAGTAAGTGTTCTTCATTGTTTCGTTCTATTGTCACTCCGAATCTCTCTCATCAGTGCTGTGCCAAGAATGTAAGCAGAGTTGCTTCGGTTAGTCAGATCAGATGTGATTGGTGCAGTGTGTTGACGTCCGTAAGTTGCACTCAATGGTATAACGTAAAAAAGCGGTTCGACCTGATTCTGATGTTCCCATTGTATACCAGTCAGAGCAAAGCCGCTGAAGGGGTTTTTAAACCCTGTCGCTTGCTAAGTAATTTGACTTATAAGTAATAATTACTGTCCTGGACAGTACCTCCAACAGCAAAACATCCTTAAGCTGGATGCTACTACTGCTCAATCATGCCTACCAGTTAGTTTTTGCTCTTATAGCCTGGAGTAAGAGATCACAGTCCTCTTTTTTTGCAGCTTTTAAAGGCCTAAATAAAGGCTGTTCTTTGGAATGACTCTGTTATCTAAATACCACTTTTATATAACTTGCGTGATACCACCACCTGATGAAAATAAATATGTAGTATTAGGCTGGCAGAATACATGCACCTTACTTACAGGTGCGAAAGAATCCTGCAACTGGCTAACCATTAGCAGCTAACAATGCAAGAGTTTGGCATTTCTTATCAGTGTTAAACTAAGATTTATGACAAAAATCTTTGATTTTCTTTTAATAATGTGCACTGAGTGGAGGTCCTTTAAACCCAATTTGCATTTGGCAAAACTTTCACTTATGAAGACAATTCCAAAGTCTTGTTGTGGTCTTATGAACCAAACATCCATTACGGTTTCATTTCATGAGCTGAATGAAGTGCTACAGCCCTATTGACCTGCACTTTTGTAGAGTCATCAAGAGATGTCATGATAGTGAAAAGTTGCCAGTTCATGCTCTGGTTTGTGTATTGAAAGTCAGTGACTCTGCACAAAGCCCTTTGGTTCTGTCTGTCCGGACCAGCAGCATCAGCTCCTGTACATGTGACTGTTAACACCCATGCCGTACTCACCAGAGGGGTAAACACATCCTTGTGCACACACACCCCTATGTGCATACAAGTACACACATGCTCACACACACAGGAGCGTGATCAACACCGTACCAGATTATCAGGACCCTGCAGGGTAAGGCAGATGGTTTTAATAATAAATGGCATCATTGATCGTCTTTCAGCTCTCTGTGATGAAACAGGGAAACTAAGGGAGAGAAAAGGAACAGCTGACTAACCAACACAATCCACAAGTGCACACACTGACTGGGAAACAAAAAAACTCATGATCTATTAATCTATAAAAAGCCTCTAATATGCTTCTCTCCCAGTGATCATCAGAGATAAACACAAGGACCCTGTGTTGCTGTTAGAATAAGCAGTGGTAAGATGATCTAAAAAGTTCTAGATTAAAATATTATGAGTCAGGTGTAATATATGGAAGGATGCTGATGAAGACTGTGTCTTATTTTTATTGCTGTTCCAGTTTAATTTTAATGGGCAAAAAAAAAAAATAAATAAAAGTAAAGGGAATCCTTTGTTATTAGAAAATGATGCAATGACAATTCTACTTTTTAACCATTATAAAATCAGCTTCCATAATACGGCAGGAAGAACCTAAGATAAATCAAAAGGTTATATTGAAAATGTTAAGCGTGCAATGGTCTTTAATTGTTGATGCGAAATACAGAGATGAGTTATAGTTTAATAAAGTAGCATGTTTTATCAATATTGTCTTTCATTTCCCTGGTATTTCGGTTAACTATAACAGGGGAGATGTTATGGGTTAACGCCCTTGTGTTCTGAAAACAGTAAATCCCAACAGTAGTGGGGGAGTATCGATCAGCTACACCAGAGGCTGTGCTTCTATGTTAACAGTTCTCTAATTTTGTCAAGCAAGCTGCCAGTTGTGTTCTTCTTACAAACACACCTGAAAATATTTAAAAAATCAACAATAATTACATTCCAAACAAATCCTCAGAAATTTTAAATGCATGGATGACGTGTGTGATATTATACATAAAATAAATAAATCAAAACATTAAGATTTAGTCTAAAACACAATGGAAATTCTGCACAAAAGCATATTCATGAAGATTAATATGGGATTATGGATTGCTTAATCTTAAAGAAGTTGGGCGTTACTGTATCTGAGGATAACAGCAAGATCAGATGTGGTTTTGCTTATTTAGAATATGCTACGGTCATGATAAAGCTCTAAAACTGGCTCTATTTAAAGATTTATTCCACTGGTTGTTTTAGAATTCCACAAAGGGGCTTTAATATGTAGCTTGACTAGCTCTAACCGAGGTAGACCCCTGGTTGGACCTCTGTAGCAATTTGACGAAAATTTGATAAGTCAGACAGGAACAAAGACAGAGTGACAAAGTAAAACACAAACTCTTAATATATAAAGTAAAATCAATAATTTGTGAGGTTTGCTCAGAAGGTTAGTCTGGAAACATAGAGTGAGTATTTGGCAAGCAGGGCAGACTCAGAGATACAATCAATAAAACATTTCAGTACTCAATGTAATTTAATTAATCTATGGTGGCCCATAGAGGGAACCAATGTGACAGATGCAAAGTTTACATAGTACGTACATTATAGAACTAAATGAAAGTGGTCTGTTTCATCCTTCAGGGAAAAAAAGGTTTATCATTGCAGAGTTAAAAGTTGAGATTTTAAGCTACCAACCAGCTACTGCAAAGTCCACAGAAAACATTTACCTTAACACATTTAAATGGTAGATTGTCATTGCAAACTACTCACCTTGCATACAGTTAAGATAATAATTTTCACAATATAGAAACTATTAAAAAAAATTCAAAGTGAAAGAAATGTCACAATTTGTGCAGTTATTTAATAAATTAAATGTGACCGATAACAACCAAAGAGCAACAACTACCTACACAAAGCAGCCATTTCATAAAAATCTGAAATATTAGTAGGACACCATAAACTTATTAGGAATAAAGGGCTTAGTCAGGGCTTCCGAACGGTACAATTCTGCAATCAATCATGCTAAAATCAATGCTAGCCCTGCAGAACATAGATGCAAAAACAAATTACTGCAAATGCCAGAAACAATATTAAGTCAAAAAATGAAAAAAATAACTTGCACAACGAACTGGAAATTTAGGGAGGATCGACCAAAAATCATATAGGATCACACTCTCGGTCTTAGTGTGTCCATAACAACAAAATAAAGACTTCATGGAAGGGAACAATTTATTTTGTTGGACTGGACAAAAGTTAGAGCTAAATATGACAGAAAGGAGGTGTGGAGAAGTAACGTCCTCACAGTTAGCTTTGGTGGGACATTTGCCAAGTAAAGCCAGGAAAAACTGTGCAGTCAAAATCTGGGAGTGATAGACTGAAACCAATGACAGAATGCTGAAATGAAACCAAAAGCTGCTTCAACAGCGTGTTACTTTATATACCGAATATAGACTTATAGTAATGTGTTATTTTTAACAAGGCGTGTAAACAAACAATGGATTTAGGATTAACTGTTGATTAATGGTTTATCAAATCTGTTATATACCATTAACTGAAAAACATCCTCTTAGAAGGAATTAATTTTAGTGGTATTGTGTTACCACCATCCACTAGAGGGCGCCGAAAAATGCATCAATCCACAGTTCAGTTCAGGAATATTTACAATGCTTAATAGCAACAAGGATGCAGAATGTGCTCACTACACATGGTTCTGTTTGTAAATAGTGACACTCAATAAAATGCTGCAGTTATGACCTAAATTGTGCCCATTTAGCTATGCAGCACAGCGGAGCAGCATTGACTTCTCTGCTGTGCTGGAAAGGCAAGGATGATAGAAAAGTGGAGGGAGTCATGCAAAACATTTGCAACATGGTAGGAAAGGACATGCTGGCAATAAATCATTGAGCCAACGTGTCAACATTCCTCAGAGAGCAACCAGAAACCCCCCCGTTTAAAAGTGCAGCTAACACATTTCCAGTATTAAAGGCTGAATTACACTAAAAACTGAGAGCTATATCAGTTTCATATCTCTGTATATTCAAAATACAAAGTGTTTTACAAATTGTATTCATTTTTAAGAAATGTTGCTTATTAAGTAATTGGTGGTTGATGAATAAGATCAATTATACTTAGATTAATTAATTAATTAATCAATACTTTTTTACAACCTAAAAACTTGACCTTGGCTACAGTGTTCCCACCCTTTCTTTGAGCTGAAGATTTCAGATCATGTTAGATTGTTAATGAGAACTCCAGATTTCACAATATTCTCAGTGGGTAGTCGGTGAAAATGTGATGTCACTCAGTAATCATTGTGGGTAGCAGCTCTTTTTGAGGGTGTGAGATATATTGGTAGTTATCTAAGTCACAGTGAAGTACATGCTGCAGGCATTGGCTTAGAATAGCCTGAGTGAAAGTGTCCGGATAAGATCAAGCTGCAGGACAACCCTGTCAGTGTTCTGCACTCACTGCTCTAAAATGTTTATTCATGTGCAAAACCACAGTGTCTCTATACCAGAAGTTTAGCTTGATTCTTTGATATTTATTAAAAACAGACCACTTTCAACTGACTTATTAGGATGTACAGGACAGATGGAGGTTGGATATCACAGGTAGAAATCAGGAGGCCCAACAACTCTAAGCAAATATAATGAAACTATTATGTGTGATTTTTAAATTAGTTATAAATTCATATATACCCTGGGAGGTTATCGCAATTTCTTTCAATTGTTAGGAATTATAATATACCGTAATTTACTATAACTATGGTACTATAAGCCGCAACTTTTTCCCCATTTCTCGACCTTGCGGCTTATATAACAATGCGGCTTATCTATGGACTTTTACAGCTAACAGCCACTAGCGTAATACCTAAATCTATGGATTTTACCATCCACCATGTTGACGTCACATTTGCTTCAACACACAAGTACGGTAGCCGCACGCGCGGGAATGCAGAGGTTCTCCGGAAGCAGACTACTACGGCGAGTGGCATGAGACAGAACGACAGCGAGAAAGACGGACATTAAACATAAAAAACCTGCGGCTTATAGTCCGGTGCGGCTTGTATATGTACAAATCATGCAATTTAGCTTCTGCGGCTTATATTCAGGTGCGCTCAATAGTCCGAAAATTACGTATATAAATTTCTCTCATTCAATATTAATGGACGGCTGAAGCCAGTTAGTATTGCATTATTGGGTTTGCTCTTTTAAAATCATAATAATTACAGAGTTCTCAGCAAGATGTGATTTTTGGAAAATAATTTTTTTTTTTGTGACATGTTTTTTTCACTTCTGGTACTTAGATGTGTATTTATAATTGATAAATATAATTATTAGCTCACTATTTCCACTGGCTCCACATATTTCGTGTATTTTATTTACATTGAAGTGAAACATGCTTGTTTTACAAGCTTGTGTCACAGCTTTAATTTTGTTGCCCTTTAAGTTAAGGTCACCTCCCCGAGGATATGATTGAATTAAAAGGCTATTCTTACAATAAATGGGTGGAAATGTAACCGTGTTTCCATACAAATGTGATGCAAATTTTCAGGGAACTTCTGAAAAGTTGGAAAAGAAGAACATTTTTATTATACATGTTTCCATTCCTTGGAGTAAATTAGTGAGACTGTGCAGAGTGTAATGTCACTAATCTGTGGTCTGCAAGCTAGTGCAGACCACATATTAGTGATGGGTCGAGGATTTATTGAATGTTGCAATAGGGCATGTGTTACTTCCTTTATCATGTCAGCTATTAATATTAGCGATGGTTAATGCCCTCCAGAGACATCTAGAGAGAAGTTTAATGCTAATGCTGCATTCAGGATGCCAACGGTGGTGATAACAGGCTGATCATTCATGTGAGGTAAATATTCACTTTGTCAGAACTTAATTAAAAAATGTGTTTCCATCTCCCTTAAAGCACATTTACGCTTTTTCCAAAAAATTCAAAACCCATCAAGTGAGCATAAAAACTTTCTTTGTTAAATTTGTGTGTTCATTCTGATTTTGCTGTTTCTGTCAAACTCTTCTAATGCAAAACTTCAAAATGCGGGAAAAAAAGAAAAAAAGGGTTGCTGGAAACTCATCTACTGATGGTCCGAATAACGCTTTTTTAAAGCCCAACTAAAGAGCCCACAACAGACAGTTTTCTCACTTATACGTGCAAATAAGCTGCTAAATATATTCAACAAAACACTATTTCTGCAGCCTGACTTTCAATCGGCCTTATTGTAATTTTGATAAATGCACTTGCCAGAATCCTGAATGACAGTAGCTACCAAAATGACTGTTATGTTTATGTTACTTACAGTTAGGGGAATACATAAGTACTTAGATTCAAACAGGAAGTTTGCTTCTGATAGGAAAAACAAAAATAAATCTGGCAGAGGTATGAATAATTTTGTGCTTGACTGTAGTTCCTATTACAGGATATTGACTCCTCAAACATCAATAAGAAGTCAGTGTTTCATGGTAGTTGTGGATGATGCACTTAAATGTCTTAAATTGTAAAGCTGGCAAGTTTCTTTTAATATTCAGCCAGCTCCTGATCAAAGTGTAACAGGCAATTTTTTCTTCGTGGAAAATGTTATCGGTCTCAGCTTGGTAAGAATGGGTTAACACGCTTTGAGAGTCTGATGACTCGATCATCTGCTGCACCACTTCTTAACAAAACTCAACACTATCCTCTAGGGTTTGATCATAAATATCAAGATGTTCACATGCCTCCTCATGAGAGTGATCACTACCAAGCACACAGAAAACTGGCCTCATCTCAGCTTAAAAACAGGCCTTTTTACACAAGAATACAACGTTCATACTACTATCAACAGTGTTGTGCCTGAACGCGTTCATTGAACGAAAGTTCATGAACTCGTTCATATTTTGGGCGAACGTGAACTGAACGTACTGCATTATTGCCTGGTGAACGTTATTGTGAACTCGTTCATTCTGGCGTCTGTGAACGGAGCTCTCTCAGTTCAAGTCCGTTTAACAGGTTGCCAGATTTCTATAAAGCCCTCCAGGCGAAACCCCGGCTAAATCACACCGTAAACAGGCCTTAATATGTAGCGGGAAAAACACCCAATCTGGCAACACCAGCTACCAGCGTCGTAGCCTACAGCCGCCTGCGTCATCAAAACAAAATGCAGCGTGGAAGCAACAGCAGCATGTAGGCGACTTAAAACAGGTTTATGACCAGGATGATGGCAACAAGTTTGCCCGCCGGCTTTCAGTAAAAAAATCCGCACTTCAGTAACCTTAAATTCCTACCTCAGCCTGGTCCCTCAGTTTGTGTTAGTAAAATGTTCTTGATCGGTCTTCAACGGGGGATCCGCGACCCCTAGGGGTCTACGGAGGTACTGCATGAGCGTCTGCATGGTTAGTTGATATTTTTATATTCCCCCCCCCTGCATTTCTTTCCCCCACTAATTGAAATGTCTTTAAATACTCATTAACATGAAATCAACGCACTGTAGTAAACAGATAAATGGAGGCAGAAGATGTCTTTCAGTCATCAATGCTCACATTCAGCGACACACAGGAGCTCTTTCAAGCTGGGCACCGTTTCCTTCACAACACCTGTCCCATCAACCAGGAATCAGAATCAGAAAAACTTTAATAATCCCAGGGAGAAATTAATTTCTTTACATTACTCCATCTGTAATAGAGTGACTATAGGACACAATTTCATACAATATATATAAATAGGGGGTCCCCGCTCCATCTCGCCATCAGTTTGGGGGTCCTTGGTCTGGAAAAGAAGACCCCTGTTCTTAGATAGATAGATAGATAGATAGATAGCATTTATTGTCACTGAACAGAATTCAACGAAATTTCCATTGCAGCTCCCGTGCAAAAGGTCAAATATATACAGTACAGACAAGCAAACACACAACAATAATAATAACAACATACACTACTAAATCAACTAAAGGCACTCAGCCATGCCAAAGAAGCAGCAGCAGGTCCAATCATGGCAAAACACAGAAAATGTGACAGTGCAAGGTACAGAACAATATGGCTGTGTGTGTGTGTGTGGGGGGGGTGGGGGGTGGGGGGGGGGGGTGGGGGGTGGGGGGGGGTTGTTATGATATGTGTGAGAGGGGGAGACGGCAGGGAGTAATGGCTCTGACGGCTGTGGGGAAGAAACTGTTTCTCAGTCTGTTTGTTGTAGTCCGTATATTCCTGTACCGCTTGCCTGATGGCAGCGGCACAAACAATCTGTGACCCGGGTGGCTGGAATCCATCGCTATGGATCCAGCTCTCTTCTTGACCCGGTCTGTGTAAATGGAGTCCAGGTCTGGGAGGGGACATCCCACAATGCCTTGTGCTGTTCTCACCACCCGTGTCAGTTGTTTCCTCTCCAGTGCTGTGCAGCTACCATACCACACAGTCATGTTGAGGCAGAGGATGCTCTCGATCATCGCCCTGTAAAAGTTCACGAGCAGCCATGAGGAAAGTCCAGCCCGTCTCAGTTTCCTGAGGAAGAAAAGCCTTTGTTGTGTTTTCTTCACCAGGTGGGAGGTGTTTGTATTCCAGGAGAAGTCAGACGTGATGTGGAGGCCCAGGAACTTGATGTTGTCCACCCGTTCCACCACTTCTCCATCTATGAGAAGGGGAGTGTGAGCCGACCTCCTGGACCTTCTGTAGTCCACAATGACCTCCTTGGTCTTCCCTGTGTTCAGCACCAAGTTGTTGGCTGAACACCACTGAGTGAGCTGCAGGATCTCCTCTCTGTAGTGGGTCTCGTTGTTGTCTGAAATGAGACCCACTACTGTTGTGTCGTCCGCGTACTTCACGACTGTGTTGGTGGGGTGGATGGCCACGCAGTCGTGTGTAAACAGGGTGAAGAGAGCTGGACTGAGCACACAGCCCTGCGGCGTGCCTGTGTTGAGGACCAGTGGGGACGATGTTAAGCCACTTATTCTCACCACCTGATGCCTGTTGGTGAGGAAATCTCTGATCCATTGGCACAGTGAAGCGGGCAGCCCCACCTCAAGTAGCTTCAGCACCAGCTTGTCTGGAATGACGGTGTTAAATGCTGAGCTGAAGTCTACAAATAGCATCCTGACGTAGGTGTTGGGATGCTGCAGATGGGTCAGGGCTGTGTGCAGAGTGATGGAGACAGCATCCTCTGTTGACCGGTTCGCTCTGTAGGCGAACTGAAGGCTGTCCAGGTTTGTGGGGATGAAGTCTCTGATGTACCTCAGAAGAATCCTCTCAAAGCACTTCATGATCACCGGGGTCAGAGCGACGGGCCGGTAATCGTTCAGGCTGGTGATGGACCTCTTCTTCGGTACAGGGATGATGGTGGAAGACTTGAGGCACTCAGGAACCATGGCGAGCTGCAGGGACAGATTGAAAATGTCCAGAAACACTCCTGCCAGCTGGTCGGCGCAGGTTTTCAGCGTCTGGCCTGACACCTTGAGGGTTTTACTATCCATGTAACTTGTTTGTTAAACCTGCCTGGTATAATTTTCCAGGATTCCTTTTTAGTATGTATTGAAATGGAATTTCAAATGGAAAAAATTATAAAAAAACAACAAAAAACATTTGCACCTTAAAGACTACTTTCCTATTTTTCTTTTAATAATTCCTCATAAAAAAGACCATTCAAGCAGCACATTTTTCCTGATGTTTTTGAGAATATACTGTAGGGTTGAAAGCTGCAGCTGCTACTAGTGTGAAGTGATGGACAGCAACAAAGCATTAAAGCAACAATGGGGAAATGCTGTCCCCTCAATGCTAATGTAAACCCTGGTTGGATAAGGATTCAAAACTGGATATGAAGATGAAATCTGACGCACAGTTTCAGAGTTACAACTGATAAAATAATTGCTGTCTGTGGTTCTACAGTAGGCTATGGTGTAATTGAGCAATATATGAAAAAAAAAAAAAAAAAAAGAACTATGAACTAGTTCGTTTTTTGGAATTGTGAACTATGAACTGAACTAGTTCATTTTAAAATGTGTGAACTGAACTTTGAACTAGTTCACGTAGAAAGAGAACTTTCCCAACACTGACTATCAACTACTTGTTATTTTCTAGTTATATAACTTTTAAATCACGACTTTGACGTAATTCTACCTTACAAACCTAATAGACGAGAATCATCATGTATCTGCATTCATGGCAACAATAGTGTAAAAAGCTTCAAACTAAATACTCCTAAATGCAATAACTTCGGAAACTTGGAACAAAGCAACCAGTAGTGTATGTGCATTTAGTTAAATCTTAAATATAAGGAAAATATTTTTTCTTGATTTTCCTACACAATAAATCTCTACTGGAGATTTATTGTGTTATTTTTTTTCTTACTTTTAACTGATCAGCATCATCAGTAATTTTGGATATTTTCCCTCATGGGTTACAAATATGGTGAGAGATAGCAGTAAAAACAAGAGAGGATTCAAACAAGAGAATTATAGCCTCTTTCCCAATGAAAATACTGGGTTGACGCATGTTTTTAAACATAGGTCGACCCACTAACAATCATCATTTGCCTCCCTTCCCATTGGCAAAAAAAGATCGGTCTAACCCGTAGCTGGCAAGCTGCGTGTCTAGTGACACTATCAAGCTGGGTTAAGGGCGTATTATACATTTGCTACCGCAAACATCACATGTCACTTGGGTCTGGTCCCGAATCAGTTTTGCTGGTATGCTTCTGCAACATTGGTCTAGAATTTCTAGGGACGCACGGCAGTTTCCCACCAAAGCGCAAGGGCGAGCCTATTCGAGAAATCGCGAAAACTTCCGCGGATGGTCATGAAAACTTGTTTGGCGGCGCCAGCAGGAGTGTTTATTTTCCAAAACAACTCGTCCGAGGCATCGGACAACAAGTGGTTGTACTTCCGAACTCCTCAATCAACCTTTCGTCGTGGTTATCCATTGTTGTTATTACTCCTCGGCTTTTAAAAATGGCGCGCCCCGGCACCGAATCGAGAAGGACGACCACACAGGCAGCCGAAAAAGGCATACCAAGGACCAATCACAGCTGCTTTTTGTCTGCGCACTTCCGCTTGAGGTCTGCCCAGGTTTGCGATGGTCCGAGACGTAGTCAGGATTTTTTATGAGGTACACAACAGCGGTAGCAGAGCCTCTGCACGGGGGGCGTGGTTGTGCAGAGACAGATTTGACGGTTGCAGAGGCTATGCGTCAGAAGTATAAATTGGCCTTTAGCGTTGATGATGTCACTACTGTGAAAGAAATCATTAAAGTAAACAATGGAGAGCAACATTGAAAGGAAGCCAGGGTGTAAGTGTGCTTTACTGTTTCACTCTAATTATCTGTCTCTTACCAGAGCTGCGCCATGTTTATAGAATGTGGACAGAGTTGTTTTAGCTTGTTAGATCAGAAGTGATCGGCGTGGTGCGTTGTTGCATTCAATGGTTTGACTGAATGTAGTCGGTATACCCTGGTGTTCCCACTACATGCCGATCAGAGCCTAGCCAATTTCAACGCAGATCACTTGCCAGTCATTTGACCCGGGTAGACACGAGTGAGTGAGCTTTTCCCACTGCCACTAAAAGCTGATTGTTCCCAGGTTTATACGGGTTTTCGGCCAGTGAAAAAGGGTTATACGACAGCCTAGGCTGAAAAAAGGGTTTTATTAGGCCACTACACACAATAAGGACAATTTTAAAGGAGGTGTAAGTAGAAGATAGTTTAACATATTTTAGAACAATAGAAAGAGGAGGAGAATTTGACTTGAAGGCGTTTTGCAAAGCAAACCATGCTTTATTTTTTCCCTAGGTGACCCAATTTTTTTTTTTTTTTGTCTGTTCGCAGCCCACCCAACAAAACTAAATTAAACGCCCTAGAAATACTGAGATACGATTGAACATTAATTAATTTTTCCGATTGGGTCAGGTTGCAGTCCACATCGTTCTAATATCTCTGAGAAAATGTTTTAATCCAGATGCTAGCCGAAAACAGCCACAGTTAGAAACAGGAACTAGCATAGCTCTACATTAGCATATATTTAGCTTTAGGTTAGCATCTATTTGAAGCAGTCGCATAAACACCAACGTCTTTAGAAAACTCCTTTTCCTTCATTTGGTAATCCTCATCTTCGTTATCTCTTATGATATCTAAATTCTCATCAATTTCAACACATTCCGGCTCAAACTGAACAGGTTTAACTTTGCTCATTGCTGTTTTGGTTGCATTACAAGACCTAGCATACGTCATTAACCCAGAATGCATTGCAGAGAAAACAAAATGGTGACATTGATTGAGGTACTTAGGGGTTAGGGCGCACATTTGGACAAAGACAATATTTAATTCACATTTAATAAAACTTGACTATGTTTTTTACTGTAAACTTTTTACATGGAAAATAAAGAGTTCACAAATAAAGTCTAATATTACAATTAAAATTATAGAGGATTTTTATGTGCATGCGCACATTCAGGCAAATATCTGTGATGAGCTCTGGTTTCAGACAGTCACTGAAGCTCACTTTTCTCATCGCGGTTCTTTGAAAATTGCAGAGGGTCGTAAGAGAAAAAGTGGCTACGAAGTGTATGAGAAGAAAAGAAAGGCCTCAGAAGAGGCAGATATATCCCAGAATGCTTTGCGCTGATATCTTTCCTCGTAAAACATTGTGGGATTTGCTGTCAAAGCGGCCGGACTCATAAAAAGATGGCAAAGCCACTGCTCTGTGCAGGAGGAGTTACATGACCAACGGAGCAAAAAACAGTGAACAGCAACTTTTAAACAGAGCGTGCACGAGGAGAAAATGGTCTTTAAAAAAAAAAAAATCCTCCACAATTAGAATTTTTTTCTTTTTTTTGTTCAGCCACCAAAAAAATTGGAAGCAAATATCAGGGATCGTTTGGACTTATGTCTGTCCATCTATATATATATATATATATATATATATATATATATATATATATATATATATATATATATATATATATATATATATATATATATATATATATATATATATAGATGGTAGCTGCTCAATGGCATACTACTGTGGTTGTTGAGTGGAGATGCATTCTCTGAATCAATCTTTAAAAGAGGTTTTTGAAATCAAAAGCATTAGCATCCATGTAGGGCACATGTGATAAATTGAAAAACATGCATAGTAAAATATGTAAATTGCAAAGAAGTAATTTAGTGGATCAACCTTCTTGATATCTGAAGGGAAGGCTGCAGGGATTTAACAAAAACTATATTAAAACGTTCAGCAGAGTGAAAAGGGAAATAAATCACAGTAATTAAATGCAAAACGACTCCTAGAATAGTAGCATTTATAGTCTGATGTCAGCTGGATAATACAATGAACAGCTAAGATGAGCATTAAATGTCTTAAATCATGAAGCTGTGACTGGATTTTAGCACGGCCCTTACTGGTGCAGTAGAATCAGATATAAGATGTTGGAACATATTACGATTACATACAATTATATAAAAAGCAAAATATGGATTCTAATGAGGCTCTTCTCTCAGACTGAAAATAATTTTTTTTAAATCACAAGTTTTAATTTGGTATTAAACATACTTTTTATTAAGTCAATATATATATGTAAACACCAATCAGTGCTGTTCTAATGCTTAAAAACCTGATGGAGATACTTTAGATTTTACTTTCATATTTCTCAAGTTTTACTATAAACTGAAGCTTTTATCTGATTAAATATAATTACTAGCTGAGAGATAAATGGGAAAGTCATAGCGGTCGTATTTCTTTGGATCCAAAAGCTGTGGCACACAATTATTAAGTTTGGTCCTACTGTAATTAATCCACCTCTATTGTTTAGATTCTTATGTGTATGTAAAAAAGAAATGGAAATGCTGACCTTTTTTTTATCATTGAAAGCCAAAATTTCTTGAATTACAATGATTTGGAATAACGAATTCATTCATCATCAATTTATTATAACAAGTGTTCAATGAATATGGGGAAACTAAAAGGGGTCCAAGTGTCTCAGAGAGCCACATTCATCTTAATCTGGTCTTGTTCAAAGGACTTTGTGGCATTTTTAAAAAAATATATATATTAGCTTTTGTTTGTGGTTTTTAGGAATTTTAACTGCTTAATAAAGGTTCAAACCCATTGGGGTTAAACTCTCTTATAAGCTTAAAACTTAAATCAGACACACGTAATCAAAATTAGATCCCCCTTTTAACAAGAGAAAAACTCCCAATGGTCAAAGAAATAACTATAATCTGAAAAAATGTATACTAAAAAAATATATATATGAAATGAAGAAATGAAAGTTAGAAATTGCTTTTTCAACCATGCTTTAACAGAACAATTTTTACAAATAAACACATGAAACCGGCCAGGAAAAAAAAACAATGGATCCTCTTAACCTAACATTTTGTTCATCAACTTTTTGAGGCAATCACTGCATTCCAGTCATTCCTGTAACTGTCAATGAGACTTCTGCTCCTCTCAGCAGGTGTTTTGGTTCCACTTCTCATAAAAAAACCGCTCCAGTCCGGTTTGAAGGCTGCCTTTTCCCTATTGGCATATTTCAGCTCCTTCCAAAGATGCTCAACAGGATTTAGGTCAGGGCTCATAGAAGGCCACTTCAGAATAGTCCAATGTTTTCCTCTCAGCCATTCTTGGTTGTTTGTATCTATCTTTTTTTGGGTCATTATCCTGTTGACCTGCAACTGAGACCAAACTGTCTGACCCTGGGCGTTAAATTTCCCTCTAGAATCCTCTGATAGTCGGGAGATTTCATTGAACCCTGCAGAGATTCAAGACACTCTGGGGCAGAGGAAGCAAAACAGTCTCAGAGCATGACAGAACCTCCTCCATGTTTCACAGTTGGGAAAGTGTTTTTTTCTTGTTATGCTTAAATTTTCTCTGCCCATGGGACATTCTACCAGAAGTGGCTTGTCAACATGTAGTTTAGCAAATAGCCTTGTTTCTACTTTTCTTTCTAATCTCTTAAGACAACTATTTTGTTTGCCTCCTTTTGTCCCTATTGAGTGTGTTACGCACCATGTCACCAACACCACAGGAGCTGAGTTTCCATTAACCATCAAATTGCGCAAATTGCAGTTAGCAAAAATGCATTTGCTGAATGAAACCATTGCAATTTTGAGAAAAACTGACATATTTATGCATTTTTTTTTTTAGTCACATCAAATTGCAATAGAAACTGTTTTTTCACATCACAAGCCATACGAACTTATTGAATTTTGAAAAAACCAAGAAGAAAAAGATGAGTAGACGTTGGCGTATGATGGAATGGAGGAGACATGGATTGGGGAGGAGACAGAGTATTTTTTTAGGTTCAGTTTGTGACGATAAGCCGTGGTTTAAATATGGATATACACTCACCGGCCACTTTATTAGGTAAACCTGTCCAACTGCTCGTTAACACTTAATTTCTAAGCAGCCAATCACATGGCGGCAACTCAGTGCATTTAGGCATGTAGACATGGTCAAGACAATCTCCTGCAGTTCAAACCGAGCATCAGTATGGGGAAGAAAGGTGATTTGAGTGACTTTGAACGTGGAATGATTGTTGGTGCCAGAAGGGCTGGTCTGAGTATTTCAGAAACTGCTGATCTACTGGGATTTTCACGCACAACCATTTCTAGGGTTTACAGAGAATGGTCCAAAAAAGAAAAAACATCCAGTGAGCGGCAGTTCTGTGGGCGGAAATGCCTTGTTGATGCCAGAGGTTAGAGGAGAATGGCCAGACTGGTTCGAGCTGATAGAAGGGCAACAGTGACTCAAATAACCACCCGTTACAACCAAGGTGGGCAGAAGAGCATCTCTGAACGCACAGTACGTCGAACTTTGAGGCAGATGGGCTACAGCAGCAGAAGACCACACCAGGTGCCACTCCTTTCAGCTAAGAACAGGAAACTGAGGCTACAATTTGCACAAGCTCATCGAAATTGGACAATAGAAGATTGGAAAAACGTTGCCTGGTCTGATGAGTCTCGATTTCTGCTGCGACATTCGGATGGTAGGGTCAGAATTTGGCGTCTACAACATGAAAGCATGGATCCATCCTGCCTTGTATCAACGGTTCAGGCTGGTGGTGGTGGTGTCATGGTGTGGGGAATATTTTCTTGGCACTCTTTGGGCCCCTTGGTACCAATTGAGCATCGTTGCAACGCCACAGCCTACCTGAGTATTGTTGCTGACCATGTCCATCCCTTTATGACCACATTGTACCCAACTTCTGATGGCTACTTTCAGCAGGATAATGCGCCATGTCATAAAGCTGGAATCATCTCAGACTGGTTTCTTGAACATGACAATGAGTTCACTGTACTCAAATGGCCTCCACAGTCACCAGATCTCAATCCAATAGAGCATCTTTGGGATGTGGTGGAACGGGAGATTCGCATCATGGATGTGCAGCCGACAAATCTGCGGCAACTGTGTGATGCCATCATGTCAATATGGACCAAACTCCCTGAGGAATGCTTCCAGCACCTTGTTGAATCTATGCCATGAAGAATTGAGGCAGTTCTGAAGGCAAAAGGGGGTCCAACCAGTTACTAGCATGGGGTACCTAATAAAGTGGCCGGTGAGTGTATATCATGTGTCTAGATTGGCAGCTGCCATGTTTTTTTTTTCAAGAGTTCTGTGAATAAACTTATTCATGTGAAATGTTAATAGCATTTCTTATTTAGTTTAAAGAAAATACCGCAATTCGCATTTGATAAAATTAGCAGAATATCAAAATTTTTGTACACATTTTGAATGGAAACACAACAAGTGACTACCTTTAGCCCCTATATAGAGGCCAATGGCTTAAATATTGGTAAGCAGAGACGGCAGTTGCTAAGGGGCCCACGACATCATAGGGGCCCCATCACTGACACCTGGTAGGCCAATTGTAGACTAGACTCAATGCAGATGTAATGGTGCAAAAAATTCCTCTTAAACCCACCTGATCCTGAAGTGACTGACCGGACCGTATTTATACCCCAACACATGCCAGATTTCAACATGATGGTGAACGGTTTAAACATGACACCAGTGTTGGGAAAGTTCTCTTTCTACGTGAACTAGTTCAAAGTTCAGTTCACACATTTTAAAATGAACTAGTTCAGTTCATAGTTCACAATTCCAAAAAATGAACTAGTTCATAGTTCTTTTTTTTTTTTTTCATATATTGCTCAATTACACCATAGCCTACTGTAGAACCACAGACAGCAATTATTTTATCAGTTGTAACACTGAAACTGTGCGTCAGATTTCATCTTCATATCCAGTTTTGAATCCCTATCCAACCAGGGTTTACATTAGCATTGAGGGGACAGCATTTCCCCATTGTTGCTTTAACGCTTTGTTGCTGTCCATTCACTTCACACTAGTAGCAGCTGCAGCTTTCACCCCTACAGTATATTCTCAAAAACATCAGGAAAAATGTGCTGCTTGAATGGTCTTTTTTATGAGTAATTATTAAAAGAAAAATAGGAAAGTAGTCTTTAAGGTGCAAATGTTTTTTTTTATTTTAATAATTTTTTCCATTTGAAATTCCATTTCAATACATACTAAAAAGGAATACTGGAATCCTGGAAAATTATACCAGGCAGGTTTAACAAACAAGTTACATGGATAGTAAAACCCTCAAGAACAGGGGTCTTCTATGTTTTCCAGACCAAGGACCCCCAAACTGATGGTGAGATGGAGCGGGGACCCCCTATTTATATATATTGTATGAAATTGTGTCCTATAGTCACTCTATTACAGATGGAGTAATTTAAAGAAATTAATTTCTCCCTGGGATTATTAAAGTTTTTCTGATTCTGATTCCTGGTTGATGGGACAGGTGTTGTGAAGGAAACGGTGCCCAGCTTGAAAGAGCTCCTGTGTGTCGCTGAATGTGAGCATTGATGACTGAAAGACATCTTCTGCCTCCATTTATCTGTTTACTACAGTGTGTTGATTTCATGTTAATGAGTATTTAAAGACATTTCAATTAGTGGGGAAAACAAATGCAGGGGGGGAATATAAAAATATCAACTAACCATGCAGACCCACATGCAGTACCTCCGTAGACCCCCTAGGGGTCGCGGATCCCCTGTTGAAGACCTCCGCTGAAGAAGATTTTACTAACACAAACTGAGGGACCAGGCTGAGGTAGGAATTTAAGGTTACTGAAGTGCGGATTTTTGTACTGAAAGCCGGCGGGCAAACTTGTTGCCATCATCCTCACCGACCATCTGGTCATAAACCTGTTTTAAGTCGCCTCCATGCTGCTGGGGCTTCCACGCTGCATTTTGTTTTGATGACGCACGCGGCTGTAGGCTACGACACTGGTAGCTGCTGTTGCCAGATTGGGTGTTTTTCCCGCTACATATTAAGGCCTATTTATGGTGTGATTTAGCCGGGGTTTCGCCTGGAGGGCTTTATAGAAATCTGGCAACCTATTGAACGGAGTTGAACTGAGAGAGCGTGCCGTTCACAGACGGCAGAATGAACGAGTTCACAATAACGTTCATCAGGCAATAATGCAGTACGTTCAGTTCACGTTCGCCCAAAATATGAACGAGTTCATGAACTTTCGTTTAATGAACGTGTTCAGGCACAACACTGCCTACACCAATAGCAAAGCAGACAGTGGTACTTTTAATTACTACCGTATGTTAATAACGGTGTATAGTTTATTAGACGGTAAGTAAAAAATACACTTATATAATATATTTCAAACCACAAAAGATCTTAAAAGAACGATGTATTTGAGTATTTTATTTTTTACACTACGACTTGGAATTATGGGTAATCCAGAGCGTAGATTAAAACCATAACCCTTACTTACAACGTGTTAGCAACGATGGATACCAAAATGAGGTACTTAAGCGGGTTCCAGGAAAAAAAAAGCAAAGAAAAGCTGCTGGAAGGACGAAAAAAAATCCCAAAATAAACACTTTCTTTCAAAGAACCGAAAAGGGAGAGGTGAACATTGCGGCAGGGAGTAAAGACTGCAACCAGGAGATGAAGCTGAAGGTAGCTCCATGGCTTGTTGTGCTAACATACTAAAGTATATCCATGTCTAGTCAAGGTGAAGAATGGGGGGTGCAGGAGCTTTTGGAACTTGGGACTTCTGTAACATGTGGTAAGGCAAGGCAAATTTATTTGTATAGCACAATTCAGTACAAAGACAATACAAATTGACCATGTGGGGGTGCGCTGCCTGTCACCAATGGTTCCATTCAAGGTGCGCAGTCACTATTTTTCCGTGTGTGATGTGTGATTATATACTACTGGGAATTTTACAATTGTATCTTCTTGGACGATTTATGGAACTGTCGCCGTACCCTGAACTTTTATCACATGTTGTACCTCATATGGGGCCCAGATAATGTTGCTTTTATTGTTGTGTCGTCATGCCAATGATAGAGGCACACTGATTAATTACAAGATTGACACCTGTGATGCTAATTAGTGGGCACCATGCCTCTTTGGTTATGTTATTTTGAGTCTTTTCTATGGGTTACTGTCATTATTGTCCAGGTCTGTTTCATGGGTTTATTTTATTTTTTTAATCATTCTGATGGTGCATGGTTAAAAAGCAATGTCTGGCATTCAATTTATCATTTTCATAGATTTTTTTTATTTCTTAGAACTTTTTTCAGATTCTTAGATTTTATTTTATTTTTTTTACCATTTTTGGTTGTTAGTCCATTAAAAGAGGAGGTACCAACAATTTTGGCATAGAAAAGTATAGGCTATAAAAAAGCCTCTCCTACACAGTGAGATATCTGCATCAACCACCTGCTGCTCTGTCCAGGTTGGTGACAGGATGGATGTCAAAGTCCCTAAACTTCATCCATCCATCCAGCTGATGCAGCAGAGTGACAGCCGCATTGAATGAAGCAGTCAGATCATGATCAGACCCGCAGCATCGGGCCTCCTGTGGAGCCCCAAACCAAAACAAAGGCCTCCTCCGATCTTATTATCACTCACAACACGGCGGTGACTGCGTGTCTGCACAAACACCAGCCGACCTGCAGCCTACCTTCACGCTGGAGTGGCTAGTCTGAGTCTCGGCCTCGATGCGGACCTGTCCCCCGCTGTTCTCCTTTCGACTCCGGTTGGAGTTATTCCGCGAGTGGCGGTTCTGGTAGGTGATGACGGAGGGGATGGTCTCCGCCGCATCCGTCTTGATGAAGAGCCCGTGCAGCGTGGCCGCGGTGCCCTGGGAGATAGTGGTGGTCTGGTGGGGGGAGTTGGATTCGTCCGAGTCCCGGCAGTAGATCACCCCGCTCTGAGAGACGTGGATGCTGGGAGCGCAGCCCATGCCTCAGCGAAAGCGCCTTCCGGGGTCTGATCCCCCGTCGTCGATCAGCGAGTGTCGGGTACCAGCTTCCCGCAGCTCTCCTCCGGGCATCGGCTGCGAGCCAGAAGCGCTCTCTGCTCCGCTCGTCTGGCAACATTAAAGGCGTCCCATAAACCCAGCGCTCTCTCCCAGCCTGCCTTACTGCAGCATCTTGGATGTGGCTTTCATTGTTTTTCTTTTGGGGACAAAATGTTTTGCGAGCTATAATCAGTCCAAACCCCACCGATGGCGCATCTGAAGCGAGTCAAACTAATGAACCAAATGGACCTGGCTGTTTCTCATCTGCTCTCCTCCTCTGTGTCATGCTCCTCTTTCCAGCCTGCACGCAGAAAAGCTATCAATGAAATCTTTTATGTTCCTCTTCTTTAGTTCCTGTGCTTGCAGATCATTGGCCACGATCCATCTCTCTCTCTCTCTCCTCCCTCTCATCAAACTAACATCATATCACTTCTATCTCTCAAGAAGAAACTCTAATGTCCCAGGAGGCCGCGTTCTGGCCCCAGGGGCCATTTAAAGCCCTCACCGAGATGAATTAGACATAATGTTATTAGAGTAATGACGCCCTGATGAAAAACCACTTACTGTTAAAACCACATCACCTTTAGGTTTGTTTTGGGGAAAGATTTATGTCTTGAATCTATATTTTCTCCTATGTGCCATACAATGATTCATGCCAGGGTTCTTCAAAGTTTTCCAGGCCAAGGACCCCCAAACCAAGATGGAGATGGAGCAGGGACCCCCTAAAAGTTATTTAGGGACCCCCCACCCCCAAATAACTTTTGTTACATGACTCTTTATGTATAGAGTGACAATAGTACCGGATTTATATATTTCATACTATTTATATATACATATATATACACACATATACATATATCTATATATCTATATATATATATATATATATATATATATATATATATATATATATATATATATATATATATATATATACAACCTATTCTCATTATGAATGCGTATGAAATTGTACGAAAAGTTATGCACCGTAATTTCGTACGTTTTGGACGTTTTTTTTTGTCGTATGCGCATGCGCATCTGACGCACCATTCACGAATATAGAATATAAATTACAATTAGCCCTAACCCTGACCCTAAAATATAAAACAGAAAGCAACGTAGTTAGAGACATGAATAAGTGATGATTGCACTGTTTTTCCCATTTTTACATCCGTCCGCTTTTTTTTTCTGTCTGCCAGCGCATGCGCACTGATGTGGTTTTTTGAGGAAAAACGTCCAAAACGTACGAAATAGTGTGCATAACTTTTCGTACGATTTCATACGCCTAGGACCCCGTCCACACGAAGACGAACCCTGGCCTAAACGCACAAATTTTTCACCAAACCAGCCTCTCATCCACACGAAGCCGGCGTTTCGGGGGTCTGTAAACGATCTTTTTTTTATTCAGCCTTCAGAGTGGGAAGATTTCGAAACGCCGTTTTCGCGTTTCCATCTTTACGCCCTAACCGCATATTTTTTTTTACACGCATGCGTCATAGCGTCGCCTCTACACACGCATGCGCGACCAGTATCACAACAACAATGGCGCCGTTGCTAATGCTACTCACCCTGCTGTCGGGCTTACAACAGAATCTTCTTCTTCTGGAATATCTCCAGGAAGAACAGAGCAATATCGACGACATAGTTCAGCACCTGAATTTCACTTAACCACGAAAATGGACCCGCAGGGCAACCATGTATAAATATTAGTGCACATGCCCAACATTTCGTCGCTTATTTTTGCTTTGGCACCACAGCGCCACTTACAGGCCTGGCATACATTTTGCAGCGTTTTCATGCATTCGTGTGGACGATCACATTTATTTTACGTCTCCGTCTTTACGGCAAACGTTTTGGAAAATATCAGCGTTTCGTGTTCGTTTTGACTTCGTGTGGACGGGGCCTAGATCTTCTTCAACATGTTTTACCAACTACATGGCTAAATTAAAGTTCCTTTAAAATTCTCTGAGAGGTGGATTATTTTCTGATGACTCTTTTCTTTGCTGTGTGTTTTGTTTTCTTGTGATGTTCACAAAAGATGGATTTCATACATAGAAACACTGCTTTTCTGTTCCTTTAATCCACTCAATCCACTCAGATTGTCTCAGTGAGATTAAAACCTGTAATGATGTCACAGAAATAGGGGATTCAAGTCAAGCTTATGGGTTTAAGTCCCATGGCTCTGCATGCAATTAGACAATGCTTTTGTTAAAAACTTGAAAATCTACATTAGAAGGATTGCAAAGTTTTGTTGTGTCACAGAGGCAACATGTACAAAATTTAAATAAAAAAAATTGTTATCAGTAATAGCTATAATCTCTTCACCCAAAATAGAATTTTACAAAATTAAAAATGAAGTTACATATGTGGTCTGTTGAGGAGTAGATAAAGGTATAGTGGAGGAATTTTGCGACTTTTTGAAAAGACCCGCCCACTTTTAGAGAAAAATGCACATACACAACCCTGTACCTCCTTCCAAAAGAGGGAAGGCCTATCAGACATATGCGAGAGCATGTACCAGACCATATCTCATCGAAAAGATGCAGGGACGCAAAAAGACGGTCGCTCGGATGGATCTCATCTCACTCATATCTATATATAAAAAGTTTCCCCGCAAATAAGACTACTGATACATTAAAAAAATTATGACCTGCTTGAGTGTGCGTGCGCTGCAGTGGAAATTTGGACATATTTGTGGGGTATAATAAGGCCCCATTATAACTACAAATGATGCAAATTACTAAATAAATAAACTTATCTTCCCTGGAGAATTACAATATCGAGGAAGATAACTTTTACCAGCAGTGATGTGAAATGGATTTCTCCAAATAGCATGCCAAGCTTTACCTGTCAAATAGAAACTTTGCAACCGATGCATCAGTGGGAAGCCCACACCTGTGCTTTCAGTGTACGCCATTGCATGAAAAAATCTCCCCAAAACACTCTAGTTTTGTTTCTCTTTTCTGAGGACTTTCTTGTCTTTTTATGCACTCCTTAGACACTTTATCATTTTCAAAAAACCGCAGCAAGAAAGGCGAGCTTCAATGACTGTCTGAAATCGTAGCTCACCATATACGCCTGAAAGTGCACATGCATAGAAAAAGATGGCTAAATGGGGACGAGCACCTAGGACGGCCTTACGTAAACATATCACTAGAATGATTGACAATTAGGAGGACCACTTATTTTGATGATCCACCAAGAAAAAGAACATCTTCCACTACACCTTAAAGTATGATCATTACAAAAAACACTCACATATCTAAAAACCCTCACTAAGAAAAAAAGCTTTAGTAGCTATTGTAACACCGCATAGAAATGCTCTGAGACGAATGCAATTAGATAAACTTAAAGCCCACTGATAATCATGACCGTTAGGTGTTTATTTTCTTGTTCCTGCTTAATATTAATGTTCTCTGTTTACTGAATTTTAGTTTCTTCATATATGGACTCAGTTTGCAGGTCATTCTTTTGTACATTTTTTTGTATGAGGTGTTTTTTGCATATTTTCACTATTGTTCATTTAATATTTCTGAGTTGTTTATTTTGCACATTTATATAACTCTGTGATTCTGTTGAGAAAGCATGTTCCGTGGTGAGATTGAAAAAGGGTTTTCAAAGTTATTGTTTACATGCATTTAAAGATTTGCCATTTTTCTATCCCAGTGGGAATGAAATTGGTATTAAGTATCAAATATTTCCCTATATATTGATATGAAGTTTAACATTTTAGTAAGATGACCAAAGTCTGTACCATGTCACCCACTTTGCTCCTCTGTAAGTTTATTTCGCTCCTTCATTAAAAGGGTCATAGAATGCAAAACCGAGTTTCCATTGTCATAGATGAATAACGATAGTTCAATGAGTGAAATGGACGTACAGAGAAGTTCAAACCCCATCGATACCTCCTTTCTCTGCAAATCTCACAGTTCTAAACTTCCACCATAAAACAGGTGAATTCAAACGAAGCACTGAGTTGACGTCAATTCGGGGATGTTGCCTTATTTGATTCTGGCCTGTACTTTTGTCACGCCCCGGAATTGACATACAGACCACCCAACTGGTTCAATGGTCTAAGAGGTATGTAAGACACAATGTTAGCTGTTTAGCCTACAGTTGGGTTTACTTCTACAAGGATTACAAAGCAGGCAGTTTCTCTATTGAAAGTGAGCCAGGGGGCTGCTGGGGTGCTGACTGGACCGGACCAGGCATTCGACCTTACTGTGCTTCCCCTGGAAGCACGGGGCCGCGGCTACCGTCACCGGGTTGAGTTAGGTCTCTACGTCCCCCGCTGGCTCCCTCCCTCCATCCATTGGAGTTCCCAGACCAGCCCCTGAGCTCACAGCTCGGTTCTGCTGCACTCTAGTCGACCAAAATCCCAGACGATTTTGAAATTCCGCCTCAACATTTTTTTAGGTATGAAAAGCAGGACATGTCCGGGAAAAAGGGGAAATCTAGTCATCCTACTATGCGTTTTTGCTCAGCAGCTTCGCTGGTTGTAAACCAACAAATCAGTGCACAGCCCATCTAAATATTCATGATCATACCATAAAAGAAAGAAAACCTGTTGTTTCATTCTAGGGCTTTTAACCAGGCTTGCATTAGGGCTCATAGAACAGCAAATATGCCATTTTCAGCCCAACCAATGTTACACCTGCACCAAATACCCTATAGAATCATTCTATGACCCCTTTAAACTCTTCAGCTGATCATGCAGGTTTTGAGTCCCTGTCTGCCTTTTATGCTTGCAAAACTTCACTTGACATGACATATCCTGAACAGCCAACAGAAAAATGTTTTATAGGCACTTACCTATAAAGGGCTAAAAAAATTTTTTATATTTATTATAATTATTAATAGTAATAATAAAAGACAAGTAACAGCTGATACCCAATATGAACGATTTTTCTCCATCACAAGCAGCAAAATCTAATTTAGAAATTTGTACCACATATCAATGACAGCCAAAGTCTACATATGTATTAAAAGTAGGATTAGGTTTAAAAAATAATTTATACACTTATTTTGAATCTACTATTTTTTCTTTAATTCTAGCAGGTCTCCTTTATTTCCATTTTAAGTCTTTGTCCTGTGAATCTGGCTGTCTCTGGGTTGGCAGGCACTCACTGAATTACAGAAGAGAAAAGATATGTTGAATTTAATTATAGCAGAGAATATTTTTTCTTGCAAACTTTCTTGTAAACTTGGAGATATATTTTATTGCACGCTGTATATCCCAGTAAATCTGTTTCATTTTTAAATCTGCAGTTGTCCCTACTTGTGTGTCTGTGCTTGGCTTAAAAAAGAAGTTTATGAACCTGTCTAATAATATAATGATGCCAGAGAAACATTTCAAGACATCTATAAGCTCTACAGTCTGATTCTATGTTCATTTAGAAAACAAGGGGGGAAATCAGAAATTATAGGTGGGGACCTGTTCTCCCCAGTCCTTCCGAAAGTTACGCCTGTGCTACGAACCAAAGGGCAGGAGGGAGAAATTAAGTGTCTTACTCTTGTTAAATATAATGTCACTAAAACTTGAAAATTGTGTTTTGTTAAACTGCACTTGAAAAAGGATCTAAAAATATGTAGAAATATCTTAAATTAAGTGTATTTACCCTTAATTTGAATAGGTAAATGAGATTTTCTTAAAATAAGAAAATTAGATTAAACGCACCTGAAATAAGACAATGCAATTGTGTTTTCTTATTGTAATTGTAAATTGTCTTGTTCCATTGGCAAAATGTCTCTTTTACCAACTAAATCCAAGAACAAATACACTTATTTTAAGAAAATAAAACGTATCTAGATTTCAATTTTTTTTCCAGTGTGCGATTATTTTTCAAATGCACTTAAAGGACTTGGGGTCAAGTGCCTAGCCAAGGGGCAACAAGTGACAACAGACGAGCTGAAAAAACAAGAACGCTATCAAATTTGTCCTCTGCATTTTTTCCCCTTCTGTAGTTAGCAGCTTGCAGCACCCAGGAAGCATTGTGAGGTTAAGGGTCATGCCAAGCAACCCAGCGTGACAGTTTGCAACCTCTTCAATAAGGAAATGCTCTCCTTTCTAAATACTAGGACACCTTCCTCCCAACATGCTTTCAGATGACAAAGTCTTTATGCATCTGGTGATTCCGACAATGTGCCACTGTGTAATCTGTATATGGTATGGGCCACAGCATGTAGAAACACAACACGGCTGCTTTTTTTTGTTTTCAAATAGAACATTCTGGATTATAATGAACGATTCAGATGTGTTATCAAGTAGCCAATCACTACATTTATATATCCATATTGCATATCCTTTTGGAGTCCTGAATGTATTAGATGTATTAGCGCTACTCTCTCAATCTGTCCTTAAGGTCTGCAGGGGCATGGTGATCCATTCATTCAAATCAGTCATTAAAAACCAGAGAAATTTCTAGGAAGAAGACATGAAGCCTGGAAATTTGACACTACTGGTGTTAAATGAGAGTTTCATAAAAGACAAGACAGTAGTACTCCATTTATAGACAGATGGAAAAATAAATTAAAAACATGCCACACTCTGAACCTACTCTAGAATTTACCCGCAAACAAAAGAACCTGTTAAAAGGCAAAACAGTGATAGTACAACGAGCTGATTACATATGTGTACATCCATTTATACAAACAAAGTTCCACTTCCAGCATTTAGTTTTCTTTTTCAAGACCACAAGCAGCCCTGACCTTAATATTTATCCATTCTATGTAAAGAATAGATTTATGATAAATACGTTAAAATATTTAGAATTTATGAGGTCTGATTGAAATGTTAGAAATGCACATTTTAAAGGTTTGAAAAAGCTTCCAGAGTGTATTATGTTCAATGCACTATTTAAGTCTTATTACATATTTTCTGTTACACTCTGGTACCCTTTAACGTTTACCTTCATTTTTCATTTGAGATGTTTTATCCATTTAGTGTATTTTCAAAATGAAATATATTTAACTACTTAAATACTGTGAAATAAAAGTTTAGATGAGGCTTAAAAGGACCATAAAACAATCACTGACAATAAATGGGGAGATTTTAGAGTTTACAAAAAAAAAAAGAAAGATGAGTGCTTTGATTTGTCCAGACGTACCGAAAACAGAGTTATTTGGAGAATTAAAAGATGAAACAGGGTTTGGAAATGAATGATTAATGATTGCTGGTATTTGAACAGTTAGCCACTGTATGTCTACACAGGGAGACAGGAAATTTGGTTAAAATATTCATTCATTCATTCGTAAATGTTGCCTGATATTCAAAAACAAGGAGATCTGAACTTTCTAATATCCTCTTGGCTCCAGGAAAAGGTCTACCTCACTCAGTCTACAGTGTTTTTCTAACCCCCAGCTTTGGTCCTGTTTCTGTAACCAAACAGAAAGTGAGAACTAAGGGCATGTGTCAAGTCAAAACAAAGCATTAAAATTTATGGCCACTAGTTGGGAATCATTTCTGGTATTTATCCATTGCTGTTCCAACCTCCTACAGCTGCCTCTAAGGCTAATCAATCAACATAAAATAGAAAATGAATCATTAAAAAAAATAATTTCAGTGATTTTATTCTTATTATTATTTTTTTTTTGTGTGTGTGTGGGGGGGGGGGGGGGGGGGGGGGTGTCAGTCCTCAGTCAAATTTAAATCATGTGAGTGTTTTCTCCTATTTAATGCACATATGGAGGCAATAAAGCATAGAGCACCATGCAATAGTGGAAATGTAAGAAAATGATACATGTTTCTATGTTTTTTTTTTTTTTTTTTTTTTTTACAAACTCTGAGAAAATGTTGCTTAATTGCTTAAAGCCCCTTTACTATGATAACCCCAAATAAAAAGTAACAATTTCCTTTGAAACACAGTTTCACCTGAGTGGAATTTAATAACAATATAGATCCAGCTGTTCTGTGATGTATGTACTGTATGTATCACAAAAAAGATACATTCCATTACTAAATTCACTTTTTTTTAAACATTTCTTTATTTCATGGTACATTTAATGATACATTTCAGTAGTTGATAATTTATTAAATAAATAGTACAGTTTACATTTTAATGGTACAGTTGTTTCAGCTTACATATGATCATTTCATGATATAAATTTATTTTATAATGCAATAACACAGATTTAATGGCTTCTAAAGTGGAGAAATAAAACAAAATCAATTCTTATGATATTAGCAGACCTGCACATAAACCGTTACTGATTGGGTTCTTGGAAAATGTTTATTTTTTTCCATAGTCTTTAACTTTAACAGTGATTTAAAAGTAAAATTTCTGTAGTTTTAGCTTGGGCCATATTGAGATAGAATTGTAAATTTCATCTGCTAGAATAAAAGTCCATAACCTGCAGCTTCAGAGCCTTTGGTTGTTTATTTTAATATATTAAACTGTCCTGTTACGTTTTATGTGTCACTTCTTTGTTCTCTGCCCCTATAAAAAAATGACAACCATTGCTCCATCCTTACCTGCCTCTAATTTTGTTCTACAACTGCCACTTTTAAAGTTGTGTAGGAGTTCCAAGCAAGATTAAGTCAAAGAACAAGTAGGTCGTCGCTGCAATCCTAACCAGACATTCTACCTTAAATGACAGGAAGAAGAAGCATTAATAGAACAAACAGCTAGGGGGTAATTCTGAAAAGCAGCAGATATCTATGGTTCAGGTACAGCAACCAGAAGAAATCTATTTACTTTGGATTTTGGACTTTATAGAAGAGTGGACTGAAGAAAGACATTGTTGAAAAGAAGCTTCATGAACCCTGGTTGCTGTTTTCCAGATGCCATTCCCCTAATTAATGTTATATAACAGTATTTGTGAAACACGGTGTTGGCAGAATCATGTTGCTGGACTGTTTTCCTGAGCAGAGCCAGAAAGACTGATAAGAGTTGATGAAAGGGACATAAACACAAGTCAGTCCTGCAGAAAGAATTGTTAGAGACAGCATTGACTAACTGTTTTCTCAGCAATCAGTAGAAAAATCTTTACTGAAATTACATCAATTAACTTATCAGATACCTGGTCAACTTTTATGCATGATTCAACTATTGTTTTGACAATGCCTTTATGCTTATAAGGCTCAGACCTTAAAAGTCTGGAAACCTCTTTGCCATCACCCTAATCTGTTGCCACCTCATCTGATTCCAGGCCATTTTAAGAAAGGAACTCTGGTTGGATCAACCCCAAATGGTAAATGTTTGCAAAATGTAATGATTACATTGATGGTTTGGATGTAGCACAGTTTCAACTCAAGGGGAATCTGAACAAAACATGCCACACTTCTTATATTTTTGTTAACCCCCCATGTTTTTCTACTTCTTTCACATTTCACATGTATTCCCCCCCCCTCTAATAGTTAATGTTGCACTTCTAGATGTTGGTGGATAACATAAGAAACCCCAAACGTAATACATTCAGTAAGAATTGTGAATTTAATGTGAGAAAAGAAAACAAATGGCAACCTGTATGTTATCTACCAGGCAATGTATACAAGCTTTCAGTATCATATGTCAGGAAATGTAAATATGGCTTTTAACACCCACAGCCTCTTTGGTCAGAAAAACAATCCAAAACTGAAGCTGCTTCCATGCGTGTCAGAGTGCGTCTGGATAGTTTCACGGTGGAGTCTGCAGCAAAACCCATAATTGCTATGATTGACACTTTATTCAGTTTAGCTACATTAGCTGCATCGTTATGTGAGGCTTTTCTGCCAGCAAACATCTTAAAAAGCGGCATAAGAAAGAACTGGCTTCACACTAAACTCTGGTGTGTAATGAAAGTCATGGGCTCAGCATTTATTAACTGACATGTGAGGGATTTTTGTTGCTTCTGAAAAACTGAGGGGTTTATTTTTATTTTATTTATCTCCTATCCTTTATATGGTATTTCAGAAACATAGCAATGTCCTAATCAGACATTGTGCTTTTCAGGTCTGAATAGTAAATTAGGTTTTATATTCAACTTCAGCCAACCTTATTAAATAGCCCCACACCTCAGTTGCCTTCCAGAATTAATGTGACTACAAGGCTTTAATGGAAAAATCATCAACTGTAAAAGTAAAAACTAGTTAAAATCACTTGATTTATCTTGATTGGTATTTATGGTGCAAGTCAAAAAGTTTGCATTTATACAATGTGTTTGAATCTTACAGAAGTACCTAAACTCAATGATCTTAAACCTAGTTTCTTCTGCTAATGTCGCCCCCTGCTGGACAGGCCTGTAAAACTCAAACATTGCATCAAAAACGATTTCGACACAATTTAGCCTGCAAAAGAAGTTAATCTCTTTATAGTCTGAATATGCATTTACTTTATTTTGGATAATAGGTCATTCTAGAGCTTTTACAATAAAATAAGTGCCATAAATAATCGAACCAAATAAATAGAACACATATTTATGTCACTTCCCCCCCTTCTCTGTTAGATGTTCTGCAAGGTAAAGTGATTTATTTTATAAGTAAACATTATTAAAATTTATTATAGGGAAATACTTTGCTAGTTTTGCTTTATTTTGCTATTTGAACAGATTTGGACAGAAGCAGAATTTGCTGTCACTGGGTTCCTACCTTCATGGGTCCATTGGAGGAAGGCGCCTCTGTGGACAGTCCACTCATGTCTACAGCCACGGTGGTTTAACTCTCGACGGGAAGTTTAGTGAAAGTGAAATATTTGTCATAGAAAAACAAAAAGCTGCAGTTTTTAAATTACCGTAGTTAAATTGCTGAACCTCGCAGCCCTCTTGGTTGTCTCAGTGCGCGTCCTCAGTGCGCAGCAGCTCTTAGCGCAAGGAAGCGTGGGAATAAAAGGCATGAATCCATCCATGTCCACGTACTTTGCTCAACTTTTAGGCTTTAGGTCCGACAGGTAAATGTGCTGCTTGTATTTTTCACTGCTGCCAACTTCAACAAATTGGCACAGAACTCATTTAGACATCAAAAAAATTGATAAATTCACTGGAGCTTCCAGGATCAGAATTTCTGGTAAACTTGGACGCATGCCTGGTTACAGATTGAACTGGCCTGCAGAAATAATAATAAAAACAAAAAAAACAAGTGGTGAACATTCAGTCTATCACCCAACTAGAATCAGATTAGGGCACATTTTCAACCTAATCAATGCTTAAATCAGTAAATAAAATGCATGTGGTAACTCCGGAGGAGCTGCCTAGGTCCACAGCTCAGGTACAAATCAGGTTCTCATTGAAGAAGAAAGCTTTTGTTAAATTGAAGACATTCCCGGTTACATAGCCGTTTATTGATTTATTTATTAACTATTACATACCCTGATTTGGATTAAATTGTTTCTTATGTTCAAAAACATTTATTTTAAATCCATGTGAAAATCACAGCACCCTTCAAAATCATTAGCCGCTGATGTAAAGTTTTGAGATGTGGACTTTCTAAGTGCAGCATCTGACTAAGAGACTCCATAAAAGTATTTTTCCCTTCAATCTCAAATTGACTAAATAATCTGAAGGGGAAATTATTTCTAAGGAAATTACGATATTCACCATATTACCAAAAGCATTCACTCCTCTTGACCTCATATGGTCCTCAGTGATTCTCATCCTTGAGCCATTAAGTACAATATAACATTGGTCCATCCTTTGCAGCCAGAGTGACTTCACTTCCATAGGAAGGCTGTCCCTGAGGTTTTTCAACATATTTATGGGAACATATGACCATTCTCATTATCAATCCTTGGTGAGATCAGACTGATGTTGGAGGAAAAAGCGTCTCAGCCTTGCAAACCCATCGGCTGAAGATCTTTGTCGCTGTTCCGGAGCTCATCTGCAGGCTCAGGAAGTCTGGAGTTCTGCAGTGACTGATTCTGCTGCAAGTTTAAAGACCTCAGTTCAACATGAACATTTGATGATGTTCCTGATGTTTGCAAACACTTAAGTCCCAATGAGAGTTTGGGGAGTAACATGTTTCCCTGGTGGTATCCACTCACAGCACCAGTAATAGCCTTTTTCAAGTTGAATTTGGATGTGGCTGGGAAGTAGTAGGAAACGCAGCAACAAACAAACTTTAAATAAGTCATACACCAGAGCAGACACTCGATAAAAAATGATTTAAAAAAATGTGAAGATCAAGTTCCAACATTTTTAGGAAAAAATCTTCATACAATTGATTTAAATAAGCCTTTGATCACTCAGCAGGTAAACTTTACTATTTCCAGTTGGGACAGAAAAATCTACTTAACCCAAGTCTGTTTTTATATTTATATCCATATATGTTTTTATATTTTAATAAAATTCTGTATTTGATAAAGTTAACATCTTATATTAGCTTGGAGAAAACTAAGAAGCAGCTTTGCTGCATTTTAACTAAAAGTCCAGCAGATGGCAGCTGTGTTCAGTCGGTATTGCCTCCTTACCTAAAAAAAAAAAAACAAATAATTACAATTTCTTTTGACAGATTGCATGATTTTCCCTCCTAATTATGATAATTAGTATGATTATAATAATAATAAGTCTGGCAAATACAGATTGAAAGAATAAAAGTTTTAAAAACGTCTAGTTATGATTAAAACATACAAATACAGCAGGTTAGTTTTTAGCAAGACAGATGGAAGCAGCAGTTGCTGAATTTGCTTTCATCCTGTTTAGGCAAAAGCTGGATTATAGTCTCTCCAGCTTTACCTGCAAAATTTCGTACCTTAACGCCATTATGACATAAGCAGGCTTTTGTTTCTCTAAATCTGAATTATGCATGCTTGGACTGAATCCACACACACACAAATCTAGGTTTATAAAACTGATGCATAAGCGAGGCTTTTTCACTTCCATGGATGATTGCATATGTTCATAAAGCATCATATACTCCGAGATCCCTCTGCTGAAAGTCCTTTTAATGTCGGCTCTGTTTCTTAGGATTAAAAGAATAAATTAATACATGCGTTTGCTTTTATGCAGGAAATCATAATCATTTTTAGAAAATTTAAGATGCACATTATTTATGTTACAGATGACACTTCTAACTGCTCAACTGTTAAACTGTGAAATTAATGCTTTCTATTCCTTTGTGATGTTTTTCATTTCCAATCATCCTTTGGGGTAAATTCAGTCGAAACCCAGAGAAACAACTGAGGGCAACACATTTAAAGCCATGCCAATCAGATTTAAAGCTGGACTTTGATTATACCATATATTTAAATGTGAGCTGCTTCTAAACAGCTACAAATAAAGACACCCCTTCAATTTGAATAATTGTAATTAAGGCGAGGCGAGGCAAGGCAAGGCAAATTTATTTGTATAGCACAATTCAGTACAAACACAATGCAAAGTGCTTTACATGATTAAAATATAGGAAAATAAAACAGAATCAAAGCAAGTAGGAAAAATAAATAAATAAATTAAATAAAATAAAAAAATGCAGAAACAAAAAAGAACATTAAAAATAGTTGGACTAAAGAAAATAAAAAAGTTGAACTGATGATGTTTTAGTTGAACTGTTTAACTAGAACAGTCCTAAACAAATGTGTTTTTAGTCTTGATTTAAAGGAACTCAGGCTTTCCGCACTTTTACAGTTTTCTTGAAGTTTGTTCCAGATAAGTGGAGCATAGGAACTAAATGCTGCTTCTCCATGTTTAGTTCTGGTTCTACTGTAGGTATGCAGAGCAGGCTGGAGCCAGAAGACCTGAGTGGTTTGGAGGGTTGATACACTGATAGCAAGTCTGTGATGTATTTAGGTGCTAAGCCTTTCAGAGATTTATAGACTAACAGAAGTATTTTAAAGTCTATTCTCTGAGATACAGGGAGCCAGTGTAAGGACTTTAGAACTGGGGTGATGTGCTCTACTTTCTTAGTCTTAGTGAGGACACGGGCAGCAGCGTTCTGGATCAGCTGCAGCTGTCTGACCCACTTTTTAGGCAGACCTGTGAAAACACAGTTTTCAGTAATCGATTCGACTAAAAATAAACGCATGGATTAGTTTTTCCAGATCATGCTGAGACATTAGTCCTTTAATCCTGGAAATATTCTTCAGGTGATAGAAAGCCGACCTTGTAATTGTCTTTAAAGCTGCAGTCTGTAACATTGAGAAGAGAGCAGACTTTGACTGAAAATTTGAAGAAAAACAGGTTTCACGCCACTCCCCCACCCTCTCTGCTTCACTCATGCCCCACCTTAGAGCTCCACCCCTCTCACAGCATCTGCGCGGCTACCGCATGCGACCAGAAGCGTCCAAGCAGCGTACGCGGCATGGAGTGTGAACCGGTAAGAGCTATAACACTCACCTCCAAGCAGCTAGATATAAGATGCTGGTTATACCGAAGTTTGCCATGTAAGCAGTTGTTGGCAGGGGCAGTAAGGCAGTTTCTCTTTCGCTGGTGGCTGTCGCTCCGCCATGACTTCCACGCGCATCCTCCTGACTGCGGCAGCCGGGCGGCAGCGGCAGGTTCAGCGGTGAGAGGGAGGGGGCGGGATTCAGCGTGTGTGAGCTGTGATTGACACTCCATCAGACGCTCCTCTGGCTGTGATTGGTTGTTTTGGCTCGTCCCGAAATATTCTTTCCAGAATGAAATTTAGGTACAGGAAAAGAAAAGTATTTGGTTAAAAAGCTGATAAAATCCTGAGTAATTCATCACATCTAATATCTAAAACCATGTAATAAAGACAGTTTTGTAAATATAATAAACTAAATAAAAAAAGCAAATAATGTAACTGAAAATAACGATTCCAAGCAAGAGGATCACTGTTTCAGGTCAATTGTGTTTTTAACAAAAAAAAAAAAAAAAGAACAAATTAAACCAATACTTCTAGTGACAATATTTATTCCATATTAACTTGACCTCCAAATGTCAGAATAGGTTCAAGTCAGCTTATGTACAAAACATGACATTTTGACATAAACCTTATCTGTGCGTCTTTGTCTGAAGCAATATATTTTAAAACAAGCGTATTTGATATTTAGTGACATTACAATAGATTGAGTTGGCAACCATTTTACTGATGTTTTTTTATATAAATATAAAATATTACTCAATGGATTGGATTTTTTTCCATAAAAAAAATTACAAAAAAAGAAATGCTATCAGAAATAAAAAATAAAAAAAGGGTTTTGAGAGGACTTTAGCTTCTTTTTTTTTCTTTTTTTTTTTTTAGTTTTTAGAGCCCTAGTTGCTCATTTTTACGGAGAGTGGGCTGACAGGGGGGAGAGAAAGATTAAAATGGAAAATATAAAATTAGAGTTATATCAAAAGATTTAATGCATTTTTTCCCAAATTTCCATTTTAAAATGATTTTTTTGCAATAAAAAAAAAATGAACAAAATTCCCTACATACATATTACTCAAGTAAAGTCAGTGCAATAAACCTACTACTAAAAATCTGTTTTGATCAAAAAGTTAGTAAATGTAACTAGTTACTACCCACCTCTGGCAATATCTGCTTTATGTGCAGTTCTAAATATGATAGGAAAATACACAAGCTGTTTACTGGGTGTCCCAGTGCTATTTATACGGCTGTATGTGCTTAAAATAAGTTCATATCTTCTATAGACTTCGATTAAAAAAAAACACTGGTTTTCAAAAGCCTTTTTCTGTTTTGAGTAACAGAAAAGTAAAAGAGGGCTGCTTAGTGACGCAGTGCTGCCTTGCAGCAAGAAGATTCGGGTTTGATAACCGGCATGATTCTGCATCTTATGTTCTCCCTGAGCATGTGTGGGTTCTCTCTGGGTACTCCATCTTCCTCCCACAGTCCAAAAACATGACTGTTAGGTTAACTGGCTTCTCTGTGTGTGAATGGTTATTTGTCTCTGTGTTGCCCTGGACTGGCAACCTGTCCAGGATGTAGCCCCCCTCTCACCTGTAGACAGCTGGAGATAAGCATCAGCACCCATCGTGACCCTGATTGGAATAAGCATGATAGAAAATGGATGGATGAAAAAGTAAAAGAATAGAGAACTCTGAAAATTTCTTTCAAAAAAAAGGAGGTCTGAAAATAGTCCCAAGAAAATATCTGAAACTTTTTGTTGTTTAGAGACGAAACGTAAAAAAAGCTGAAGAGGTATTGATGTAGCGCTCTGCAAGTGGGCAATTGCTGTGCTGGATAACACTTGTGATGCAATAACAGGAAACGATTCAAGAGGGAGAATCTGGTGATGACACTTAATTAGGAGGCTAATAAAGTGTCTTCAGCAGCTCTAAGGGCTTCTGCTACTCAGCCACTCCAGTCCAAAAAGATTCTGCCAGGGTGTCACTTTGACAGTTCATTTATCAAAAAAAAAGAAAAAAAAAAAAAAGAATTTACAACTCTTAATTTCAAGCAAACAGAGAACAAGTTTAGCATTTTCTGTAAAACCTCTATTTGCGCCCAGTTGTAGTGAAATCTATGCATTGTTCTATGAGGTTTAAGGTAAGATTAAACCTAACTCTGATTTCAGCATCTCCTCTGTGATGATGATGGCATGCTTTTCTTTATCAGAAACAGATAGAGGGGAGATATGAAGAGTATGAAGTGAAGAAAGGCCAAAGATGACAGAGAAAGAGCTGAGGATGAGGCAAAGTAGGACACTGGCCCTATCAGACTCAGTAAGATGGTTTAAATTTCCCAAGTCCCCCAAGAGGAGAGGGAGATAAATCCATCTGCTGTTTTCACAAAGTTTGAAGATATGTTCTCATTCATAAAAACATACACGAATCGGCCTAAGGTGTTATCCCCTGTTCTTATCATTAGCATTTCATTTAGAACCATGTCCACATGTGTATGGAATCCAGCAATTGGATCTCATACTGATTGCTTCTACAAACATTTGTGAAAGAAATGGCTGCCCTCAGGAGCTCAGTGAATTTATGACGCCTCAGAGTGAGTCCACAGGATGATGAGGCGCAGAAGTCGTTAACTTCTGCAGAGTCAGTAGCTACAGACCTCTGAACTTTATGCGGCTTTTGGATTAATTCACAAACAATATGTGGGGAGCTTCAAGGAATGGGTTCCCATGATCAAGCAGCTGCACTGAAGCCTTACATCACAAACTCCATTAAAAAGTATTGACTGCAGTGTTTTAAAGCCCTCTGACACTGAACCCTAGAGGTGTGGAGATGTGTCCTTTGGAGCTATGAATCATGGCTCTAGGTTTTAAAATATGCCTGACAGTCCAGTTTCCTGAAGTAACACTGATTTTCCTGACTTAAGCGTAGCCGCTTTGTTCCATAGAACATGGATAAACAAGTTTGGTCTAGAAGCATTTGACCGATCTGGACGAGTCCTCTATCTGAAATAAGAGATCAGTTAGAGTTGAGCTAAAAAACATTGCTTACGTCTCCGCTTGGCAATTCACTTCAGTCCTAAATTACATAGCAGGCTCTCTGATTTGCTCTTCTGTGAAGCACAGAGCACCTCAGAGAAGCATGCTTGGATCAAGTAATAAAAGCCAATAATCAATTTGGGTCTGAGACCAAAACAATTGGAAGAGGGACATAAACAACAGTTACAGCTGCCTTGTCTTTTGTTGCCTGCATTCAGATATTTTCAGGTGTTTTGTTCTAAAATAGTTAAGTACACTACAGAGAAGCTTATTTGTTTTCCATTCTTCTTGCGGGTAATGTGTATCTGGTGCATGATCATAAATGATTAACTTAGATTTAGTTACTATATCCGTATATTTATTATTATAGCAAGGCCATCATGAAAATATTGTCTGTCTTTAGTGAATTGTGTGAAAAATATGACTGTTGTCTTGGTTCAGTTTCCTGTTGGTGCTGCTCAGGCAAAAAATATAATTAGATCACATTTTGGATCACGGCTGTTTGTGTTTACGCTGTGGAAGCAGTGTAAGAGTTTTAATGTAATCGGCTGCATATTGACTGGCAGACATTTTGTACATTTGGGTAAGAGCAAAGCCCATCAGTGTCGGACCTCATAGAAAAAAATTACAAAGGTTCCCAAACCTCATGAAAAAAACTCCCAGAACAGTGCAAGATATTGCATACAGAAAGGGTGGGCTAAATTGTTGCTGATGTTGAAATGGTGTGTGAAAACAGATATGATTATTTTTGGCATTTAATATTTTTTAGATCAGGAAAGCACAAATAATCAGACATTCTGTATTGTCAACCTCTGGAAGTAGTTGTAATTATCTTGATACTGATGACTGGCTGGTTTACTCATTTCATTCACCTGACTAACTCCGCCCAGTTTCTCGTTACGGTTCATCGGATCCGCGCACTCCTGCTTCTATGTAACCATCCCTGTAACCAGTCATCAGAGCCAGCTTATTCTCGAGCCAGTGGTGAGAGTGCTCAAGCATTACCTTAGGGTTTCTGGTTACCTGATCCTCTTCTGGCTCTCAACCACTGAGCCTGCCTGTTCCCTTCTAAATCTGTTTGCCTGACCTGTCTTTGGACTCCTGCTGGATTCTGCCCGTTTGCTGAACTTGGAGCTGCTTCCTGTCACCGACCTGGATTTCCCTTTAGAGCCTCTTCAGACTTCTGATCTCCTGGTTCTGAATCCTAAGTATATCCTTGACACCGGCTTTGGTTTCACCCTCTAGATTATGCTGCCCTCCTTCCTCTGCTTTGTTCGGGGTTTCCTGCCTGTTCTCCGTCCTCTGGCGCTGTGGCATCTGGGATTCTATGGGCAGCGCCCGCCGCATCTTGTTGGTAGCCGATCATCTCGATTCTACCTCGTTCTCTGGACACGGACTGAACTAGTAAACCAGGTTAGTGACTCACACGTTCATAATCATCCTCAATCAGATTAACGTGATCACTAACCTGTGTTTTCCTCCTTCAAAGCTTCCTCCATTAGGCGTCCTTGCTGTTACCTCTGTTTTCAACCCTGACAGTAGTAACTGTGAATCTGGTCCTCAAAAGAATGTCATATGTCCATAAGGTGTAGATGTACTGCAGAGTCTTGTCCCGAGGAGGTCGCTCTTCTGTTTTGGGTGATGCGTCTGTGGAGAGGTGGTTTGGTTTCTCCAATATAAAGATCAGATTACTCCTCACTGCATGAAGTGAGGAATGCTCTGATGGGGCATTGCAGGCTAACAAAAGAAGCCAAAATGACCCAAAGGGGTGAACCCCTTCGTCGGTTTAAATTTGCAGGTTTTCTAAATAAAAACAAGACTTAGATGGGCTACTGTATAACACATTGAACTCAACGCTATTTCTGACATTTTGAATTGAAAAAGCTTCCTGAATCGGGGGCGAAGCGTCTTCAAACTTGGAAACAAAGTCCAGTGGATTGTTTATAACATTTTTGGAACACTCATTTTTATGGACATATTCAACTTAAAAAAAAATACTGTTATAAAATGAACCGGAACTAACGGAATACAATCTACTAAGCTGTATATTTTCTTCTCTTCAGTCTTTCCCAAGTATTACAAAAAATAAGTCTGTATTTATCTCATCGTACTCTTAGCTGAGGAAGACCAGTGTAGTTAAAAAAAAATCTATTCCAGGACTCTGTTTACCCTCTAGGTTTTAATAAATGGATTTTTTCACATTCAGATATGCCAGTATTAATTACATCTCAGGTCCCACAGCTTATCATACAGAAACAAACATGCTTTTTTTTGTAAGGATTCCCCTGCGGGCCTATTTCTGCATTTGAATGGACTGACCTATTGAAGAGCCTGAGGCACCTGCAGGCCAATCAGGGATTTACTGAGTCAAAAGACACATTCTGTGTCCTTGACTTTTCATAAAGCAGCAGAATGCAAGCAGCAACTTTCCAATGGACACAAATACAGTATCATCAAATGTGCCTTTTAAAATTGTTGTTTTTTAAAGGCTTAACAAAATGAGCTGACTGCCCCTCAAAGGGGCTGAAACGTTATTTAAAAAAGGGCCTGCTGTTGAAATGTTGGCCTAAAATCATTTTTTTACTAGAAAATATACACTCACCGGCCACTTTATTAGGTACATCTGTCCAACTGCTCGTTAACACTTAATTTCTAAGCAGCCAATCACATGGCGGCAACTCAGTGCATTTAGGCATGTAGACATGGTCAAAACAATCTCCTGCAGTTCAAACCGAGCATCAGTATGGGGAAGAAAGGTGATTTGAGTGACTTTGAACGTGGCATGATTGTTGGTGCCAGAAGGGCTGGTCTGAGTATTTCAGAAACTGCTGATCTACTGGGATTTTCACGCACAACCATCTCTAGGGTTTACAGAGAATGGTCCGAAAAAGAAAAAACATCCAGTGAGCGGCAGTTCTTTGGGCGGAAATGCCTTGTTGATGCCAGAGGTCAGAGGAGAATGGCCAGACTGGTTCGAGCTGATAGAAGGGCAACAGTGACTCAAATAACCACCCGTTACAACCAAGGTGGGCAGAAGAGCATCTCTGAATGCACAGTACGTCGAACTTTGAGGCAGATGGGCTACAGAAGCAGAGGAACACACCGGGTGCCACTCCTTTTAGCTAAGAACAGGAAACTGAGGCTACAATTTGCACAAGTTCATCGAAATTGGACAATAGAAGATTGGAAAAACGTTGCCTGGTCTGATGAGTCACGATTTCTGCTGCGACATTCGGATGGTAGGGTCAGAATTTGGCGTCTACAACATGAAAGCATGGATCCATCCTGCCTTGTATCAACGGTTCAGTCTGGTGATGGTGGTGTCATGGTGTGGGGAATATTTTCTTGGCACTCTTTGGGCCCCTTGGTACCAATTGAGCATCGTTGCAACGCCACAGCCTACCTGAGTATTGTTGCTGACCATGTCCATCCCTTTATGACCACAATGTACCCAACTTCTGATGGCTACTTTCAGCAGGATAATGCGCCATGTCATAAAGCTGGAATCATCTCAGACTGGTTTCTTGAACATGACAATGAGTTCACTGGACTCAAATGGCCTCCACAGTCACCAGATCTCAATCCAATAGAGCATCTTTGGGATGTGGTGGAACGGGAGATTCGCATCATGGATGCGCAGCCGACAAATCTGCGGCAACTGTGTGATGCCATCATGTCAATATGGACCAAACTCCCTGAGGAATGCTTCCAGCACCTTGTTGAATCTATGCCACCAAGAATTGAGGCAGTTCTGAAGGCAAAAGGGGGTCCAACCCGTTGCCAGCATGGGGTACCTAATAAAGTGGCCCGTGAGTATGTTTTTTTGTTTTATACTAATTGTAATAGAGCATAAACATTTGGAAGGAGGATTTGAATTGAAAATTATGTAATGTTTAAAACAGATCTTGTCAGATTTGCCTCGAGTTTTCTCACTGTGTGAAATAATTCAGATTACAGTGTTACGGGCTATGGGGAGTTAACAAGAGGCCTTTTTTGGACGTACAGTGCCGCAAGAGCATTTATACTACTGGACATTTTAACAAACATTCTCTTGCATTGCAAACCTCTGAATATTTATATCAAAGCAATGTGCTGTATTCTTCTAAAATGAAATGAACATAATACACAAGTTGAAAAAGTTAAAATTAGTCATTCTTTTACTGCACTTTCAGTGTATTCTCATTATCAGTTCGTACGAAATCGTACGAAAAGTTATGCACCGTAATTTCGTACGTTTTGGACATTTTTTTCGTGGTATTTCGTTGTATTTTTACGTCTTGCCTCGAGACAAGATATCCTTGCGCATGCGCATCTTACGCACCATTGAATAACATAGAATTTAACATAGAATTAACCCTAACCTTGACCCTAACCCTAACCCTAAGATACAAAACAGCAAGCAACGTATTTAGAGACATCAAGAAGTAATTATTGCACTGTTTTTCCCAGTTTTACGTCCGTCCGCAGATCAGCTTTTTTTCCTGCCTGCGCATGCGCACTGATCTTTTTTTGCGAGGAAAAACGTCCAAAACGTACGAAATACTTTGCATAACTTTTCGTACGATTTCATACGAACTGATAATGAGAATATGTTGGCACTTTACACAAAACTACAGGTACAAGGATAAAAGTGGGAGTGTTTGCCTAGTAATTAGAGCAGTGTGCTTGTGCTCTGAGAAGGTTGCAAGTACCTGGTTCCATCCCCACAGCCTCCACTTCTGGTTCCTGAGCAAAAACCTTAACCCCACACTGCTCCCTGGGTTCCGCACAGTGGCAGCCCACTGCTCCCCAAGGGGATGGGTTAAATGCAGAGGTAAATTTCTCCAGTGTGAGATCAATAAAGTTATTATTTATATAAAAAAATACAGCATGATGCTAATATTCATTGAAAATACTATAGGGATGCTAGTGCTATAGCGTCTTATGTTTTGTTTATCTGATATTTTTGACCTAAAAGAGGCACAATTCCTCCAAAAAGTTGTATGGAATTGTCCCATCGATTAATAATATTGTACCCAGACAAAAAATAAAAAGACTTTCAGTAAAAAAAAGGAGGCTCCCTTACAGTAAAAGAAGAAAAAAAAAAAGAATGCCTCCCAAAAATAGCAACACAGTATATTCAATTTTAAGGACTTTTCTTCCATTCTTGGAAGAAAAAATTATATATAATATTATATATATATATATTTATATATATATATATATATAATATTATATATATATATATATATATATATATATATATATATATATATATATATATATATATATATATATATATATATATATATATATATATATATATATTGATGTGGACAGTAGGCTAATAAAATGTCCACTTTTGGAGCTGCAAGGTCAAAAATGTGTAGTTGTACTATCATGTTTGGAATGTTCACAAGTATAAAATGTACATCTGGACTGAGGACCCAATATTCAAAAAGACACCAAGGCAGGCTGTGTCATATTTAACAACTGTATTTAAAATCAAAAGTGGAAACGCCTGTTCTGTCTTGCAGCTGCTTTGATGAAGAGTGTGCTGCTCACAAGAACAGAAAGGGAAACAGGGACAACCAGGAACTCACTTAGACGCAGATTCTCCATCTTGGAGTCCACAGGGGAAAAACAAAGGTCGTTGGTCATATGACAGAAACAGGGTCAGGGCAGAGAGGTTTGAATAAGGAGGAGGTATCCAAGGGGAAGGGGAGAATCAGTAGTCAGAGGGTAAAAACCACCTCAGTGTCCAGATATCAGAGAGCTCAGGGTGGTCTGGCGAGGGGAAGACGGCGGCATGGAATCCATGAGGAAAAGCAAGGTCAGGTAGTCGGGAATAGAAAGAACATTTGACATCTATTGCTGTGGATAATCTGGCAACAGTAACTAGTTTGAGGTCTGGTTAAATAGGCAGGGGAACAGGCGGTAAGCATGAGCACTGATGAGAAGGGGCGGAGCTACACAGGTGGGGTGAATAAGTAATTAGGGTGACAGGACCGGAGCTGAATGTAAAATAAACTTAGCATTTTATTCGCACTACATTGGATGAGAAAGCAATCATTTAGAGGAGGGGAGGGAAAAAGAAGAACAATATGTAAAAAAAAAAAAATTTTGCATGTATATTCTGCTCTAATGTCTGTATCTGTGTAATTATTTCGTGTGCTTTCTTCTCATTTCGGCTTTTCTCGAATTTTTTAAAAGAATTGCCCCCCATGCGAGAGCATGCACAAGTCCATTTCTCATTGTGCACGCTCTGTTTAAAAGTTGCTTTTCTCATATGTGTCCGAATGTCGCCCTAAACCCTAAATCCCTCAATCACTTTTTAGAGCAGGGACTTTAAAGTAGACTCAGTCAACTTACCGTAAGGACAGATGGTCACTTCCCCGTTGGACTACTGCGCCATCTTTGTTACTGCCGCCGCTGTCGCGTAGCGGCAGCCTATGGCAACAGCTTTTCGGGAAGAGCTCTCTGCGTAAAGCATTCTGGGATATATCTGGCTCTTCTGTGGCCTTTCTCTTCATCTCATACACTTTGTAGAAACTTTTAAACTTACGAGCCTAAGATATATGCCTGAAAGGGAGCATCTGCAAAAAAAGATAGCTAATGGACAGCCTTATGTAAACATGTCACCAGAATGATTGACAATTAGGAGGACCACTTATTTTGATGATCCATCTGGAAGTAAAAGAACATCCTCTATACCTAAAAATCAGTAACTGTTTATATGAGAATAATTTTTTTTGGAGAAAATGTATTGACCCTGTATTTACAACCTGCTGACCTACACTTAATGTTAACAAGAAGTAGGCTATAATAGGTAGCCTAGGTAGGTAGCTTTGCAGTCTTTTCCTTCATTTTTTTTTTTTTTACAAATATTACTGTGTCATTGCTCCAACTTGATTCAAATTCAGACTTATCAATGAAATATTATTATGATTTTGTTTTAACATGAAAAAAAAAAGAAATGAGGAAATGGCACAGAGGTATGAAGAATTAGTAACATATTGTTTGGGTAGAGTCACAAAAGCATCACTAAAGTCTGCAAAACAAAATAAACTTAATCATAAAATCTCTGGTTTTGCAAGATTTTAGATAAAAAAAAAATTCAAGCACATTGAGTGCTAAAATCAGCAAGAAGCAAGGACAGGTTGGGATGATAAGTCGTGATCTATCTGCTCGTTGACTCCAAGTTGGCATCAGCTGGGCATCTTTTCCTCTGCGTCTTATCTCTCCTCACGCTCGCCTTGATCTCGCCCTCGTCACAACCACGCAATTGGTCAAGGGAGGAGGCGGTGGGTGACTGCGGGCCCCTGTGACTGGCTCCGTGGCGGATTGGACGGTATAAAAAAGCCGCGGTGACCGCAGAGCAGACCAGACCTCTCTGACTCTGCCCAGGTGAACCTCACTGCGCGTTATGGAGCGCACTTTCCGGGAGCAGCTCTTCTTTCTGTTCCTGTGTCTGTCCGTCCTCAAGGGAGACTGCAGGTACATTGAGGTGAGAGTAGCGACTCTAAAAAAAACCCCAAAAACTTCATTATTCTATAATAATTATTATAAAAAAGAAATAAGTGAAATCAAATATTTATTTTCTATCCTACAGAACAACGACATCTCAAAAGATGAACTCTATTCGCTTATTAGCGCGGATCTCAGGATGGAAATACCTGATCTGTTAATGTATCGCCGACCTTTGCGTAAGTTTTGCTCGATTAATAAATAAGGATGTGAAATTATTTAGAAAGAAGAAAAAAAAAATAACGCATTGAATTACACAAGTTGCAGCCATTTCCTCCTATTTTACAAAACATTTAAAATATTTACTAACTTTAAAGATTAAATAGAAACAAATAAAATCTCTAAAGTATTTTTTATGTCTAAAATCTGTGTGAATGAGCTCCAGTATTGCTTGTGTTTGATTTTAATGAGCATCCTATGTAATGGACCATCAGGTTGCCTGGACATGGTGGCGATGGAGGGCCAGTTCACCTTCACAGCAGAGAGCCCTCAGCTCAGCTGTGCAGCTTTCTTCATGGCAGAGCCCACTGAGCTCATCACTGTGGAGTATGACAGCGTGGACATCGACTGCAGCGGAGGAGACTTCATCACAGTAAGAAGGAAGATTTATTACACCAAAACACACTGTTGACACCTTGATGCATTTAAAATTAAGTACATTAAAAGCCACTTGTGCATCTTTCTAGTCGCTTTTGTTATTTTGTGGAAAGAAATAATAATTGCATAATGGAAAGCTTGTTGAAAATGTTTGTTTTTCTTGGTTTTCTGCTACTAAGCACTGGAAATGGATAATTTGCTAAGATTAGTAACACTTTTGGAAAAGCTCCTTAAGCATGAGCATTGGGTTAAACCGGTTTATTCTTACTTCATGCCAAACACATCTAAAGCAAGAACAAAGCTGCATCATATTATTATTAATATTATTATTTATCATTTAAAATTGGAAACAGGCTGTTCAACCTCTACAATTTGCTGCACACTGACTGAAAATAAAAAAACCCTTAATGTTTAAAAGCTTATCAATTGCTTGCAAGCTGTTGAATTGTAAAGTGCCTTAGATGACAACTGAAATGAATTGGCGCTATATAAATAAACTGAATTGAATTGGCAAGCATCAGCCTGTTTGCAAATATATCCGCTCTTAAAAACACATATACTCCAAAGCTATTCTGCAAAAGCTGAAGTAATGCAGTCTTTTATTAGAACTACAACAGACAGGCAGCATGTCTTCATAGCAGCGCACTACAGGCTGGTTACCAGAGATGGTTTGACAAATTAAACAGATTATCAAATTTTTCTATTCCCAGAGTGAAAAGTCAAAATAGTCTTTGCAATTAAAAAGTTTGCTTTAATACTTCTTCATAGTTAGAGTTTATATTAATGCCTTATTCTACGACCGATAAGTAATTCATACAGATGTTTAAGAAACAATAAATGTCTTATTTTAGAATGATATTTGAAATAAAAATCAATAATGTTACAGATTTTCCACAGTATCTAGATCATACCCATTCGTAGTGAAGCTTTACTCAGGATTGCTTTTAGTTTTCTCCCTCTTTCGGTGTGTGTTAAATTGTTTTATGCAGATGTTTGATGGATGGGTGATGAAGGGTGAAAAGTTCCCCAGCTCCCAGGATCATCCACTGCCTCTACACGAGCGCTATGTGGATTACTGCAGCTCGGGATCAGTGAGGAAAAGCGTGCACTCCTCCCAGAACGTTGCAATGGTCTTCTTCCGTATTCACAGCGCTGGCAGCAGCTTCACCCTGACTGTCAGGAAGCACATCAATCCCTTTCGTGAGTAGTAAAGTGTTTCAGTCAGAGAAACTCACTGGTAAATTCAAAGATTTACAAAAGATGCAGCAAAGAAGAAATAAAATATGCCCACCTTTAGACGCAATGCATTTCTTTAGTGCACATTGTTTGTCTCAATTCTGAAACCTGTCAATCAGTTATGTGTCATTGGCATTTCCCTTTCCCTTGCAGCCTGTAATGTTATTTCACAGTCACCAGAGGGCAGTTACACAATGGTGATCCCCCAGCAGCACAGAAACTGCAGCTTCTCCATCATATATCCAGTGGCCATCGACATCTCAGAGTTCAGCTTGGGACACCACAACAATTTCCCCAAGGTGAAAATTCATAAATCATGCAGAGATGTTGGATTAGAACTCCTGAATCGTACTCTAAGAGTTTGAAGGTCAAGTCCAGATTTTGGGATGATTAAAATCAGCGCATTTGAGTTCAGGTTAAGTACCTTAACATTTGGCGAAAAGAAAGGGTAATTAACTTAACCAGACAATGAAAAAAGGAGAATACCTTGTTGTCATTATAATAACGTAACATTACACTGGTTAAGGAAAATAACCAGCATAATAGCATTATGGCACAGTTACCCTTGTACTATGTAGTTCACTACTATAACTCCATTTTTTTACGCTCTAGGGGGAAAAAAAAGAAAGAAATAGCTTGTGGCTTTTCTTCAAGTACAGCATTTCCCTTATATAGCAGTGGGACCAACAGTGAACTTTATAAAGATAGTCCTTCCTTTACGCTGCAACCAATCAGCATACATTGTTGATGGACGCAGTGTAACCACAGTTAAATTTTTTGTCTGTTTTTGCCTGTGTAAGGCTCTAACTCTCTCTCCATAAAGGTCCCATACCAAAAAGTGCAGCACTAAAGGACAATGTACATAATAGTACTTCTATAAAGGTTAATAAGCCGGTCTACTTTCTGAGAAGATTTTTCCTGAGTTTTAAGAAAGAAAAAAAAACAAGCGTTTTGGTTATGGCTGGGCAGTTAAAGGTATAGAGGACAAGCTTTTATTTCCGAGTGGATCATCTAAATAAGTGGTCCTCCTAATTGTCAATCATTCTGGTGATAAGTTTACATGAGGCCGTCCTACGTGCTCGTCCAGTTAGCTATCTTTTTCTGCGAAGAGAATCATTGAAGCTCACCTTTCTCACCGCAGTTCTTTGAAAATGGCCGATGGTCATAAGAGAAAAAGTGTCTATGAAGTGTATGAGAAGAAAAGAAATGATCAAAGAGGCAGATATCCCGTAATGCTTTGCACGGAGAGCTCTCCTCGCAAAGCATTATGGGATTTGCTGTCACAGCGGCCTGCTGTAACCATAGGTTGTCACTAGCCGACAGTGGCAACTAAAAACAAAGATGGCACATGCACCGCGCAGTGGAGGTGTTACGTGACCAACGGGGAGCGAAAAGTAAAGATCATCTGTCTGAACGGTCAGTTAATTGAGTTTGCTATAAAGTCTACTATATAGTCCCCTCTATATAGTGATTGAGGGATGGCGGACATTCGGGCACAATAAGCTTATAGAGAGAGTTGCAGCTAGGATGCACATCCATGCATGCAAGTAGAAAGAAGTGCTTTTCCACAAAGCAGTAAAGACCTGCGAGACAGTGAGACCGTAGAGTCAAACATCTACATAAAATCACAGCATTGGTTAAAAAATATCAAAATTTAGATTTTTGGCAAAATCATTCAGCATATCATGCTGTTAGAGTGTAGGCAGGTAAAGCCCTTTGAGACCAGGGTAAAGAGGGCTCAGCAAACAGCTCTGATGATCAAACCCCATATGTCCTTTAAAAAGGCAGTGGTTAAGCCACTCCTCTCTTACCGTTTGGGTAGCTGCTTGTTCTGATAGCGTTTATTCAGTCATGCTAACCTTGTTCTACTGATTAACAGCTTATAACTCTGCTTTAATTACATTAATGTCTTAGTTTCTGTTTTTAGTATAAAGTCATATGTTTATGCTTTTAAGAGATGTTTATTCCAGAACATGTTTTGAGGTTTATGTAAACCTTTTTGATTTACTTTAAACACATGAATTGACATCTGCATTGTCTGGTTATTTACTTAGAAACTAAAGATGCAAAATGGTGTTTGGAGACATTGCATTGCCAATAGTCTTCCTTTGTTGAAAGAACACATGTAAGATTTGAGTAGCTGCCAGCCTTTACAGTTAAGTGATTTTTAGGAGCGAAAATTTTAGTGTTTTCATTATGTTGTTTTAAGGCAGTTGATTTGGTATGACGGACTTTACATGTTGTATTTTGTGTTTCCCAGAGGAAGCTCACTGGTGGTGAACAGCCTTCAACCTCAACTTTCCATGTGAATAATCACCTATTCTCTGTAAGTTTCCACCCAATCAAAAAATGTCTTATAATACAAAGGTTTAGTTTCAAGAAAACCAATGAATTAACCTGTAATTTAGTTTACTAAACCCTTATAATCTTTTAACAGAGTCTCAGTTATAACAATATTTTAATTTATTTTCAAGGGATTTTTTTTAACAGTATAATATATAAAAAAGTAAAATATTGTTAATATTTTATGAAACATGTTCATTTATAGCTAAATGTTGAAGACCTCCAGCTTAGGGTGTATTTTTTTGCATCTATTTTGATTACATTTGAAAGCCAAGTGGGGCGGGGGCTGAAAATGTGTATGCCTTTCTGGTAAGTGGGATTTCTTTTTTTCTTTTTTTTCGCAAGGAGGTTGTTAGCAAAATTCTTCCAGTAAATGGCCCTATCGTCCTCTCTGCATTGCAGTCGTCCTGTCTCCTTTGCAGCCTAGAACCCTCAAAGAATCATGGTTCCACCTCCATGCTTTAAAGCTGGGATGCTGTTTCTTGGACTTTTACTCATATATGGCGAGTTTAATTTAATCCAAAAACTTCTCTTTTTGTCTAATCGGGCCACATGACCTTTTCCCATTTCTCCTCTAGATTATCCAGGTGGTCTTTGGCCAACTTCAGACCAGCCTGGATATGCACTTGCTTGAGCACAGGGTCTTTGTATGCAATACAGGATTTTAATCAATAGCAGGATAGTATGTTAGAAGTGGTCTTATTGGAGATTGTACTCCCAGCTCTGGACTTATCCACCACCTTCCTCATGATCAATGATGCCCAGTTGAGATCTTGCATTGAGCCCCAGACTTAAGGAGACTGGCCATCATGTTAAACTTCTTCTATTTTCTTATATTTGCACCAACAGCTGTCTTTTCAAAAACAGGGTTTCCGCGGGTCATTAAAAATCATTAAAAGTCGTTAAATAATTATTTTTTAAATGAAGGCCTAAATTGGCATTCAAGTTAATTAAATGTGATTATTTTGCCATTTAAAATGGTTTATTAAAAAAAATGTTTATACAAACAATTTATTCAGTGGTATATATATATTTGCAAAAATGCAAATATATCACAATATATTTGCACGGAACTGCTTCCGGCTGATCGTCAAGCCGTATGTTCGGTAAAGAATCTCAAAGCGGAGAAAAAGCTGTAGAATGGGGAAAATGCTAATTTCAGCAAAAGTGGCTGGAAATCTTGGAATTGTAGCCAGCCAACAGTAAAGATGAAGAGGGAATTTGCTGTGTATACATGAGAGTCATGGGTACTTGTTGCATTAAAATTATTTTTAAGAGCATTAGATGAGCATTAAAAAGCATTAAAATAAAGTTGCTCATTCCTGTATAAACCCTGAATAAGCTGCTTTCCTACTTTTTTGCAGCCAATCCCATCATTATGTTGTTTGTGGAGAGGCTGGAGATTGTCTAGCTGAGTGTATTTGTATTTTCTTGTGGATCCCCATTAGGTACAACAAGATGCTGCTGCCATTCTCCCTTGAGTGGACAAGTGTATTTTCATACAGATGGTTTAAAATAGGTGCAGTTAATTCAAGTACAGTAATGCGTAGAGAGCAATAAGATTTCTTAGAAAATAACTAAAAAGCATGTGAAAGCTGGAAACCTTACTAGGTGATAGGCAAGCAAATATTTTTGAAAAGAAGGATTAAAAAATGCCTATGATACAAATATAAGGCTTCTACATTCTTTGCGACCTGAAAAACTGCAAAATCAACTGTATATCAAATGTTTGTTTTCTCCACTGCATGGGAAACCATTTTCCCTCCAAACATTTTCATATATGAAAGGTCAACTGTCAGTTATGGATGCCTTCTATTTAGCCTTTATTATCAATGTCAAATTGATATATCTGTATTCAGGAAGGAATTATACATGTTATTTCTGGTACATAAAAATAATGCCCCTTATCTGCCACACAGCAGCAGAATTAGAGCCAAATGTCCTTTTTTTCCTCTAAGCAAATGTTACATGTGGTGGCCTTCTTCCAGTCAGCTGGCAGCAGGTGGAGCTGCACTACATCTGCGTTCCAGACGGATCACTCTGTCACTTTCTCTGCTACTTTCTCTATTCCTATGCTCTGGATGTGCATTTATATGGACTTAAGCCCAAGTATTTTATCCCTGACTTTATTCCTGGGAATAATAATAATGATTTGGGGCTCTTTACTTTAATCTAATAGAAAATCTGTGAAGGAGGTAGACATCAGGGTGATGGTAAGGGGGCTTTACCTTAGTAAAGGGTCATAAACTCTTATTCACTGAAACACAAATGTTCCAAATCTCATTAAAACCAAATAAAACAAAAATGGGCTGTAATACCTATATATATGATCAAAATTATGGTTGCATTGTGACAATTTATAGTCATATTTCATGGAAATTTATAACTACAATTAAACAAACTCAAACCAAATGCTGTGTGTTTTTGAAATAGATTTTATTAGAGATATGAGGATTAGGAAATAACAAGTATAATGCATAAGTCGGCTTGAAAGGGATAAAAGGATTGTTCTTGGTTCTGATACCAAAATGATTCCCTTCTGGTAACGATAAGTTACTTTAAAAAAATAAATTAACTTGTTCTAAAATGTTCAAATATATGTGCTACTGTCCATAGGGATCCTTACCTGGTTGTGCAGAGTCTGAGGATTACGTGCAGTTGTTGGGAGGAAGTGGTATTGACACATCTAAGCTGCTTCCCATCACAGACCTCTGCATCACCTTCACTGGACCCAGTAAGAAAATTCTTCCTATCCCCCTCATTGTAGGCATGTGATTGACCTCATCAAGACCTGATATGTACTTTTTCTTCCTCACTTCCTGTGTAGCCCACATGAAAATTGCCTGCGAAAACACAGTGGTGAGGATGGTGTCCAGCGGGAGGTTTGTCAGTCGTGTGTCCTTCAGCTACAGGCTTCTGGACAGCCAGGAGCTACAAACGATCAAACTCAATAATGTGGAAGATTTCTGTTTCAGCAACTGATCCCAACAGGGTCAAATTGTAGCAAATGCATCTTTTGACTGCCAAACATTTCTTAAGTCATTTCCCACCATGTCAGTCTAGATTCCAAGGAGATTGAAGTAAGATGAAAATGAATAAATATGATGTGAGAAAACATTTACTGGCATGTTGAATTTATTTCCCCATGGTATCATTTTTATGGCTTATTGTTGTTGCAAAACATGCTGTATCTCAGTTAAATTGTGTTTTATGAAATTGATGTTTCTATCTATGCTTTTTTTACATTTACTTATTGACATGGTGTTATTGTTATATAATTATTCATGGGTTTGTGATTCTTGAAGTTGAACGGTGCTAAATGAGTGTCCTTTTGTTTGTATGAATGATACACAATGTACTTTGTTGATTTATGTTAAGCAGAAAGTTAACCTAATAAATATTAGTATCTGGTGCCAATATTCAGTTAGATTTGGTTTAAAAACATACTTTTGTAATAAATTTTTATTGCATAGCAAAGCATTTACTTGTGGTTGTCTTACTCCATTTTACAAAAAACATAAGCAGATTAGCATCTTAATGAATCAGAATCAAGTTTATTGCCAAGTAGGTTTGCACTAACAAGGTATTTTACTTGGTGTTGATGGTCCAGACAAATTATATATACAGAATCTAAAATCTACAATTTATAGCTATATACAATATAAAACATACAATATAGCCATATACTATATATAACAGTAGACTGTGCGTTAATATATAGCAGGAGATCTGGAGATGCTAAGTTGGTGTAACGTAGCATCTCCAGGCTGGTAGAGGATGGGAAGAGACTGTGCTTGTGGCGTGAGGTTTTAGTCCTGATGACCCGCAGCCTCCTGCGAGAGGGAAGTGACTGAAATAGTTTGTGGCTGGGGTGGAATGGATCAGCCGCAATCTTCCCTGCATGTCTCAGAGTCCTGGAGGTGTACAGATTCGGAGAGATGGAAGATTGCAGCCAATCGTATTTTTTGAAGACAGGATGACACGCTGCAGTCTGCCCTTGTCCTTGGCGGTGGCACCAGCATACCAGATTGTGATGGAGGAGGTGAGGACTCCCTGATGGAGTAGAAGTGCACCAAAATTGTCCTTGGCAGGTTGAATTTTTTCAGCTGCTGCAGAGGTATATCCTCTGCTGAACTTTCTTGGTGAGTGAGTTGATGTTCATCTCTCACTTTAGGTCCTGTGAGATGATTATTCCCAGTAAGCAGAAAGACTCCACTGTGTCAATAGTGGAGTCACAGAGGGTGATGGGAATGGGTGGGGCTGAGTTCCTCCTGAAGTCCACAACCATCTAAACTGTTTTTCAGAGCGTTGAGCTCCGGGTTGTTCTCCCTGCACCAGGTTGCCAGATGGTCAACCTCACACCTTTAGGCGGACTTTTCACCATTAGAGACAAGTCCGATGAGGTTGGTATTGTCTGCGAACTTCAGAAGCTTGACAGACTGATGGCTGGAGGTGCAGCTGTTGGTGTACAGGGAAAAGAGCAGAGGAGAAAGAACACAGCCCTGGGGGGTTCCAGTGCTGATGAGCTGTGAGTCAGAGACATGTTTTCCCAGCTTGACGTGCTGCTTCCTGTCAGACAAGTAGTCTCTAATCCACCTGCTTGGGGAGTCAGGAACACTCGAGCTTCTCCTAAAGCAGAGCTGGGAGGATTGTACTGAAGGCAGAGCTGAAATCCACAAACAGGATCCTGGCATATGTACCTGTGCAATACAGGTGCTGGAGGATGCAGTGAGGGGCCAAGTTGACAGCATTGTCTGCAGACCTGTTGGCTCTCTAGTCAAACTGTAGGGGGTCCAGGAGGGGGTTAGTGATCTCTTTCAGGTGTGAAAATGCAAGGTCACTTAAAGGACTTCATAACCACAGAGGTCAAGGCGAAGGGTCTAAAGTCATTAAGTCCTGTGGACCTAATGAAAAAAGTCCTTTGACCGCTCCAGACACAACTGAACCGTGCTGTCATTAGTTCATTAGTAGGTCTTGGCACAGTTCATTTCTGGCTCAGTTCTCAGATAACAAAGAGCGCATGAGCAGTCCGCGTCATTTCCTTACAGTCAGCCTCCGTAATCATGAAATTTCAGACATTCATAAAAATACAAGCTTCCCTATCTTGCCACACGATTTTCAGTGATGATTCTGTCTAGCAGTGTGATGAAACTCAACGTCTGCCGTTGTTTCCTGCGTCTGTAAGACCTGATTAGACTTTTGTTTGTCGTATCCACTTTTCAAAAGCAGACTCTGTCATGAAAATTCACCAAAGGCTGCCCTCTTTGCCTGACCCTCCGCAAACAATGAAATATCACAATGATAACAAAACATAACTCCTTATTGTTTTGGGCACCGCCATGTTGGTTTGCTTGTTTACCTTTAGAGAGCAGTAGTACCATAGATCAGTGATAGGAGGTGAGGAACCGTGCTAGAGTGATGTGTAATCGGTCGTAAGGAGCCAAGCTGGGCGCGGTTAACTGATCCAGGGTCGGTCCAGACTCAGCACAGTGTGATTGTCAGAGGCTAGTGTAAATGGAGTATAAGACTTTTAAACAACTTTTATTGTCATTTTCTATATACAGAGTGTATACAAAAAGGAAATTTCATTTTGTACAGCTTTCAGACAGTAATTGAGCAGCAGCTTAGCAGTGAAATGAACATTTCCATTTCATAAAGTGCAGCAGTGATCAAATGTAAAGTGTGGAAGAAAAAAAACATGGTGCAAAAATGCATTGATATGGAAGTTCAGATAATTTCAAGACAAATATACTACATGGTGCAAATATGTAGAATTTTGGTTTGGTATTATCAGTGTGATGCAGAGTCTGTGACTTGATTTAGAGTTTTTTTCCCACAGTTTAGCAGTCTGATTACAGTGAGGAAGAAGCTGTTGCAGAATCTTCTGGACCTGCATCGAATGCTGTGAAGCCTCTTCCCAGAGAGAAGCAGGGATAGCAGTCCATGGTGGGGGTAAGAGGGGTCACTGATGATGTTATGGGCTTGGGACACACAGCACTGGGATGAAATGTCTTTTATGCAGAGGAGTGGAGCCCAGATGATCCTCCCTGCTGTTCTCACCTCTCTTCTCCCCTTCTTTCAGTCTGAGGCACTGCAGCCTCGACACCACACAGTGAGACAGCTTGTCTAAATGCTCTCTAAGGTGGATTAATGTTTAAAATAGCTTTACTGTTTAAACATAGAAGCCAAAACTAGCCTTCACCTCAAGTTTTGACCTTATATTTGTCCACATTTTGAGATGATAATATTTCCAAAACACAATGGAAACATGCAAATTTGGAATAAAAAACAAAACACTCTCCTCGGATGGATGGTTAGTGCCTTTCATTTTTCATTGTCATAGGTCAGCCTGCATAATTTTGTTATTTTATGCATCATTTATCTGGAACACCTGGGGGGACTGGCATTGCTTTGTTTAAACATATCTGGAATGGAAATGATCCATGGCCACTGACCTCAAAAACATACATACAATGCAATTCCTGGAGAGAAAGGTCATGTAAATGTCTAAAACATTTTTTTTTACTCTGAACTACTCTGTTAACATCCAGTTTGAGTGTTCAACGCTGAATCATTTGGGGAGGGAGAAAAGATTTTTCTTACAAAGTCTCTACAATACTTAGTCAACAGCCTCAGAATTTAAAAATAACTTTCTTTTATTGGCAAATGGGTTTTACGCTCCAGTCCTCAAAAAAAAAAAAAAAAAAAAAAAAAAAAAACACAAGCTGTTCAGGTTTCCAGGGAATATGTCCTCTCCTGAACACTGTTGCTGTCACTGTTGACTGTCTCTGCTAAATAATTTCCTCCCAGTGTGACAGCAGAGGAAAACAGAAGGTGATCTCTTTGAAAATAAATGGCTTACATGGTGCAGGCCAAAGGGCACAACAAGTCCTACAGCAATATCATTTTTCATAGATACTTGCAAGAAAGGCTTAGATTGCCTGGCACAAAGTGAAATGTTTTATGCTATAGTAACGCACCCATCTACTGATCATTCAATTATTAAGGCTATTTCTTATTTCACCCAAAACAAACAAAAAAAATGGTTAAACTCTGTGGCTTTTAATATGCAATGCATATTGCTTTAGAATTAGCTATTTCAGCTTTCTTCCTAAGTTTTAGGTTTTCTTAAGTATACAGAATTTGTTCTGGTGATAAGGTGTTAAACATGTACAGTTTACATAAATGTGGAAATAAATTCATTTATCCATCCATTTTTAGTCACACTTATGCCTGCTGGGTTTACAAGAGGTGCTGGTGCCTATCTCCAGCTTTCTACTGGCGAGAGGATGGGTACACCCTGGACAGGTCACCAGTCTATGGCAGGGCAACACAGAGAAAAACAACCATTCACACATATTCCTAAGGAGAGTTTAGAGAAGCCGATTAACCTAACAGTCATGTTTTTTGACTGGGAGGAAATCGGAGTACCCAGAGAGAACCAACGCATGCAGACAGACCCCGGGTCAGGAAACAAACTCAGAACCTTCTTGCTTCAAGGCAACAGCTTTACCCACTGAACCACTGTCCAGTTGTGGAAGTACATAATATCAAATAAACTTATGCAAGGGGTCTGATTTATCTAATCTTTTTGAGAAAATTAAGACTCAATGTGGATTTTACTTAGAAGTAAAAAACATTAGCTTGACATAAATATACACTGCCTGGCCAAAAAAAAAGTCGCCACCTGGATTCAACTAAGCAAATAGGTATGAGCCTCCTATTGGATAATTACTGCATGGGCAACAAGTTATTTAACCCCAACTGGTGCAATGACTTGCTTCTCATTTCCTAAACAACCATGTCGAGGAAAAGATGCTAGTCTGTTTTAGAAGGGTCAAGTCAATGGCATGCATCAAGCAGAGAAAACATCTAAAGAGATGCAGAAACTTCTGAAATTGGGTTAAGAACTGTCCAACGCATTAATAAAAACTGGAAGGATAGTGGGGACCCATCATCTTCAAGGAAGAAATGTGGCCGGAAAAAAATCCTGAATGATCGTGATCGGCGATCGCTTAAATGTGTGGTGAGATCAAATCGAAAAAAAACAAGAGTAGAACTCAGGGCTATGTTTAATACTGAAAGTAAGAGCATTCCCACACGCACAAGGGAGCATAAAGATTGGACTGTGGAGCAATGGAAGAAGGTCACCACAGAGTCCAGACCTCAACCCCATTGAGAATCTTTGGGATGTGCAAGAGAGGGCTTTGCGCAGCGGTCAGACTCTACCATCATCATTGCAAGATCTTGGTGAAAAATTGTTGCAACACTGGATGGAAATAAATCTTTTGACGTTGCAGAAGCTTATCAAAACAATGCCACAGCGAATGCGTGCTGTAATCAAAGCTAAAGGCGGTCCAACAAAGTATTAGAGTGAACGACCTTTTTTTTTGTTGGAGACTTTTTTTGGTCAGGCAGTGTATATATACATATATATACATATATATATACACACATGTATATATATATATATATATATATATATATATATATATATATATATATATATATATATATATATATATATATACATATATACATATATATATATATATATATATATATATATATATATATATATATATATATATATATATACATATATATATATATATATATATACATATATATACATATATATATATATATATATACATATATATACATACATACACTCACCGGCCACTTTATTAGGTACACCTGTCCAACTGCTCGTTAACACTTACTTTCTAAGCAGCCAATCTATATATATATATATATATATATATATATATATATATACCCTTGTGTTTCATTTCTTTGTGTGGTCATTTATGCTTGGTCATGTAGTCAGTTAGTTTGGGCACAGTTTGTTGGAGTAAGATTTTTATCTTTTTTGTGTACCCAACCCGCTGGTATGACTCAAACCCATGTATTTTTTGTAAGTTTGTTTTTTGGGTTAAAAAAAAACAAACAATTTTTGAATTAATCCCTGAGACTCGTGCTTCTTACCTCGGTCCCTCACACCCATAGTGTACTGTGACTTGCAGCCAGAGATGGGAAGTAACGAAGTACAAATACTTCGTTACTGTACTCAAGTAGATTTTTCTGATATTTTTACTTTACTTTACTACTTATTTTTATGGCGACTTTTTACTTCTACTCCTTACATTTTTACACAAATATCTGTACTTTCTACTCCTTACATTTTAAAAAATTGGCTCGTTACTTTAGTTTTGAATCATTTCAATGGAGTTATTATTTTTCACGTCATCAATACGTAATTCAATCTAATTGGATGGGAATCTACGTTGCATTTGAAGCACCACTACAAGATGAATCGACAGATTCGGCGGTATTCATTGGCGGCGAATCATTGCAGCTTGGTGGCGGTGGCGTTAGCATAGTAGCATGGACGACTAGATGATTGAAAATGAACACAACGGAGATCTAGTCCTATTGGCAGACATCCATTTAAAATGTAGGCAACGGCATGAAAAAAGTGGTTTCTTTTACTTTTATACTTTAAGTAAATTTACAAGCCTGTACTTTGTTACTTTTACTTGAGTAAAGAAGTTTAATCAGTACTTCCACTTTTACCAGAGTATTTTTTAACACAAGTATCTGTACTTTTACTCAAGTATGGAAAGTGAGTACTTTTGCCATCTCTGCTTGCAGCCTCCTCAGTTGCTTTTGATCAACTGTGGCGGCTGGCTCAGACGGCTGATCTCGAGGTCTAAATTGCTTGCATACTGCAGATATCAGATGCATACGGCAGCAACATGCACATAAATCTAACCGTCTTGCACAGTGTAGAGATTAGCTACATAGCTCATCTTGAAGAGCCTATTAATTCCGGTCACTGATATCACAAAGGCTGAAAATATGATGGCTGTCAGTCATCTTTTAATATAATTAAGTCATTTTTATCATATTTGTTGGCCCTCCTCTCAAAATGTTCAAACCAGATGTCTATGTTATGTCTTGGCTTCACAAAGCAAGAACCTGAAAAATTGTTGACAAAAAACTTGATTACGATAATCTCTGGAAAGTGTTAGGAGACACAGAGAAACTAAAAGCAGAGGAAATGTGATGTAAAATGCTGAAATTATAACTTCTGTTGTACCATATTCTCGTCAAATATTGCTCAATTGTGGTCCGGGGCCACACTGATTATTTCCAATGGCTTCAAAAGGCCCTAACCTACACTAAGAACTCCCTTAGCTTTGGCAAGCATAGAAACAAACACATCTCACTGTGAGTGGGCGGGTAGGAGGAGCTAGGTGACATCATTCCATTAGTCCCTATGACATCATCAGTGGGTGTGCTGGTCACATTCCATTCCAGTCTGTGTAAATCCCTTGTGGTGTTCAGAGCTCTCGAGTGATTTACCCTTTTACGTGTTTTACTGTGAAGACAAATCAGTCATTAGAAAAATCTTTGTGTTTAAAACTAACAAGCAAACTTTAGAAAAATGGAATCTACATTGAAGGAACACAGGAATCTGGAAAAAACCCTGAAATTTACAAACTCCTCCATCAACATTACCAACTCTGGTCAGTCAAACTCTGTGCCATTAGCCGGTATGAAAGATTTTCCTGGATTTGGTCAGATAATGCCAAACAATACTGGAAATCCCACCCAGCCTGAGAAAGGTCAGAGCCAACTGGAAAACATCGCATTAGGAGCAGTTGGACCTTCCTGGAGAGAAGTCTGTATGCCCAATCCTGTGGTGATCCCATCGCAGCCGGCCCTGGATAGGACACCAACCGCTGATACAAGCACTACACCGCTTATTACTTTGCCAGAGTCGGAGTTTTATGTCACTTTGGGCTCCAAAGACAATATCATCTCAGGAATTCAACAACAAAATGCCAACTTGTTAGGAAACATAGGATATCTTGGTAACAAGTGTCATAAATTAGAGACAGAGAACCAAGAAATGAAAGAGAGAGTGACGCAGCTTGAGAATGAGTTAACCGCTGACAGGAAAAAGCTGGAAGATGCTGAAAAGTCCTTAATCTTCAAAGATACAGTGATCTCAGGACTCCAACAACAAAATGCCAGCTTGTCAGGAAACATAACGTTTTACGGTAGCGAGCTTTCTAAGATGCATACACTGAACAAGCTACAAACGGAGAGAGCAAAGCAGCTTGAGTCTGAGTTAATAGCTGCAAGGAAAAAGCTGCAGGAAACTGAGCTCAGTTTAAAATCTAGTGAAGGTGATGTTTTACCGGAGAAAAAGGATTCAACAGAGGAAGTGATGAAGTTGAACCAGACAATAGAGAATCTACAAACGGAGCACGAGAGCGAACTTGCTCTTCTGCATGATAAACAAATCAGGACAGATAAAGGCCGACGGGACGCCATCAGACGGGCCGACCAGCTGAAAGTTAATCTGATGTCAGAGAAGAACAAAGCAGGAGAGAATGAGATCTGTTTGGCCAAGCAGATGGAAGAAACGTCTGTGTTACAAGCTACTCTGCTCCAAATGCAGAAAGATTTTGATGAACAAAAGCAGCAGTGGGAGCGGGAAAAATGCCGGCTTCTCACCAACAAACAAGATGCAGCCGAGGTAGAAAAGCTGAAAGCTCAGCTGGAGTCGCAGAAAGTTGCACATGGGGTTGAGGTTTCTGCGCTGTACAACGAGCTGATCAAGAGGAACAAAGATAAAGATGCCATCAAAAAGGCAGAAGAGCTGGAGAAAAACCTTGCTGAAGTAAAAAATAGAGCAAAAGAGGCAGAGGACCGCTTAGCCAAGCAAACAGAGGAAATATCTAACCTTCAAGCTGCTCTCATCCAAACAGAGACAGCTTTAGCAAACCAGAAACAACAGTGGGAGCTGGAAAAATCCCAACTCATGAACGGCCAACACCAAAGAGATGAGGTGGAGCTGCTAAAAAAGCAGCTGGAATTACAGAAAGCTGAGGCAGAACAGGAGAAAGCCGCTCTCTATTTGGAGCAGCAGAAAATGAACCAATGCCATGAAGATGCTGCTAAAAAAGCCACTGAACTAGAAATGACTTTGGGTGCTGAGAAGGCTAAACACATGCAAACAATGACATCTTTAGTCGAGAAAATGCGGGAAAGCTGTAAAATAAAGGCTGCTTTGGTCAAAATGGAGCAAGATATGGAGAAACAAAAAAACCTCTGGGACCAGGAAACACTCAGCCTCCTGGAGCAGCAGGAAACTCTCAGGAATAAGAAAGCAGCTCTGAAAGATGGTCTACTCAATGAAAGGCGGGAGCGGCAATCAGAGAAAAGCTGCCTTCAAGAGACCATTTTAGCATCAAAAGACGCTCTGGAAGAGTTACAGGAGGAGAATATGTCAACAGAAAGCAAAGAGGATGAACTGAAAAATCAGCCAGAGAAGATCAACAACTTACAAGGAAAACCTAAAAAGAAAACGTTTGGGAGAAAATTGAAAAATCTCTTTAAACGCTCTAAAAAGGAACATTGAAACCTGATGAAACCTCCTCCAACCAAACTATCGGTTTCAAGCTTTATTTCACTCTTTGTTTTGACACCCATCTAGGGTGTCACCTTTTGTAACTTTTTCTTTTTTACCACCACTCTTTTCACTTTTCATTTAAACATTGTAGCATAAAACAAATAAAAAAAAACAAAAAAAACAACAAAAAAACATTTTAAAAAGCACAAAAAAATATCACACACACACACACACACACACACACACACACACACACACACACACACACACACACACCCACACACACACACACACACACACACACACACACACACACACACATATAATCCTGCCATGAGGATCACAGTACTATGTGCTCCTGGTGCTGGTCCCAAGCCCAGATAAAAGGAGAGGGCTATGTGAACACACCTCAGCTATCAGCTAGCTAGATAGAAAAACAGACAAAGCAAAAACATTTACATCTCAAGGTATTGTGGAAGATTTTCATTTTTTTTTCAAATCCACATGCACGACCCTGTACCGGGTCCCAAGAGGGAACACCTATTAAACGCGTGTGAGAGAATGCACAAGCCCAATTCTCCTCGTGAACGCTCTGTTTAAAAGTAGCTGTTCTCATAGCTCATTAAAGTTTACTGTGTCTGAACGTCCGCCCTAACCCCTAAATCCCTCAATCACTATATAGAGTGGGGACTATATAGTGGACTCAGTTACCTGACCTTTAGGACAGATGATCACTGCTTTTTGCTCCTCGTTGTTCAAGTAACTCCTCCTCCACCGTGCAGTGCAACTGTTTTCTCATGATAACGAGATCATTATCGTTATAGGATTGGATAGAAAAATATTACATATTCTTTTTTTGATTTTAGCAGGATAAGCTTGCTATTTTTGGCACAGGGGAACAAGGTTCCAAACTAAGTTACTTCATTACTGATAATGACCTCTTAATAGAGGTTTATCTTGAAGAACACATTCTATTGAATAGAATAAACATGGGCTGTGAGATTATGTTAGTTTCTAAATTGGTTTACAACTCTATAAAAAAGCTGAACCAAATTAAATAGATTCTCCCATAACCAGAAGTTTCCCTTTCATTCCCTCTATGCTCAGTGATCTGATTAATGAACAAACCTCATGATGCATTCCCATCATGGTGAGAGGGAGAAACAAAGACAATACTATTTATTGGTTTTACCCTAAAGTTCATTTATTATATAGAGCTCATAAAAATAAAGGGATTATGTACACATCTCAATACAATTTCAATTTAATAAAACTTCTGTGAAAACAAACTGTCCACTTTGAAAGCAACACTGATTGACAAGCAATTTCACATGCTGTTGGAAATAGGAATAGACAGGTGGAAATAATTAGCAATGTGGAGACCACAGGCCACTTCTTATTGCCTATGCTTGATGGCTGATGGTCACTTTTGAATGTTGGCGGTGCTTTCACAGTCATTGTAGCATGAGGCGGACATGTAGGATGCCTAGGAGGGCCAAGATGTGAACACACCTTGGAGAGCTATCTAATGCCTGCAACATCCTTCAACATGACTGGTTTGGCAGTGGGTCAGTAATGGTGTAGGGTGGTGTTTCTTTTGAAGGCCACACAGCGCACCATCCACTCAACAGCGGTAGTATGACTGCCCTTAGGTACTGAGATGAGATCCTCAGAGCCCTTTTTAGACCATAAGCTGGTGCAGTTGGCCCTGGGTTCCTCCTAATGCAGGACATTGCTAGACCTCATGTTGTTGGAGTGTGTCAACAGTTCCTGCAAGATGAAGGCATTGTAGCTATGGACTGGCCCGCACATTCCCCAGACCTGAATCTGAATCTGAATCAGATTGAGCACATCTGGGATATTGTGTCTCCATCCATTCACCAAGGTCAGGTTGCACCAAAGACTGTTCAGGAGTTGGCAGATGCTCTAGACCCGGTCTGGGAGGAGATCCCTCACGAGAGCATCCACCACCTCATAAGGAGCATGCCCACGCATTGCAGCAGTGGTGTCTAAAGTACACACATTTGTCACTTAAGTAGAAGTATAGATACTGCAGTTTAAAAACACTCTGGTAAAAGTTGAAGTATATACTTGATCTCCTTACTCAGGTAAAAGTGAAAAAGTATGTGCTCCTAAAACGACTTAAATTAAAAAAGTGTAAAGTAACCTTTAAAGAAAACAGACAGATGCCACTATATGAATTCAAAGCTCAATTTTTAAGTATTTCGAAATAGTCTTTGAGGGCCAAGGATGAGGAAGGTCTTGTTGGTCTCCGTCTCCCGATACGCTCTCACCTGTGTCCGACCTTTCAGACATTTCAACATCTTTTTCTGAATCCTACATTGTAGCATGGCATAGACAATTCACGTTTGCAGTTTGAAGAACACCTGCTTGCTTCTGATGATTTCCTTTAGCTAACCAATGAGTGTTTGCGTTATATGACTCATCCAATTACACTACTTTTCACTAGATGTGGATTGGCATCAATGATCTACATTGGATGGAGCACATGACGTGAAATAAATATTTATAAACATTAAACCGAAGTCAGGAGTAATGAGTAACATTTGTTTTAAAAATGTAGGGAATAGAAAGTACAGATACATATGTGAAAATGTAATGAGTAGAAGTCAGAGATAGGAAGAAAGATTAGTAATGGAGTAAAGTATAGATAGCTAAAAAGTGTACTTAAGTACATTAACGAAGTATTTGTACTTTGTTACTTGACACCTCTGCATTGCAGGCAGGTCATACAGGCATGTGGAGGCCACACACAACACTGAACCTCTATTTGACCTTTTTAGAAGGACATTACATCAAAGTTTGATCTGACTGTAGTGTTTTTCCACTTAAATTTTATGAATGGCTCAAAATCCAGGCCTCCATTGGTTAATACATTTAAATTGTATAGATAATGTTTTTTTGATTTTGTTGTCAGCACATTCAACTTTATACAGAACAAAATATTTAATTAGAGTATTTATTTCATTCAGATCTAGGATGTGTTATTTGAGTGTTCCCTTTATTTTTTAAATAGTAATGTATTTATTCTAATTGCTGCCTAAAGCTGTGCATCAGTCACATCAAATTCTGTTTTAAATACAGATGACAGAGTTGTGTTTTAGATTGACAGGTTGCTGTTGGTGATGATAGTTATACTGAGCTCGTCTGTTACACAGCATTCAGGAAATTAGCCTTGACATTTGAATCCAGCACCTCTGATGGGAAGATTGTCAACAATTTGTCTCTCAGCATGAATTCTTCACAAATACAGATAATCGTGATGTGACTTTCAAAATATCATCCATATTCACTCACTTACGCTTGAATATGAAAGTTTACACTTTAAAAAGAAATCAGATCTTTACTGCTATATTAACACAACTTGTCAAAAACTCAAAACATATTTCTGCTCATTATTAACATTTAATGCATCTCCAAGGAATCTTTACAATTTAAACATCAAAGCTGCTTTAGTGATGGAGAACAGTTAGATACACCCTTTGCTCTTTTTTCTTTTTACCATAGAGGGACAATGTCTTCAGGGCTTGGTTGATGAAAAAAAATAAAAAATAAATAAATAAATATATATATATATATATATGAATTCCTGAATATATATATTCATGAATATATCTTTAGCTGTATACATAGATTCTCTATTAATTCCATAAACAAAAATTTGGAATTTATTTATTTCCTGGGAGGAGGGTTTTTGGTTTGTATGGAGCCCCTAAAGGGACATGGAGGAAAAAATAAACTTTTGCGAGATCGTGCAATACTTTTGCGAGATCCCACAATAATTTTTTGAGATCTCACAAAACGTTTTGCGAAATGTCGCAAAAGGTTTTCCCATGTCAATGAACCAGAAGTAAAACAGACACACAACAGTGGAGGCGCAAAGTGTACTGCTATTGGAGGATAATATGCCCGTGTGTCAGCTACAACAATGGAGGATGATTTGGAGAGGTTCTTAATTTATAGAGAAGTCCCAAAAGACGACATTACACGAATGAAGAGAGACAATGTCAGTATACAATCCTACGGGGCCCCTAAAGGGACATGGAGGAAAAAATAAACTTTGCAAGATCCCGCAATACTTTTGCAAGATCTCGCAAAAGTATTGCGGGATCTCGCAAAAGTTTCTTTTTTCCCTCCATGTCCCTTTTAGGGGCTCCATAGGTTTGGATGAGCTAAGGTAAGATACAGTAATGGGAGAATCATAATGTAAACCTGTTTTGTTGCCATTCAGTTTGGCACAATGCACTACAGAGGTAAAAAAAATTATATTAATAAAATAAAATAAAGATAGACAGCTCTAAATTGAAGAATTTTAATCCTTGACTAGACGAAAGGTAAAGTATATTTCAATGTTCTGACAAGTTGATAATTGGAAACGCACTTAAAACTGATCTTCAGTAGATAAAGGCAGTGCCTGCATGTTGGTTGTTGTTAGCACACTTGCCTGGAACTTTCTGCATTGCATGCTGGCAATCTTTTTAAATGTCCTTCACTCTAAGGCTGTTTTCATTGCAGTTGAATAGATGATTTCTGGTTCTTTTGAGACTTCTAAACATCCCTCACAAGACTCCAAAGCTGCTACAACCATTTCCTGAGGTCCCCAGAGAGCTCTTTAGATCTCACCTTGGTGTTCCCTCTCAGATGAGCAGTCAGTTTAAACCATGCAAACCCCCTTCAGTATGTTGAGTCATCATGTTCTCGTGTCGGGTGTAAATTAAGGTACTTCAGATGCGAATACATGTGGGGGTGTTCTATTTGTTTCTCAAAAGAAATTGCAGCTTTTTTTTCTTAAAAGTCTTAAATAATTTTTTTCTGGTTTACTCTTACTACTTGAATTCTTCATTTTTGAAATATTCAATTTTTTTTCACATGACTGTAATTGTAAAGTGGAGAGAAAGAAGTTTTTTTGGCAAGTAAGAAAAAGGGAAGTGACCACATGATTTAAAATTAGCTAAACTATGGACGACTCATTCAAGCTTTCCTGTTATTTCCTTTTTCCTTTAATGACTTCCAACGGCTCATAAAGTTCCTCCAGTGTATCTGTACAAGCCATATGCTCTCACAATCACACAACCTCAATAAACTTTCAACTTGACCTGGATTTGCTCATTGTCTTCAGTCTCTGGTTTGAACCTGTGTCATGGTTTTGGGTGTGTTTAAGTTTTCTCTTTGAGTTTTCATTGGTTTTATTTCCATTTTTCTAGTTATTTTTTATTGTATTTGAGTTCTTGAGTATTTTTTGTTTGCCCTCTGTTGTCTTCCTGTGTCATTCTCCTTTCTACTAACTCCCTTCTAGATTCCTCTATCCACACCTGCTCCCAATCTGCTGATCAGCCTGGTGTTTGCTTCTGTCTCCCATTTATGCAGGTCCTTCTCAGTCACTGTTTGCTGGATCCTCCTCATTGTCATTTCTTTGATTTCAGTATTTTGTTATTGTTTTATTTCTGCTTCTGTTTCCACCGTCCGGAACTCAGAAAGGAGCAGCTGGAAATCAGTGCGAGAACACCGGCAGAGAAAAAAAACGGAAACGCAACCAAGCTCCCAGCCGTGTCACCATCTTTAACTATGGAACCACAACGGGAGATCAGAGAATTTTTTCAGGGAATCAGTACAAAAAAGCAGGGAGGGGAGCATTGCTATCAACAGCTTAGTAACAAAATAGTACTTACAGATTGAGGTTGTGATGGCCTTACTGTCGGAACAGCCCCAGGTTTCAGTAAAAGAAGTTTAGCAAATCCTGCTTTGAACTGTCCAAGATTTTGAAAGCTGTCTTCAGTAAAATACTTTGAGCAAATAAACAGCTGAGCATCAAACTTTGCAGGGATCTTCTGATAGAAAAATATAATCCATGCCTGTCGATCCTCGGAAAGAATGATAATTTTCCCCTTTCTCCGTGCAGCCTGGAATTCTGCATTTACGCCCGTGGTTCTGGCGAGTAAATGCCTGCCTTGTAATTGTTGTAGAAGTAAACCCAACTGTAGGCTAAACAGCTAACATGGTGCCTTACATCTACCTCTATTCATGTTCTTGGGCCAGTGAACCAGTGGGCTGGTCTGTATGTAAATTTCGGGGCGTGACAAATTACAGGCCAGAACCAAATAATCATCCCCGAATTGCGTCAATTCAGTGCTTCGTTTGAATTTGCCCGTTTTATGGTGGAAGTTTAGAATTGTGAGATTTGCAGAGAAAGGAGGTGTCGATGGGGTTTGAACTTCTCTACACATCCATTTCACCCACTAAGCTAGCGTTATTCAACTATGACAATGTAAACTCTGTTTTGCATACCTCTTTAAAACATCTCAACAATTTTTCCTGTGTGACCTGTCAGTTAATCATCATTTGCAGGGGCATGCATACATAGACACTAGGTGGTGCTAAAGCACTAGGAAGTTTGCCCTTTATCAAAGAAAATGCCCTTTTGAAACTCGTTTTTTTATTATTATTATTATTATTAATATTAATAAGATTTTACTGAGGTCGGTTTTGAAATGATCTTTTGAAAACCTGAGCCATTAAAAACGAGTGAAACAATGCCCCGAAATGAGCAACTTACTTGCGCACAAACGACCCTCTCTCTCTCTTCCTTTGTCACGTGACCTCGCCAGTCGCCCACAGATGCGCAGCCAGATGCGCAGCATCATAGCGGTTCAGTAAGCGTCTTCAGATAGCAGGAACGGTCGCTGACAGGCTGCTTCTCCGGTGCCCCATTAGCCAGGTAATAGGGCTTGGTCGTCATGACGTAAGCCCTTTGCGTCGCCGCCATGTTGAATGCCTCTTTTACCGCGGCTCAGACTACTGCCTATGACTACCGCGTACTGTACTCCCTCTCAGCCGTGTTTTAATTTGATTAATTTCACCTTAACTTGATTTCAACCATGGTAAACCGTTGCTGTATTGTGGGCTGTAACAGCTCAACACATGATCGCCATGGGAAAAACATAGAAAATGGGTTAACTTTCCACCGCTTTCCTGCCTGGAGGCGTAACCATGGAGACCAAGCGTCAGAGATAAAGAGTCGTCCGCTAGCTTGGATCGCGGCTGTAAGACGACCGAACATAACTTTCCACAGTATTCCAATGTCATTGAGAGTGTGTTCCCTGCATTTTCATTCTGGTAAGTTAAAGATGCACGGTTTTATTTTATAGCCTACTTTGTTTATTTCCTTCAAAGTTGGGATCTTTTACGGGAAAATAATAAAAACGGCAGCGGGAAAAGGCTCAAATACGTGAGAAACCCGGAGGGTTGGCAGTTAACGTTACTAACTACACCTTTGAAACACATAGCAGCTAGTTAAAAGTACATTACATGCGTGAGTGGTTTTTAGCATTAGCGGTTAGCAGTTACTAAACTAGCAGGTTCCAGAGCCCGTCTGATCACAGCTTACCTTTGTACGGATTACTGTGTTCCCACTGTTTGCTGGCTTTATGATGTGCAGCTCCTGAACCCATCCATTCATGAACTGCATATGAGACTCCAAGGACTTGTAGCTTGGAACTGTTTTGAAGTATAGGCGCTCACTCATCGGTGCTCCACTCATTGTTTGGAACTTCATATGGATCCAAATGATTAATAATGCTGATTTTGTCAACATACCGGTCCGTGGCTTCTCTATTTAATGTGTCCTGGTAAATTCCAGATCCTTTTCGGGATTTTAACATCTTTTTTCTCCCTACTTTTGTCTCTTCTTTCAACAACAACGTTGTATCAGAGCTATGTTTACGTTTGCGTAGCAGTCAATATGGCTGCGACGTCCCACAATGCAACGTGGATCCCGAGCCCTATATACAGATCAAGCAGAATCATTTTGTTGTGCATTAAAATGCCTCATTCAGCAGCACCAAACAAGCATTTTTGCCGACTGGTCACCTTATAAACTAGTCGTCTCCTTGTAAGTTGCTATTTTACTTTTTATATTTTATATCCATATTTTTATCTTAAGCGTATATATTAGTCTATTTTATTGCATGACGTATACCCACAGTTTTTAGATATTTTTATAATTATATTTACCTAATCCATATTATATGATTTATGTTGCACGATTGTACCACAAAAAATTCCTAGTTTGTGAACTCCTTCACTAACAATGGCAATAAACCTGATTCTGAAAGTTTTACACTGTAGCCCAAGTCAATGACAGATAACGTGAGGACGACCACATAGGCTACAAATAATTTTGGTAGAGTTTGCAATTGCAAATACGGAAGAGGATTAGGGCCGCTGAAAAAAAAAAAAGTTAACTGATTTTTAAATTTTATTTCAGTTTAGTATGGGAAAAAAGTCAGAATTCTGACTTTAATCTCAGAATTCTGTTATATAGGTTTTGTTAGGCAACATAAATTAACACATTTTGGTGTCTTTACTGTCTTAATTGTATATTGATTTAGTAATTGCAGCACAATGCCAAGAAAGGAGGGTTAATCGTATGGAAAAATCTTAGAAGCTGTTCACATTTTATTTTTAAGTGATTTGTGAAGCGGGTATTAAAATAGCTATTATTTTATAGGCTACCATAAGTCATATCCACGTGACAAGACTTCCAGTCATGTTGCCCTAATACCCCATTATTTAAACTAATGTGGCTTATTTGTTTAAGCTATTATTATTATTATTATTATTATCATTATTATTGTCATGATGGTTATTATTATTATATTGTAGCCAGTCACAGCAGGGAAGCTCTATACCATCAACATCTACCAGGACAGGAGATGAGGAAGAGTTCAGGGAAAACACAGAGACAGAAAAAGACCAGGATGAGGGAGAACAGCAGGATGAGGGAGAGCAGATGGGTGAGGGAAAACAGGGAGATGAGCCAGATGAAAGAAAAAGAAAGATGAGCTTTAGTCTGTTCTGTTGGTGGTGTGACTTTTTTTCCATTGAAAACTCACGTTTAGAGAATGTTACAAATAAAAGAAACAACAGTCAAATTTCATTCAACATGCGTATATATTTTTTTATAATTAAGTGTTCCACGTGCGCTAAAAAGTACCCCCCCCCCCCCCCCCCCCCCCCCCACCTGCCCCCCAAAATGTCTGTGCACGCCTCTGATCATTTGATTATGTGGTTCTTCATCGGGGACGTCTGTTATCTGCATTTAAACAATCTAAAAATGCACCCAGAGAGCATTCTGGGTTAAAGGGGCCCAAAGAAATATCCTACGTTTCAAACCTGCGACATTTGAAGAATCTCCAAGATGCAATCACGCTGCTCTCTAAGTCTAAGGCTGTTCTCTAAAAAGCTTTGAGGCCTGCACAGAAAACTAGGATCTAAGATTAGGTGAACGTCATTAATTAGGTAACCAACTGTTTGCACTCAGTTTTAATTTAGGGTTAAGAGATTTTAAAGATGTGAAATATGAATGCACAATGCAGTTTTAAAAGTTTTATTTCAAAGAACGTTCCTTCTCCTTTGTATAGATATATTTATTTTTCGTGTATTGCAATATAAATAAAGAACATTGAGGTTGGTTATGAAATGACTAGATGAGAAAAAGGTTTCGTTGTGTTATTCAGTGGTGAGTAAGTGGACTTATGCTTGCTTATTTCCCTTTTTTGTAAAAAGAAGCGATCCAACATATTCAAACCTGCCAATGGATAACACATCCTGAGTGCTTTACACCAAATGCAGAAGTTTGTATTATTCGATTTGTCGTCCCTCTTTATGAACTAATCAAGAAATCTATATGTTAGCCAAGAGACTGAAAGCATTTTGCACACACACACACATAGAAGGAGAAATATACAGGTCACTCCTAATGAGTTATGAAACAAGCAGTGACGCACAAGGTGACGAAACAGAAGAATGGCCAGCATGTGGGAGATAAAGGCTGGAGGCATTTTTGAAAGACATTTGTCACAGGTGGCAGCTTTGTTTGGATGGATGACAGATGAAAGGAGAAACTGTCCTCACAACCTTTAAATGGAACCCATCTTCATTAGAAAACAGTGCTATTTATTCAGTTATATGCCGCCGTTATACCTGTAAGTTCAACACTTTGAACATTCTTCCATGCAAAAGGTATTATTGTCATTTTGTATGCACAAAGTATGCAGCCATGCAGCATGAGCACATTTCCCAAAATCAAATACATGTATCTGACTTCATTAATGCTTTACATTAACTTCAGGGATCAGGCTACAGGAAAACATATGAGCATTCAATTAAATATAAAGTAAAATAATACCCAATAAGTTTCAATAAAAATAGACTTCGTTAAAGCTTTTAAATCTACTTAGTCATGGATTCTGTCAGATATCATACAAGTATGAGATTAATGGATAGCCAGAAGGATGCTTAAGGGAACGTCTCAATGGATGAGGCAAAATTACTTGGACCACAACTGCTTAAATAAGTTAACCCTTTCACTTGCCTTTTGCTTCACACAGCTGGATTTACCCCAAAACAAAATATGCTTTTAACATTTTTGGAAGGCGACAACAAAAGATATCCCTAATTTCATTTATTCTAACCCAAACCAATCTGACATAGTAAATGTTCATAGGAGGAAGAGTATACCGCTTGGGGAATACTGGGAAATATTGTTTAACAATTAATTAACCCAGCTGACAGTTTCTAGTGTAATAATGCTCTAGTTATCCTCTATAGCTAGCTCTGGTCAGCTGTTGTGCCTCCACACTGTAACCTCTCCCCACCAGTTCCCCATGGGCTGTGGTCTCTTGCTGCTTTAGCCTCTCCCCGCCAACCCCGCTGCCATAACCTCCCCGCTGGCTCCCGGCTGTATTCTGCCTGTTATGCTAACTTGGAACTGATTCCTGAAACCGTTCTGGATTTACCTTCAGACCCTCTTCGGACCACTGATCTCCTGGTTCTGAATTCTGAGAACATCCTGGACACCAACTTTGGCTTTGCTCTATGGATTATCCTGCCTTCCTTCATCTGCTCGGTTCTGATCTCCTGCCTGTCCTTCGACCTCGGGGACTACAACGTCTTGGATTCTCTGGGCAGCGTCCGCTGCGTCTTGTTGGTAGCCGACAGGCTGGAAGCAATCTCGTCCCCTGGGCACAGACTGAACTTTAAGACCGGGGGTTCCTGCCTTTGACGTCCTCGCTGTTCACTGCAGATCCGTTAATTTAAAAAAAATGCTTTTTGAGATATCTGTATGTCTGCCTTGAATGCTGGGTCCTCTGTTCTGAGCTTTGAGAGAATAATCTTGCAAAAAATTGACCCATTGGCAGACGGAGCTCTGACGTCTAACAATGTATTTCTCTGCTCGAGTCAGGGATGCATAAGATTCTTGAAGACCTGCATAGTAAGGCTACTACCGCATCTACATCGCCTGCTGTCAGTGTCAGGCTTTTTGCACCCCATGAGAATCATTTTGTGCCTTCAGCATTCAGGTGTCATAATGCAGGCCTGGTGTGTGTCTCTCTCTCTCCGCAGGGCGTGATGAGCAGGTGCGATTCATCTCTGTTAATTTGGAGCCTACTTAAGGAGCTTGGACCAGGAGGGGGGCGTCAGTTCTTTCTCACTACCAGCGTGTTTCAAACCCAGCCAACTTAACCTCCAAGCCTGGACCTTCCTCATCTGTTGGATCTCTCAGGTCATATTCTGCTGCAGCCCTCCTCCAGGAGCCCACCTGCCTGTCCACCTTCCTACACACCATCACCAGAGAGAGAGTCTCAGTTTGCACCTGGACCAAGGACACCATCCTTCCAAGCCCAAACAACCTCAAACCCCGTGAGTTTAGCTTTCTCCACCATCCCACCTCCTCTGATCAGTTATTCACCATCACTCTTTTCCCCAAGCAGAACCCAGGAAGATCCTGCCAGATACCATTTCCTCGTCATTGTTAAATAAAGCCTTTTCCTTAATCAAACAAACTGTCTCCGTGGTTGTCCTGATTCAGAGTCGTTCTTCTCTAAACATGACATTAGGTAGGTCCAAAGTAGCCTTTATTATCTCCCTCCTAGTTGGAAATGCAGCTAGAAATAGTCAGACAATTGTCAGACAAGGGTAAGACATAGGGGTGTCAACAATATTCAATTCAGCGATGCATTGCAATGCGGCGCATGCACGATTCAGCATCGATGCGGCAACGTGCCATAATCGATTATGTCACTGTTTATTTTCTGGCCTCAAATGGACAAGTTGTGAAGTTTCAATTACTTCCTGGGGCATACCAACAACAATCAAGATGGCTGAGGTGGAGGGAGATGACCGCGATAGACGGGTAGGCCTAATTAAAAACGCACCAAAAGCTTGGAAAGCAGATATCTGGGCACATTTCGGATTTTAAGAAGTCAATGGGATTTTGATGCATCGCAATGCATCGTAGAATCGAATTGAATCGAATCGTTACCTGGTGAATCGTAATCGAATCAAATCTAAGGGCAGTGCCCATGCACACCCCTAGTAAGACAATACTAACAGCCAATACCTTCAGGTGGTCCCAGGGATTCAGCCTCGCTTTGGTCAGATTGCACAGAAATTAATGGGTGGTCTTTGAGGGGCCAACTACAAGCTAGCATTCACAAAGCCCTATCCTGTCCTTGGACACTAGATTTATTACAAGTGACATTAGACAAAGGTGCCGTAATTAATAAGAATATGTAAAGTGTTGTAAAATTGTAAGAATTATCATAGAATATATGTAATGAGGACCGGGCTAAACAGTGCTAGAATATTGTAAACTAAGTGTATTTAAGAAGCCTTGGTAGTGCAGTTAAAGATCAATAATTTACCTGGTATGAATCTGAATTGAAGTGCATGTGGTTGCTTCAGCGATGCTCTGTTGTTTAAATATAATTTTCCCCCTCCTCTTACCCATCTTGAACCTTTTCGCTTTATTTTCTTAACTAATGTAAGGGCAGCACCTTTAAAGGCACCAAGGACAGACAATAGATAAATCCAAACCATTTTTTAAAACTTAGCTGCAAACTTGAGGCTAGCATATTTTAGGGCACAACCAGGCAAATGTAGAGTGAAATCTTAAGAAATCTTAAGAAAGTGGGGGTCGTGAACATCAGGTTCAACCTTGTGAAGGCAGGGTGTGCCTAATAAAGTGTCTGGTAATTGTATATATGTATATATATTTTCATCACATACTGTCAGAAATGTGGTTATTTAAGCTGCATGCACAAAAATGTGTTCAGCTTATTAAAAATTTTCTTGAGCTCAGTTGACCCTTTCAGAATCCCTCTTTTTGGGTCCTCTTTTTCTGTATTTGTGTCCCTCATCCAAAGTCATTCTGTGGGGAAAAGTATACTCACTTTTTTTTTTGCATATTTAGTTTTGTGACTTTCAGATTTGTTTTTTGCACCTGAGTTGCATTTGCAACATTGTTTTCAGAATTGTTTTGTGATCTTTCTGTGTAATGGGAGTCATTTTTTCTCCCACACAAACAAGATGATTATAGTGACACAGGAAGCAATGAGTCAATCATGACTCAAACTTTATGATCTTAAGGAAAGGAAACTCTACTAGAGGTTTCTCTTTTTTCTGCACGTGACGTCCACAGGAAGAGGATAGCAATCATTAGAGTGAGAACATAAATATCCACATCTGAAAATCATGAATTGATGCTCAGCATTGATTACAACCTTTTTATAAATGCAACAAAAACATAATTACTTCATGGCATCTTCCTGCAGATGATTATCCAGTTTGATTGCTGCCAATCACAGACAAATTGCATTGTAATGAGGAGGGTTTTTGCAGGCACCATCTGCTTGGATAAAAGCAGCACGCTCACACTTTAATTTCAATAGTTTTCTTCTACGTCAGCACAGAGAATGTCAGTGCAAATTAGCTGCTTTTGGTATTTTGGGAAGTGGACCTACAGAGGAAAACCCTTACAGCCCGAGTCACTTTTGTCCTCGCTGAGCTGGGAACATTAACATCGCCTAAGGGGGGCAAGACATATCAGGGAGTTTGGCTGATGCAGCAGGACCCAGGTGGTCCGTCAGGACTGCTATCGCCATGCATCACTGGTACAAGCTGGGAAGTTATTTCCCTGTAAAAAACACAACGCCTCTAGCCCCGAACAATGTCAGGGAAGTCTGCACATCGTGTTTAGGGCTTTACATTCACTCATCAAAAAAAAAATTAAATTAATATTGAGTTTTAAATGGTTTCTTTAACTGGTTAATTCTAAAACGCAAATATGCTTTAATTTCAAGCACAACAGTGTATTTCTTTGAAGGTAGAATGATTTTACATCATTTAATTCGAACATCTTAAAGTTAGTTTTAATGGTTTAGATTATGGTCCCACTGCAACACAGGTATGTCAAAGTTTCAAATATCTAACACCAAGTGATCAAATTTGTCTAGGACATAAATTCATAACTGTTACCTTCAGACATGACAGAAAGCTGCAGCTAAGCTGGTTAGAAAAAAGTTTCAAGGTATAATTAGAAAAGATTGAGATTTTAATGTTTGTGAGACAAGGTCAAACCTAAAGTATGGGAGTGGTGGCTTTATGTTCTTGAATTAAACCAGCACTAGTGCATGACATAAGGTTGATTGAATAATGAGGAAGGACAGTTCTTAAACCTAAAGGTATAATGAACAAGTTATAACTGAAAGGGGATACTAACCCTATCTCAGAACGGGTTTTGAAACAGATAGTTTTTACAATGATCACTTGTAGACAATGCTAATCAGCAAACTCCAACACAATCAAAACAACTAAACTCAACTTCACAATCAAGATAAGATCTAAATTATAAAGCTATAATATGCTAGTGTATTTTTAATGAATCGGTTATTGAATTTTGCATTTTGATAATAACCAGATGCTCAAAGGAGCGCCTCTGCAGATCCTTCCTCCCAGCGGATGTTCAAATATAATCTTCGTCTGTAAAAGAGTTATATGGGTATATATTTATATCTTTATTATCTTGTGTGGTTGGTTATATATATATACATATATATATATATATTAAACTGTAACTGGAGAGTGTAACAAAAGTAATTTCCCTCTGGGATTATTAAAGTATTTCTGATTCTGAAATAAACTTAGAAAAAATCTTCGAACATGCTACTGGTTCCAAAAGTTCTTGATCTAATAGTCAGTGGTGTCAAAAGTACACACATTTGTTACTTAAGTAGAAGTATAGATACTGCAGTTTAAAAACATTCTGGTAAAAGTTAAAGTATCAACTTGACCTCTTTACTCTAGTAAAAGTGAAAAAGTATGTGCTCCAAAAACTACTTAAAGTATAAAAGTATAAAGTAACCTTTAAAAAAAATAACTGCCAGATGCCACTATATGAATTAAAAGCTCAATTTTTCGACTATTTCGAAAAATTCTTTGAGATAGAAATGTGGAAATACAATGAGTAGAAGTCAGAAGTAGGAGAAAAAATAAGTAATGGAGGAAAGCATAGGAACCTAAAAAGTGTACTTAAGTACAGTAAGTAGTATTTGTACTTCGTTGCTTGACACCCCTGCTAGTAGAGAATAATTTACAGTATCTATCTATAGTATTCTGATCAGATTCGGTGGGATGGGAAAGAAATTACAAACCAAGAAGTGAGTTATGCTGATTGACAATAGGCATGCCTGTAAACACTTGTCAAGATGTTAAATGCCCAGGTCCCTCTTGAAAATGAGATCAGATCTCAACAGGGTTTACCTGGTTCAATAAAGAAAAAAAAAAAAAAAGATATGGTTATTCTGAATGAGACAGGCTGGTCAGATTCTGTCTACCTTTCTTTTCCCCCATTATTTATTCAAAGCCGTGGGATCAATTTATGTCAGGCAGCATATCAAACCTTCCTCTAGCTAACCCTTGTTGGTCATGTAACTTTTTCAAGAGGAGACAAGCTAGCCAATGTTTTAACACATATATTTTCTTTAAAACAATCCACGTTAGCCTGTTAAATAACACATATGTGTGTCTCAATTTTTTTAGAATCATGCAATTCATTTTTAATGAATTTGCTTTTTTATAATCATGCAAAATATTTCAAGCTTAATTTCTTCTCTTGTTTATCTGCTCCAATACTCTCGCTCCTGTCTTTTATTTTGGTATGCTTTTAGATAAACTCACTTCAGTCTACAAACACTCATTTGTCGGATAAAATCCAATCCATGAGGTCCTATCAGCAGACAATGCAACAAGCTTCCATTCCAGATTTATGATGAAACTTAATACATGGCAAGCAGCTGGAAAGAATAAATTCTAGCAGTTAAGTCAAATGCATATGGTTTTATTTAAACAAACAAACAAAAAATAAATAAATAAAAGAGAAACGGATTACAGATTCACCAGGAAAGAAGCAGGCATCTAAACAAGAGGTGGAACATTCATTTAAAGGCAACACTTGACATGTTTACAGTGAACTTTTTTTTTTCCATGACTCTAGGTTAGCACAGCACAGGGGTTTGGAGAACATTTCTCCAGGGAGCTGAGAGGTAAGGGGAGAAAAAGGTTCTCTGCCTAATGAACCATCAGGGAAATATCAGATCTATATATTTGACATTTAAAGTTGAAGAAGAAGGAATGATTGGGGCATCTGCTGGGACAAAAACTCTAATCAGGATATACAGACATGGTTTTAGATGACGACGGTGATTTTAAAAGCAAATGTCACGAAACTAATTAGCAGCAACTACTCTATGGTACTGTATCTTAAGCAGAGAGTGTGAGAGAAGTCATATTCATATATGAAACCAAGAAGAACTGAGTGATTAAACGACAGATTTGAGATTTACATTTGTTTAACAGTGTATTCAGACATTTATTTAGCATTCCTGTTCTGCTCTTGGAAGAAGTCGTTGCAGGCTACGGTCAGGGCTGCAACCAACACCACAAACTCATTGAAATCCACCTCGTTGTCTTTGTTCGAGTCCAGGTCATTCATGATTTTCTCCACCAGCATGGGATCTTTCTGGGACTGTTGGCAAAAACAACAATGTTAAAAAAAGGGTAAACATCTGCTTAGATTTAACACATTTTTATTAGGATTATCACAGAGCCAGTAATATTGATTCCTCTGATCCCTCCTTCACCAATAAAAAAAAAACCTTCATTGAGTTTCCCTCCAGAAATTAAGCACTATGGTTGCTTATTAATATGATGCACACAATATTTATTTCCAGCATTTTGTAATGCAAAGAAGCATGATTAAAGTTCAATTTCAACAGCGGTTAAACTTTTAACAACTTGAGGAGGTAAGATGTTTAGTATTCTATACACTGGAAAAAATCGAAATCTAGATATGTCATTTTTTTCTTAACATAAGTGTATTTGTTCTTGGGTTGAGGAAGTAAAATAGACATCTTGCCAATGGAACAAGACAATTTACACAATTGCATCGTCTTATTTCAAGTGCATATTATCTAATTATCTTTTTTTAAAGAGTAAAAATACTAATTTCATTGGCAAACTATATCATTTACCTACTCAAATTAAGGGTAAATACACTTAATTTAAGAAATGTTTACTTATTTCTAGATGTTTTTTTCCTGTGATACAGACACCAGCCTTGCTGACAGTCCAATACCATGCAATATTCATGAAGGTATTTTCCCCATAATAGATAGTATCAGTCTTTGGACACATACTCTAACACAGAAAAAAGTAACACAATATAAACTTTGGCAAGATGGATCAAATAAGATGTGAAACACCTTAGATTAAGTGTGATATTATTCCTTAACTGAAGAACACAGTGAAGAGGTTATGCCAGTCAGGTGGAGACGTTTCCAAAGTAAAGGGGATTGTGCTTAGATAAATTGTCAAGTGTAGGAATAAAGCACGTTAAATGTTTCAGTTTGTTATAACATCTAAAAGAACATAAAGTAGAGTTCAAAGACAATCTTGCTGCTCAAGGTGCTCACTCAGTACCTTAGCAATGATGACCTGTCCTTATCTGTTGTTGATAATACATGTTTTTTTTTTTTTTTTTTATCTTTGTCTGTGAAATGTAATGAAGCCCAAACTTGCCAACTGTCATTTGAGTACATAACTATTGTTATGTACTCAAATGTTGGTACTTGTATTTAGTTTATGAAAACAGGGCATTCCTAGTCTGGCAGTAGAGCTGTTGATGTTGCCATACTGATGGTGACAGTAACTTTAACATCTCCTGTTTTTATTCTGAGGGGCCCTGCTGTCCTAACTTGCCGTTGCGCTTTGATTACTAGTAGTAAATTAATACTAATCTCTGTCCACTAGGGAGCCGAGTGAAAGTCCTGAGGGACGTTTCTGATGGCAGGTTTAACAAACTTAGACTCAAATCCTCAAGTCTGAATTGATCTGGCCTAAAGTTGGAAACTCTGAGTTTTCAGTTTCCCAAAGGGTGCTGTGAGTTAGTTTAATCAACTCTGAGTAGGTACACTCAGAGTTTAGTATTAATGTGACAAGTATGAAAAGCCATTATCAGGAGAGCACTGATTACATGAGTCACAATTAAAAGACAGAGAAATATTATTACAGCTGCAAAGGAGAGGGAGATAGTGTAGGAGAAGATGGCTGTTCGAGTTATTGCATAAGTTTACATGAAGTCCTATATGGCAGGCTGTTTTAATATTTAATAAAAGTGTTCCTCTATGTTGTTCCATTTGTGGATCACTAAAATAGGTTTCTTCCTGATCAAAATCAAATTTTTAGTCTGAACTGAATTCTAAATGAAATTTTTTGCAGCACAAACGGAATTACAGAAAGTAAAAAACAAAATTGCACAACTAAGAATCAAGTTTCATATATCCAGAAATGTTTACAAATTTTAGGTGTCCATTTTGATATTTATCAGCTGAACTGAATATGTATTTATATCTGAAATCCTTTTTTTTCGTGATCAAAATAGTACAAATTATTACCCGTAACAACAGAAATATGGAGATCTGAAATTAATTTCTAGACATCCAGAGTGTTTAGTTTAGATGTGAATAATGTCTTTTGGTTTGAAATTGTCATTTTGACAAGGAAAACAGTGTCTTTCATTTATCAGAAATACGTATTCAGACAAACTAATGACAATCAAAATGGCCTGCCTGTTGTAACCACTATAACATTAAAAGGGAGAAAGCTAGTTTACCGCTTAAATGGTATCAAGGTATTATATGCATTAAGTGCATCTGTCAGCAAGTGAACATGAAGTATAAAAACGTTGCTCTAACGGGTAGGACCTTTGCATCATCTTGTGAGGGACCTCCTCATTTTATTTGTGTCTTACATCATGCAGTAAATACTTAGTGAATTTTACTGTGCGGTTGTTTCTCTAATGTCGTTATCAGATACACCAATATGCTTTCACCAATATCCGGTTCTGTTAAATATCTGGTAAATAGGGTCTGTGTAATGCTGTTTGGGAGGATGGATAAGGTCTGGATGCATGTGATTGTTCGCAAAGAACTACAAAAAAATCAGGACATAAAATAACCCGATTGGCTTTAAGGAGGATGAAGACAGAGGACACTGAGTTTATTGAAGAAAACCTGCTCCTGAGCAGGTTAGCTCTGGGGAGGATGTTACTATGGTAACAGAAACAGAGGCTGAGTAAACTCTCTTTGTGAAATGGAAAATTCAGAGTTTCCCTGATTTCTGGTTAAGAAAACTTCAGAAAATCTGCTTTGTGAAACAGGCCTCTGCTGAATGGGCCAATCAACATGCATGTCCTTCCACCTGGATGAATGAGAATCTTCACCAGCAACATGCATGTCCTTTTTTAGCTTTCTGACCTGGAAGGCAGTTTCAACATTTCACAAAAGGTCCAAACAGACACTAAAGGGTAGTCTTTTCAGCTGGGAAAATGTCAAATTGTGCCATACCTTTATTTTTAGAGAGTGTCAAAAAACACAAGACACTGGGTGGATATTCAGGGAGGAATGTTGCCGATGTAGTAGTGAAAGATACATAGAAGCAAGAAACTCCACAATATACATTTTAGTGGATGTACAGAATAAGATTTAAAATAATTTGTATTTTAATTAAACATATACGTTTGTCATAATCATCATTATTTTAAAGAATGTCAAATGTATGTTAAGAGCAAACATCATAAAACATTTTGACTAGAATTTAAAGTTGTTAATATTTGTAATATTATCAATAATTACATCAGCTGAGTCAAAGTTGTGAACTATTATCTAACTTGGGGTTATATGATTTTTCATTGGAGGAAGGTTTGAAGTTTTTATTTTGTATTTATTGTAAGTGCAAGTTAAATCTCTTATTAAACTGAGTATTTTAACTTTAAGGTGTTGTTTTTATGTGAAAAACAAATCAGATCTGTAGTTCTTAGCATTTACATTTTACTCTGTTAGAATAGATTTAAAAAATATTTGAACTATCTCAGTTTGGTTTTCTTGATAAACAGTGAAGATGTTTTTCATCAATGATGTTTCTGCCAAAAAATATTTGCAAGTTGCTGCAATAGAGAAATTAATTTCTATTTATAAATCCTGTTTGCAATAAAGGCTGAACCTGAGATCAGATTTAAATGTTGTGTGTAAAAATAATGAAATGTAAAAATAATGAACAAATATTGCATGTTGTGTTCAATGTACAGCATCAAACAGGTGGATCCAAGCCATTTCATTTAGGTAATCAAACATAACTTTGCCTTTTTTATTTTTTTTTTACTTGAAGTATACATTATTTACAAGGATTAAGACCCCTTAGAACCCCTGTAGAGATTAAAGTTGACCCCTTGCTCATACTGGCTCCGGTGCAGTTACCGAGCCGACGGAGACCGCAACTCCCGCACACCCCCTCTCACACCGCCCTTTTGACTACGGTGCGGTGCGGCTACGGCAACAGGTCCGGAGATTTAACAGAAGTTCACTTGAGTTCACCTAACTTCACGCGATAACACGGCCCAAATAAAGGATTTTTGCGAGAGCTTGTTGCGGAGGGCTCCGGCACGCCGCAAGGATAGCTTTCTTGCGGAATTTTCTGCAGCGCCGGAGTGTCTCGGTAACCGCAGCCGGACAGCTCAGCAGCCGGTGAGAGAGGTTTACGTCTTTTTAATGACTTGGAATCACTGCGGCGCCGCACCCACCGCACCGCAACGGTAAGACCGGAGTCGGTGTGAGCCTGGGGTTAGCCTGGGGTGACTTTAAATTGTCGCAACATGTTTCCTCAGACTGGAAACAATATGAACCTTTTTAGTAGGTTATGAACAACATTAGTCTGTGCTGAAAATAAAGATTTAAAGTGCTGGTGAAGATTCTTAGTCATTCAGGTCATAGTCATTAAAAAATAGTTATAAAAAAACAACAATTCAATAGACTTTGTTTACCAAGTTGGAAGATGTTTTGCTTCCCATCCAGGAAGCTTTCTCAATTAAGCTTCCAGGATGGGAAGCAAAACCTCTTCATACTTGGAAAACAAAGTCAAGTGAATTGTTTTTTTTTTTTTACTTGAAATTAAGTTCTGCAGTTTCATTTAGCCATAGGTGCAGTAAGCTGCTGTTTAGGGCCCCATAGCCATCAGGGGCCTGATGTACGGGCTGGACTTTTACCAGAGATCGTTTATTTAAAGTTTTCTGATTTGTTTACTGACAGGATGATCCACAGGTACGGTATGTGGATGCAAATGGAAACAGCACATTTGTTGCAGCTTTTGACAGTGCTGCATACTCTGTTGCTACTGACAACCAGAACTCTTCCAGCATACATGCAGAGAACTAGCAATCTGTAAGGTATGATCAGAGGGGAGATCAGCAGGGCGTCCTGCAGCTCTGATGACAGGTGATGTGCGGTGAAGGTGGTGAAAGTTTGACTTATACCAGTTGTATTTTTTCGGCCTGTAATAATTTAGGGAACACTTATTGAAACTTTAAAGCAGGCCCCTGATGTGAGAGGCAATAATTCCTTCATAGTTTGAATGGTTATGTCATAAATCTCTGAAAAGATCTCCAGCACTGGAAACATTTCAACATTTCCGCCATCCAGTTTTCTCTCAAATGCTGTTACCTTACTAGTCAGGTTTGTTGCCGTTATTTTGCTGAAGCCTAGTTACAGTCGACAGTAATTGGTATTCAGTAATAAAATGCCTGTTTGAGACTAACCACTCACCACTCTTATAATTTCCGCTCAGAAGCTAAATTGTTTTTTTTTTATTTACTTTTTTCCAAAATAATTTGGCAAACCCCAGAAATCATCTTGCGACCCATATAAGGGTTGGGACCCCAAAGTTGAGAATGCTGGTGTTGATGATCTCAACAGGAAGAGAAGTCATTGCTTGAAGAAGGGTGGAAAATTAAATGAAATTAAATGCCTTAAAAGCATTTTAAGTAGTAAATGTCATGTACTTTATATAAGGTGATCTACTAAGTTTAACAAACGTCTATTTTGGCATAAACTGACCGTGGACCTTTTGTCCGGGTTGCATCATGTCTCAGGGGTGATTTTGGCTCACATGTCTGTGATGACATCACAAAGATGCCTATATTTGGATTTGATATGAGGCGGCTTGTGATGATGAGGATGATGATACTGATTTATGAGCACCTGAGGCTTCCCATCCATGTGGATGGGAGGGGGATAAGCAGCAAGCAGAAACACATCTGAAGGTGTCTGAGCGTTCATGCCTCGGCCGTTTCTGACTTCAATCATTTGAAATTGCAAGCTTTCCACCTTGCTATCACCCAACCCCAGAGTCTGGACTTATCTCAAATGACCCTATTTATCTCCTACTGCCTGTCCTTTATTCTGCCAGTGTGCTATGATGTAAGAGCAGCAGGTACTCTCTGACTGCAGGATAGCAATCGCTGAAAATCAATTTCCTCTCACAAGGTGAGAATGGTAAATTATCTGAAAACGTCATTGCTTCATTTAATGTTTGAGTAGGTAAGACAATAACTCCTCAAAAGTGCAAAATATCCTCAAGCGAGTTACTGCAATCAAGATCACTGGATAAAACAAAACAATAAAAATAAGAAAGGTAGAAAAAAAATCAAAAAGCATATTGTTTTTTTTTTCTTTTCTTATTACTTAAAACTATCAAACCTAATGCAAGAATATGAATCATAACAGAACAGATTAGAAAACAACATAATATATCGAAATAGGGAATATTTACTTTACCATGAGGAAGTCCGTGAGCTCGCTGTTCAACAGCTCCTTCAGCTCGCCTTTATTCAGCTTGTGCTTATCTCCGTCATTACCAGAGTAGTTGTAGAAAACAGTTATCAGTGCACCCATGGCACCCTCAAGCTGGCTCGGCATTCTGCTGGAAGAAGAGTAACTCCTGGAGGCTCCTGAAAAAGGAAAATTCAATCACATTTCAGGTTTGGGAAATAACTGATAATGGCTAAAAGTAATAAGCTGATCTCTAACATGTGATAAGTTTACTCTAACCTAGTTAGAATCCTGTTGCAGGGGTTGTGCCACAGAGTACTTGTTTGGAAATGAGGAGAGGCCAGACGAGTGATCCTCTATCTTTGTGGAGATAATTAATTCCACAGGTGAGGAACACATGGTAACTGTCTATCTTTCCAGATTTAATCAGTGCGGTTAAGTGAAAAACAAAACATGCACCGGCGCAACCCAGGAACCCCCAAGGGCATTCATCATGGCCTGAGCCACATAGGGGCCTTTACACACGTCTGCATCACTTGATACACCCCAGATGTGTCTCCAGTGCAGTGCAACACTTTATCAAGAGGACGATAGGTTGAGACCTGTATCTTCTGTTAAGGAACAGGTTTGTTACAAATGTTCCACTTACTTTCCAATATGTTAAAACAATGCAGATGCAATCCTTAACCCTTTATCAGCCAAGTTACCATTTTGGTAAATTAGATATAAACACCACTTTGCAGCCAACAAGGCAAAATTCTGAGGTCAAATGTGGCCTGCAGGGTCTGCAAGGTTCACCTCTTTCTAAAAGCCGAGTGTAAGTATATCGCAGAATACCACCAGTAATCAGATGTAACTTACTCTGTTTGATATAATACCTACTGTAGTTTAAGTAAAAAATAAAGAATTAAGTTAAAAACTGAATAAGCCTTGTAAATAATAGAAAAAGCTCTTTTAAAATGTTGATTTAAAAAGTGAATAAGCTAAGTTAAAAAGAAAAACATAGCCATTTCCTTTAACAGCATTAATTTTACGAAGGTTATGTTGTAACAAAAAATGTATTTGGTTTTTGTGTGAGTGCTTTTCAGGAATTTCATACCAAAGCATTCTCTGGATTTTTCATACCATATTAGTGACTATTTTGAAAATTCAATTTTTGCAAATCTTTTGCAATGAAAAAAACTTTTTTTAAAACAAACTTATAAGGTCTTTTTCTGTCCTCCAATACTACTGAGTGACCTATACAGGATTCCACCTTTATTACCCTGCTGGTGTTTTAACCAATTAGTCATGTTACTATTAACTGTGTCTGGGATAATAGTGATCATTGTGGTTGCTGAGGGCTGTAAATGCCGTGCAAATACAAATACTGCAAAGACAAAATTAGACTAGAAAGGACAAGAACCAGATAAACGCACCAACTCAAAAACACATGCAAAAAGAAAATGCTGCAAAGAAGAAAATCTGCAATTTCATAAGTTACAGAGCAGTAGAGCAGCAATGCCCTGCAAACACAAACCCCACTGAAATTATATAAATGATCCAAACATTAAAACACATAAAAACACATGCAGAGGAAGAAAGTTGCATGCAAACCATGGCTCTGTTCTGAATCCTGGGCTGCATCCTCCAAGGACGCGGTCTACCTAGACTGGATCCTTCGAAGTCCTTGAAAATAAGGAGACCGGAAGTGTTTTGGCTGTGAATTGAACAGGTCTTCCCTTTAGCGGGTTTTACCACCGTATGCTCTGTTGCATAGCAACCGTGAAAGTTGCTTAGCAACCGTGACACACAAAGCAGGAAAAGAATGAATACCCAAGTTTTCAAAACTTTTTGTTTATTTATTTTTTATTATAAAGTGAACAAAGACTACACTCATCCAGAGTGTAATAAAGGTGCCAACCACCAGGAGCAGGAACAAATCAAATCAAATGTAATGATAGAAACCTTAGTCAGTTAAATAACCTGCTGCTGTCATTCTGCACATCTCTGATGCTGCTGCTATTTTCAGATATCCATCACTGTAAAAATGTCCATAGCTGCATATTGGTTATTTATTCCCCAGTTTTATATTGTTAAAACACTTTACAGAATTGTATTGTTTATATTTTAACTCTTCCCTATTATGTTATTCTTATACATTTTTCTAAGGTCCACATTTGTGTGATCATTTCAATAATCTTTCTGCTGCTGTATATTTGCCCATTGTGGGACAATAAAGGGATTTTCTATTCTATAAAAGGGGTAGAAATATATACCGGTAAGTAAATCTAAACAATGTATGTATAAAAATATATCTGCAAAATCTCTAACATTCAACAACAAAAAATACTTAGTTAATCATATTGTGCAAAACAGCTATAGAAAAATTTTACTCCTATCAGATTTATAGTTCCCACTCTGCAGATATATATTAGAATTTGTCTTTAAATTCCAGCCAAACCCATTTACACAGTAACAGATAAAAACCTTTAGATAAACCAAACATAACCGCCACATATCTGACTCAATAACCATTAACACAACTATTTTCATTAATTTCAGACGAAACTATTCACAGACTGGATTATATTAAACTGAACTTCCAATTTTCACCACTGTTCGGTGCCAAGTAACATTTCCTCTGATCACGGAGCAGCCGGCTTGCTTGGTCTCGCAATGAATCCTGGGTAAACCAAGGATACTGAGGACACATCGGACCCATCCTTCAAATCGGGTAAAAAGGACGCCACATAACGAGGACTCTTGGAATCCGACCAGACCTCGGCACCGCGCTATGACGCATCCCAGGTTTTCGAACAGAGCACATAATTCATATTGGAAGGTCTTCAGACCACCAGAGGGGGACGATCATTGACTCTTATTGGACCAGATATTACTAAAAATCAATGCCATCTGGAGGGAAGAAAGAAAAGGCATTTCTTTTAATGTTTTTTTTTTTTTAAACAGTCTCTCTTAGCAGGCTATTTATGTCTTTACTTATTGTCTGGTTAATATACTTGATAATTTCATCTTAGCAGTTTGCAGCACTTCCACTATGTGGAGCTAGTTTGCAGCTTTTCCTAAGTTGCAGTTATTTTACTGCTTGCAAAATTTTCGTTTGCATGAATTTTATGTTAACATAATTTATGTATTTACAGCCAGTTTTGGGCCTTCAGGGTGTTTCCACTTTGCTGCTCTCTATCTTGATTGTAGCACTTTCTTTTTTTATTATCTTGTTCATTTTTATTTTGTTAGTTTAGTTTTTGAGTTTCCTAGTTTCATTTACATTATTTTCAAAACGCTTTTTGTATTAGCTGTGAACTCTGCCTGTGTAAATTCTCAGTCATTCGGGTCACGGTAACCACAAAACAGGCTTGAATTGGAAAGCAACCAGACTTTTGTTCCGTTTTTTTAAGACGTTTTGACACCTATACAGGGAATCTGTCGATTCTGTTTGTTCGCACCAGAGAAATCTGTAGTTGGACCATTGACATATTTAAGAAATATGGAGGTCCATCCTACTAAACACATTCCAAGTCAGATACAAATCAACAGAGATGGCAAAAGTACTCACTTTCCGTACTTGAGTAAAAGTACAGATACTTGTGTTAAAAAATACTCTGGTAAAAGTGGAAGTACTGATTAAACTTCTTTACTCAAGTAAAAGTAACAAAGTACAGGCTTGTAAATTTACTTAAAGTATAAAAGTAAAAGTAGAAACCACTTTTTTCATGCCGTTGCCTACATTTTAAATGGATGTCTGCCAATAGGACTAGATCTCCGTTGTGTTCATTTTCAATCATCTCGTCGTCCATACTACTATGCTAACGCCACCGCCACCAAGCTGCAATGATTTGCCGCGAATGAATACCGCCGAATCTGTCGATTCATCTTGTAGTGGTGCGTCAAATGCAACGTAGATTCCCATCCAATTAGATTGAATTTGGTATTGATGACGTAAAAAAATAATAACGGTAACTCCATTGAAATGATTCAACACTAAAGTAACGAGCCAATTTTTTAAAACGTAAGGAGTAGAAAGTATAGATATTTGTGTAAAAATGTAAGGAGTAGAAGTAAAAAGTCGCCATAAAAATAAGTAGTAAAGTAAAGTAAAAATATCAGAAAAATCTACTTGAGTACAGTAACGAAGTATTTGTACTTCATTACTTCCCATCTCTGCAAATCAAGTAGCCATTCTTGATTGTTAGAACCCATGCACAACAAAAGACTGCAACAATCTTCACGGGCCACCCGAAGTATTGCAACAGGATGGCAAAGAGTCTTTATACAATTACAGCAAAACTAAAAACACAGCTGTGCCTAAATATTGTGGCATGTGTATAACAGATATAATACTAACAGCTACCAGAGAACATATCACAGAGCCTTTAAATGAACTTGGGTTCAGAGGGTCAAATTAGGCAACTTTCTATTTTATTCATGTGATATTTTATTTTTCATGTTTGTTTTAAGTTATTTGAGATATATTATGTAAGTGAGGTGCGCTATATATGATAAAGCTAAAGTAATTATATTGAATATAATTCTTATTATCAGCTCCAATGAAATGGCTTAGAACCTCATCTTCCTTTCATGGACAAACTTCCAATATCGTCTTATTTTAATATGGTAGAACCAAAAAAGTTTTCACATCCTAACATTAGCTCAAGACACTTTGTAGATCACCTCCAATATGCAATTAAACACCCCTTAATTTTAAATATTTAAAGTTCAAGTCTATACAGTCTAGATCACTTAGAGACACAAAAGTGAGTTCCTTTTGGAAGCAGTGGAATAATGCGTCCACAAGCAAGAAAATATATTGTTCCGTAAGAGGTATTGTTTACATTTTTAACTGGTTCAAGTCATTCCATAGTTCATCCAGGAGCTTAAAAATGTTATTGTGGAAATTAGATATATATATCTACAAAAAGAAATTTTGTTCAGTACAGCTCTCAAGACATTTCCATTTTTAAAGAGCAGAAGTGATAAAATGTAAACATGGTGATAAAATGTTGACATAAGACTGATATATGTATATTTTTTTTTTACTTTTTTAAAACCCCATTTTATACAACATTTAAGACATTGGCAAGAGTTATCTAGCATAGCCTGAGTGCTCTGATTGCCTGATACCGACTAGCTTCTGCCTTTGGACCTCTGAGCCAGCCTGTCCTTATTTTGATCTGTTTGCCTGACCTTTCTTCGGACTCCTGCTGGATTCTGCCTGCTTTCAACCCTGGATCTGTCCAGTTGGATTTCCGAGCGGTACCTTCGGAATCTCTGATATTCTGGCCTGGACTCCTGTTTACCTCATCTACATCGGCTTTGACTTCACCTTCTGGAAACTCCTGCTTAACCTCGTCTTCTTGCTTCTGCTCGTCAGCCAGTTCAGCAGCCTTCTTAGCTTCTGCTCCTGGAACTTTCTACGTGGCATCCGACGCATGCTGAGGGAAATCATCCGGCTGGGTTCCACTCCTTCCTCTGGGCTCAAATTAAACTTTAAAGCCAGGTTAGTGACACACACACGCTCGTAATCATCCTCTGTGAGATTAATGTGATCACAAACCTGAGTTTTCCCCTCTAAAGAGATTCTGGCCTTTTTCGTTCTAGCTGCTGAGTCGCAGATTTGAAGTCTGCCAATAAACGCTAATGTAATTCACATCAGTGTGTGTACCTGAAATTCAGGGTCCAATGTTGGGTCTGGGTCCATAACATTTTTTAGTAATGACAAAGGTAGGTGTCTTGAATTCTTTTTTGCATTTTTTCCTTTGCATACGCAATATTTTTTTACTTAAATAAGAACAGCTTTATTGGTTGATTAGTTTTATATAATGTGCAGGTATTACTTCAGATGTTAACAACATATTTGTGTCTCTATTTATTTATAATGTTAAAAATGTGAGAAAATGTTTTAGTGTTAAATTCCTAATTTCTGTTCTTTACTTCTCCCAACATGTGAAGTGCTAGTAAAGATACTGTTTAACCCTTCTTATATTAATCCAGTATAAACTACAAGGAAATATAGTAATATCATATTGAAGCCTGCATCGATAGGCACTGTTTTCCGTTTCACCTTGTGTTTCCAAGTTGTCATGCTCTCATTGTTGGGTTTATTTTTAGCAACCACCCCTCTCTTCCTTTGTCATTCTATGTCCGATGGTCCTTCTCAATCGCTCTGTTCCTCCTCTGTCAATGTGTCACAACTGACAGTGGAGAATAACACCCTCTTTAGCCTTCAACAACCTCAGTCTACACCTTAGGGATGTAAGTTGTCAGGTGTACCTTCAGTTTTCTTCCCCACTGCCATAAAGGCAATCATTTTCCATTTGTTAAAGTGATTAAACTGTATCCCCTTCAGAGCCACAGATGGTAAACGAGCAGGAAGAAACATGTTAGGTCTAAAAACATTAACCCTCTCATAATCCAACACAGATGTTTTAAACAGAAAATTGGAAAGCGATTGTTTTCCAATTTTAATATATGATTTGGTTTTAATGTGTGATTTGACAGGAATTTTCCATTTTATTCAAATTGAGCAAAAATATTTAGAACTTTATTTCTGCATTAAAACAACATATCCTATTAACAGCTAACAGTTTATCCACTTTATCAAAAAATAAACAAATTTGTAAATTAATTATTAACCTACTTAATTCAATTATTCAATGAAATCTGAACATCTAAAACTTACTGTGCCGATTTTCATAAGTCAGAAAAAATTAAATAGGTTTAAATATCAGATATAGGAAACCATGTTATGTAAAATAAATGGGTAGCAAAAAGAGGTAACTGTAAACACCAAACTATTTACAGATTCTCCTGGACATACATAGTACATAGAATTAAAAAGTTATTTTTTTCCCCTCTCTTGTTCCCCGCAGTGATAGAACATGGAGCACAATAGTAATGAAGATCAAGATAACGAGTAAAAGCAGGGAATGAAGATGAAATCCAACAATTCAAACCACCCGATGACTCATAGCCTGTTAAATATAAATTTGCTTAAGGCTACTTAATTGCTTATTCCAGAGGGTTTGACTTCAGTCTACATAGGAACAACAAATCACCTTGTAGATTTGGCCACAAGGGTGGTTGTATCATACAAATAAATTGTTAGAAAATCGTGATTTCGTGTCGTGATTTCTAGATTTTTTTTTTAGATTATGTCTCTCACAGTCGAAATGCTCCTACAATGACAATTTCAGACACCTCCATGATTTATAAGTGGGAGAACTTGCAAAATAGCAGGGTGTTCAAAGTTTTTCTTTTTCTAAGGGTCTACGTTGTCTAAGACAGTATGCAGGGAGCTAGCAACCCCATCAACAAAATCATCAATTTGTGAAGGGGAAAACATTCAATGTTTGTCCTCTGCAGTATTGTTCAGTGATACAGAGTAGAAAGAAATATAACTAACTTCAGCGTGTTTGACCATCCAATCACAGACCTGATTCAGTGGCGCATCAGATGTTTGTAAAGTGAACTTCCCTGGAGAGACAACGTGACTGCCAATGCCACAAGAAAAGACGGTGGGCCAATCAGGAGCTTGTGGGCGGGGAGGTGGGCTTCAGCTTGAGCTGCAGTTTCCTCTTGGTCCAAGTGCTCAACAACTGTCTGTTTGGTGTGGTGTAACACTGTTTTCAGACAGTAAAATATGCACGGGACAATAAGGAGGTTTTAAAAAGGCGTGCAACTGCACGCTTTGATTTTTGTTGACAACAACTATGCCTCGCTTAACATACGTCACGCACTCCGTTGCTCTTATTGGTTGTAGGTCTATCCAATTGAGTGCAGAGGCATTTTTTTTCCTGGTTCGTTCAAAACACGCCCCATAATCACAGCTCTATGGAGCAGTATCAGACTCATATTCTGACTAGAATTGAGTAGGACTACGTCAGGCTAATAAAGAGGAGCTGCACCATCGAAAATGGGATGGATGCCGTCTCTCTGAATCTGTCCATGCTTTCCCCAAAAAGATTGCCTATTAATAATGTAGCCCACATTTTTCACAACACCACCTAAACAACCAGCAGTTGAATGACGATATGCAGATAAACATGTCACCACTGGTCAGACCAGGTACAGGACAAAAGGAAATTAAGCCCTACATTGTTTTGGCACACTTATGTGGCAACGTCACCTCAAACCAAAACAAAATCAGAAGAAAACATGCAACACAGCAAACCCAAACTAAATCCAACAAGAAAAGCAAACAACTTCAAATCAGAAAAACAAGACATGAAACCAACTTCAAAAGATTCTTCTACAAGGTTTTCATCCAGGGCATGCGAAGCAGCCTCAGTGGGACGGTTATGGTCCTGCATGGACCTAACTGCAGAGCTACAATAGATGAGGCGCGGCAGGCCATTGCCCAGCAGCTGCTGCTGAAAATGCCCAACTCCCATTTGGCCGCCTGAACCCTCCAGTTGGTTCTAGCGTCGCCAGGCTGGTTTCTGTACATATTTTAGAAAAAAAAAGTTTCCTTGGTGTGCTTTTTCTTTTTTTTTGCATAATTTTAATTGTGTTCCATAGTTGTGTGTTTAAACTTTAGAGTGATGTTGTCTGCAAATGTTCAGTATTGTGTTTTGAGTTCCTCATTTTAATTAAAATAATGTCTGTTATGAAAAAAAAGAGCCACATTACCACACTTACACACCAAAACAATACCAAGTTTAGTGACCTCTGATCAGCGTAAACAGGTGTCATTACCACCAGCGTGAATAACAATCCAAAGTAACTCTGACCATATGCTATAAATGTATTTATATATACATTCAGTAGGTATGTCACAGATATTCGGTTAAGACTCCATCCATCCATCCATCCATCCATCCATCCATCCATCCATCCATCCATCCATCCATCCATCCATCCATCCATCCATCCATCCATCCATCCATCCATCCATCCATCCATCCATCCATCCATCCATCCATCCATCCATCCATCCATCCATCCATCCATCCATCCACTTCCTTTTATTCGTCAGGGTCTGTGGGATTGGTGCCTGTCTCCAGCAGGCACCATTGGACAAAAGTGGAACATTTTGAAACGTGTGCATCCATTCAGATTTGAGGTTAAACTAACAGCACTCCAGAAAACAGAAAAAAGAATATATTGATTGATTAAGTTAATTGATTTCACAGTGGGGACATTTACTCATTACATCAGCTCAATTAGTCAAATGAGAAGAATGTGCCAAAGGAGGAAAAAGGGGCATGGGGTATTGTACACACAGTGCTTCCACATAAAACAGCTTTTTTTTTTTTTTTATTTAACATAGACGGATATTTATATGTATATCTACAATTGTTGCACTGGGTGTCAGATATAGAGAAACAGGTTATTGCACAGGGTATCAAATAGTAATTGCACATCATAAATTGTACAAGTTATTGGCATTGTAGTGTCGCATTGTAGAGTCTGGTTGAAGCAGGGATGAATTACCTCCTTTAGCGCTCCTTTTTACAAAAGGTCTAAAAGTCTTTCAATAGAGGAGCTGCTCAGTTCCTCTACAGTCTGGTGTGGAGGGTGGAAGGTGTTGTCCATGATGGGTGTAAGCTTGGACAGCACCCTCCTCTCAGCCACTTCCTCCACTGAGTCCAGAGCTCAGCCTAGGACAGAAACAGCTTTTCTGACTTGTTTGTTCAGCGCTGCTCTGCGCTGCCAGGGGTCCAGCAGACAACAGCGTAGAGGAGGGCTGATGCAAGTAACATGTGGTGGTTGTAATTTAATGTTCCAAAGTGTCTCTTTGGCTTCAAGACAGGACTGATATAAAACACCATCAAAAAGGGGTTTAGGGTCCACCTGATCAAGGCTTAGACGTATTCCCTATAGAATGTCATTGCAGTACCATAAATAGGCAGTTTAGGCTCAAACATAAATGCTTGATTATGGGGTTTAGGGGCCTATTTGGTTTGGACAACTTTTTAATCTTTTTAAGTTACCATAATCTGAGAACTGTAATTTTTTTTACTCTGGATATTATCTTCCATACTATATTATCAGTGATCTTAATTATTTAGTTGTGCACAGAAAAAAGTAACAAAAAGAAGAAATATGTCTGGATTTGAAAGCCGTTTCCCAGGGCACTACATGTGTTTGTTGTCTAAAATTACTTATTTTCAAAGTAAAGCAATTAATCAGAAGGTTATAATTATTCTTAGAAGGCCACACCTTGTCACTGAATCCTGGCACATTCTCTGTATGAATGGTGGATAAGGATGTATGGTCTTAAAGTGTGTTTGTGTCAGTAACAGCATCAACTTGCTATAGAGAGTGCTAATCTTATCCTGATTAGATGCAGTGACAATCAGGATAAGACCTGCAATGATTAGACTACAATGTTTAACTGTTTGTAAGACTTTAGATGAAAGAATACTAAATAATCAAAGTGGAGATTATATTTAATTTGATTTAGAAAAATAAATTGTGAGTTTCTGATTTTGTGCAAGAATAGATATTTGCTGCCCTCTGCTGGCAGATATTAATAACTGTTGATGGATAACAAATTACATGGTTAATCTGCATTTAGTTTCATAAAGATTGAACAAAGGCCTATCAATCTTTTAGATTAAAACATGATAATTTTTAATTTGGTCTACTCTCATTATCACTTTGATCAAAAACAGAGGAGTGAAATTATACAGCAGAGTCCTACATTCAAAACTGAGTATATTTGCTCTACAATAACTAAGAAATTAGTTGACCCAATTAATTCCCAATAAATTGTTTATTTAATTAAACAGTTTAAATAATGACCAAACATTATGCAGTTTAGGTAGAAATGACCTTTAGTTTAATATTGTACAAACTACAGCTTGTTCAACCTGAAAAACTCACAAACAAAGGAAGTTAACTGGAAGAGTTTTATTGAAACAGTATTTTAAGTCTTTGGTGCTCAGGCCTCAGCAGGTACATTAGGAATGAAATTTACTTTGATTATTTGCCTAAGCTACTGACTGAGAACAGGGATGAAGCCCCCCAGGCCTGAAACTGATGGTGGAACGGAGATGGATGCCAGCTGGAACACTGGAAAAAGATCTAGAAATAAGTAAAAATTTCTCTAATTAAGTGTATTTACCCTTTTTTGAGTAGGTTAATGAGATGATTTGCCAATTGAATGAGTATTTTTACTCTTGAAATAAGATATTTAGATAAAATGCTCTTGAAATAAGACAATGCAAATGCGTTTTCTTATTTTAAATGCAAATTGTCTTGTTCCATTGGCAAATGTTACTTTTACCTTCCCAATTCAAGAACAAATGCACTTATTTTAAGAAACAATTACTCATCTAGGTTTTGTTTTTTCCAGTGAACAAGGTGCAGGTCAAGAACTTTCATGATGAGCAAGCATGAGGTGACAGTGAAGAGAAAAAACTCCCCTTGGGAAGTAATCTCTGGCAGAACCATGCTCGACATGGCGGTCTTCTGCTAGATCGGCTTGTCTTCTGAAAGCAGTACAAGACCATGGAATTACTTCAATAGGGGCAAGCAGCTGCATCGAGAATGAGCCAGATGGGGCTTTCAGGGTTGGAGGAGAAGGGGATGGAGTAGTCAAAGTCATTCAACTCAGATGACTGTCAGGTAGTAGGTTGAACTGATTTTAAAGTCTTTTAAGTTAGACTCTGGATGCTGATTGGATTACGAGGTGGTGCAGCTGAATGCTAATTGGCTGTTTCACAGATGGATGAGCCTCTGATTGCATGAAGGGCAGTGATCCAGTTTATTCAGCTGAGCTTCTGCCTAGGCTTAATTTTTTAAATGGCTTGACTGAAATGCAGATGCACATTTTGTTATATTCTATCTTTATAGAGTGTCACCTCCAAAATTTTGTGAACTTTTATAAATAAATCAACACTCTACCTAACAAGATGGACAGATTTAAAGAAAAGTGAAAGAAAACTCATCCAAAAAGAATTGTAAGCCCCATGAAGTGGTCCTGCAGAAGACAGAGCTATAAATGAGTAGGAAGAGCAAAGTTCAAGCCTCACCTGTAAGGCAAATCTTTTCATAAACACTGATAAGTTATTTATGTTCACTCCAAGGGTTTAAGTTTTAGAGTACGCAAGAAAAATTATATTCATCCAAGTATGGTTAACTTCAGAGAAAAAAGTCTAAAATAACCTTTTTAAGCTGTACAAAGATTATTTAGGTAACCAATGACTTATTCAGTAAAATAAAACCTAACTAATATACTCTACATAAATGTAAAATTCTAATTTTAAAGATATTAGATTCCATTAAATTATTCCATTTTAAGGATTGCTAAGTACAGCATTTAATTTTTTAATTGAGAACACTTTTTAAGTTTTGGTTAAAAAAAAACAAAACAAAAAAACTAAAGCAAAATACTTTAGTATCTAGAAAGAAGAAGCCAAAACAGATCAATGATATTAAATAACCACAGACAACCACAGTTAATAGGTTAACACTTACTGAACAAAAATGTCTTATTGCAAGCAATAATGCTGTTCTATAATACAAGAATACACTAAAACTACCAAAATAATGAACACAACACCAAAGGAAATCAGAAAAGTGGATTAATCTGGGCAGTAGTATGCAGGTAATTCAAATAATTTATGAAACCTTCCTTAAAAAAGCAGATATTAAGTAAACAGAATTGAAGTGAATGTGTGAAATGTAGCATTAATGCAGCTTCACCAACTCCATAGACAATGGAAAACCACATGCAGCTACTACTTGGATGCAATCCCTGCTCAGCTTATAGGCTAACAAAGCTAACAGCAGCTAGCTTTGTCACTCAACACACAAAAACAAAACGAAGCAAAACAGAGTAAGAGAGAGAACAAGAGAGCAGGAGAAGAAAAAAGTGTAAAAATGATCAAACTCAGCTGACCAGCAGTGCAGGTTTTCACGGAACCCATTGCAAGATGATCACATGGTTTAATTTCAAAGGAAAGTTTAAGCAAAACCCCTTTAGGAGCAAATACCAGCATTAAAATGTACTTTAATTAAGCCACTGCTAAATTAACGAATAGATAACAAACAACCCAAAAGGTTTTACTTGTGTTGTTCCTTCCTGGGAGGTGTAGCAGTTAGGAGAAGATATAAGAAAGCTATTCTCCAGCAAAGGCAAAGCAGATTACTGCGATCTCAACTATGGCTCTTTGCGGCAGTAAGGGAGGCTGAGCTCCCCACCTTTGACCTGGTTGCCATATACCCCTTTAACACTGGCGGAAAAACTGGTTTAAACCCATAAACAATTGGCTTTTTGTGGCAGTGGGAACAGGTCACTGATGCGTGTCTACCCGGGTCAAACAACTGGGGAAGCAACCTGAATTAAAATCGCCTGGGCTCTGATTGACACGCAATAGGAACACCAGACCTGGGTTACGTGACACCATTGACCACAACGTACAGCCGTAAACACATCGCACCAGTCACTTCTGATTTAAAAAGATAAAACAACTCTGTTTACATTTATGATAAATAGAGCAGCAATGGTAAGACGATTCGGAAAGATAATAGAGTAAAAAAAATATAAATACTGACTATGCTCTAGCTCCTGTCCATGTTGCTCTCCGTTATTTACTTCCCTGATTTCCGTCACTCTGTCGACATCATCAACGCTCACCCAGGGTGGTGCTGTCATCAGACACACAGTCGCCACGCAGCTCGTCAGCAGGGGGTCAGACTCGGCTTTTCAGTCAAATGGAAAAAGAGCCAAAAGCCGAATGTTAGTGGGTCAACCCAGTTTTAAAAATCCCGTGTTTTTTAGTGGGAAAGCAGCTATAAAGAAAGGAGCATGCAGCTACTGTGTGCTCACAATGGCTGCAGATTCTGCAATGTGAAAAGGCCAACTAGCCAAGTCATCCAAGGTAACGTTGGATTATTGACTTGTAATTAGGAACAGCAATTAGTCGACTTTCAGAAAGGAGGAATTTTTCATCTCCATTTATCAGAGGCTGTTTCATCTCGATTGGCACGGTTTGACCTGGCAGACGATCAGGAAGCTCTAAAGACAATCTGTTTGTGCAGGTTCCATGTTTGATGAAGTTTTTACTGCAGATTGCTGCAGGTTTGACCAGAAAAAAGCAAAGCACCACAAAGTTTTCATGCAATTCCAACACAAGGAGCTTAGCTGAGTTGCATCTCCTCGGTGCAGCTGCCAAAGACACTGGATTGGAATTTTCTGTTCATTTCTAACACCTTTGCTGTCACGTTGGAAGTGCAAGGCATTCTGGGAGCTGTAGTTACAGTTTGTTTATTATAACTTTGGCACAACAAATGTAAAATCTTCATTGGTATTACACCATTTAACCCCTTCTGCTGATATTTCAGAAATAATTTTCAATTCAAAAACAAGAATGTCTTCTCCAACAAGAGTATAGAAACAATCCGGAACTTGACATAATTTAGAGAAGTGTGATGTTTACATGTTAAGTATATTTTGAAATGATGCAGCAGAAGAGAATATTTTACATTCTGTATACATCTGTTACAGTATATCTTTGTCCTAATTTGGTATGTACAAAAATGACTAATATTTATTTTAAAATGGATAAATAGAGAACAGTGAAACATCACATGATATTCATCGAAATGTCAACATTCTGCAGGATTATTTTGTGACACCATAGAGACCAGAGCTGTGGTCTCACTGCTCCACTTTTCTCTGCTCCTTTTGAATACATGACAACTTTTCCATGATTAATGACTCTTTGGGGCTCATGGTGTTTGCGTGCATTTGTGAGCATCCTGTTCTTATTTTATACAGAATCTACACACATATTCACCATCTGAGACTATAGATGATAGATGTATGGGCATTCAGGGATTATTTAAAGAGAGGACAGTGAATATACCCTGATCAGTTTAGTGTATTGGTTAGGTATTGTCAACATAAAGAGAATAGGAAGGGCATCCTTTGGATATTTTTTTTTGCAACAAAGTCAGATTCATAAGAAAAGCGGAAGCTTTCGCTCCATGATTTGGGTCAAAAAATGAGAGCTGTTGTGGCCCTGCTCCTGAGTCCTGGCTGTGGTCCTGGAGCCATGAAAAAGAGCCTTTACAGACAGCCTTCTCTTAGAATGCTGAGGGTGGTGGGGGTGGAGGTGGGGCTTGAACATACATAAGAGGCGAAGACAGTCCGCCAGTCCAATTTGGCACAACTTCACCAGACAATTTGCTGAAATAACAACAGGCAGCTGATTGGATCTTTTCACTGATTTAGAACTTTTTCTTTTCCTCTTAAGAGGCTTGTAAGAAAATAATCACTTGGTTAGGTCATTTCTGGATGAGGAACTGCACATCAGTGATGAGCGGGAGCAGGTTACTCAGAACTGAGGCTTTGTCTTGGCTGTCAGCTACAGGAAATGTGTCTGGGGGCGCATCCTGTGGCTTAGTTTTACAGCCTCTTTGGGACTACCTACACCAGAACCACCATGATCTGCTCAGGAGCCCGCTCTTCCCTGTGGTCCTCTCAGTCACTACCTACTTCCTCCTGGTTGGAATCTATACCGTGCTGGACCTGCTGGCTCCCACTTGGCCCTCCATCAACCGTTACCGGCTACATCCAGACAAACCTGTCACCTGGCCAAACATCTGGACCACCTTGGGCATCACCATCTACAACCACCTTTTCTTCATCTTTCCTGCGGCGGTTGCACAGTGGCTGTGGAGGCCACCCACTCCTTTGCCCAGAGACGCTCCGTCCCTCTGGAGCTTTTTTCTCGGCATCCTGGGGTGCATGGTCGTCTTTGATTTCCAGTATTACCTGTGGCACCTTCTGCACCACCGTGTTCCCTGGCTTTACCGCACCTTCCACGCCATCCACCACCAGTACAACCAACCCTTTAGCCTGGTGACTCAGTACCTGTCTGGCTGGGAGCTGTTCAGCGTGGGATTCTGGGCGACAGTAGACCCCATCCTGTTGAATTGCCACTGCCTCACAACTTGGGGTTTTATGGTGTTCAATGTTTACGTCTCCACCGAGGATCACTGCGGTTATGACTTCCCTTGGGCCATGCACAACCTGGTCCCTTTTGGTCTTTGGGGCGGAGCCCCCAAGCATGACGCTCATCACCAGCGGCCCGGGACAAACTATGCTCCATTCTTCTCCCACTGGGACTGGCTGGGGGGAACAAACACAGTGCCAACTGCCTCGGGTCTTTCTGCCTCAGATGAGCCAGAAGAGCTGAAAGAGAAAAAAGACTGAATAAGAACACATTTTCCATTGACTTTGCTTCTCATTATCCCAAGTTATGGTTTTCGCACTTTTCACATTCAAAAACTTGTATTTGTTCTTTTAATACTCTTAGAACTTAATCCAATGTTTTTGTCTTTCTCTGATCTTCAATGCAATTTCACTAACTGGCACTTTTCCTCTGCTAGAAAGGTTTCTGTTATATCTTTATTGATTGCTAAAAATGCAGTTTTTTTCCTTGAAGCAAAGTGATCGCATAAGATTCTCAGTTTGTGCTTTTTTCATAAAATTTCTCACTTATGTAAATGTATTGATGTGTTTCCACTTGCATTTATCTCAGCTCAGGTCAGGTTTCATGCATGTGTCAAAAAATGTTTGATAAATGAAATGAAAAATAAAAGTGTAGATCTGCTTTGGACAACGTTCCTGATTGGTTCATCCTAATTATTGGTAAATGTGATTTGCTGGTTGGGATTGATAAAGACGCGTTAGCACGGACGCTCCTCCTCAGCACTGACCCTCTCGCTTGCACACATGAATGGCCGTCTTTTAGCTGCATCCCAGCATCAAGCGTGGTCGCAATGCTAATCCAGTAGTCTGTCTTTTGAACAAAATGCTCCAGCTGGAAGAGCTCTTAATGAGGCTCCTCACAGGGAAGTGTATGTGGAATGTGCAGCCTGCAACTGGAAAAAATAGTCTGGAATGTATTTGAACGTGTGTGCCACCATAACTACGGAAATCAGCGCCATAGGTCACTACAGAGAACCTTTTAATGAAACATACCTTTTTTTACACAGACATACATATACCACATGACTGTCTTGTATTTAAACCCGCTTTTCAGTTAAAAACTAACCACTTGTACAGTGATTAGTTTTTCACACTCCTAAAAAAAAAAAAAAGTATATATATTCAACATTTAAGCCAGCAGATGTCTCCCTTGCTGCAAAAAATAGCAGCGACAAAAAAAAAAAAAGCCACATGATTCCATATCCAGGATTACAGTGGATGTTCAGATTTACCTATATGAAAATATTGTGTCATTTTATATTGTATTTAGTTACACAGAACAGCAAATGACTCATGGAATAAAGGGACTTACAGAGGATAGAAACGCTTCCTGCTTCCTCTTGTTTACCAACACGCAAAGCGTAATGAGGTCAAAACTGGTTGAACATGTTTCTGGTGTAAAAGGACATTGTTACTGCATGCCAGCACACTGGAAAGATTTATTAATACACTCCAGGCGTGCCTGTCTGAGAATTTGAGAGTGATTTCTCTAAATAGTAGGATACAGAGATTTAATCCCTAAATCTGAGGCAGACAAGCATCTATGATAAGAAGTAATGTTAGTAGTAGTAGGGTAAAATAAATGTAATCAATATCAGAGCTCACTGGTGCCTAACAATAGATCAGTCCTACAGTCTTCCTCTCAGCTGGACTTTCTTCTGCACTTAAACTTTTTTAAGTCTTGAAGCAGAACTAGACGTTTAAAAAAGTGCAAATACATTTACTCAAATAAAAGGTAGAATTTTAATTTCAAACAATAAATGTTTCCAGTTTAAAATATGATTAAAATATAATAATAATAATTTTTGTTAAAGTAGCTTAATTAACTTTTTGTAAACAAAAAGAAAATCCGTCTGATCCATTACATAATATAAATGAGGAATCGTTGCCATAAGACTGTTTTATAGTTTAAAAAGTGTCTTTATAAAAGAAAAATCAACACAAAAATAAAACATTTTAACCATTTTATTTATAAAGTACAAGATTCACAACACCAGATTTTATTTCATAATCGGTAAATTGTCTATAAGCTGAAAATTACATACACAGTTAACATTTCCTTTGTGCTTGACATGTATTAAGAAACAAGTTTAGAAATTTTGATTGCAAATGATTGCTTAAGAAACAAATTCATTCTTATAGTCTGTGCCCCCAGCGAGGTCGAAACCCCCCCAACAATAAAAACTTAGCTATGCCACTGCTAACATCTATGCTTCACAACATTTCTTATTTTTATTGGGTAGGACAAGATCCTCCTGAATTACCAAACACATTCAACAGCTAATTATTTCTAAAGTCATGTAGTGCACCTTCTGAGAAACATCTATAAAGAAAATCCATTGCAACGTTTGGCCACTATGCAATAAATACATACACTCTCATAAACACAAACCTTAGTGTGTATTTCGGGTTTTAATTTAACAGGTCAAGCTGAAAAAAAAATTTTTTCCCTCCAAATATCAATCTATAAAGGTGTTGCGAGCATTTGTATTCAGCTTTCTGTTAGCAAATGTGTGGGTATTTGCAGTATTTGCTTTTATTCAGGTATTTTGGGAAAAATGTGACCCTAAATCCTCTGCAGCCTTTAAAAGGTTTTCTTCCACAACATTTCTGTTCAGTATTTGGCTCCATCCATCTTTCCCTTAATGAAAAAGTCCGGTCACATTCAGAATACAAACTTCTGTAAGTTTCTTTAAGTTTGAAATCATTATCTACTGTTCAATAAAATGATAAGTGTTTTTAATTAAGAGTAACTTTCATTTGAATGTGCTTTACTGGAGACATCCATGTTTGTCAAAGAACACTACTGCCTTCTACCGGTTTGTGACGTCACGGTGCGGTATCGGCTGTTGAGCAAGTCCCAGTTCTGTATCTGGTGTTTGTCACAACAATTATCTATGATGGTGATGACCAGTGCACTATGCGAAGCAGAGAGTAACAGATTAATGATGTGTTTTTTCTTTGGCAAATTATCTCCAGAAGTTAGTAATCCAACAACGAACCCGTGGTAGATCATGTATCAAAAAAGTGAAATAACTAATAACTAATTTTTTTTCACTTTTACCCGATGTAAGGCAACATCCAACTGCCATGCACGTGAATTGAATTCAATGGTGAAGTCCTCTGGAAATCTTAAATAATTGCTGTTGATCGCAGGTGTGGATAATACTTCCCATTGATTTTGCTTGTAAAGCGGGGAGAATGGAGGTAGGCTTACCGGTCCGTACCATGACGTCACTGCTGGAAGATGTAAGGCGTGAAATGTTACTATATTTGGGCAAAAATAGCCGTTCCCGGACTCAGTGATCGTACTGAAAAATATTGTTTATACTTTTCCTTTAAATTTATTTATATAGAGAGGCTTTGACATGTTGCAGATATTTATTAATTGAGCTCTTTATCCCTGCAGTCCCCCCCAAAGTTCCACCTCTTTGATCAATGCCATCTTTGCAAAGCCTGACAGTTTATGCGATTAGTTTAGCTAATATGCTAAACTAATAGCATATTAGCTATTAGTTTATGGGAAACTAATAGCTAATATGCAGCATATTAGAATCTGAGACGTATGTATTTTATATAAATCAGCCACCCAGATGGAAGTGGGAGTGGTGGCCTAGTGGTTACGGCATAGAGCTTTGAATCCTGAGGTTCTGAGTTTGAGCTCTACTCCCACAGACTACCACTCTGGCTCTCTAAGCAAGACACTAAGCCCAGCAGAGATAAGTTCAACACAGAATGTAATGTCTCCAATGTGAGATCAATAAAGTTCAATTACCCTCCTGCATCTATTTTGTGTTGATCTAAAGAGTACAATTAAACTGAATTTAAAAAGTAAATAACAAAACCTCAAATAACTTTTTGGAATAGAAACACTTTAGCGAGCTAACTAAGGGCTATTTCCCACTGTAAACAGGACACCTTTCAGTCATCAAAATTTGAAAACCACGAAGCAGAGGTCATTTCAAATAGTGACGTTTTGCATTTCAGAAGTTCATGGTTCTAATAATGTAACATATCGTGTGAGTTCACTATATCCTCTTAACACTATCCTGCTGGTGTTTGGATCAGAAGTATATTCATTTTCTTATGCACAGCTTATTTTAGTGTTACAGGAAAACTTCCTCATAATCGCAATCAGCATGCTATAAACAAACATCACTTCTGCAAGAACAAAACATGTCAGACTGAATTTTAGTTTAACTAGGATTAGGGTTGGTAAAAGTACATGTTTGCCAGATAGATTACAATTGGGTGGTAATATAATTCAATTCAGTTCAGTTTGTTAATATAGCACCAATTCACAACACATAGAATAGAATAGAATAGAATAGAATAGAATAGAATAGAATAGAATAGAATAGAATGGAATAGATTAGAATTCAACTTTATTGTCACGAGTACAAAGCAAAGAAATGTTGTTTGCATCTATCCAGAAGTGCTATACAGGATATACATATTATAACAGGTGTATGTACAACCAAAACGTAATAGTTAGGGACTGTAAAAAGTTGTGTATAAATATAAATATTTTTATATATTTTTTATATCAATATTTTTATATTTATACACAACAAAACATTTTCATGTTTTGAGAGGCCAACATTTTAGCGGTAGAAGATAACAGTCTCAGCCACTTCAGTTTGATGGAACAGAGCAAGCTTTAGAGCCAACTTAGTAAAAGTTTAGGTTCAAAACAAAAGTAGACATAAGCCAGTGAAAAATGACTCCAGCCTCTAAAGGTTGTCATTATAAATGTTATGTAAAATCTCATATTCTAACCATTCAACAATTCTTTTTCCATATGAAACACTCTAAGAGCAAAAAAGTCAGGATATTGCATAACTAATCCCTTTTGAAACAGTTATGTGTCTGATCAGATTCCATTAGCATGTTAACTGTGCAGTACTTTTCCACTGTGTAGTCCCATAATTGTTGCAGCCCTTAGATCAGCAGAAAAACATAGACATGTATGTCAATTTTCTTTTAATTGAACCTTTAAACCATTAACAGACCCATAGAAATCAAGAAATCTCAGTGGACAAGATAGATAAACAAGAAAAAAAACCATATACAATATAAATACGCAGAGGTGTCAAGTAACATAGTAAAAATACTTTGTTACCTTACTTTAGTAGAAATTTTGCTTATCTATACTTTAATTGGAGTAATTACTTTTTAGACAGATTTTTACTTCTACCAATTCAATCTTTTTGCAATTATCTCTACTTTTCTACTCCTTACATTTTAATAATAGGCTAATCAATTTTTTTTTAAATTTAAGCTGATTTTCGTTATGGCCTGGTGGTATTTAAAAAAATAAGAAAAGTCAAAATAATTTGTTTCATCCAGACAATTTCCAAAAAATAAAAAAAAACAACAACAATCCACTTGTCGATACAAAAACAATAAAGAGTAAGTGCTGCAAAGCCTCAAACTCAACGCTATTTCTGACATTTTGAATTGAAAAAGCTTCCAGGTTGGGAAGCGAAATGTCTTCAATCTTGGAAACAAAGTCCATTGGATGGTTTTTTTTGCAATATGACCTGGATGACTGAGAATCTTCACCAGCACATCCAGACATTTCATTTCTTTGTGGTTGGAATCGGTGCTGCACCAACTTGTTTTTCCCCACATACCAAAATATATCGTTTTGCAAGATTATGCAAAGCTACATTTCACACTGCTGTCATTAGTTATAAAAATAAGAAACGTTTAAGTGAATTATCTTCCAGAATTGTAGAAAAATTTTCCTGTAATAAGGTAGTGCAGTAACCAGTATATGGTTTAAAGCATCTGTCCTTAATGTTTTTTACTGAATTACTTTTACTTTTATACTTTAAGTAGTTTTAAAAATGGTACTTTTACACTTTTATTTGAGTAAAAACTTGAGTTGATACTCTAGCTTCTATAAAAGTGTTTTTAAACAGCAGGATTTCTACTTCAACTTGAGTAATGAACATTAATACTTTTGACACCTCTGCAAATACATAAGATGTGAGAACTTCAACAAATAAAGAGCACTAGCAGGAGAACATTTAAAACATATTTATTTCAGACTTAAAATACAGACAATCTTCGAGGAATTTGATTATGGCTTTCTTAAGACAGAGTGGAGGGCTTTCAGCTAAACAAGTTCTGACAGCGTCAGATCAGATTGGTCATTCCAAGCAGCAGGGGGAAGGAACTGTTTCTCCCTGTTTCAGTTTGAACATGAGAACCATAAAAAAACAACGAGAAATGACTACTAATGTCATGGCAACAAAAAATGTTTAAACTGTTCCAACAAAAAAGGTTTTTTTGGTTGAACTCTGCTTTCATCAAGCGAATTAAAAAAACTGCATTATTATTTTTTTATGAGTGAAGAAATTAAAGAAATCCCTTCTATAGTCAAAAGACTTAAAGTTAAAAGCAAGATAAGAGTTTTTGAAAAACAATAATTGGATTACTAGTGCATCATGTCCTCAAATTACTCAAATTAAAGACTTTTTTAAATTAATTTTGAGGGGGGGAAAAAACAATCCAAATGGGCCCTGTGTAAAAATATAATATTATAATTAGTTCAGTCTTTGTGCAGCTCAGCCTAATGGCCTTTTTAACATCTATGTGTCATTACTGCCAGACATTTAGGCTCAACATATTATCCATAATATTACAAAAACATGACTAAAAAAGCCTTGGATATTTGTCATTCTGGAAAAGGGTTAGCCTTTAAGATTCCAGTAAAGAACATTCAAAGTCATTTCCAAAAACGTTGGAAAACAAGGAACCATAAAGTACCCCATAAGAAGTGAGAAAGCAAACAGAAATTCTTAAATAGTGCTTTGATAATTCATCCAGGTCTTAGTAAAGGAGAGACTTCATGAATCAACAACAGAGGCTGGGTGCAAATGGTGCCCATAACAGTTTTATCTGGAAAACCACTGCCCATCAGATGTTTCCCAAAACACAACTTGATAAATCCACAATGCTTGAATTTAAATATCCTGTGAATTTAAAAAAAGATGTAGTTGTCTAGTTGCTTCAGACTAAGCATGACTGGATGGGAGGAATTCTGCCTTCAGAATATAGTGCAATGTAACTTCATCTAGGTGAGTCCCCTGAGATGACACTGTGATACTTAAACACACAGGGAGTGCATCCTGATAAATATATGAAACTTGCACAATTTCAGAAAAAATAACATCATACTGAATGTGAAACATGGTGATGGTAGTATCATGGCCTAGGGCTGTCTAGTTGCTTCCAACTAAGCATGACTGCGTGGGAGGAATTCTGCTTTTAATCAGAATATAGTGCAATGTAACTTCATCTAGGTGAGTCCCCTGAGATGAAACTGTGATATTTAAATACACAGGGCATTCCAAATACTCAACGGCAGTTGTTATTGCAAGAAAATAGCTTCTCTCCTTGAAAAAAACAAAACAAAAAAAGGAGAAAAAAAACATTGCAGAAATCAAATCACCACACAAAAAGAAGAAATATGTTTCACAGTGCATTAAATGCTATACTACGGAAGAGGATAAGGGCCACTGAAAAAAATAAAAAAAAGTTAACTGATTTTTTACATTTTATTTCAGTATAGTATGGGGAAAAAAAGTCAGAATTCTGTCTTTAATCTCAGAATTCTGACTTTTTTTATTGTCAGAATTCAGTCAGAATTCTGAGATTAAAGTCAGAATTCTGAGATTAAATTCAGAATTCTGACTTTTTCCCCATGTTAAACTGAAATAAAATAAAAAAATCAGTTAACTTTTTTTTTTTCAGTGGCCCTAATCCTCTTCTGTACTATACTGTAGGTAAATGGAACTTTTGTTATCAAGTCGACCAAACTAACTGGGGCAAGATGCAGATAAAGTCGAATGACAAGATTAAGAAATTGGGCAAATTTTATTAAATGTACAAAATCATAATTTTTTTTTAAGACTCTTTTCATTTAATTTTGGTCTACATCCCTATGGAGGATTGCCATCATGTTGTGATACAAGTGTGGCCGTCCACCCAATAATAAAGTTGGTTTGGGGACCAGGAGGGTCACTAAAAAAACTAAATGGAAAAGAGAAACTGCTAAGGAAATGTGCAGGGACAAGAAGGTTCAGAGAAAGCTAACTGTATAGATGCTGATGAAGATTCTCAGTCATCCAGGTCTGAGTGATTCCGTAAAAGTAAAAAAAAAAATCCACTGGACTTGGTTTTCAAGATTTGAAGACGTTTCGCTACCCCTCCAGGGAGCTCTACCTCTAACTGTATAGAATTAAAATAAATGCAGTTACAGAAAAGACTAGAAAATTTTATTTTGCTTATTATTTTACTTTTTGAATTTATTTATTTTTTTTTTTTACATTTGATCTTTAATTTACTAAAAAATGTTTTGCAAATTTGATTTTTGTACAATTTGAAATGGTTGAATATTTTTTTTTTGGTGACTCTCCTGGTCTTCCATAGATCCTTCTTACATTAAAAACTTTACACTGTACTAGTGGAAGTTGTTTAATAGCATCGATGTTCTATACGTAGCCATGTTTTGCACTATTGTTTAATCCATCTCTTGCTCTTTGGTTCCTTTCAGACGATATTCAGCCACAGCCGTTTGTAAAAGAGCTGTGTTGGTGTAATGTGAGCAGGGCGCGGCTTTCCTCTTAAAGGACGGCATTCTGCTCTGACAAAAGGTAAGGTGACACTCCGAGCCAATGATTTACCCAGGGTTCTGCAGCACTACATGTTTAACCTGGAGGGGGATGGGGGAGACGATCAAGGTGTGGTTAAAGTTTGAATACAACTTGTTCACCTGCTTATCTTGATGTGAAAGACCATAAATGGAGTAGAAAGGCATTTCTGTTTTGGATAAACACCTCTAGCAACAGGACGTGATGTACTAACAGAGATCCTACTGTGAAAATAAAATCTCAGTCATTCAGCACTGAAACCAAAGAGATGACACCTTCCTTAGATCTTCGATAAAATATTTCTAATCTCTTACTCATTGGCATTCTCTCCATCCAACCTGTGAGTAACTGCAATGCGCTGTGCTACTCTAACTTTGAACAACACATTCCAAGAATTCCCAAGGCTCTAACTAAGCCAGCTAAATATACATTCTGCTCGTCTGCCGGATGACCCTGAGCTACGTGACTCAACACAACAAATGATGCAACTGAACAACAGAGTTTCACAAAAACTGTGGATTGTCCTGTTTATTTAAGGAAATACGTAACAATGCCAAAGGTTAACAAATAAACTTTAAAACGAGCTTAAACAGCTGCAAGAAGGGAGTTGAACAGGCATCGAAAAATATGACTTAAAAAAATAAATATTTGTATTTGTGCATCGTTTTACTCAGTTATTACAATGACACTGAACCATAATGGCAATTTTTAGAGAAAAAAAAATACATTTATCTACAATATAAAATAGACATAAGATGCACCAATCAATCGGTTAGAGACAGGAATGGACAATCATCTTCTTTGATTGAGGATTATCAGGAAAAACACTGGAAAACCTGAAAACTGTTCTTAATTATTACATGCATAGACACAAATAATGCCTTTTTTAGTCTAAAATGTGTGTTTAGGGCATTTTTAGAATGAAATCATTACAAAAATAAAATAAAAAAAATCAGACAAAAGATTCCATTTTTTTTTTTTTTTACATTTTTTGTTGAGTTATGAGCTGCAAGTTTAATAGAAAAACTTTGTTTTACAAGTAATAGAAGTTTGTTTTTCCTTTAAATATTGCAGTCAACATCAGAAACCAGCTGGGAAAAGCCTGAATAGTGCATCTCATGCAATAAATGTCAGTCTTTAAAAGTTAATCTCCACACTTTAACATCTATATATACAGAAAATATAAAAAAAAAACTATTATTCACATTCTGACACTGACCTGAGGCTCATAATATAACAAACACATTTCAAATTGCAGTGCTCTTAAAGTTCAGAGTTCATCTTTGGTTGAGTACTGAGCCGAGTGACGGTGGACTACATCACCAGTGCACAAGAGAGGCACAGTGCAGCATCTGATCTGTCCGTTTTCTGTCTCTAACAATGGCTGCTCTCAGTGTTGGTGCTCTCCGACACAAATGATTTGCTCTTCTTGGAGTACTTCATGGAACTGAACGTGGCCTTCTCCCGTTCCACACTTCTGCTGCTCCGGCACAGCAATGTGTTCTTCACGTGCTCCCTGAACTCGTCCGACACAAAGTAGTAGATGAAAGGGTCTATGCAGCTGTTGAGGCTGGACAGACAAAGCGTTGTGATGTAAAAGCCATAGAGGGAGTTTGTTTCTCCAGCTTTCAGCAGGGCGTAATGAACCACCAGCATGATGTTGCTAGGGACGAAGCATATGAGGAAGGTCACCAGGACAACTGCGATCAACACAATGGCTTTCTTGCGTGTCTTTGATCCTGTGCTGTCTATCACGTTGGTCGACAGGGTTTTGAGCAACAGGACGTACGCCACAACGATCACTATGCATGGGACAAAGAACGCCACTGTGCTCATGAACATGAAGTAGAAGACGGGGTGCTTCAAAGAAGAATATCGATCAAGCTCATCTACTTTTGTAACATCATGGCAGGTTGTTATGTTCATGCCGTGGATCTTAGCTGTTTGGTCATATAGGTACAGAGGAATAGAGCTGATCCAAATGAACACCCAGATGGCCACACAGACACAAATAGCAACTTTATTGTTCCTCTTTTGTGTGGACAGCGGGTGTGCCACCACCCAGTACCTCTGCACACTGAGGCACGTGATGAAGAGCACCGAGCAATACATGTTCCCATAGAAGAAGCTCACAAAGACTTTGCACAAGGGCTCCCCGTACAACCAGTTGTTTTGTTGTGCATGGTAGGAGATCTTCAGGGGGATCCAAACGACAAACAGCAGGTCAGCCAAGGCAAGGTTGGCCATGTAGATGGAGGAAGGGTACTTCTTCTTGGTCCTGAAGAGGAACACCCATAGGGCCATCCCGTTGGCAATTAGCCCGACCACAAACACAATGGTGTAGATGATCGGGAAGAACACAGTGGTGAGGCCGCTCTTCAGTATACCTGCTTCCACAGCATTAACACCCACTTCATCTCTACCTTTTAACACAATTCCAGCAATACCTCGACCTAAAATAGACAAAAAAAAAAAAAAGATTTTAGAGTTAAAACAGATTTGTGCTTGGAATTCCTATGTTTATTTACTTGAATTATTTGTCATATCTGTTATAAGGATCATATTAATGTGACACCTGATGCATTTTACTCCTGAAATGCTTATACGCCTAGGTTATACCAGGCCACTTCAAAAATGTTATTTTTGGAATGCTTAAAGCAGCAGATGAAAAACTTTTTCAATATATTAGGGCTGCAACTGACATTTTTTGAAACTTGATTAATCCGTTAACTATTTGTTTTCATTAATAATCTGATAGCCGAAGGTTCCTTTTTAAAATGTAATTAAACCAGGTGAAACTGAAATGTTTCCAGTTCTGGATAGATGCATAGACTGTCAACTTTTTTTTTTTAATCTTTAATACAAAATGTTTATAAATCTTTTTTACAATTTTGGTATAATTATTGCTCTAACTGGGTTGCTCTGTTGGCTGTACTCTGTTGGCACAATTTAATGGAGAGCATGTTAAAAACAATTGTAAAAATAAAGGAAAATTAATGTAAGCTAACTCCAATGCAATTTTTTTATTTTTTGATTATTCAAGGAGAAAATTAGTACATTTAGTACCAGAATTACATTATTTATGACGACCTGGTTGAATATCTGCTTGCACATGCACAATGAGCTTCAGGAACAGATCGGGTCGGGACAGGACCAAACAGAGCTCAACAAGAGGGAATACTTTGATTTGATTATTCTTCAAACCAGATGATTGATCCTAACCAGTAAAGCCCGACAGCTAAAACTGCGCCTCCTTATTTGAATATAAGCATTTTACAAAATAATATTCAAAACTTTAAATTCCATCAAGAAATAAATCTTTGAAGACGTAAAACATTTTGAAATACAATAAAATATGATCATTACTTTAGCTTTTGTTTTTTTAATGGGTTATTTACTGAATGGATTTCAAATGAAAGCACTCTCCATACAAAATAAGTGATAAAAGCATGTATGATTTTTGCTACTTTTATATCAGGTCAGTATTGGTATCAGCCATTTTTTTAAGCTGCAATATCATTATTGTATTGGAAATCAAAAAGCTGTATAGGGACATCCCTACTATCTGCAATACTCCTGATATTTTTTTGAGCAATCTAACTTTCTTTCCAAGTTAGAAAAAAAGCAATTCCTCCTTCAGCCATTTTATACTAACTATCCAAACAGTAACTATTGTTTTAGGTTAACTAAAGAGTTCTTTGATTATTTTTTAATTTAACCGATGCTTAATTTGCTTAGTAAACTGACCGGGAAATTTGTAGTCTTCTCATTATGGATCTTGTTTTGACACGTTCTAATTTTTTAGCTAGTCATCTGATATCCCAGCCAATTCATCACTGTATGACGTTTCCCTCCTTGTGTAAGTGGGAGGAGACAATGCTGGTAGTGCATGCCAAACATTTCTTAAACACACCACTGAACATTAATATAATTTCAATGTCATTTTAAACAAAATATAGCTATTTTGCCCTTTGTCTGTTTTTTTTTAAAGTAAATCCAGTTAAGGTTAAGTTAGCACAAAGAAAATTAAATATGTTGAAAACTGGTCCTCCAATATGTCACAACCTCCATGAAAGGATTGTTTACTCAAAGCTGCTCTAAACATAGCGGGTGTGGTGCCAAAATGCAAGGACAGAAAGCAATCCGCCATACCCACTTTGGCGTAGTTACAGGGCAAAATAATCCAGGCACAAACACATTGTACCCATTGAAAAGCACGACAGTACAGGGGTGAGGATATGGGCTGGTTTTTCAGCTGCTAGAAGTCAAACTGGGTCCAGAAAGGGTTGTGTGACTGCTGGTCAATTATCAGGGTACCGCTGAAATCACATGATGGGATGACTGGAGTTTGGCTTGCTACTGCCTGGTTGGAAAGAAAACCAGCAGCCACACGGCCCTTTGTGGAACCAGTTTCACATCCCTGAAAGAGATTCCTCTAAAACAAGGAGGTGATCAGAGTGCCAGCTGAGGTTTGGCAGAAACTGGAACATGCACACAGAAAGCGGATCGCAGCAGAGAAGCCGATCAACATTAGAATGACAGAAAGATAATAGAATCTGGTGATACTGCAGTAAGATCCTATCAGCTGAATTCTTTAACACTGAGGCAATCAACTGAATGGCTCGTACACTTTGTGCCTCCTTATTATTCCCAGGTTCCAAATTATTTTACCTATGTCCTGATACCGAAAACTCTAGAACTAGAGGGTGAATATATATATATATATATATATATATATATATATATATATATATATATATATATATATATATATATATTATTATAATTTTTTTTTATTATTATTTCTTTATTAGAATTGCTGTGAAACATTAGATTAGGAAGCAAAAAAAACACATAAAGCAGCAAAGAATGACGACTCCTAAAAAAACAAGAGCTGAAAAACAGCTAGTTCATAGATCAGATTCCTAACAGTATATATTATCATTGTTTGTTTTCTTTCTAGTCTTAAAGCAAACAAAAAAATGTATCAATTGACCGTTTAGTAATTTCAGAAACTCTAGAAGGATCTAACATATTTATCTATTAATAATGAGTCAGATTAATGCTCCACAGTTTGGTAACAGTTTGCTGCTTTAATATGAAAACCCTAATATTATTATAGGAGCCTTTGATCGGTAAAAAAACAACAACAACAAAACAACCAACTTCCTTTAGTTAAACTTTGACAGCCTACCGAACAAAACCGGAGCTTAAATTACCTTGTTGTTGCGTTTCCTGCGCAAAAACAGAGCAAAGCACCAACAGAAGAATCAAAGCCCGTTTAGATTCCATATTGTGCGCCAGGACTCCAAACTCTTCACTCTGATAGTTTCTCGGTCTAAAATGTCCGATAACGTCCCACCCAGATATCTATGGTCCCACCTGGTTTTAAAGGACACTCCCCGAGACTACCTGCCAGTTCCTGTGCTGACGTCACTTGGGTTTCCGGTTTCCATTGCGCTCACCTTGAATTGAATGACACGTTTTTATTGTTCTTTTTCTTTTTTTTTCTTTTTTTTTTTTTTTTACAGTATCTACATTGTTTAAACGCTGATGAAGACAGCAATAACAGCTAAAAGTATGCAAAATGTATGTTATAAAAATGTTATTGTCCTGGAAAAAAGTATTTTTTTGAGCTAACACTAGAAAAAGTAGTTTTCATCTGCTAAATGTTTTTTTTTTCAAAACAAAACAAAATACTCTAATTTTTACAGCTGAATTTGTCTGTTTTTGAGTTCTAATTCAGATTTTTTAGAAAACGGGAATTTTAACTTAAATTTCAACTTATTTTTTTTCATGCTTTTCTATGCTCCCCATGAAAACACGCTGGCCCCCTGGTAGATTTGGTCTAGAATCACCACTGCTGCCTCTTTTTGTTAATAGATATTCCACATTTATTTATCTAATGAGGCCTATTTGTAAAAAATAAAAAAGTAAGGTATTTTTTAATTTTATTTTCTATAATAAAAAAATAAGATAAAAAATGAAATAAAAAATATATAAAAAAACAAAACAAAAACCCCCCAAAGAAAATAAGATTTTAAACGATAACACAAACCAGCCAGATTTCTGAGTGCGGGTTTGTCTGATCGTTCAAACACAGACGGACAAAAGTTCCTGCCACAAGCTCGACGCATGCGCTTAATCCTCCTGTTGCGTAACTTTGCAGCTATGGATGCTCTATCAAACCCTTTTTAACAGAACAGGACAGGCCAATGGCCCAAACCCAACAGACATTCTGGAAGCCTCTAGACTAGAGAGTTTGTCATTTTCCATTTTAGGCCCAGAAATCCTCCAGTGTGGCTAAGTTAAAACAAATATGCAAAGAATGTATCTTTAAAATAATGTAAAAGACTAAACATGTTATGTCAAAGAATTTAGGGGGAAAACTTTGGAAAATGAGAAAGTTATTTACAATTTATTAGCCTTATTCCATTACATTTACAAAATGTTTGATTTCTAACAACCCATTTACCAATATGTATTCACTTGCATCTGTTTTATAAAGCTTTTGAAGTAATTTGCTGAAATACATGAGGATGTAATGCAACAGATGTTTATGAAATAACTTTGTTTAAAACTGCATCTTTTTTTCTCACTCCCTAAACAACAAAGGAAAATTGCTGCCTTTGTTCTCCCAGTAATCATGTTGTACTCTCACTCCTGTTGAGGCAACTACTTTTTTCAGCCAGCCTCACCCCAAGAGAGTAATTACTGTAGATGGGTCTGAAACCATAAAGGTACTCTAATTATATATATATATATATATATATATATATATATATATATATATATATATATATATATATATATATATATATATATATATATATATATATATATATATATATATATATATATATATATATATATATATATTTATATATATATATATATTGTGCACACACAATGAAGCATGGTGGTTACAGCATTCAAAGCTAAAAAGCTAGAAAAAGTAAAACACAATATCAGAATAAAATACGACATAAACATATAAAATAAGGCAATAAGAATTTCAATCCATCCATTTTCTCCCGCTTAGCTCCTGTCAGGGTTGCTGTGGAGCCTGTGCCGACCTCCAGCAGTCTACGGGCGAGAGACGAGATACACCCTGGACCAGTCTGTCTCAGCAATAAGGATTTGCTATAAACAAGGTTAGTCCTGCCAGGGTTAAAGTCCAGCAAATAAAAATAGGTTTCGAGCCAAAAATTTGGCAGTGAAAATATCCTCCTTTTTGCAGAAGATATCCGCTCCAGTATCTGGCTCCATCCAGGGTTTTATTCACATCCTCCCAGTTCTTGCATCTTAAGAAAACTCATTCTGGAAATCTCTCTGATCTTTTCATTGCGATCCTATATCGCTCACCACAAATCTGCAACATCCACCTCTGTGGGTTTACTTGCCTTGTTGCATCTTCATCACCTCCAAAAAAGGTAAGAATTAAGTTCCCTCTTCTTCTTCATTGCCCTCTTCACTTCCCATATTCCACTTCTCCTAATTCTGCTTTTTCACTGCCCTTCAGGGCACCTCTCCTGAGCCCCAAAGAACCATTTACTGACCTCTTGTGTCAGTTAACTATTCAAACCTTCCTTAACTGCATGTAGTTGTTGTTTGTACGGGTCCAATAAAACCTAAGCAGGTTAGGCCCAGTTAATGTCTCTACCCAAATCCCTCAAACATACTGAGCCGAATATGTTCAAAGGTACACTCCATCCACTGTACATTTTATAAAAATGCATAATGCTGGTAGTCATACCCCAAATAACTTGAAACTATTGCACAAAGAAAGTATTGCTGAAAGAATTGAAATGCAAACCACTCTTCACGGAAATAAGCAGAAGCAACAAAGAATATATATATAAAAATAAATGTACACATATATATATATATATATATATATATATATATATATATATATATATATATATATATATATATATATATATATATATATATATATAAATATATATAAATGTACATTGTGGTACGTGGGAGTCAGACATTTAGATTTTTTTTTAATTGGCATAGTTTTGTAAATAATGATTTGCTGTTATATGTATTTTATATTATAACAGCTTTGTTTTGGCTAAATTGCATGTTATTGGGATAAACTTCCATTGTTCACTTACTTTAAAGCTACAGTGGGAATAATTTTAGGCATTTACTGATAGAAATGTAATATATGTAAGTATGTTATTATCATTTATGAACTGAAAGTCTCAAGCTTTATGTTTTTTGCACTGCCTTAGAAATCACTATTTATAATTACATAGGAGTGAGATGCGTTTGCATGGAGGCAAACAACATTGTGCTACAGCACTGCAGAACTAACAAACTAGTGACTATAGAGACGGCCATTATGCTGGAAATGTTACTGCATGAAGTTAGGCCCATATCAAATCTTTATCAGATGAAGACTAATAAGATACCTTTTATAAAATCTATGTAAACTGCTTTCTCCATTGCTTGGTCCATGCTTGCTCAGACAGCATCGGATCAGACCCAGACTGGCTATAGAAGCTATCTGCAGAGGAAAGAAGCTGGATGGAAGTAGACTGGATAAGTCTGCCTGGAAATCAAAGCAGAAAGACTCTGACCATGAGAAGCACTTCACCCTGTCTCACTCTGCCAGGGAGAGAGGGTGAGAAGAGGCAGTGGCAGGCCAAGGATAGCCTCTAGGCAAACTACTGGAGGTAGGAGGAGGACCGCTCAGGATCAGAGGACCTTGTGGGCAGACAGAGCACTGGAGTGATGGTCTACGTTGAGATAGACGAACAATCCTTCTAGGTCTCAAGTAAAACAGCTTTTTTCTTGTCAACATTATTTTTTTCCTATCTTCCATTTTGATTAATTAATGCTTTCCTGTCTCCTGCACTAAAAGAGTGGTGAATTCATGATAAGTTCTCATCTTCTAAATGTTATACTTAACAATACAGTGTTAATGTACATTAGACAACAGTATGGAAGCATTTTTATTTTTTATTTTTGAAGCGGTGATCAGATGCTGATTTTGTTGATGGATTCCCAAAATCCTGATCTGTGCGTCTATAATGTAAACAATCCGTACCGAAGCCTCCTATTGCTGCAGTCTGCAGTCTGACCTTTAGATGGCGCTGAAAATTACACACAAGAGCTTTAACTTATAGAGATAATTATTCTGCTACTTTTTTGAGTAGGAAACTAAAATAAATCTTCATATTGCCTACCCCTTTACAATCAAATTTTGAACAGAATATGTGAAATTGATACTAAGAAACAATACATTCAAGGCCATATGGCTTGGAATCCTGAGGTTGTGAGTTCGAAACCCACTCCCACAGACTGCCACTCTGGGTCTCTGAGCAAGCCCTTAGCGAGCCCCAAATGGCAGCCCACTGCTCCCCAAGGGGATGGGTTACATGCAGAGAGGGAATTTTGTTGCACTGTAATTTTGACAGTGTACTGCCAATTAAAAAAAAATGGGGAAAAGAATAATGCTCAACACCATTCAGCCTCTGCTACTGGGTGAGAAGCTGCATGTGATGGGTGTGGACGACATAAGGATCTCCTGAATTGACAGGCAGGTCACAGTTGGTCCATCTGGGCAGAACCTGGTCTGATGTGGTGGTCAGTGACACGGGGAACTGTGTTTTCTCCCTTCCTCTTCACCTTATATACCATTGACTATAAGTACAACTGAGTCATGTCACCTACAGAAATGTTCTGATGACTCAGCTTGTTGGGTGTTTAAGAGAGGGAGAGGAGGGGGAGGACAGGACACTGGTACAAAACATTGTGGAGTGTTCCGAACAGAATCCCCTAAGAATAAATGTCAACAAGACCAGAGAGATGGTGACCGACTTCAGTTGGAAGAAGATGCCTTCACAGCCACCACAGATTAGGAGGGAGCTGGTGGAAGAGGGGAAGGACTATAAATACCTGGGAGCAATGATTGACGATAGACTGGACTGGAGGTCTAACTCTGAGGCCAAACACAAGAAGGGGACGAGCAGAATCTATTTACTGAAGAAGCCGAGATCCTTCAACGTGTGCAGCAATATGCTGGGAGATCTTTTACCAGTCTGTTGTTGCCAGCACCATTTTCTTTGCTGCTGTGTGTTGGGGCAGCAGCATCAGAGCCAGCGACACAAAAAGCCTGGAGAAAATCATCAGGAGGGCTGGCTCTGTAGCTGTACTCATGGGCCGGAGTCTTATGAGGCTGTGGTGGAGAGGAGAGCACTGAATAAACTCTTATCCATCATAGACAATGATCAGCACCCTCTCCATCACACAGTGGTCAGACAGCAGAGCACACTCTCTCACAGGCTGCTCCAGCTCCGCTGTAGAAGGGACAGATACAGGAAATCCTTCCTTCCATATGCTGTCACACTCTATAATAGAAAAATAAACTTTTGTCTCAGCGTACAGTAACCAGCACTGTGCTGTTCTTCATGTACATTATATATACTCTGTGCATTGCACCATATTTATTCACACATTCATATATTGCATTTATGTTGTTATAACATCTAGTTGTTATTTACTTTTACCTCAATGTTTTGTCACTGTCACTATGTGTAAAGCTGCGGCTACACTGCAATTTACCAACTTGTGAAAAAGTATATCTATCTATCTATCTATCTATCTATCTATCTATCTATCTATCTGTCTATCTATCTATCTATCATTCCTTAAAAAAGGAGTTACATAGAAAAGTCAGCTTGAAAACCAGTCATTGAAACATTCTGCAATGTTTTAGCTAAACTGTGAAAAACTGTATATACTATAAAATATATGTAAAATAAGCTAACATGCTAAAAGATCCATTCAGAGTAGTTCAAGCCACTGATGCATTAGCTAATTTACAAAAAAAGACCTTTTAATATCAGATAACAGTCTGTGCTTGACACCTGCTGTTCCATGATAGCTTTTTTGCAGCTCAAATGATGGTATTACATTTCTGAACAGCCACAGGTTACTCATGTTACATGTAAAGGGAAAACATCAGGTTTGAATTATTTGGAAAAACTAATTCATAAGTTCCAGTAACAGGAGAGGTTTCACCTGATTTCTGGTTATGAAAGCAATAAGTTACGTTATGATTCCTGTTTGTGATCAAATTTTATTTATCAACTGAAGTTCTCACGTACGGCTCAGAGACTAATACCTGCATATACCCAAACAGAGAACAAATGGTAAATAACTGTGTTGTGAAAATAGGGAACCTCCAGTTTGACCTTTCCAACAGTCTGTCATACCATACACAACCTCATTTAAAAGCCTTTTTTAGTTCCACCTACATCATAACTTTATATTTACCCCACTGCAAACCTTGCATCATACATCTGGGTTTGTCTTTATTCCACTTAGTTTCAATAAAAACAAGTGGTTAGATTGTAAACTGTAATATCCATAATTATACAAGGAGGTGGATTTTAAGGATAAAAGTAACTATTCACTTTTCTGAAGCTTATTTTTTTTAATGATTTATATATTTAAGGATGCAATAAATGTTTCCTGTAACCCAAAGCCTAGATAGTGACTGCGACATAATACATTTTATTATGGGGTGAATACCCTAAAAATAATTTAAATACATGTGTATTTAAACATGATTATCTTTGACTGGCAAAGGTGCATCTAATAAGATCAAATTTGTTGCATCATATCATGCTAAAATTACTGTTATCTGTTTATCGTTGTGGTACAGATAGGGTAGCCATGCATTGATAACTGGTAGCTTGATCGCCAGCTTTCTGTACCTTCTTCATAAGTATTGCTGAAACAAGCAGTTGTCGAGAAAGAGTACGGGCATGTTTAGACAAGAAGAAAATTCACGTCCAAAGTTTTTTCATCTGAGGAAAACACGCTTATAGACAGTTGTGTTGTCATAGAAAAAGAGGTTGGATTTGGGAAAACCCAGCTTCAGTTAAAGATAAAGAGATACGACTATCCATCCTGGGGCAATGCAATGTCGTTATTGCAAAATCCTGATGTAGAAAAAAAAAAAAGAACCATACACCAAAAATGTTTTTGAAAGAAAACAATTGATATGAACATCTGAATCCAATTTTTTTATGATACATTTTATCTCCAGTACAAACAACCATTCTATCATATCAATGATCTTAAATATTGCATATGGATATGTCTCTTGACAACGAAGCATTTCCAAGAATCATGTAGATAATTATTAATACATAATCAGACCTTTTAAATAGTCTAAATTGATGCGTTTTCTGGATTTTTAATCACAGCCCATTTCCACTAATACAAGTACTGATCTTGGTTTTAAAAAAGTCAGCTTTTAAAATGCATAAAAAGAAAGCAGATTGCAACCTCTGGCTGATAATCTATAAATACCTCTTGCCAATAAGTTTCAAATGGAGATTTTTATTCTAACAACCACAAATGGTGGTGCTGAATTCCTTTAGTAACAATTTATGCAATTGGGTCCAAAATGTCCAGTCAGTGAAGAATCGATGCACAAGTAGTATTTAACAGACCCTTATTGGACTGCTTTGTTTCTTACCTTAAAAAAAGCATGCAAGAAAAGAAACATTTTTTAAATTATGAAATGCAGATGGTGATAAGGGACCAGAGCATGCATTACTAATTAGCATAACTTGATAAATGCAACAAAACTTTACTATAAAATAAATACTATGCAGCAAGATTCTCAAGATAAGTACTTTTGATTTTAATGGGGAAAAAACAAGGGAATATAGTCTCCATTAAACCCCTTTGAAATGATTAGCATAAAGATTTAGCTTTTTTTTTGCAAGTAAC